>NC_088101.1:1890585-2518281 GCF_036370855.1 Dromaius novaehollandiae
TGGAAAACTGGACATCTCAGAATTAATTTCAGTTCTGTATCAGAAGCGAAATTCAAGGTTAACAGCTCTCTTGTGTGGAATGAAATTCTAAAGGTGTGAACAGAAATGTTCACATGGAAAAGCAGCATCACATTTTAAAACAATATTTTGAAATGTCTGCACAAAACAGAATTTTATGCTTCAATTCTCTTTAATGGAGAATTTAAAAAATCAGCTTTCTACATAATTATTCATGTAAAATCATTCTTTTTATGCACAAAGTTGCAGTTACTCTTAGGCGTGGATTCATCTACTGTGTTTATGCACCAGACTGAGATACTGAAGCCAGAAGACCAGTCATTCAAGGTTCCTTTCACCAATTGAAAGGACACAGGCAGACCATTCACATTTTGGTTCCCATTCTTCCCCTGTATGAGCCAGTCTCTCTTC
This sequence comes from Dromaius novaehollandiae, assembly GCF_036370855.1. Classification (NCBI taxonomy): domain Eukaryota; kingdom Metazoa; phylum Chordata; class Aves; order Casuariiformes; family Dromaiidae; genus Dromaius; species Dromaius novaehollandiae. The sequence continues at coordinate 1,891,015 of NC_088101.1, forward strand.
ATTGCCTTTATAGGGGGCTGAGGACAGATATGTTTACAGAAGTGTCTACAGCTAAGTCTGGGCCTCGAGCACCTTCTTGGTCTTGGGTTAGGTTTCTCAAAAGAGACCTATAACATGAGTGCCTGGTTCCTATTAAGTGTTTTTGCTTGCTTGTTTGGTGTGTGGAGTGTTTGGGTTTTTTTCCTCCTTTCTCTTCTCAGCTTCTGTTTTTTCACTTGGGCAAGATTTCACTAAATGTAGGCCAACAGGTGAAGTAATATCCTTTTCATTTCAGGAAAGTCAAGACTGGCTTTAGTCAACAGCCTCCAAGCAGAGTCACATCCAGCTCCTGGACTGGAGAGAGTCTTGAGAGAAGAGTACAGAGCAATTCCTCTCCATCCTAGTGCTGTGCTTGCACAGTAAAACTGTGGCTTCACAGGTTTGTTTTAAGGCAGGCTTGTTGTCAGGGCAGGCTTAGAGTGAAACATGACAGCAAAAGCCGGTACAGAAGCTCTCCTAGCTGAGGTAGGAGGGTTGCATCTCTCAGTGTATAGGCATGCTTTCACACTCCTTGCCTTTGAATGAAATGAGTAAGGATAACTGCCTGACCACCAACTTCACTGCAGATTATTTTCTTATTTAGTGGCATTAAGGTTCACCTGGCACCTGCTGTATAAGCAAGCAAGGTCTCCAATGCCCATCTGCTGTTCAGCTATTTTATTTAGCAACAGCTGATGCCAAGCTCTACTGCAACACTCTGGCACACACCAGCCTTTGAGCACAGAGTGTTTCAGATAAAGAGAAGAATTGAAATTGGGACTGGCTGATAAAAACAGATACAGTGAATCAACAGCCTCCTCATACAGTGAGCAAAAGGCAAACCACAATTTGCTGCAGATTGCAGGTGGGCTAGAATCCAGTGATCTCTGCCAATTGATAACAGTAGAGATTTGGAGCCAGCATGTGCTTTTTTTCTTTTAAGATGCACTGAATACTTCACAGCCTGAAAAATATTCCATGAGAATGCAATTCAGCTAACATACTGCTTTATAATTAAAGACTCTCACTGGTTGTTTTTTTCCTCTTAAACAGATATATTTGCATGCAGACAGAATTCTCCTTTATGTGAGCCCTTCTGTTCCTGCTGATCTCTCAGTTGAAGTCATAACCCTTTGCTGTGACATCAACATGAGTTGCTGTGTAGGTGATTATGATGTTAAGGAGAGCGCATTATGACTTCAGGTGAGGAATGAGCACTGGGAGCAGATGAATTCCTAAGCTTCAAACATCTTGCTTGCATGCAAACGCCCCCATTGTTGTAAACCAATGTTATGGTGGAAGATTTGCAGAGTATGCGACTGGCAGGTGGAAACTAATGGTAAACAGAGCTCCCCAAAGTTCTCCAGAAACTAGCAGCTAATTTAAAAAAAAAAAAAAAAAAAAAAAGTGAATGTGCACGATTTCTTTGCAAGCAAGAGGTTTTTTGTTTTTTCTTCCCTAAGGAAATAGTACTTCCTCCTAACTTTCATGATTTCTAGTGCTTTTACACTTTTACAGTTTCCACTTCTTGATTGTGCACTTCAATCAGCAGGTGTCTGTTCAGACAGAGCCTGGCTGCTGAAAGTCTTCATTACACAGCAGAGCCATCCATCAGAACTGAAACTTCAGAAACTCAGCCAGACTTGAAGCAGATGTACATCAGTGTCGGATGTTTGGGCATTCTTGCACACAGAAGGTGAGGAAATGCAGGAAGGCTGTCAGGAAACCATTTCAAATGCATGTGTATATGTCTTTAAGTGCTTCTATTGTGGCCTGTTGAGGGTAACTGTCATAGTACAGAATAAAATTTGGTGTTATATAGTGCTACATGTGTGTGACAAACCCTGGAAACACTTTACAAATGGATACCTTAATTATACTGTAACTGTGTGGACAAATGCCACAGCCATTGTGTTCAGTAGCAGCTCACATCAGGTTGGTATTTTTCTGTGAAGAGGAAAGCCTGTTAACTGCGGGTTAGCTTTTTTTAAAAATACATCACAGGATTTTTTTTTTTTTTTTTTTTTGGCAACTCTAATAAACCAGTTAACTATCAGACATTATCTTGATAATCAAATAACTTAAATGTGTCTTTGTCCCTCACTTGCTTACTTGGCTGTTACACATTTTTGCTTTTTACTGACACTGTCTTGCTATTATTAGTAGTAATAATTAGTAGAAATAATTGTGATTAGAAAGATCAAGGCTCTACTTTGCTAGACATGGACAAAAGAATAAATTATTCATTCCTTTAAATAGTTTAGGATTCTGTGGATACAAAAATAGTATTTTATTAAGAATTTACTATAAAATATCACTCATTGAAGCTGATATTTTAATCATGCCATTCCTACTGTCTTAAATGGGAATTGTGCTAAAATCCTATTCAATAAACTGCAAAACTAGAGTTTGTTCTTCTAGAATGAAGGTAAATTAAATCTCGTTAGCATATATACCATATCTGCATTTGTATTGCAGTGGTCTTTTTCTATTGACTGTATTTCTTATTACCTTTATTGATTCCTTACTACTTCTTCTTTTGTTTGCTAGTGTTGCCTAGGAGACACTTCTGGTTTTGTTACAATAAAAACAGTTCTCAAAGTGAAAAGAAACTTGACAGGCTTCAGAAGCACTCTTTTTTAGCACTGATTAGAGAGGGGATGGAATTCAAATACTATTGCCTGAATTTGAGTCGATGTCATTCTTAAACCTGCACAGCTGGAAAATACTACTTGGGGGAAGTCATCAGAAAATATGGTCTGTTCCTCTTCCACTTGTGGACCAGCAAAACATTTCTCTCTCCTCATGGTATTTGGAAAGCTTGCAAAATATTCACAGCCAAACTGAAAAATGGAAAAACTATCCATTTTCAAATTTACTTATGGTCCCCAAAGCTGATTGGGGCACATCAATATAAATACTTCTGTCTTTAACCTCTCCTCTATTTCAAGCAAGCTCAATCTGTTCTCTGGCTTTGTGTATAGTTAAATTAATATCTTCTTGCAGCAGTACTTAGTGCTGAGTTTGACTTTGAGAGTCTAGGTTCACTTATACCAGGAGCTTCCCCACACACACACACACACACATTCCTGGAGCCTATCCTTCAACAAACAAGTAATGGTGCAAAGACTGTTTTCTGTAGCCATGGTCTGTAATCTCAGTACTTCTCCACCTACCGTAAGGCCAAGCCCGAGTGCTGTGTTTGTGCCTTCAGCTTCCTTCTGTCCCCTCTCATTAGTTTAGCTTTCTGTGACTTGCAAGGTCAGAAGCATCTCTCTCCCTTGCAGGAAAACATACCACCCTGGATTGCTCCAGCTATGAAGCCTCCTGTTAAAATAACTGAACCTGTGATACTAGCTATGCTATTGCATATTAGGATATTTCCTAGTAGTCTTATCTGTGGGTCAGGTCTCTCCTCAATCTACAGTCCCCTTGATGTATCCCAGCAATCACATGTGAAGTAAAGCCTCATGGGAAATGAAGTTCAGCTGAGGAGATAAGGTCACCAAATAGAACAGGGATCATGAGACTGCTGAACTATAGCTCCCAGGAGGTACCACAGCATCTCAGAATCGATTGAAGTATGGTTATGGACCAGAACATCTACTTGCTTTAAGACGTATTTGTGATTATATAGAGAATGTTCATTATACAGGGTCACTGGTGCTCTCTAATTTATTCCTACTAAACTATAAGTAAAACCTGATTTGCAAGTGACCTACAGATAGGATAGGACATAGGGCAAAAAAAATTGCATTAAAAATATATTTGGTCAGAGGTGGTTAGTTCATGCTTTGTTTAGCTATGTAGTATTCTTCGCTTGTACAAAGACTTGCCAGTCCTAGCACACAGGGATTAGCACATATGCATCTGTTGCACCACTGGCTTAAACATTAAGTAGACGTCTTCATTGGTGAGATCAAAATAGTTTCTAAACTGATTTGTATCTACAATGGGTATTCTGCTTTGAGAAAAGAAATGTTTTCCTGTAATGGGGGGGTGGGGGGATGGGACGTTTATGGCAATGCTAGTAAATTTTTAGTTAGAAAGGAAGTCGGCTGCTAAGACCAAAAGAAAAATTTCATCTGACTTGGTTGAGTTGGAAATGCTAAGCTGACAATGGAGACAGCACTTATTTAATGAATAGCAATATTCTTTCTAATTGAAGGGCCTGATTCACTGCTGTTTATGGCTGTGGACTTCAATAGCTCTACTAGTTTCTGATGCCCTTTGAATCGTGCAATAAAGGAATAAGCAACTCTCAACTCAAAGCAGAACTTCCATTCAGCTGTACTTTGGCTGTCGCTGTATGCCTACTGAGTCACACTGAAGGGGGAGAAAAACTTTGCAAAGGTTTCCTGGGAGAATCTTGCACCTCTTGTTCTCTGTCAGAGAAAGAACTTTCTTCCTCTAGAAGAATCTAAGATATGCATGGGCTAAGTGAGAGAATTCCTCACCACATATACAAAGCCAGGACTTACCCTAAAAGCTGATGAAGAATTAATGGTTCTTCAAATCAGATCAGTTATTTCAGTATCTAAACATAGATTTTTTTGAAGCATACCTCTTGGCTTTTCTTTTAGACTCCTCTGGCTAACAGATTCATGAGCCTATCTGAACAAAGCTGTGCAATAGTTGAACAGCTTTAACAACTGTTCTTGAAACTTCTTGATATAACCCACTCCATACACCAGCACTGAGCATCGAGGCATTTTGGGCTGCTTTAAAAACAGATAAGATCAATCTTATTTTATTGCTGTTCTCTATTTCCTCCAGGCTTTAACTTTATCTCCTGATTTTAGTTAGGGTCAGTCAGGTCTATAAATCTGAACAGCTTGGCAAAAAGAATGGAAGACAGGTATGGTATGCTGTACAATGCGAATTAATAGGCTGGAGACTTCAAACCTATCTACCAGGTTTGGATGCTCACTTCCTATAAAAACTAATGGGACCTGGACTGCCAGCTCCTCTAGGCACCCTCAGACTCTGCAGCCGTAACTCAAAGCAAGATAACCAGGGGAGGTGGCCAGGGGATTTTGAAGCATGACAAATCTTTTGCTGTTGCATGAGTCACAGGAGCAGAACAACCAGCATGTGACAGCGTGGGCCTTTTATCCAGGGGAAGCAAGGATGGGTCATTCTCTATTGTTGTTGTGATATGAAGTGGACAAAGGGCCTAGCAGCAGGATTTCTTTCCCAGAGAACGGATGGAGCCTGTTAGGCAAGAGGCAGGAAACAGGGTAAGTTGAGCTGTACTGCCCCTGCTAGCTTCTGTGGCAGTCAGGGGTGAGAGATGCTAGCAGCAATTAACCTTAAACTAATTGCAACTGGTGGGTGGGAGGCAGTCTTGGATTCCACCTGAGGCCCTGCAGGACTTGCCTCAGGGAGGCCACTTTGAGCCTTTTCTAGACTTCGTAAGGCCCAGCCTTGCCATGGTACTGAGCTTCTTTCAGGCAACACTGCGTCTGCCACTTGGCAAACAAAGGAAAAAAAAAAAAAGAACAAGAGGGCCATTTGTATGGTAAATATTAGCATTTTCATCCCTTCCAGTCATTTCTGTGACATGAGACTCTGGCTGAAGAAGGTAACTGAAGCAGACAGATGTTGAAGCTTTTGTTTGAACCAGACGCCTACATGCCAAGACAGGCTTGTGGAATGAGAGTTTTACCGCTTTGGAAAATAAATGAGGAAAAAAATAGACAAAATGTTCTTCTGTCTTCAGAACAAAGATGGGTGAGCTTTTCTGTCAATACCAATATGTTTAATTACTTTTAGCCTTTCTTGTTGCTCACAAACTGGGGTTTGCACATTTTGTTTGTGAATGCCTGACAGCCACTTTATTGGAAATGCATTTGAGCTTGCCAAATCATGAGCTGGATTCTCAAAAGTTCCCAAAACAAGGAAGCCTTTTTTCTTGAATTGCTGAATGCTTACAAGCTGTTGCTGAGAAAAGGAGATCTGTATCTGTAAGAGATACACTGTTTCTATTGAAGTTGATCTGCTGTCAGGCCCTAGTACTTGTCAGAAGATGAAATTCTTCTTCCATGAGGAATTGTAGGGGAAAGTGAAGGGAACTGTTACCTTTTGCAATGAAAAGGAGACTTAATTAAAAAAAAAATGTAAAAGACATCCATAAAGTTTAGAAACAGAATTTTGGAACGAAATGGAACCTGGGACCCAAGTTCAATGCTCAGAGAGGATCATTTGGCCTGAGGACATTTAGCTTCCTGCTGGCCCTCCAACTCCTTGAGCACTGTGAGCCTAGAAGCCTTTTGGGACAATGCTCAGTCTCAGGCCTCAATGGGAACTGGAATCAGTGGGAGTCTGCAGTTGGGCTGAGAACCAAATTCTAGCTAGAACTACATCTTTAAGGAGTCTTTCTGTGAAGCAGGTACCTGAGGACACTGGAATTTCTCAAGTCCTGAGCAGTCTACACAGTGAGGCTGCTCTGGAGTTGCAGTGTCTCTTAGCCCTCCACTCCTCTCTTCCAAGGTTGTTTGCAGAGTTTGCTGCTACAGATTGTCTAAGCCTATGCTTCTTAGCAGAAAGCTCAGATCAACTGCTGGGAAATGATCAGAAGTTTCATGACACTTTATGCAAACTTCTGGCCTGGATTTATTTCAGTACCAAATTGGGCTTAAAACTAACTGAACAAAAGAGCAGGAGCACTGTGTGGTTTGAAATACCAGCTCTGACCAACTTGCTGAAGGACAGTGTGTGAAGTTGGTGATAGTCTGTATTAAGATCTGTATCTAGTAAGATCAATAGCTTCAGGTGGGTGATTCCAAAGTAGCCCCTCTCTTCTGCACAGATCCTGCAGCTCATTACAGTACTGTCTTCATCAGCTGAAAGGAATGTGCTCACAGGAGGACAAGGTGGCGTCTGGCTTACTTATTCAGTGCAGTCACCAACATATACTCTACCACCTTAGACACAATTGCAAATTGTCCTGTCTTTCTTTTTTCCTGGCTGTAGTATGTTTAGATATGCAAAGGGTGCTGGAAATACCTGTAATGGAAGCGAAGCATGCATTTTTCTCATAATTCAAGTTCTGTATTCTATGGTCAATATGACAATCGCTTCTGTGGTCAATTAACAGCAAGAGAGGTTGGACTGGTTTAGGGAGATGATCGGTCTATTTAAAGAGAGCAAGAAGAAATCCAAGTGACATTTCAGGTTTAAGCTCTAAAGGATTTACAGTAGTTTGGTATAATTAAAATTATTGTAACTAGTAATCAAAGTAATTACTGTGTTCTGGCCTTTCTTAGTCCTAAGTAACAGAGAGAAATTAAAAACACACACACACACTATTCTAATCCCTTCCACCTCAACTATTTGCACTGATAATTTAATTTCTTAAAGATGACACTATGAAGGAAGAAATACTTCCAGCTAGATCATGAATTAAATACTTAATAGCTCCCAGTAACTAGGAAATACCTGCAGATAACATGATCTGCTCAGCACCCAGCAAGTAAAAGGTAGATATGGAGCAGCCAATCTAATTACTTAAATCTGCCTGCCTTGGGAAGGGTCTTCCTCTCCCTCATTAGGATTCTGAGCCATTGCTGTAGCCTGAGGAGAACAAAGACGCAAGATGAAGGGGCAATGAAAGGAAAGTGAGGAGGTAAATACAGTTTCTTGTTTTGCTGAAGGAAAGGAGGATAATGCCATAGCCAGGAGCCACAGAGGTCCAGCTGAAAGTTGTATTCCATCCTTTCTGTATGACTGCTGCTGCGTGTTGTGTGCTGGTTAGCTTTTCTTTTTGCTGAAAGCCTTCTGTGTTTCCTAATGACATCTGCTATACAACTGGGCCAGACAAGGATGTCACACTAGAAAATTGCCTATTGTGCAATGACAGTTCTTTGACCAATGAGTCCTGTATCTGTGGAGATAGAAGTGTGATAGTTCTTGTCTCTTCCTCTCAAATTTCTCATCACCCCTTTTCAAGTATCTCCATGCTGTCTAGGAAAGCCTGTTCCCACTCATCCTGACAAAGAGCAGGTTGTGGCCCTCCGTTCAACCAGAATCCATGCATTGTATCTTGTCACATGTGACTGTCACATTATTAGCATAAAATTCCTGTGGGTTTTTGGATGCTTCTGTTTGAAGGAAGATCTACAACTTGCTAACAAGGCCCTCAGCTGGGGAAGGGCAGACAGATGTTCACCTTACTGATTTCACTCCAACCGAACAGATAAGATACCAAGCAGGCTGCTTGGAGGTGGGTGAATTTGAGTCTTCCATCTTGCTTTCAGAGTGTGAGAATGCCTAAGTGGGGTAAAGGGAGGTGGAAATTTGAAAGCATATGCAAAAGGGGATGTGACCAGGGAAAGGAAGAACCACACGTCATCTGCTCTGTGACCCAAAGTTGCTCAGACATTTAGGTGAAACTGCTTGCACTTTAAGAGAATGTACCAAAAGCACTTTGAATTTCTATAGTTGCATCTTACTAGAATGAGAAATAGAAAAAGTTCAGACTGTCAGTGTGAGATAGATTAAATGAAGAGATCAAGGACAAACCTCCCTGATCACTGTGTGCTTACGGGATGAGGTTTCTCCTTCGCCGGTGTTCCAGCCCAGCAGTTTCCTGGGTTGAACAAATTCTGCTGAGGGCTCTGTGAGCCTTTAGGAATTTTCTGCCTGTCACCTGCAGCCTCAGCTGGGAATCTGCTCCTTGTGGCTGTATAGATCTCCCAGTTGGCCCATCCCAGCTCTCCACCACCATTTCTGAAGGGTCCTGGTGCTTTTGGGAAGCGACAATTTCCTTACAGAGAACAGCAGCCAGGACAAGGCAGGCGGGCTGCTTCTGGGCTGTACAGCACAAACAGCAAGTGGTGAGGTACGAACTCAGTGCTGCCTGTTTTTCTGCGTCTGTATAAGTAGGAGGTTTGAGTGTAGGTCTAATCGAGCCCGTTTGCATTTAACCTGTGAGAGACCAGCAAGCTAGTGCTGCAGGTCCTGCATATTATGGCCTGGCTCTTGGCCCTGTTCCAGCATGTGCTGGTGCATGTAGCCTTTGCTAAGGACACTCAATGGCAGGCCCTTGTTCTGGAGCAGACAGTGGTACTGATGGCAGTGTAACTGTATTGCAGCACTGAATGTAAAGTCTGCACGTGCTTATACCTTAAGCTTATCCATTTAAACCTGACTTTATATCTGTAAGAGGTAGACTGTAAATGTGTTACCTGTTTCCTCTGCTAATATATCTGCAATCAGGTTAACTCTTCTGTATCATATTTCAGAACATGAAATTCTTTTCTAGGGTTAGGAGTTAATATTTCCCCCTGGAAACTTTTTCCTCAGCAAATCTCAGTGCTTAGATGTTTGGGACTTCTAATCTGTTGGACTTCCCTTTTTAGTGTGGTTGTGTGATGCAGTTTGCTAGGCTGGGCCCACTGGCATTTATCCTCCTAGATGGTTACATGTGCTGGGTCTCTTTGTTTTGCCTGCTTGTTACTCTTTAGTGTGGTTTTGCTTGGCTATGCTCACAGGAGAGAGAAAAGGAGATGCCCCCCCCCCCCCTTCTCTCAGATTTAGGCTACTGACTTACAGATTCAAGGTGCGGGCTCAAACAGAGGCCTTTCCACTGACTTTATCATGTTCTGTGTAGGGTGCTGAAGAGAGGGTGTTGAACATGCCAGCCCACACAACTGTTAAGGAGTGGGGGCAAGAACCTGAATCCAGTTTTCTCTGAACTGAGTCAAACTGTGAGGCAAAGAGAAAAAGGTATTAGTCTGAATCACACTAAGTCCTTTGGGAATTTTCATAAGCTTATGTCAAAACTACAGTTTCAGTCACCTGTCATTGGGATAGACGACTGGACAACTATAGAGGATGGTTTCCAAGATGATTCTGTGAATGAGGAGTCTACATTACATGCAGGAGACTACAGCTACATCTGTAGGATCAGCTTAGGTGAGAGTTCAGACTCCCATGTTATTGGTGCAATCTGGTTGGCTTACTATTTGACTCATTTGACAGTGGTGGGGGATGTAATTGGCCCTCCAGTCCAGGAAAACTGGACACAGGGCTGGGCCATGAGTATTGTATTTTACCAGCCTTTTAGACCTAGCGAACTCAAACTCTAATGCAAGCACCAAGAGCAGAGAATGACAGATGAGAGATTCCAGGGCATCCTCCTAGTATGAGAAATGGAGAATGAGAAACTCAATAAATATTAGGATGAAATTTGGTGAGCCTTTTAAGACAGCTGATTTGATGGCCCCCACTTGTGCGGTCTGGATGACTTGAGGGTCTGGTCCAGCCCTGTTTCCCACGAACTGGCAGAATCTTCCCTGCTTGATGCTGTCTGTGAATCTGCTCTTCTCTGATCTAATGAAAAGAGTAGCAGCTCTGTGGCATATGATTCTTAAAAGGATTTTGGTGAGTTGTTTTCTGTAGCGGAACTGGTGTATTTCATGGTGTTGGAGCTGGAGTTTTCTTTTCCTAGCCAACACTTTAACAAATAGAACCTTAAATAGTAGGAAAGCTGGCCTCCTGCCGAGACCAAGGCTATCTAAAGTTCAATGTATTTGCAACTTTGTTGCTATTCTAGAATGACAGCACTTTATTACTTCCTTTTAAATAAATTACCTTCACTTTACATCCTACTTAATTCTGTATGTAAAGGCCTGAATAATATATTACGTCAATTATTTATTAATGTCAAAGTTAATTTTAATAAGTAGATGAAAAGACCGATTGGTTTCACTTTTTATGCTTCGCTAGCTGCAAGGATTTTTAAAAAATGTTTTTGTTTACAGAAGAAGTTAACATTTTATATAACTGCTTGAAGTTTATGGCTCCTAGGCTCTGAAATCATTACCATTTTATTGGCAACTGTGTAAAATGCAGAACATACCTGTGCTGAAGGGTTAGCAAATCATTACAGTTAAAATGACTGAACAAGGCATTCAGCATCATGGCAGACTTCTCTCTCTGTCACCCTTTAAAAAGAAATTCTTAAGCCCTAAATCTGTTCCTAGTGTGTCAGATGCTGCTTTCTTTTACTCAAAGGAGTGGGTGCACTGGCCAAATCCATTGGAGGCTAAGGATATCAGGAGATTGGGCACTTGGAGGCAAAGCAACAATGTTTGCAGATGTCAGATGCACTTGATGCTAGTGAGTTTTGTAGGTGCTTCTGCTCTGTGGTAGTGGCAGTATATGTTGCCCCTGAAACATTTTCAGAGCTATGGCTGGCTAGATCTGCCTCTGCTGCTTAGTAGCAAGTATGTGCTAGGTGCTGCTCAGAATTCAGAGCTGGGCAGAGTATGAGTGACTAACTCCCAGAGTGGAAGTGTCGTGATGGAAGTGTTGCATTGGCTGCCTGGGATTCTCCTCATTTCTGTGTTCCTTTATCAATTCTGATGCCAGGCTGAGGATGCTGTGGACTTTTTCCCCTGATTCCACAAAGCTCTTTCAGGAAGCAGAGCCTGTAGTTTGTGGGCCTGTTCATAGGTGTGCACCTATTTAAAGTGAATTGCAGCATGCTTGAATGAGTTTTGCTTTAGGGCATGGATTCCTTTTTTTAATATGCAAAGATCAAAATGGATCCTGAGCTGTAGTGGGAGATTGCTAAAAGAACCATGGAAAATCTGGCATTTTGCTTTGCAGGACTATTGCGTCAGTTTTAGACCCTATGAAGTCTCATCTTAATGGAGCATCCAGAAGCTGATTGATGCTTCTTGCTGTACAGCTCCAACTGACATACAGGGTTGTTCCACTGACCTTAAGGATCTTCATTTTGTGTGCCGTGTGTTTCCTGGGAGCACAGAAAACATCAGCACTGCTCTGATCCTCTGCCTGGCACGGTTTGGTAGCAAAGAATTCAGAGCAAAGTGCAGGAAATGTCACAGGAGGGAATTGTGTGATATCGGATAGTTAATTGATGGCCTTTGAGACCCGTGCTTTTAAACTGGTTAAAAGTTTGTGAAAATTATACCCTAAATCTATAAAGTGATTAGTCAGATACACAGGCCTATACCATTGGGTTTTTGTAAGAAGCATGAAGAACATAATAAACATGTATTTTCAACATGTATTTTCAATATATTATCTATCTCTAAATATTACCTGTATTTAAACTGTATTGTTAATAGCTCACTTAAGCTGTTTTTTCTGACAGCAGTGCTGAGGTGAAATGTGCCTGTTGGTTTATATAATAGAATCTGTAGCATTGACATTTTTGAAGTGCATTCAGATTGTTAAAATCTCCTATTAATGCCATGGAAATATCTCAAGACTGTGACCTTTTCTCTCTGCCTGAAATTCTAAAACATGTATACATTAGAACCAGCTGGAGTTACTCAGCCTTCTCTCTTGGTGGATTTTCTACTACAGCTCTTCAGAGTTTGGCAGTGTGGTCAAACTGCTTGCTGCAGCTCAGAATGAGGGGGTCAAAATGTCTGGCAAGCCACTCATCTTAAAGGCTTATAAAAACTTACCTAAACTCAAATTCTTCCTGCTAGAGACTCAAAAGGTCTCAGCATCCAACCTCTCCCATTAAGAATAGTGGGACCATCTGAGTTTGTCATTTGCTTTCTTCCTTTTGGCTTGCTGCATGGGAGTTGAATGCTTCTGGGAATCTGGTCCCTGCTGTGTTGAAATGCAGCTATAAGGAATAAGAAGTCTGTGTTATAATGCAAGCAAGGGCACAAAGCAGCAGAGGCTAACCATGTTTTTGCTGACTACTAACAGGTACTATTAAGACTGTTTTTAACCTTGTATTAACAGTATAAGAAAAGACTGTTAAAACAGTAAAAATGCCAAATGCTGAATAGGATTTCAGTTTCCCTTTAGATTTAGGAACTTGCTACAGGAGTAAAATATTTACAGCATTTTAGATCCTTTTAACAGCAGTTTTGGGTAGAAAGGAAAAAATGATTGAGATAGTCTGGAGCTATTTCAGTGCCTATCATTAAGTCCTTGATGACAAAACAAGACAAATGTATGGAAGAGGACAGATAAACAAAGCAAAATCACCAAATGTGTGGTTGGTTTCTGGGCTCACTTTCTGCTTACAGAGTCACTGCTGGAGGAAAACTTCATGAAGGGTATTCTCAGTCACCTTGTAGTCTGAGTTCTGGTGCGCATCAGCTGTTTAGGGCATGTGTTTAGATACCTCCCTGGATTCAATGTTATGTTGCAGAAGATAAATACCTGGTTTAGCCAGCTAAGGTCGTATTGACAGAAGACAATGCAGGGGGATAGAAAAGAGGTAAAAAGTGGGGGGGAGAGGGGGTGCATGAAGGAAGTGCAACAACAAAAAGTCTGGTCATTAGTAGTTGTTACACATGGGTCAGAGATGTGAGTTTTGCTGAAAAATCTCTGCCTGCATGAAACTGGTCCTTTTTCTGGCATATACTCCCAATCTGTTTTGCTCTGACCTGTTTCTTATCTTCTTTCCCTAAGTATCAGGCAGTGCCCCACATCAGGAAAAGGGCTTAGCAGGACTCCTGCTTTGACCTGGTGTGGCTGCGTTTGGCTCTTCATGTCCCTCACTTCTTGCATTTCCCTTGCTGTTGAACTGAGCAGGAGAAACAGTGCCTCGGGTTCCTCCCAGTGCAGCGTGTTGAACCTGCTCTTTGAGATTGAGGCAGACTCGCTCCAGATTCCAGGGGCCTCCTAGGAGACTCTGGATGAGAAGCCAGGAATGTAGATCCTGCTTCTTGTGGTCTCTCTGCCTCTAGCATGTGATGTCCCAAAATTATCTTTTCACTGGTGGGTTTCTGAAGAGGTTGATGGCATGTACAGTTTCCCCATCCCTTAATGTTTTTGACTGTTTATTAGGCTGATTTTATTTTAATATTCTGATTTTATTTTACTCATTTTCTTTTTCCTTCTTTTGATTAACTGGTTGTCATTCTGGCAAAGCCCTTGAATAGTGTCAGGAAGATTTTTGTCTGGTCTGCTCCAGAAAGGATGTTTTCATCTGGTATTGTTGCTCTTAATACTCTCTGTTCTTGGTAGGTGGCTGAAATATTTGATGAACCTTCCCTCCCTGCAACAAGCTGGGGGTTGGCCTGCCAGAATGTAATGAGTAAAACTTCTCCATAACCTTCAGAGAGACTCCTGTGTAAAAGCACTTCTTGAAACAGAGGGTGAACACTCGCTATATCTCACTGGCATCAATGGAATCTGCTAGATGCCCATCACTTCTGAAGAAAATCTGACTTTAAGTATCAGACTCACATTGCCGTCTCTTATTTCTAAAAAGTGTAGCCTGGTCTAATAAGCTAAGGATCTCCTTTAGTTTACTTGCCTCTTTCTCCTTCTGCTTGTCTGTCCTGGTTTCAGCTTTGGAACCTCTGTGTGTGTGTGCCTCTCCACCCACAAAAGGCTCCTAAATTAAGTAAAAGATGTAATATCCCTTGCATCTCAGTTTATTGCTCTCATTCCAAAACCACGTTTCTCACACTTTGGATTGTGAAATGCACAGCTTCCCCCCCCCCCCCCCCCCCCATAAAGATGTCAGTATTGCCCTCCAAGTGTATTGACAGTTTTGCCTTTGTAGGTGATCATTATGGACTGTTCCAGGGCATGCTAGCAGTTTGACTGAGTCTGCCTTGAATGGAACAGCAATTTAGGGGAGATTGATGCCTGATTCCCACTGATATCCCAAGGGATCTGGCCACTTTTGTACCATTTCCTTCCCTGGACAGAGAAGGATGGGGGGAAAGGCTGTCAGAGGCAGAGTATTTGTCAAGAAACTAACTAACGTTTTTTTTGCCTTCACGATACTTATTTGGAGTCAGCCTCAGGCTGTAGGCAGCAGAAGTGTTTGTCTGATGAGTGCTAAGGGGCCTCTGTGGAATTAGTGGGTACCTGGGAGCATGTCATGGATGTGTCCACTACTGAGTCTTCCTCCAGCTGGCAGATTGGTGAGTGTTTAAGCATAAAAGCTGAATAAGGGGTCTCAGATAAGTATGCGTAGGCAGTATGGTGGGCACAGTTCACTAGGTGCTTTTCATTTTGGACTGGGTAATATGAGATTTAAAGAAAACAGTTTAAAGAATGGACTTTTCAAGCACTCAATTCACTAAAAGGGACAAGGAGAGCTTAGTTCCTCTGTTTGGCACATCTGTCTTTTTGTTCATACTTGCCCTTTGGATTTTATCACTCCATTTATACCGATGGTGCAGAAAGTAATGGTATTTATACGATCATAATATTACTGCGAGATAATCTAGCAACACTTTACAACAAGTGGCAAATTACTTGCACTTCATTTGGTATTGATTGTAAAAACATTAATCATGGTGAATTCTTTTGGTATTATTCATTTGGATGTAAGATATAATACTCCCACCCAAAGCACTGAATAATTCGGGGGTAGATCAAAGTCATCTAAGTATCACCCTGATTGTATCTCTGTGCTCCACACTCAAGACGCAAATGTGCAACAAGGGAGGAAAAATGAGCTCTAATTTAAGTGTTTAGCAGGACTTCATCAAATGCTTTTGCTGTAGAATCGGATTAAATAGACAGAGTTGTTTGTCCACTTTGTTGATACACAGTCTCGACACTTTGTATTTCTTTCCTGAGTCTGTTCCTGTTGCTGTAATGGGATGCACCATAGTGTGGATGACTGAGAATAGGTTGCGATGCATAGATGACTATGCCGTATTGCTTCCTGCCACTCAAGCACAATCATTTGACAAAACTGTCTTTGCTAAAAATGCTAATTTAGATTAGTTTCAAACAAAAGGAATGGGGCAGGCACAGCCCACTTGCGTCCCAGTGTCCTCCCAGTGAGCCAAGAAGAAAGTCCCCTTCCCCTCACAACAGCAAGTCCATTCCTGAAAAGCGTGGGTCTGTGGAGGGGTCTGTGTGTGCATATCATGCATATCTATGCATATCTACATATCATACTGGCTTATTACTGAGTGGGATCAGTTTTTCTGGCAGGCACCTGCAAATGATATCCAGCCCCACTTCTCAATGCATTGAGTGAGAGGACAGTGTTGTGCACCATTCATCCCTGTGTCCTGCTGCTAGTTTCTGCAGTATTAAAGCTGCTTATTTTAGTAAGAAATACAAGAAGTACTGTTGAGAAGAAAGAAAACTCTTCAGAAATGCTGAATATGGGATTAAAACTCTTCTTTGAATAGATACAGTGTGCTCAGAAACAAACTGGGGCTGTGTGGGCAGGGGGGATAGCAGATCTGTCTTCTTTCCCTTTCTTTTATTCCCATGTAACTACTGCTTTTGTCTGTGTCATATCATAACAATAGAGTATTGGCCTAACAATGCTACCAGCAATCTCAGGTAGGACTAGGTTTAAACCAGAGCTGAGAATTCTTGAAAATCTTACATATTCCAAGGGAAGCTGTCCATGTCAGAGGTTGAGGCCTTTCTGGCAGCAGACTGTTTATAGAGGCAGGTAGGCCATCATTAGTATAAGCTTGATCCGTAGTCTTAAAAAGGAAGCTGACTAGACTTTTTCTTACAGTGTTTCTGGCTTTTGATTGGTTTTTTTTCTCTCCAAGTCTTCAATAATGAAGCAGTTCTCAAACTTCATCAACAACACTGTTAGGCACATTTAATTTACAAATATCGTCAAGAGGCCCTATTTATTAGCAGTCTGACACCAGTAAATTCAACAACTAATTCATCCAGTGCATAACTTTGACAATAGCAATTTAAACTATTTTTGCTTTTATGAATGGGTGGCACCATTCAGGCAGGAATACCAGAGAATTAATTTAGACATGCCAGTGGCTGGAAACATTTTGACATGGCTAATTTAGATAATTTTTGTCCATTGCAATGCTTAGACATAGCTATATAATTAGGATAAGCATTCTCTTCTTGTGGCTCATATACATGCCAGTCTGGAGCATGGTTTGCACCAGAGGTAATAAAACAGGCCAAGGATGTTAACTTTTGCCTGGTATGTAAACTCTCTGAAACTTGACCCAATTTAATTGTGGCTTTGCTATTTAAGTATATACTTCTATAGTCAAACTCATACGGGGGTAGGGAAGTGGTGGCATGAATCATGTAGCTGATTAATTCATTAACATTTTCTTAGCCATTTCTCAGCTGGAAAACAAAGATAAACTCGGTATTTTGTGGCTAGAGTAACAGCAAATGTCCATAGAGGGGGTAAAAAGCATCAGCATTTTCCCTTTCTCCACTTTCATTTGTAGGTGTTTCCCAAATTCCATAGCTCATTGGGGTCTCTGTTACATTGCCTGCTGTTTCTAGATTCCTAGAGACGAGAGTGGGGAGCCAAGGGCAAATATTCCTAGTCTTTGTGTTGGGAAAATGTTGCTTGGTTTCTTTGGAGAGAAGGTGACTTGTGAATTTTTTAGGCTAGTAGAATGGTAGTGGGAGTTATTTGGAAAAGGCAGCAGGTATAAAAGTAGCTGTCTACAAAGCTGATCTCTGGCACCTCACATACTTCAGCTATTCCAGCTATATCCCACTGGAACTTTAATGCAGGGGAGAGCTCAGATCTCTTCATTATGCTCTCAGAAGTTTGGGTTTCCAGATATCTAAAGAGAGATGCAAGCTCCAATTGTCTTACTTGGGGAAACTGAGATAATAAGGGGTGTTTGATCTGGCTATTTCCAGATGTATTAATCTTGTGGGATGTTCAGGGTGAACTTCCTGAAATTTGGTCCTGAGAAGAATCTTCAGGGAAGGTAGAAGGTCATATACTGTGTTTCTTAGTCCACCGGAGGAAAATAAATAGCACCATGTTAAATTAAATGGCCACGAGTCATGATTAAATGCTTACGCTGTACTCTTAGATGGGACCCTCTGTACCTAGAACACTGGGACAGGATATTACATTAATCATAGGATTAATACTGCCAAGCCTGACTTTGTCATCTTTTTTTTCCTCTTGTAATCTATTCAGATGTACCGTCCGTTCTGTGATTTTTTTCAAGTCTCCTATAGGTTCACATGGCAAAAGTTCCTATTAAAAATAATAGAATAGAAAAAGCTACAAAATAACCTTGAAATCCATTAATAGAAAAAGTAAATCCCCAGAAATGCAAACAGAAATCAAGCAACTTTGTTCTTGTTTCTGCTGTCATTTTAGAGACTGTCCCCACAGTAGAGGTTGGTGCATGTTTGGGTTGTATCAATATATCATGGAAATGCAGAATTGGACCTGTGTAGTTTGTGCATCGCCATTCACTCTGCAACTACACTGTGTTGCATGACTTTTTTTCTATTAAAAAAAGAAAAGAAAAAAGCAAACACATGGTTGGTGAGATGAGGGTGTGTGGCAGGATAAGAGTCAAGGTAGAGGGCAAGAAACTAATGCCAGAGTTTAGAGCAGAAAGAAAGCATCAGGCAAGTGCAATGGGTGATGACACCTGCTATGCCTACAGTAGCCTCAGCCAATGTCATGGGGCAGTTTTATGGGGGAAACAAGGGAGGGAAACAGACATGGCACTAATAGTTGATGGCACGTTTTGTCTGTTATCAACACTTTTTACAGTGTGCATTTCACAGGTCATTCTGTAAGGTTCCACTTCAAGGACATTGTGTTTTAGAACAAGAGTGGATAGCTGCCATGTGCTAAGGGGCCACTTGTTCCCTCCCAGGGATAGGGCTAGTCAGTTTTTGCCTGGCATTGCACACGGTCTGGTGAACCTTGGTAGTTCAGACCTGGGAACGGACTGAATGCACTGCACAACACGCACTTAGATCCATCCCCAATTCAGTTGTCCTGCTGGCTGTCCAGGCATCATAGGAGATAAGTCCCCCTTTCTAGATCCCCTTCATGAGCTGGATCTGGCCCCTGAGCAGCCATCTGGCAGCCGCTGCTCTAAAGAGGAGGTTCACATAAAGGATGCATTGTTTTCTTTCTGGCCCTGCCTGGGCAGCTGAGATCTGTAGCTGGCAACCTGGCTAGTCAGGCATCTGTGGGATTAGGGGCTTGTTAAGCCTGAAAACTGGCCTATAAGCTTCATTGTTGCTGTTTCTTATCAGTTGGCTACATAAGGTTGTTCTGCTGGTTGCTCTGCATCATCCATGACCCTTGTTTGCAACTGTATTCCAGGCTCTTGCTGTTGTTTTTTAAACACCAGAATATTGCAGGTCTCCCAGATGAAAGCTGTGAGCCAGCATCTGCTCTCCCAATGCTCTGCATTCAGATTGAGAGTCAGGTAGGATGTTTATTAGAGTTGAGGCTCACTATTTGAGGAGTTTGAAGAACACTTGTGTTGCAGATTCATGAGACTTACCCTTACCTTTCAATTTTGAACGCTTTTTCATGTAATCATATGACTCTAGTCACTGGGGCTTTCAGTAAAGCAGGTCCCATGAAGCTCAGGATAGAATCGAAACAATGGATGTGGTCTGTGCTTGCATCTGAAAAGGCAAGGAAGGGATACTATATTTTCCTGGAAAATATCTGGTGAAAGTGCTTAGGTTTGTCTGATTCGACTGAGAGGTTTTCTAGTTGTAGGAGCCACATAAGCAAAAGCCCAGATATGAGACTCCGATGTCATGCAAAAAACATCTTGGAACCTAATGCAGCAATATGGTGTGAAAGAGCAAAAAATGAAGGGTTCTGCATCAAAAAGTACTGTTGTTTGGACCTTGTACATACTAAGAGAATAGGAGGAGATACCTTTTGTTCTTCCAGGGATTCAGGCATTTTGATAAGCCTTGGAAGAAGTTTTACATCTCAGGTCTTCAGTTTTTTAAAAGGACAAGGTTAAGCCTGTACCTTCAGAAGTAAAGGCTTTGTGGAATAACTTCAGAAATGCTTAAGATATGAGCATAATTTCTTCAAAAATATTTTTTTTCTTTCAAGGACTGAGAACTACTTTCACCTTTCACTCAGCAGTGAAATGTGGTATTTTATGATACAGTAGAAAGCTTGCTGTTTTTTCCTAGAGATGAATTGCGAAGCCACAGATGTCTTTCAAAAGCACCTCATCTTTCAGCAGCTGCAGAGATCTCTGACTAAGGGAACATGTACAACTTGCCAGGCTATCCTTATTGGGCGTGGAATTTCCGAAAGGTCTGTGATGCAGCCATCAGTGCTTGTCTTCATGCCAACTTGGGTCTCTATTCTTGATGACCAGCTGTGTTGACAATAGCCTGAAAAGTGAATTCTCAAAGGATCTATGCTGAAATGAGATTTTTTTTTATTTTAGCAGACCCCTAAGCAAAGACATAATGAGGTGTCACGGAGAGAATATTGGCTCATCAGGCACATCTAAAGCAGATAATCCTCATTTTCCTTCATGCTTGAATGAATTAAGTAGATAAACATGCTTTGGAAAATCAAGATGGATTGACATGCTGGCATCATTCAGCTTGAGATACTCTCTTTCTGCCCATAGGTAGCTAACTAAACTTTACCAGATCAATCTGTCCTTTTTCTGTGAAATGGGACAACTTTGCACAAGCTCTGAAAAAAGAGCAGTGAGGAGTGGCTACAGGCTTTACCTAGCTTTGACCTAGCTGGCTCTGAGATGATGAGCAGCCTGGAAGTTGCAGGAAAAGTCAAAACCCATCTGAAAAATAGTTAAGTCAGGTTGTTAGAGGTAGACTGCTGTACACAGCAGCTAACGTTAAGGTAAGAGATAACTGAGGTTCAGCTGGATAATGTACTGGTGGTCTGGGGCAGGGCCTGAAATAAGGTCTAGAATTGGTATCCATAAAGGCCATCAGCTGCTGTTCCTGAGATGTTAGTAGCGTTGTGGGGTCTTTGGGTTTCCATGTGTGTGTTTCAGAAGATGAGCAGAAAGTCTCTGTGCTGGTAGACTCTTCTTCCTTTTACTTCAAAGAGAAACCTTTCTTCACTGACACTACAGTCATACTTTTGTTCTTGGTTTGCTTTTATCCCTCCTCCACTCTCCTCTGTTCCCACCTATTTCAAGACTACCAGTTCAGGAATGTTGAAGTGATGTTTTTCTTGCTGAGCTCCAAAACGAGTACATAGAATGGTTATCCATCAAAGAGAGGGTGAAATCACTGAGGATAGCATATATTACTAACAGCAAGAATATAATGTATTATTAAACATACTGTTTAAGGCAAATTAAAACTGGATATTAGCTAGTCTTTTTAATAAAGAAAAGATATGGTACAAAGAGGAAATGTATTGTCTAAAACTGTATACCTTAATATAAGGGGTTTTTTTCCCTCTATTTTTCCATTTATAATTGTGAATTGGTCAATCAAGAGGCATCATTTAGCTTACATTGGATTAGTGCCTCCTGGAGTAGTGTGAGTTCTTGCACTCACTCTGAAAAATCTCTTGTATGTTAACTAAGATTCATTGAGCTTTGTAAGCCTGCTGGCTTCATATGGAATTGCATTTCAGGCTGGAAGAGGGTTGCCATCTCTAGTGATGAGCTCTGGTTCCACTGGCAACCTGGGATTATACAGGTAGTCTGGGTTTTTTTGTTTGTTTTGTTTTATTTTGTTTTAGCTCTTCCCCTCTCCTCTTGCCCTACTGTCCACTGTAATATTTGACCTGTTGGCTAAATCTGATCATGAGGTGCTTCTCAATGTGAAGCTTACATCTGCTTTAATGAGGATAAGTGGCCAGGTACAAGAGGAAGACCTTATTAGTACTATAAGCGATTGCAGTGTGAGCTTAATTTTATTAGATGCCAAAGGATTTAAGTAGGGGAGAGCTGTTACAAATGCCCTATGTGCAAGAAAAGTTTCAATGACTGTATTAGGTATCAGAGAATTCATCCAAGAGATGCAGGGCCAAAGGAACCAGACTGCCATCATTAAGTTCTCATAACAATGTGTTTCTTTTAAAGAACAGTGATGTCATGCAGGGACTGAAAGAGATGAGCCCCAGTCTGCAAGCTGAGTTTTCCCTTTAGTTGTCCATGGCAGATATTGGTATGAGGCAAGGGGAATTAGGCTGGCAGAGCCTATCAGTGGTGCTAAAGGTATTGCTTTGCATTAGAAAGAGACCTTGTGTTTTAAAGGTTTTAATGTAACTTTTCTCCCATCTCCTTTAGAGGGTTGTTCATTTTTCCACTATCCTTCCCCGCAGCATCTTAATAGTTTCCTGTCTTGCTAACATCCTTTCCCTCCTGCAGCTCCCTCATGTTTTCTAAGTCCCACTAGTCTCCTATTGCCTCCGTTTGCTCTTGCCTTCTGCTCCCAATTGCTCTAAGATGAGGAGTTGTAGCTCCAAGACAATTCACTAGCCTTGGTATGTCCCTCATCTACCTAGCCTAGATCCCCAAGGAGTGTGATTTATGAGCTTAGCTTGATGGTGCAGAGCCATTACACAAGGGTTTAGCTGGAGACAATCTGTGTAAAGACCATACATATCTGAACATAGCAAGGGAATCTGCAGTTAGTCTTTACTTACCTTGTGGGTCTTTTTCGTACTTTCTGATGGTGGCTGTTATTAAGCAGTCATGACACTGAAATTTGCATCAACTCTGTTTTGTTATCCCTGAACCGTTGTGTAGCTATGCAAGCCTTGCAGTTCTGATCGACTGTTATAAAACCCTTCCATTCAGAATAGCATTGGCACCCTTTTTCACATGCTTGCGAATAGTCAAGATGCTGCCTCAGAGCATTCCTCCTTTAGGCTGAATTAGGACAAAGTTCAGGAATGACATGGAAGAGAATAGCTAACCTCAAACGGTAAGGAAAACAGAGCTGTCAAACAGTGGAGAGGAAAAAAGTTGTTGGATACCAGAAGATCCTTTGCAACTTGCTTATTTTAGTCAGTCACCACATTTCACCTTTCCTCCTTCAGCACCTTTCTTCTTCCCTCACAAGTGAAGTCCAGTGAGGAGTTTTTAATATTCTTTCCAGTTCCATGACAGGTAAGTCTATGGCTTAAATTTACAATATAAACTACGGCTTCACTCACCAAGTCTCTTACACCAAATTTAAGATGCCTGTGTCTTGCTTGGATTTGGTAGAAACGAGAATGCTTGCTTTTGAAAGCTGTTTAGTCCCCCCCACACACCTTGGAAAGTGTCAACAAAAATGTATGTAGAGAGATACAGAGAGAAGTATCTTGTCTTTTCAGTTTTCTGTGGGAAACTTTATTGGAGCAACAACAAGTTTTCATTTTCAGCCAAAAAGCTTATAAGGCTTTTTTTCTGTAACAATGGGAGTTTTTCATAGACTTTTGAGATACTTCATGAAAAATACTGTCTTGTTGGTAGGCCAACTTTTTTGACTGACATTTTTAATTGGAAAAAAGTAAGATCCAGGGGAATCATATTTACAGTCCCTCATTGTCTTCAACTTTGAAAGCAAAAGTAGGAAAAAAAACGAATGCTAGGAAAGCCAGAAAAGGAAAAAGGAGATGATGCAGGAAACTATAGGTGGGAATTGCATGTCAGAGTGATATAAGGGTATTCCTTCCTTCAGTGTTCTGGCCCATTTTTATATATTTTTCATTTGTATACAAGAAATTCTGTTCTATACTTTTTCATTATAAAGCAATATGAAATGATAATTTAGCTAAACTGTAAGGAAAACAAGTTAAACGCTTGCAATGGAAAAATTCTTCCTGTTTGAGTCTTCTGTTGGTCATGTGGTTTTAGAGGAGAAACTCCAACCAGTTAAGTTGGTTGTGCAGTGTAATTACACTCAAATTGCAAATTGCCTGTGCAGTCTATATGAAAAATAGACATTAATAAAATGCCTTTGGGTGTAGACAATGAAAGCAGGCTTTCTGGCATGAGATAAAAGTCATGCTGCAGGGCAAATTCTTCTAGAGATATAAGCCCAATTTGAGGAGCATATTTATAGATTGATTTGGGGGGGGGGGGTAGGGGACAGACTCTTTTTCAGCCTGGGCTGCTTCACAGGGTGAAGTGAGAGTACATGGTTTATGTAGTTGCCTGTGTTTTCCTATTCAATGCCCATGTAAAGTTGTTCGGACTTCAAAAGCAAGCGGTATCTTTCCATGCCTTCTGTTTTCAATGGGAATTGCCACCTACTAAGGAATCTTGGCTAAGCGCCCATTATCAGTCAGACTGTTCATCTTGAAAATCTTGTCCTAACCATGAAACTTTAAGGCACGCAGTTTTTAAAAGCCCAGATCCATGGCTTTCCATGGATGCAGCACAGCTTTGGCATTCAGTCAGTCTTAGGCAGGCTGTAGTCCTGACAAACTTTAGACTGCTTATAAAAGCTTCATAACAGAACAAAAAGTGTATGGCTTGACTTGTGAAAGGATTACACTTAGGTTAAATCTGCTGATACAGCATTGCATTGGAATGGCTGGTCCTTGATGCCAGTGGAAGTTAATGTTAAACCTTTTCTTCAGTCTCTCCTTTCCCTTCTGCGATGTAAGCCACGTTTCACATGTGTCAGTGTAGTGAATAAAATAACAAATACTGTGGGTGTACAGGGTTTGTTCTTCTCATTAGTCTCACAACACATAGTGTTTGTTTTAAAATCCTAGTTCTAGGAATCATCTTTTAGAAATAAAATAGCCCTTGTCCCATAAACCTGCCTGTTGAGGAGAAAACATGAATGTATGATACCTCTGTACCCTAACGAGGTCACACCTGCAAATCCTATAAAGGAAATGAAAACACATTGTCTTTTAAAAATATAGTAATCTGTTATGAGTTGAGCTACAGAGTTCGGAGAGCTTGTTTCATTGATGAGGGTTTGAATTTGCCAACACTTAGTACATAGGAGTTCCAGAGAACTTCCATGGAATCTATTCTCAGAAAGAATAGGTGTCACAAGCCAGAGTAACACATCTAATTCATACATTGATGTTTCTTATGCATCTACTAACTTAGGACGAGTGAGCTTGCTGCTAGGGAGACTCACTGAAGGGGAAACTCATATGACAGCTGATTCCTCATGGAACAACTTGCTCATGCTTGGTAGTAGCCTTAACTGCCACACAGTGAGCACGACCAAAGAAGCACAACAGATGCTTCACTTCATCATTAGGTCTCCAGAACTGTACAATTTCTGTGAAATCACTGCATTTTATTATAAATTGTGGATAAAATAAAACATAGCTGCCAATGCTGCAAATCAGCTAAACAGAGTGCTTTGCAATCATACTCTGCTGGGTTATTTGCTGTGTTTAGTGCAGAAATGTGGACAGAAGAGTGGGCCTTAGAAAAACTGGACAAGGCTTTTAAAAAAAACTGAGCAGTGGAATATTGCAATCGATACCAGTCATCTTTGTTATTTTCCTTGGGTTGGTAATTAAATGAAAAGTGGTCAGAGTGCAGAATGACAACAGCTCTCTTTGAATCTGGTATCTTGTAGGTAATGCTACCTTCTTCTGCTGGAAGATGACACCTCTACTATCTCGGCCCACAGATTATGTGACAGTTATCTTAGAGACCTTCCTCAAAGGCAAAACTTGCAAGCAGTATATGAAACTAAAAATACAGCTGCAGCTATTTTCATAAAACACTTTTTTTGTCTTGAGTTGTAACTTTTTATTAATTATTGAGAAATCTATTTTACTCAATTCTATTGTCACTCAAGAAACATCAGTGAGTGGATTAGCTTTTTGAGAAGTGGATCGCTTCTCATTTCATTGAAAAGTGGATGATTTGGAAAAATAGAAAATTGAATCAGACTTGCCTATTTTCCAGGTTATGACAAATGCTAAAATTCAAACTGGGGAGCAAACTCAGACATATTGAAGGCTAGAGATTTTAAGGAGCTCTTTATTGGTGTGTTGTAAAGAAGGGAACTGTAGTGAAAGTGGGATTGTTTTTTATTGAGGATCCAGTAACACAAACTCAAAGCAAGAACTACAGAGTGACAACTGAAGGATATAAACTTAATGGCACTTTCTAACTTTTATGCTCAGTTCAACCCAAACTTCTGGGAACTAAAGTATAGAAAATTCACATTATCATGGTCCTGAGGTATGCTGGGTCCCATATGAATTAGTTCTATGTACAAAGAGGTGGGCAAATCCAGACCTGGACTTGCATCAGTTGCTTATTGTTCCAGCATTGCATGGTCAGTGCCAGTAAAGAGAGTGGTCCTTGCAAAGCCTTTGCAGGAGGGATGGCTTGTAAAAAGACACAGTAATCAGATCAGTAACCTTCATGGCCAGATGAAGTCATAATCTGCTTTTAATTCCTGGGATTATCTTGAAAGAAACAAATTTGCTACGAAAATAAAGCTGGGCAATCCAGTTTGTCCAGTGAGTCAGAGCTCACTGAAAAAGAACACACCATCCCACACTCATCACCCTAGCACTGCAGCGGTATTGCTGAATATCCAAGCTTTCCAGTAGCTGGGGACTGATTTCAAAGCATGCTACACCTACAGTTACAACCAAATATGCGAAAGGTCTGGAGCCCAATGTGCTGGGGTCTTTTGGAAACTGTTCTGGAGCTCAGGTTCTGGATTAGGCCCCTTTCCTCTTACACAGCTGTTTTCCTGGGGGAGAGATGTCCCCAGATGTTTATGTGCAGGTGACCACTGTCTTCCAGTGGGTCATCTACAAAAACATATGTGAAGCTTGGGGGCTGCTGCTTTCTTGGAGTGAGAGAAGGCAAACTGCTATGAAATCCCTTTCCAGTTTCATCAGAAAACATCTGGCTTTCTTGAGGTGGCCATTCAGTTGCCTAATTTAGGGTTAAGGAAATCTTGTCTTGCCCTTAATTTATCATTGGGGGTAAAAGAGCGAAGGACATTGCTGTGTCGTTATTTATTTATTTTTCTGTCAGGAAGGCTGTGGGTTTTTTGGAATCCAGTTCCCACTATGACAGTCAGTTTTAATTTCTTTGAGTGAGCAGTCTCTCCTCTCTGACACATTTTTGTTTGAAAAATATGCACTGTGATTGAGAAGGAGAAATAATTAGCCATGGCAGAGCCTGGATCACATTCCTCCATAGATCTTTTCAGTTTTGCTCTAACCCAGCTCTCCTGTTTTCTGAGCTACGCATCTTTCCATGCTTATGGATAGTCACATTGGAGTAATGTGTTCAGATGTAAACAATTATATGCCCTTTTATTTTCACAGAGTTGTTTTTCTTAAATTATTTCAGTTACCTTTTTAAGTACATAAATGAATGTCTAGTATTTTGTTTTGTTTTTTTCAAAGCTCAAGATCACTAAAGACTGGAATGCTGCAAAACCAGTCTTGGCAGGTATTTCTGTATCATGAGGGTGCCCTTTACATTAGGGGGCAGAAAATAGTTTGAAACCATCGCATGCCAGAAGTCTTGGCCAATGAAACAGAGTTTGAAAGAAAAGACATGTCATGCTACTCAATATTTTACAGCTAGGGGAGCAAAATAAACAGACTGTCTGTGGTATTTGCACAGCTTTTAGGTGGATGAAGTGAGGGAAGTGAGTCCCACCAATGGTCGCTCACTGAAGGTCGCATAAGAAAAAGGGATTAAGCACTCTTTCACTGGCAATCTCCTGGCCAGTTGTTTGACGCCTTAGGCTATAATGTTGTTCTTGTCCCAACTGAAAGATATCTGCTGCTACTGCTAAGAAAAAATGTCTCTCCACAATATGGGTGAACAGGTGCACTTTGGAATGAATGCATAATAAAAACAAGAAACTTATTAGGACAAAGCCATTTCAGGATCTGATTAATCTAAGTAAAGATTGAAGTAAGGGGAGGATGCTGAAGGGATTAATCAATTTCAGTGAATAAAAATGCAAGACAATATTGTCAAAGTTGATAAAGATGAGTCTGTATTTAAGGAGATCAGGATTCAGAACACGTATTGTGACTTATTATGCAGCGAAAATTATTACTGGCCATTAAAGAATTAGCTTTCACACAAAATGGAAAAGTTGATTAGTGCACCTCAGAGTAGCTAGCTTCTAAAATTATAGAATTAATGAATGTATGAAATATTTAATTTCACACATAAATATCTGTGAATAGAAATTAATTACCACATGCAATAAAAGTCATTTATTGCACATATAGGATCAAATATTAAACATGTGCTGAATAAAAAAATGTGAGCATTTTCATAGCTTGTGTGTAATTGATTTGAATTTATACAGTTACAAAAAACTTCAGCAGAAAAAAAAACAGAGATCAAGCTCAGTAATATGCAGAAAGGGAAAGAAACTCTGTGTATATTTTCAGTAACTGTGTAAGGTTAATAAAGTAAATCTTCAGCCCTGGGAAGGATCACCTGTAAATGCAATTGTCCTCAGATATCACTGGAATTGCAGGAAACTAATGAAATAAAACATGTGCTTAAGTGTTGGCAGGACTGGAGCCTGTGCTTCCATCATAATGCAATTTCATGCTATTGGACTCCATTAGAGTAAATACAATATCTGCAACTTTTGCAGCTCTCCCAGATAAATGTCACTCGTATATTTTGATTTTTGATGTGTCAGCCTGTTGGTCTGGTCAACATGTACTTGATATGGTATGACTTAGGTTAGGCTATGAGTTTCTCTTTCAGCCAAATCCTGTTGCTTGTACACTGTTCACTGTCATTCTTCTTGTGCGTTGCCCCATCTTATATTCGTTGCCTGTTCAAAGTTTTCATGCACTTCAAGCTGCCTAAAGTACCTAGTCCTGCTTACAACTCCAACCACGTAGCTTAAATATTATGCAGGTTGAAGTGTGTAGGCATAAGGTAGTATCCTTTCAAATAGCTAAAGCCAGCTAGTGCTGGTTGCTCTGTCTTACAGATTTTTGAGGTAGGTTGGTAGGAACAGCATGTTTGTATGTATTTAACAATGTTGTTTGGGATTCTTCTGTGCTAGTGTCATCCCTTTATGTTGTGTTTAGCAAAACCACAGCTGAAGGTGAAAACAGCTGCAGGGGTCTTATGAAAAAGGGATTCCTACCTGCAGTTACTGGGGCTGCAAGCAAATTGCTCCTTTCTGGGGAAAAACAGGATTAAAAAATGTCTGACTGCTTGAGGAAAATGGACTTGGTGGTGGACCCATCCTCTGCTGAAGTAACCAGTACATAACCAACATTGTGAGGATTTGAATGCCGTTTGTCAATAATGGTGTAAGTGATACCAAAGGTAGTTGTTGCACCGAGTGTAAGTAGGACCAAAGTTGATAACCTGCCATGTAACTGAGCAGCTCCTCTTAAGCTTGAAGGGAAAACATTTGCTGAAATGTGGAGACTACATTTCCACTGTTCCACTGCTCAAAGCCTTGGAAGTCTCCCATTATAAGTGAAATCCAGAAAAAGAAATAGTTTCTTAATGTCCATTATTTAAGAAGGCCAGTAGAGTGTTGCCAGTTTGGACAGTGTTTGGATAATGTGTTAGGTTATGTGACATGGAAAATGAAGTTGACGACCATCTGCCATTGATAGAAACAAATTTGATTCTAAAATAGGTGTTGGCGTCTGTTGTATGAATGAGGTCAGGTGCAAATGGTGCAAAAGAGCTACAACAGCTTCCTATTATCTGTGCAGCTTGAGGGAGAACAAGCAGAAAGGACACTAGGACGACACTCAGGCTCTATACTGAATAAAGCAGAGGGTCTCCTGGGTGAAGTACAATTTAAAACAGTTTTGCTTTCCAAATTTTTTACCTCCTTAGACCACCATTATGACTCAAACTGTAGATAAATTGAGGTTAGCTTTCAGGAAAAAGTTTCACCACTGTCTTTGAGAAAGTATGAACGTACTCTAGCTATCCTTTATGGACTGCTGGTCTGAATGCTTAATGCGATGAAAGGAGAGCTAGTATTTATTGATTGCTGCCTCATTGCAGGGATGGGGAAGATTTTTGGGTATACATTGTGAGAGTAACAAATTAGTCTTTCAGCGAACAGGAAAATAGATGGTGTGGTGGGAGGGACGCTTGCGAGATTGAAGCCAGAGGCAGACGGTATATTTTACTTTGTTGATGAGGGACTTTTTAACCCACAGGTATTCTGGTGTTTGTCAAGGTTGTCAGCAAATGTTAGACATGTTTGAAGATGCTCCATTGTGTTACTGGGAATGGCCAGCTACCCTGTGGCAGTGAATGTTAAATGTATTTCTTCAAAGCATTTAAACAACGTATGTTTTAATTGTGGTAACTGCTCATTCTAAATACCCTGAGGTATTGTCTTGGAATTCAGCTAACTCGTTACAGGTGGTGTAAGTATAAGACCTGTGTGCTCCTGAACCAATAAAGTGGAAATGAAACTTGATTCCCATCCACAGAAATATCAGTGTTTCCTGAAAGAAATAGTATCAAACTTATCAGTTAAATACCATCTTAATACAAACAGTGGAAAAATTTATTGAGGCAATCAAGAAATTTGTGTTGTTATTGGCAAAAAAAAAGAAAGCCTACAATACAATACAAATATCTTATTAGACTCTGCAAATTTAACAAATTAGCAGTGATATTGCAGAATTTTATTTTAAGATTCTGAAGGATATGTTAATCTGCATTCATAGAGGGACTTTGCTATGAAATAAAGTGAGGAAGTGGGGTTGATTAAGCCTGGAGTTGTGATGAGATAGGAAATGTTTTTTTGCTCTTGTGTGTGTTTGGGAACCATCCACCACCAAAATCAGGATAAGCATCTCTCCCTGGAATACCAAAAGCCCAAAGATTAGAACTGTTACCTGGTATGTAAGAAACTTGGTTTCAAATCACTGGTTGTTCAGACAGATCAGTCACTTGAACTCCCGTCTTACAGCTTATTCCTCTAATCCTGGCAATCCTGCAGTAGATACCTGCCTCTGATTTTTACTACAACCTCCTTTTTAGAGTTGGATTCATTTCAACCTAAGGATTTTATCAAAGTGGTACATTTCTTTAACTGTTTTTCAACAATAAGGAAACTTTTTAGTAAAGAAGTTAATTTCTCACTAATTTTGATAGATGATTGTCAAATAGGAAAAGCATCAGAGATGAAAGAAGCTAGCTTTTAAACCCCAATTTTTTCCTTTTTCTTTTTTCTCTCAACTTCTTGTTGTTCTGTTGTTTGCAGGATAAGGCACGATGCTACTTTTTCTCCCCTTTTCCTACTCCTTTTGTCTTGGACCCATTAATAGTCCTATCTTCACTGTCAGCTCTTACAGTTATTTAATTTCTTTGGGGAGGGATTTCTTTTGAATTATGTGCATTAAAGAACTAACATCAGCAACCAGGGTATTAATCCTGTTTGGTAAAAAGATTATGAGAGTTTG
The DNA here is from genome assembly GCF_036370855.1 of Dromaius novaehollandiae. Lineage (NCBI taxonomy): Eukaryota > Metazoa > Chordata > Aves > Casuariiformes > Dromaiidae > Dromaius > Dromaius novaehollandiae. Next base: position 1,922,087 of record NC_088101.1, read on the forward strand.
CCACATGGACGGAGAGGGTGTATAATAAACAAGTACTCTCTGGTAGGCAGAGTTAAGAGCTCTAAGAAGTATTATAACTAATGGCTTAATTCCATTCAAAGATATAAGTGCCTTGAGCTGAGTACTGTTCAGGGTGGCCAGATCCTGGATTCTGGTTGTTTTTCTTCTGCTGCTTGGTTCCTTCGAAAGGTAGGGTCCTGATGAAGCCAGGCATAAATGCATCAGAATGCTCAGACCTTGCTCATTCTTCTTGGTGGGCTCCAATCTGAATATGCTATTACTACTGTGGATTTGTTGTGTGAGAAATAACGTATGTTGATAGCTTTAGCAACTGAAGGCTTTTGGGCCCTCTCCAGTAGCATTCCAGACAGGATGGCCCACCCAGGGCCAAATTAAGGACACAAGCACAATTATTGCACTGAAGAGGGAGGTTCAGGCCTGTTCTGAGTGAGGGGTGTTACATTCAATACAAGGCTGCAGCCTAGTCATTTTTAGCCAGAAAGATGGCATAGAGCTATGTTACCAAATACTGTATTGAGCTAAATTACAAGCCCAGTGTCAGAGTCACTGTGAGTGAGGACATAGCCATGTTGGCCTTCCTGATTATGTAATCCACCTACGATCACTGTACAAAAGGAAAAATCTGTGCTTGGCCTTCAAATGTGAATACAGTTCTATCAAAGGACTCAATGCAGATCCAACATTTGTTTGCTGAGTAGCTTTGGGAAAGTACAGACATGGAGCAGTAGGAATTCAGGTGGTTCCAAATTATTTCAAATGACTCCAGATAAAATTTTTGAACTTTGAAGCTAAATATCCAAGAGACATTGAGAAGACTCGAAGTACTGGCTAATGTTGCAAGAACAGCAGATGTAGTGGTGCCACTGTCACGTCACAACATATTGAAAACAGCATGCTTTATTGGAGGCGTTGTGGCTGACATGCAGAAATAATTTCAAAAGCACTGAAGTAGAAACCCATGTTCTGACTTCTCACGCTCTCCATGGAAATGCTAAGAAGCTGACCTCCTGAACATGGATTTCTGACCTCTCTTTGGCGTCAGGTTTGTCTACCATCATTTGGGATAACTTTTGGGGAAGAGCAGTTAAAAGGACTGTCCCGCCCACATAACACAAGTTTATACTGCACATTGTCTCACATGATAGGGAAAAAGCTGTACTGCTGTGTATACCCTTATGATTCCCTGGCTGCTAATTGTCATCTGATCTTATGCTATCCTTCTCTGAGAATCTGGAAATGATGATCTTTGTCATGTCTCATTAGAGTGCATGAAATTACGTTTGCAAGCACTTATGCACAGTATAATTGCACTCTGCTCGTAATACCATGCAATACAAATTCCCTTTCTCACCCTCCCTTTATTTTTGCTGTGAAATGGCCTCACCAAAGATTCAGGAGTGAGGAGAATCTCAGACCCTCTGTTTCATTTCCAATTTTGTGCTTCTGAAACTTGGAAAGTAACAGCCATGCATGATCTGATTAACTTCCAGTTGATACCATCCAGCAGAGACTTCTTTCAGTATTCATGCTTAATCAAATCCAACAAGTAAAGCTCAGCTCAGCAAGGGATGGTAAAATTCATCTCTTTCTTGGAACCAGCTGTCCTGCAGTGCCCAGCACATCCCAAATGTGAGAATGTCAGCTACCACAAAATGGAATTACTGTGTAAATTCTTGGGATGGGCCCCATGCTAATGCTGAAAATCATTCTGGTCAGTACAAACTGCTTTCTGTGGAGTCTAAATGCACTCTCATATTTACAATTGCAAATATTTCGGGGGAATTGTCAAGGATTTAGAATGCATAAAACCCACACCATTTAGGCTTTCCACTGCTGCTTGTGTTTATTGCTTTAATTAGCCAGTGAGAACAAGCTCCATCTGGGATGGCATCTTGTAGCCTGAGTGAATAACAGGATAGCTTGCTCACTAAGAAAGGAGTCTATTCAGAGGGCCATGAGTTTGGCAGTCTGGGTTGGTACCGACTAGGCATTGGCCTTTGTGTGGAGTTTAAGATGTTGATTATGGTCTTCTGTAAAACTGTCATGGATTGCTTGTTTCCCCAGGCCTTTCCTCTGGAGCACTATGGAAGACAACATGAAGGAGTCTGTTTTGGATCCTCTTGTGACTTCCTAAATGGACATAGATAATATGGATTTCTTCAGGATGTTTCCTTTCATCCTGTGAAAGGTTCTTTGTAAAACTGGAAGGGATCTGGAACTTTAGTCCAAAAGACTTTTGAATGGTGGTTTTTTTTTTTTAAATCATGTTTAATAATTTAATAATTTAATAAATACCTGTGTAGGATGGATTAAATGAGGAAGTAAAGTTTTACTTCACATGCAGGAAAAGTGTAAGTAGTCTGTGACACATGTCACTTCAGACTTGCCTGGAGAAGCCTGTGTGGTGTTCTGCTTACATTTTAAAATAATAAATTAATGCAATACCAATGGACAGGAGTTAAAAATGGGTTGCTAGACATATAAAATGGATCTTGAAATGGAAGGTGAATTAGAACAAGTAACTCTGACCTCCAAGGTCATTGCCTTGGTTATTTTCATCCAACATTTTGTGTTTGGGGGTTTCAGATGAGTGAAGCATTGTCTCTGAAGGCAGCTCTGCATCCCTGTGTTTGCGTCTGTGGTGTGACTTGAGACACTTACCTCTAAAGAGATAGAAGGCAGCAGTGCAGGTTAATGGGCTGAGAGTGCCCTTTTCTTGCTTGCAGTGAAAGTGTAGGGAAATTCAAATTTTAATTTAGCTTTTATTATTTGGGCGTCTTCATTTAGTCAGTAGGCCGCCCTTTTTAGAATTGCGTATCAGAGCATGAATGCAGTGGCATTCACTTGCTTCCACCCCCCTGGTTCAGGAGGACTGGCTTCACTGTGGGCTTTGGAGACCTGCTAGAACTCAGATTAGGTGCACTGAAACTGTTGCATCACAGAAAAGTAATATCATGCATTAAGGTGTCTTTCTGCATGTTATTATGTGGTGTGTAGTATCAGTAATGACCTCATGCTTGAGGTTGTCCTGGAATTTGCATGTGACAGAACTAAAAGACTGCTTCTGCTCTCTCTCTCCCCTACCACTTCAAAGAGATGTATCTTAATGAAAAATGAGTAATCTTTTGAAGCAGCATTTTGAAGTTTCAAGTATGTTGGACTCCTGAAGGAAAGGGAAGGACATTTCCTTCCTTTTCCAGGGAAGGAAAAAGATCTCAGCAAAATGATATCATCTGTTACAGAAGTCGTCACACACAGTCATAAAACTTACCAGAAATTTGCCATTCCTACTCTTAGTTAAACAGTGTGTCCAAAGTTAACAAATAATGCTACAGAGCATTCTCTGAGCTCTTCAGCATTCAAACTGTGTAATCTGAAGTCTGTTGTTCAATATTTAAGTTCTGGGGGGTTGTTGGGTTTTTTTCTGTTTGTTTGTTTGTTTGTTTGTTTGTTTGTTTTCCTCTCTCCAAGAGCAGGATTTTAAAGTGTTCTCCTTTTTCAGAGGAAAAAAACTTCACAAGACACAGTGAAGGCCTGGAAATTGGAGCCCTTTGCTCAATTGTTAAACATACAGTAAAATTAATAAAAGTTGAAGTTTGCTGAGCCTCACATAATTACTGCCTGTGTTATTTTCCCTTATGACAGCTCCTTATAGAATGAAAATTTGTTTTTATTAGAAATTGTGGCATTAACTATCAATTGTGGCAAACGTTAGAGTCTCAGGTTGGAGTTCAAGCTTCGGATGGGACTGCAATGCAGTTTCAATTCATTACTCGCCTCTGGATTTCTTGCTGGCTGTCACATGGCAAAACTGTAATACTAAGGACTGAGGGCAAGGTGAACTTTGATGCTTCTCCTGAGCCTGGTTTGCAGTGTCACCTTGATCTGCTGCAGTGCAAGGAGTATTTTTTTTCTTACAGACGACCTGTTGCAATTCATACAAGAAATAAGGAGATTTACTTTAGGACTATCTGAATTCCAAATTCCCCAAGGAAAAATAACTTAAAATCACCTGTTTCTGCCTCATTTATGTTGGTGTAAGTCATGATATTAAAAGATAGGTGAAATCAGAATCTGGCCCTTGGCATAGTATAAAATGTTACAGCTCTCTTGAGATATGCAAGTCATTACACAGACTGTACTTCAGAGCATGACCTGACCTTTTCTTTGAGAAATGCTTATGCAACATTTCACTTAAATACTAAATTATGGCTACAGCTAAATTGGGCACAAAGCTATTAATTTGGTTCAACATCTAGTTAACATCAATAAATCTAGTTGATGTGATGAGACCCTGATAAAACTCCTTGTTGTGGTTTAGGGGAAGGAAGCATCTCTTCAGGGGGATAGTTTGTAACAGAAAAGTTCATGAGCTTCTTCATCTGTAGTAAGTTATCAAGTTGACCTAGTTTTATTTGTTTCTGTTCTGCTCTGGCCTTTGGCTGTGTGCTGGCCACTAAAGGGAAAGAAGACAGGGTTCAAACTCTGTTTTCCAAGTTGATTGCTGTGAAAGTGTGTGTATGTCTGTGTGTAAAACATCTTTCTGTAAAAGGGTCTGAGAACTGTTGGCTCACTTCTTTCATCAGTGAGGAAAGTAACTAAGCATTTTGGTGCTAGGGTTGATCTCTGGCTGATTTCCCTGTTGTCTTTCACATATTTCACTTGCACAAGAAGTTTCATGTTTTAAGACCAGCTGCTGAAAATGCCTCCTTATACTTTTCTGCAGCCTTGCTCTAGATGTTGGTTGTGTCCAACATCCTGAGGAATGAAGTTACTATCATAGTGGGGATAAACTTGGCATATTATTTTGTTCAGCACCACTAAATTACAAAGGAGCACTTGAGCAATAATCTCCACAGCCATGGTTTCTTAGTTTTGCTTGAATTTTTTGTTGCTTTCCTGTTTTTCTCAGCCAAGGCTAAGAAGCAACTGAGGCATGAGAGATATCAAAGGTGGTGGGGGGAGAAGGGGTTTTGTGTGTGTGTGTGTGTGTGTGTGTGCGTGCGCTCGCACATGTGCATTTTCTTGTTTGGTTGGGGTTTTTTGTCTTTGCTTGCTTGTAGTAATGCTGGCACAGTGATATTGCATTTATTGAGTGGCTGTGGCTGTTTAGGGAAGCAGGATAGAAGATCATGCTGTTCCCTAATTTAAGAGGGCAGGATAACAACCTTCAGCAGACCTATCCTTTAAATCATTCATCTGCCTGGTTTGGAAAGCAGGGTGAATGACTAAGACAACAGTGGCACTGGGTATGTTCTCCTGCTTGTCCCCATTACTCAGTATGACAAGCTTGACTTTTTTTTTACCCATCCTGAAAACAAAATAGCGACTTGACTAATTAGGTAGTGTATTCCCCTTTCCAGAGAATGTTTACCTACCAGATTAGCTTCTACCTTCAAGTTGCTAGAGGAGGGACCAGGAGAAGGGAAGTGGTTGGAACTTCCTTACCACCTACTTCCAGCTTTTGTCAAGGTCTAAGGCAGGAACAGGAGAATCCCAGGGATTCATCTGTGCTTCTCCCAACCCTCCCCTTTGCTCTTTCTTCCTCTAAACCTCTCTTCTGCATGGTCTTTTGTATATTTATGGTTTCCTTCCTGTCTTAGACATACCTTGAAGCCAGTGGTATTTTCATCTTTCTCCTGACACTACAGCTGACCCAATCGCTCTGGCATTTTTGCAGTGACCCTAAATGCCAGATGGTTAAAGAAAGAGCACTGGAGAAGTTTTCCAGTCTTTGTTCTGTCCCTAGTGGTACCACGCCATGTTTTCCAACACCACTTTACCCTTGGGTCTTGTCCAGGTCTTGACTTGTCCTGCAGAGAGACAACTGCTGCTTTCATCAGGCAAGACAGTGCAGTACTCTGGTTTGTGAAAACATCTGGATGCCAGCAGTTGATGCCTGACTCTTTTTGTCAGGAAGCTGTGAGGGAGCAAAGCTGCTGGTGCCTAGGAGCGCAAAGAGAACCAGAAACGCAGGGAGCAAGGACAGAAGCACACTTGTGGTTACTCCATCTCCCAAGTAAAGTTTCCTTGGTTTGAGCAGGGGAATTCAATAGCTGCTTTACTGTAGAAATTTGCTTGAAGGAGGAAGGCACCATGAAATTCTAAACAAGGTAATTTCCACTATGTGGCTGAACGCAGGCAAGGGATGTAAGCTTTCACAGTCCAGGCGCACTCTAACCAAAGAGATCTCCTGAATGTAAAGATAAATTACCTTTATGTCAATGTGGAGAAAGCCTGGAGATCAAGGTTAGCATTGCAATGCTGAGAGATAGACATAAACTTCTGGATATATTTATATGACATACATACCTGTATAAGCAGGCTCAGCTATAGTTATACAGCTCCCCCTCTCAATATTCAGTATGGACATAAATGAACAGAATAATTTAGTGGAGTATTTAAGTATGCCTCTAAGTATAAATATCTGAACAGTTTTTGCGAAGTGCCCTAAAATCAAGTCCGTGATTTTAAAGTGCCCAAGTACAGATTTGGAATCCTGACTTAAAGGCTTTTATTTTTATTTTTGACGGTATAGGTTCTAGACTTATGGAAATGTTGTTTCTTCATGTACGCATCTTTCCTTTAACTGACAAAACAAAAGTTTTGATCTGGTCATTGCTACAGAGCCAACTGAAAGTATTACAGAAAAAAAAAAATTCTTTTTTTATTTTTCATGGAACATCAAGAAACCTGCAGACGGAGTTCTCATTCCAGAATCTCTTATTGCCAGCATCAGCATATGCCACTGTCAGGAGGGAAGACAGGTGAGGTACCTGAAGGCTTTTTTTTGGTGGTGGTTTGAGGTTTTGTTGGATTTTCTCCAGAAAAAATGGACAGGTATCACATGAGAGTTACCAAAGCAGTGGTTTGAGTTGTGAATTTAATTTGTCTGACATTGATGGAGAATAATTGTGGGGCATCAATGTGCCAGTTTTTAGTTTTCTTTTTCTGTCTGAAAGAATACATTTGAAAATAATCACTGCTGTGGGTGAAGGAGCATACCTAGCTGGTTCTCCTTGCACCTTTTCACATTCCTGTGCAACTAAGGCAAAGTAGTCATAGCAAACCTCAGATTCCAGCGTTAGCTCGGTGTCTTTCTCTCTTCTTTCTCTGAGAGCAGATACAGAACCAAATGCAAAGCCTGGTCTTGATTGACATAATATGCTGACTGGCAATGTCATAGAGTCTCATTGCATTTGTTGGATTTGCTCTGATGAAAGTGAAAGATACCTGAGACTAAAAATAAAAACAGGGCTCTGCTGAGGCCTCCAGGCTTCTCGGTTCACTTCAGCAAGACACAGAAGGTGAAGTTTTGAGCTGTAGGAGGTTGGAGCAGATTCCATTCTGTTGCTCTGCATGACTGTTGCAGTGATACCATGAGGTGGCATGTTGCCATAGCACACTGTAAAATGTCTCCCACTACCTCCTGTCATAAGCCGTATCTTGCCGAAGAGCATACCTGCAGGCTATGCAGTTCAGATATAGAGAACTGAGACTCCTCATCCATGGAATAAACCTCCTCACCTCAGCTAAGATTATGCTGGGAGCTGAACTGCAAGGAGTGTAGTGTGTCTTCCATGCCATTTTAAATGCCTTTTAGAGAGAGTACTCTATCTACTCCTTATTTGCCACCTACTTCTTTTATTCTTTGGAAACATTGCCTCCTTCAGAAAAGTAATGAATTACACAAAAAAAAGATGACTGTGAGTATATGGAAGATGATACTTTTACTCAAACAAGCTGACATTCTCCAGGACAGATTCTTCTCTGGCGTGTAAGTACTATATTCAAAGAGCATTTCTGCAAAAGACTGTGGATTGATGCACATGCAAAGGTGGCCAGACCATTTCTTTCCCTTTTTTCTTCTTAGCTCGAATTCCTGAGAGAAGCTTTGAAGCTGGGGGAGATCTCTTTCTAACAGGTCATTCAGTCCTTAGTTGGGGCCCAGACAGTTCTGTCCAAGTATCCTTCTGTAAAGACGGCAGAATGATTTAATCTGTTTACAGTGCAATATTAAATATAGTCTGTTTTGTTAAAAGGGCTATGCGGCTGGGCAGCTTTATCTGTCTTGTCCTGGCTGATGCTATTTTGACGGGGGAGACCCCTCTGGAGAGGGGGAAGAGCAAACGTTTCACAGCATCCAAACCTGTTCAGCTAGGAGAGGCTGCCGAAGAGCAGCCAAGCTCAAGTGGGAGGAGATGAGAAGAGCCTGACTAGCATGGGTGGCTTGTGTGCAGTAGGGCGCAGAGACACAGAAAAGCCCCAGAGGTGGCCGCAGGGAGGAGATTTCCCCAAGGCCTGGGAGGGCGGTGTGTGTTGTATGCTGCTGCCTTAGAAGGCATGACAAAAGAAAGGCCTTATCCTGCGAGGACACACACAACAAAGAGGAGCTTTGTTCTCAACCAATAGTATTTTAACATGTTACTCATGGACTGATTCTTTTCTAAAGCATTACCTTGATGCGATTTATATTTAGAGCTGAAGTTTAACAGAGCTTAGTACCGAAAGATTTTTGAGCTTATTTCTACAGAATAAAGGAATTTTCAGTTATCTCTGTCCACATGTTTTTTTCTGTCTGTTCCTATTTGTTTTGTCTTCCATAGTCTTGAAATGCAGCAAGGGAAACTAGGGCTGCAGTTAAAGAAAATGTTTTGAAAATAAAGCAGGGAGGCTTTACTAGATTGGCTTTATTGGTTGAGGTTGTTGGGAGCACCGGAGCTATCAGGAATGACTTAGGTACTGCTGTTGATGGGTTTAGGGACCCAGTGTCTGCTCCATCCCCCTCAAGCCCTGTGTGGATACTCACTGTATACCTTGGGACAGTTAGGAATAGTAATGCTGAAACAGGTCTGTGTGATCTGCTTCTTCTGCCCTTTAATGAAACTGTGTATTTAACTGGAAGCTCACCACTTGGACAGAATACAAGCACCAGCTCTGTGTCTAGGTGGGACACCTTTTTAATCAACCCATTTTTCTTAGTGAGAAGCATTCCCAATTAAGTTTACAAGATGACAAGAAAAGCTGATTTATTATCAAAGTTAATGTCATAATTTTTGCAGAGTAAAGGCACTATATTTAATGCCATGATGAGGTATTACTAATAACGGCTGCAAATTTATAAATAGCAATAGAATGTCATTAAGTGTGTGAATCATGAACAGCTAGCTTAATTGTGTCTTGTCTTGCTATCAGCCACATCAAAATTAGTCTTAGATTTGCACTGGTTGGTAGGCATTTTGATCTTCCTGCTTCTTGAATTTTCCTTAAGGCCTTACAGTCTTAAAAAGAGCAGACTTCTTTTTTTCCATCTTTATAGCATCATTGCCTCTCCAAAAGTTGTTTATGGAAACTGCATAATTTCCAATATACAATGGGTAATGTTGTAAAATAAGGGGCTACAATACAGAGTACATCATATGTGAGGCACTACAGTGCAGTACTAATAGTTTAAAGCTGAACTGATTCAAGATAAGACAGTTCTTTGATTTATTCCTAAAAATTATGTTCTGTGGTAAATGTCAGGATTTCAGTATGTTACACCTTTTAAGACTGATGCAGGGTAGACACTGTCATCCCCCCTTCTCACTCAGCCCTACAAATACGGGGCTGCTATTTGCAACTTGATATATAGATCAGCTCATACTTTACCCAGACTCTCCACAATCTTTCATGCCTCTACCCCCCCACACACTACCTGTTGCTTTTGTGCCATTCATGTGAGAGACTCTGAATGCTGCTTGAAAGCGCCCTTCCAAACGTGACTCTTGATCTCAGTAGGATTTTATAAAGGCACACAGATGCAATTGAGATACCAAGGCTGTAATTTGCCAGACTATTTTTAGAGGTTGCTTTAAAATTTGCCCATGGGCTTCGAGATTTATTTAGTGTCACTGCATAGACTGTATTGTTTGTAAGCTCCTCCAAGCCAGCAAGGAAGTTAGATTCCATGGCCATTTACCCTGCAGACACAAAAGGAAATTTAAGACCCTTTCTCTGTGTAGTAGGAGCCAGTTGCTGACAAGGAAGGTCCAACAAAGAGGCAGCTGGAGTTGAAGTCTGTATGTTACAATCTTGTTTCGATTTCCATATGATCACTTCTTTTCTTATCTTTATTATTTTACCCTGGGTTTATAATTCTTGAATAAATGTGTCATTTTCAACCAGATTGTTCTGGACGTTTATGTGAGTGTGTATACCTGTTCTGCGAATAGAAGTTCTACGAAGGACAGAAAGACAGGCTGGGGTGGCAGTGACACACTCTGAGGTTAGTGAGCATGTTGTTTTACAGGTAAAATGAAGCACATTTGTCTCAAAGTTATCTCAACCAAGGCATTACCTCCAAGACTCCGATTAATTCCAGTCTCAATCCTGAATCTTTCCCGAAATGATCTGCAATTGTGAAGAAAATACTGCACTGATCTCTTTGGGTTGGCTCAAGGAGCTCAGGTAGTATCTTCATATGGGAGAAGTCAATTCACTGAAGGGCACTATCTAACCCTGGGAAAATCAATATGAAGATTCGTGGTGATTTAAATAGGAGGCTTGCAAGGTTTTTGATATGAATCAACTTTACAGCTCCTGGTTTCTAAACTTCCAAATATGTATTGCCTTGTGGTAAATAAAAGCTTAAAAGAATCTGATGTTGTCAAATTACATAGAGATAATTTATGATACAAGTTTTCAGCTTCTTTAGAAAGCCTGAAGGCACTGTGTACTTTTGAGGGCACTGCCTAAGGGACATAAGGATACATGGTTTGTGTAAGCTTGGCCTGGCAGATCCTGCTCAGCCTCACAGAAAAGCAGGAGCATTCAGAAAGTCACAACATGTTGGTGTTACACTTAGGGAAGTAGGCAAATCAAATCAGTGATCCAAGGTGGAGCAGAGTGAATATAGTAACACTGGCTAGAAGTGAGAAGCATTGGGGCTGCTGAGTGATATGGAAAAACATGCCTCAGAATATATCTGCGAAAGGAGAAGGAATGAAATAAAGTAGCTTCATTTCTTATGGCTCTTTACATTGTGGAGTATGAATGCCGCCTTCGAAGTATGAACTTTTAGACACTGAATCGCACTGTCTCCTTACATATGCAGACTGCTGGGGTTGATAAAAAGTCTGCGATGGTGTGTAGAGGAGAAACTCTCTTCCGGCAAAAAGCCTTTCAGAAGGATGTATGTGTTTCAGATATTGAGCTGATCTGCCTCTGCCCAGTGAACACTTGGTTTAATATGTTCTTTCCTGTCTCTCAGGGTCTGAATTCTTAATTGGAGTGATCCATTTCCCTTGACAAGATGTTGGAGAGAAAATCTGCTGCTCTTCTAACTGAGCATAGAGGGGACAGATCACGATTTGTCCTGAATGTCTGTGTCATACAGCTTGGGTCTTGGATTTGGTTGTGCAGGAATGAGCCAGGCTGTTTACCTGTGTACCCCTTACTTGGAGCAGATGGGCAGGAAACACATGGAGCCATGTCTCCAAGGCTGATTGGGTTGTGAACCTGGATCATCAGTGTTGGCCATGGCAGATGACTTCTCCCTTTTGCCACCTGCTCTTTTCCCAGAGAGCTTGGAAACTATATGTCAGGAACTGATCATTTCAGATGTCCTTGGCCTGGTTGGGTTCTTCAGCACAAGTTATTGTAGTCTGTGGTCTTTGTGGGAACTATAGCCATTAGTAACAACCATAAGTCTAAGACTGATAATTTGAGAATGCTCTGCAGTAGCTTGAAGCATCAGCTGCACTAAGGTAGCTCCCAGCTATGCCTCACTGTTCATGGTACTACCTTCATCTTTAGCAAAGTTTTGTGCCAGAAAGTTGCAGCAGAGAAGAGTGATGTGTATGTGAAATGCCATGAAAGCAGTTATTGCAGGGTAAATGAATGCTGGAGAGTCAAAGGGGGAAAAAAAGCTTGCAAGATGCATGTACAGCTGTAGTACTGACCCATGATATAGTCCAGCAGAAAAGGTTCATGGTTTCTGAGAAAAGTCTGACAGGAGCTAGGTTTTAAATTATAGCTACAGAAGGAATCAGACTCTTCTGAAAGGCTCAGACACAACTAGTCAGCAGGGTAATAGGACTGGAAAAAAATCATTTTATCAAAGGGGAAGAGTGGGTGAATATAAACTGCTGTCTATATCTCGTATTAAGTCCATGCAGGTTTAATGAAGCTCCACATACTGGCATCCGCAGTCATTGACTCTCCTGCGAATTACTGGCATTTCCTTCGGTAGCAACTTGTTGAACCCATCTGTAAAGAGGTCTAATAGATTTCTTCCATGCCTGATGGAAGAATGGGAGTTGAATTGCAGTGTCTCTAGCTGTGTAAATTAGTCCAAGCTCATTTCTGTCCCTGAATGGGAAAGTAAAAGACAGGGTAGTGATTTATGGGGATAGTTTGCTCAGCCTTTTAATTTTACAAGTTTAGGCTTATCCAGACATGAAGTGTTTTTGACCATTAATGATGACAGTTTCCAGGATGTCATTTCTGTGAATGGAAGTGTGTGTGTGGGGGGGGGGACAACAAAATCTTCTTGGTTAGGGACAATGGCATTGTGGGTTGGGGGGGTGTTTTTGTTTGTTTTTTATTTTAAAGTGAACTTCTCTCATAGACATTTCAGCTCAGGCATTGAGAAGGGCTTTGAACTAAATGTGTGCTGTGGTCTGGAAAGAGAGAAAGGCTTCATAAAATTAAACTTTTTTTTTATGCTTTTGCTCTGTATACCTAATGGCTGTAAAGCTACAAAGAACTGGGTTTCTTGTGCCCCAGCTGTAAAAGTGACTTGCCTTATATACATACCACTTAAGGTTGCCTTTCCATTACACCAAGAAGTAATAGTGTGCATATTTTGTCATTCTATAGGTGGAGGAAACTCCTTTAAATTCAAAGCAGGTACGCATGCTTTGCTCCCCCACTCTCTCCCCCAGAGATTTAAGCAGTCACATGTAGAGTTATTGTTTGTTCTCAATTAATAAAATATGCAATACACAATGTAATTTGTTAATGTGCTTTACATTACTAGACATTTTAAAAACATAACATTTGCATATATAAATGTAGGACTATTGTATATCATACTGAAAAACAGAATCAGGTTATGGCGTCCTTCCACCTTTGATATGAACATAAGAATAATAAAGTAGACTTCATTATACTGTTCTTTACCACAAACAAAAACAGCTTCAAATAAGTTTCATGGTCAGACTTTGATGAAGAAGAATTGGACAGTTCATCTATAAATTAAGTGAACAATTTCACTCTCCTAGTTGACTCCTGTCACATAAGGATACAGGCCTCCTTAAGCCAAACTGCATGAATAACTGTGCTATATGTTCTGAATTAATGAAAGCATACTTCATTGTCTCAGTACTGCTGGAGCAGAATTAAAATACAGTCTTTGTAAAAGAGCACTTTATTTTGAATTTCTGGAATATCAAAAATTCATTTTTTTGGTAACAATAACTTTGCCAAAAATTAACATTATACTTACAATACAGATCTGCCATGCTAACTGTACTACAACACATTTGGGGGCAGGCATTTTATTACTGAAAAAAAAGATTGAGTAGTTGTGCTGGCTACAGCAGTACTAAAGATCATGTTCTTTTTTTTTTAAAGTAAAGAATAATTTTCTATTTAACTAGGTTTATTTATCAATGAAATATTTAGCTATTTCACCCATATTAAGCAGTCTTAAAGAAACCATCCTTTTATATTTGTTAACAGCCTGCTGCTTCTCTGTCTGAAGCCAGTTGTGCATTATACTTGCCTTTCTTGACAGTGTCTAAATATTGCATTTTATTGTAAAGCATGAAGAAAGGGAACCTTTGCAAAGTTTCTAAAAGTCTGTGCTAAATGATGAATTAGGATTTCCTTTCCAAGTCTGAGATTTGAAATGTGTCTAGGGTTTCATAGAAATAAGAATGCCTATGCCATGAATAGATTTGATTCACAATAAGTTAATTGGTAAAGGTCTTTCATATAGATGCTGCCTGGTAAGAAATGCTCACAGCTTTTTGCCGTATTTGTTCCAATATGGCTGTAATTTGTTTTTGTATTTTAATTTTGACAAAATCTTCAACTAATATTTTTTCAGAAGTGCTAGGGAGAAAAGGAGAAGAGATCTGTATGTAAAGGAAATGAGGGGCAAGCTTAGCATTTTGTATTGCTATGTAAGCTGAGCAGAGAATTTGTTTATAACCTGAAAATTTTGGTTTTCTGCTTTATAAAGCTCCTTGTGCTGTTGACTTCAGTAGAATGCCCCCCTTTTTCTCTACCGTCTATCTGCTTTTAGTATAGGCATAGAAGAGCATGGCCCTAAAAACCTCAAGCGCCATCAAAACAATACACTTGACTCCGCACAGATTTCCACTCCCTGTCTCATCCTGTCTTGTTTTCTGATACTCTTCTTCAGCATGACACAGGTTGCTGTTAATCACTGCACGTAATGCAAGGTACTCTAATGCTGCTGTGAATGAGGGGCTCAGTGGGATGGCAAAGACTTCAGGGGCTTGGCAATCATCTGAGTGTCTATTCTTTGTGCCTCTTTTGAGCAAATATCTGTTCTTACTAGATATTTGTTTGAACTTTGTTATAACTGCTCTTTGAGAACAAAAAATAGGAAAAGTGTTAAAAATCAAATATCCTATCAAAACACTTTAAAGTATTTGTTATCTTGAGGCTCTGAAAGTATTGTGCACATACTAAAGCAAATGTAACTCATTTACTGTAAGCATTATTGTTCGATATTGATATAGCAGAATAAACAGGATGCTTAAAAACACACAAGGTTAAATTTTCAAGTGACTTTAGAAGGAAACTTTGAAGCTTAATTTGCACATTCAGTTTTCTAGTGTGTTCATTATAAAAACACCAATATACTCACACTGCCTGTGATCTGATCCAGAATATAGAGTTTAAGCCTCGAAGAAGTGCTAAGTCTTCAAAGAGACTTAGAATCCTGAATTTCTGCTTACTACCTCTAAAAGTCAAGCCATTGCTATTCTCATATTTTCCAAGGATGACACAACTATATCTTTTCTTCTTTCATGTATGTTTTCTTCTTCTCAGTGAAGGCATAGAAGAACTGACAGACCTCTAAAGAAACCGGGGTGTTACATTCCTTTTCCAGACTGAAGAACCTCACTCTCTTACACTGTTCCTGTTGCTGAAGGCTTTGGTCATCTTGTCCCCATTTTCTGACCCCTTTTGCAGGGCTACTGTGTCTCTTCAGAAAAGGAAATACTAGAGCTCTATACAGTGCCAAAGATGCAGGTGCTCAATAGACTTAGTCCCATAATGTTCTCTTCTTTCTTTCTTCCCTAATAATTCTGAAGTTTTGATTTTCCTTTGCCTTTTCATGCAATTAGCTGTTAAAACCCTAAGGTTCTTTCCTGAGTGGTAATACTCAGCTTAGAAGCTACCTTTGCACGCCTTATGTTGACATTTTTTTTATTATTTGTTTTGCTTTATGGGGAATGTTTTCTGCCATTTTATTGGCTAGTCACTCAGGGTCCTTCCTCCGTTCATTCCACAATGTATGATTAGATTCACAGGTTATTGGCCACCCACAGATATGGGACATTGATTGCAGTGTGGTAGGTTCCTTGCATATAAGCTCTCCATCTCTAGCTGGAGTCAGTTTTCTGCTGGAGTCAGTTTTCCTCTGGGTCAGGTCGATGGGGGCAGCTGGGTTGTTTCCTCCAGTATTGGACACGGTGGCTTTCTAGGAGCAACTGGGCAGTTTCAGGTAATAAATTCTTCACAGACTTGGTGCTTCAGTGAAATCTACCCCTCCCACACACCCTTAATTTCTCCTGCTCCCTTTCTGTGACACAGGATCATTTCCAAGCATTAAGTCTGTGGGGAGAGTACAGGAGGCTGGGCAAAGTTTGGAAGAGGCAGGGTAGATGTTCCAATATATCCATCTGGATGTCATGCTTGCATGTGGCTTATGGGGGATTAGAGCTGTTGAGGGGATTTTTCTTCTTAAGTCTCATGTTCCTTAGCAGCTTGCCACAAACTTGCCCATTCCCAGCTTATTCTGTCTTCTCATATGTCTTTTGCTTCTAATCTCAAAATATAAGCAGCAGATGGGCTGCCGCCTAAAACTTGACAAAGTGTGTCTGTAGTGCATTACTGCTCATCTGTCCCAAGTCATAATTTGGTCAATCATGTTCAAAGACCAGCAGATCCTGTTGCAAGTTTTTTGTTTGGTGTTGCTCTGCAGAGCATTTGGAACTGCTTACACTTTCCATCTAAAGCCTCCTGTGGCAAGGGAGTGTTACATAAGACTTGTTGCTTTGTGCTCTTTTCTGCTATAAATATTGATGTCACATTAAGTCAAACCTTTAAGGTCTAAGTTTTGCTAGTCAGAGGGGTTGGTTTTGTGCCAGCTGCCACAGAACTAGGAGAGAGTTCTCTGTCCCATCTCTTGGTGATAGAGCAAAGGACTCAAAATGAGGTACCCATTGTCGCAGCCCGAAGGGAGTCGTTCAGGACGACCTCCCTCCCGTTGGGGCCAAACGACCAAGTTCGTGATGCCCTTGGACTGAATTAAGGTGAAACGACACCAGCCAACCAGTTTTAAGATTTATTAACACAAAGTTATTCAACAAAGGCGAGGGAAAAAGAGAGGGGAGAGCAAGAGAGCACGAAAGAAAAAATATCACCACCCGTGGATTCAGTGTTGTCCCGTTGGTCCTTTTCCTTTGGGAGTCTCGGCGGCGGGGGGGGGGGGGGGGTGGAGGGGGGCAGAGGCAGGAAGCTCCCGTCTGGTTCCGCTGACTCTGCTCGAGTTCTTCAGTCGTCGCAAACAAGCCCCCCCCTCCATTCACCCAGTCTGCACTTGTTATAGGTTCTTGCCCCACCTCTGGGAGGTGCTTCCTCGCTTCCCATGCAGATTAACTGTCATGTGCCGTCCGCCCTCTCGGAACCTTCCAGAAACGGGCTGGGGCATCTGGGGGTCTCCTGATCATGCGCAGATGGCAAATGAGTACGTGCGGTTCGTGCCCTAGAGACGACCTGCTGCCCTTTTCGCACCCTTTTTACCCCGTGCGGGTGCACCGAGGCTGTTTACCTCGCGGACGGCTCCCGGGGGCCCCGGCGTGGCACTGCCCAATGCGCCTTGGCAGCAGTGGCTTTGCAGCAGCAGCAGCAACGTCGAGACAAAACCGCATGTAGAGAACCGGTTCTCTACACCCATGTCTGCTGTAAGAACGTTTAATGCTGTAATATGAGTTAGGGATGAGGATACTTTAAATTACACTTCTGTATTGACAAGAGCTCTCTTGAAGATGCAGTGATTACTGGCACATAAGAATGTGTTCTGGCAGTGAAATATGAGCTATACAGGCAAGCTTCTCTGTTGCTGGTATAAGCTGCATGGATGGCAGGAGGACTTTGTACTTCTTGTGCAAATCAGGCCCCAGAAAACTTTAGGTTACTGAAGAGAAAAATACTTAATTGCTGAGTGGAGAGTAATACACCCAAAGTTTCTGTGAAATGGGGAAAATGCACTCAAAAAGTCAACAAATGGGGCTGATTCCTCCAAAGGAAACCTACACACTGAGTGCCTGCTTTTCCACCTGTTCTTTGTGCTTTGCTCCTCAAGTGTCTATATTCTCACATCAGCAAATCATCTTGTCTGCATGAAGAGTAAGAAGCCATGCTTTGCTCCAGAGCAGCAGTGGTGCTCCATCTTGGATGCTATAGGGCAATAAGAACCAGATCCAGATCGCCTGGGATGGCATGTGTTCTGAAGAGACAACCACATGAAAGCTATTGTTCCCAAAGCCTCATCCAGGCCAGTGAATAACATTTACTACGCAGAGGGATGCAGCAGGCTGTTCTTCATTCCTGGTTTGGATTTTCACTTCAGCTTTCCTATTTCCTGCATTAGCCCCCAGCCATTCCCTCTTGCCTGTACGTGATAAAGGCATGGCACAGGCAGAGCTGGAGCAAGTTGTTTTGGTGTCTATAGCTTGCTCCCTGACTTGAGCGCAGTCACTTTTTCATGGGTTCCTTCTAGCTGCTGGTTCCTATTCACTCAATCGCTCCTGACCCACAGGCTTTTTTCCGAGTGATAATGGCAGCTGTGAGGCATGGATGCATTTGCTCCCTACTAGATGGGAGCATACGATGAACAACTTTCTTGCCTTGTCCTTGTTACAGGTCTTGCAGAAGACTTTCTAAGAGGAGAGGTCAGGTTGAGGTGTTAGCTGAGGAAAAAGCAGGAGATGGTGTAAGGTGCTCTCTTGTTTCAGGGAAGTTCTGGGGAACTTCAGGGAAGCACTGCAGCTTCAGGGAAAAAAATATCATTTACAAACTTTGATATTTCTAGGGGGTTTGTTTTTCAGTATTTTATGTCACTTGGTGATGAGCCAGCAGAAGTGTCAATTCTTAACGTGCAAACTCCTTGGCTACAGCAAATCTTCCAGAAAAGCGATCATGTTTGAATCGGTGTGAAGGCACAGCTGTGCTTAATGGCGTTAAAAGAAAAAACAGCAAGATGTTTTTGGCAGTTGTATTATACCTGAGCAAACATGTCAATAGCAAGAGTGTGAAAACTAATGGAAAAATAAAATTAGTTTTAAAAATGAAACAGTCTTTTGAAATTGAAAATCAAGAAAATAACTGGTTCTTTTTTTTTTCTTGCCAGACCATTTGTCAAAACTAGCACATTTTTAAAAACAAATTTGACAATACCAGCACTTTTTTTTTTTTCAGATAGAAATACAACATTTGGAAAAATGGCTGGTTGGATGTGACCTGTTTCCTGTGGTTGCTCATGCCTGGTGCCACCCCTGAGAGCATGAGGACAGGTTTTGCACTAGCAGTAGAGGAGAATAGCTTGTGTGGACTTTCTGTGGGGATGAGATGTCCCAGAAGGCAACGTACAGTCAGACCTAAGTAAATGCTCCTGCAGGTAATAGAGGTGCCTTCTCTGCTGTCAAACCTGACTCCTGAATATCTCCTAAACCTGATGCTGTACTGTACGGCCAGGCATATTGTGGAAATGCTTCGCCGCTCCCCACAGAGGAGAGAGTTTCTGTAGTGGGGATGGAAGCTGTCATGCTGTGCTAGCTGCCTATGTTGCCTTGACACCTGCACCCCAGGGCAAGCTTGTGAGCAGGCAAGCGCCATCTCGGCAGATGGGCATGAGTATGAACAGCCTGAAGACCATGTATGTGTGCCAGGGAAGGATAATAAGGTCAGGACTGCCAACTGGGAGACTCAAGAGGGCTCTTAGTCTGGAGCTCAGGAGCTGATAATGAGGGGAGGCACAGAGCATCCAGAACTCAGTTTTTGCTTTTAAGGTACAAATGAATCATTTCTGTGCTCATGAGCGTAAAATTGAGGGACTAATGAATTTCTAAATTTTGAGGAAATGTCAAAGGGAAGAAGTGAAATCCTGGTAGCTGTGACTTTAGTTATCTGAGAAAAGAGCAGCAAAGGGAGCTTGTATGGGCATATTGTTCATTTCTTTATGTATTTCATTGATCAGTCAGCTGTATGTGCTAAACTTACAATCGTGATTTATTTTTGTATTGTTTCTATTGCTAAGCATATCACAGCATGCCATCCCTGTGCTAAAACTGGGCTGTAACACAGGCTAGCTATAGGAAAACAGAAATGTTTTCCAGCTGAACTGGAGCTATGAAAGAGCTGCCGAGGCAGAGATACAAGGAGCCTGCTTCAGAGGAGACAGTTTATGAAGCAAGCAGCAAGATAATGTGAATGTTCAGAAAAGAAGCCAACCCCGTGGGAACTGAGTAAGGGACAAAGAAGAAAACCTGAGAAGTCAGGATTGCTTTAAACATAATGAACGTTAGGAAAAAAAGGTGTAGTATTTTACTCTGTCACCTGCAGGTTAGCATTTTTAGGGGTTCCGTTGAGAGGTTTTCTTTCCTGAAGCCAGTAAGACTAAAAATACTTTTAAAGTTCTTGATGATAAAATCTGGAAAGCGAGCAATGCTGCAACATCTGCTAGTAAGTGGGCAGGATATTTGCATGAGAAGAGGAGAACCTGTGATCCTGCTTGAAAGACAAGATTTCAAGCCACGGTGGCTGCAGGTAGATCTGTTCATTTCAATGGGAAATACAAATATATATCAAGAGAGTATACACCTACAAATTTAAAATGAACATATGATGCTATAATGCATATGAGGAATATGATCTATTGTATTAAGAGAAGAGCAGCTAGACAAAATTGCAGAAGATTAAACAAATACATTATGTAACTTGATGAATAATCAACGGTATAAAGTTTGTTTATGTGCCTATGGCTTTGGTTGGTACCCAAATATTATGCAAATTTATCTCGTAATGCTGTGCCTAGCATAACAATGTGGTTTTTTTCAGTGTTTTGCTGCTTTGTACACAGCTTTGGCTGTTCGTGCTGTTACACAATAGTTCTTCTGATTGCAGCATGCACTATAATTTAAGCCTTGATTAAAAAATGCACTCTCTAATGGATCTTTAATGGAGTTCCTTTTTAATGAGGAAAGTAGAAGTGATAATTAATATTGAACACAAGAAGGTCTGATCCTTATTTACGCTAAACAATTTTACACCTCTCTGGCGTTCTTCTAAGATTCCTTAGTGTGCGTATGACATGCATTTGCAGCCACACTAAGATACACTTGCACTAACAGAGTAGGGTGAGAGGCCTGGGCATAAAAGAGTCTCAGACTTTATTTTTTGCCTTGTTTCACGTAGACAGTCAGAGGCAATACCCCTTTTAGAGTTAGCAATGTGTGAAAATAAAATGACAAAATAAGCGGTCCACTTTGCCTCCTGGGGGATTTAATCACACAAACTCTGATGTACAGAATTGTGCTGTGACCCAAAGATGGAGTCCTGAGCTCATCAGGAAGTGATATTTTTTGCAATGAAAAAACTCACTTTAAAGGTAATAGCTGGTTTTTGGTCAAGCCAACACCTTCCCCTCCCAGATCATTTTTAAAAATCAGCTTTTAAAGGACATTTTTCTTGAAAACATCTTTTATATTGGAAAAAAAAAAAGTTCTGTGGGGAAATATTCACCAACTGCTGCTTGCTCACCCAACATGTGCAAGTCCCCATGGGGCAATACTGAGAGGGACCCCTACTGTGTTATCCCTGTGCCCCGTAGACATTGTGACCAGATTTCCCATTAGTTGCCTGCTTTGAGTTGCTGCCTGGTATAAGTCAAAGCACTGCTTCCTGCACAGAGCAGCACTAGCGAAGGTAAGGGTCTAGCTATGTTTTGTTATGTATGACTTACAGAAAAATAGTAAAGGCAAAACTCAGGGTTGAGGCAAGGAGCAGCACTTAGGTGTCAACACGAGTTCAGTTTTACCTGCGCATCCTTACTGGAGAATTGGTCCCACTTCCCATCATATCAGGCTGTTCTCGTGCCATTATTTTTTTTTCACATTTCTTGCATTAGAAACCCTGATCACAACAATTGTTTCTTGTTGCACCAAATACATTGGTTTGTGAATACGATACTGCAGAAGCATTGCTGCAACTTCATGCCCTAGGCCAATATAGCATGTAGGCCAAAACTTTCCAGACTTCCAAGTGTGTCTACATTTCTGTGCAGGAGCATCCTGAGACTATTCTAGGGCAAATACATACCCAGTCTTTTGTTTTACCCTAGACTTACTGTATTCTAGTGATATTTGAGGGCACATGTTCTCATAGCTCCTTTGAAAATCCCAGCTTTTGATATTTATTACGCACCATTTATTTCATTTGATAGTATACACACATATTTATATATAAAATCTTTAAAAGTGTACTTCTCTCTTTTCCGTTAATCTGTTCTGTCTCTGAACACTTCCAGCCAAAGCTTTAGGATAGCTTTGAGCCTGTTTTATGCATTCTGCAGCTGGACAGCCCCCATGCAGTGAATGATCCAGAGCTCTTTCTTATTGCCAAGCCCTCTGGTCCCATTCACTGCTCTCTCTTGTTATAGCCTGTCTATTACTTGTCATGTTGTGAACAAGTCAGCTGCATTATCCTTTTTCCTAACCACTGAAAAATGATGGGAGTTTTTGCCTGACATTTCATAATTGCTGGAGTTCTACAGGGACTAATATTCCATGTGCTGGTTTGAGCAACAGTCTCTGGATACAATTATCATAATCATTTCCCCCTGTACCATAGGCATCCTAAAAAGATGAGGGGTGAAGATATTTATTTATTGCTGTCATCAAAATCCTTCATATTGATGAACAAACCTGTTCATTCGTCTGTGGCTGTCTTCCTTGTCTGAGCTTGTGCACTCCTCCTCTAATCTTCCTTGTCTAGAAACAGAGAAGGAAACTTGTCTAGCTGAACACTGTCCCCTTTCACAACTGAGACCCACAGCGACATACGATCATTCACAACTGAATTTAAAAACCAATGTCAGGATGTTTCCCCTTGTTTCCAGAACCTCTTTGCCGTATCAGGGCACAGAGCAATGCTAATTAGTGCTGCCTAACTAAGCAACCTTCTAATAAGAGCAGTTGTGGGTTCTCATCCATATGTGATAAGGTTTCAGCATAAGGTAAGGATACAGTAGCAACTTAGCATAGCTAGATTGTCACAAATCGGTTTGTTCCATTTTATTTTGGGACAACAGTAAAGGCAGAACTGAGATGATTAGCTGGTGAAAATCAGTTTGGGCACTAAAATTATCTTTCAAGGGATCTGGCTTGTATTTATTTCATTCCACATTTTTATACTGTAGGGTGTGTGTGATAACATTGCAATTGTAAGTAGGCTCATATGGACCATATTTAATATTAGTAAGACGAGCCTGTGAGAAACCCGGGCAAATATTGACTGTATTTGTCCTGTATTGACTGCCTTGATTCCGACCGATACTGTAAAAGTGTTGATGCACTGAAAACTCCAGGACTCTGTTCTGCCATCTTTATGTCATCACTTCCTTAACTACCTGAGCAAGACGCTTAACCTGAGGTGTGTTGGCTCACAGGTATGCATTGGAAACAGAGGCGTTGTCATTCTTCAGAGAATTCATTCAAGCCAACTTTTTGTGTCCCAGTCTTCCTATTGTAATGTGATTGTGCACCATTTTTCCCATTTTAATTTGGTTATTATGATTCATTAAAATGTGTGTGTATGTATATATATATATACACACATATACACATAGACACATCTAAGAGAATACATATATATATATACACACACACTAGTCCTTCTGTCTGTGTTCTGCTTTTCTATGTATATACACACACATATATATATGTACAAAAGCACAGCAACAATATATATACAAATATATATATAAAAAAAGCAGAACAGAGAGAAGGATTAGTGAAGCACCTGAAATTTCACTCGATTTTTTTTTGTTGTTGTTGCTCTGCTTTTTCCCTGTGCTCAGCTCCCCATTTTGCAGCTCTGCTTTCGCATTGCATTTATTCCCTAGGATGTGTGTGGGTGAAATGAGGTCCCTGGCAGGCTGTCCGGTTTGTCAGTGTCCTGGAAGTGAGAGGCCAAGGCATGACTACTGTATATCTTCTAAATAGGGAAGACTAAAAAAAAAAAAAAAATCAGTCTGAAACTTGTGTAAACAGGTTTCTGATGTGTTTTTAAATTACCTCAGTGTGGACCTTTGCTATAGAGAATCTCACTTGCAAAGATGGGTTTATGTATCACCTTCAAACAAGGATGGCAGCACTAAATGGATTTTGTGCTTATTTTAATTCTTTACCATAATTGCAGCTTACTTTTACTTTCTCTTTGTTATCAAATGGCAAGTTCTAGAGATAAAACATTTACAGAAAAGTTAGTAAATATATTTGTTGCAAAACTGCAGTCAGATGAATTCATAAATAATTTCCAGTGTGATAAATGTAGCTGCACCCAAGTACTGGGGGTGGAATTTGTCAGCATGATCTAGGTGCCCAGGTCTCATTAGCTCACTTGAAAACTCCAGCCCTGTAGGAAAAGAATTAAATCTGAGGCCTGGTTGCTTATTTCCATTTGTGGTGTGTGATTCACTTAGTGAAGTAGGTTTTTGTACCTTCTTATTGGATGAGTGGAACACTCAAACTAGGAAAATGGCATGGGACAAATCATGACAGCAGATAGTGGATTTTGTTCTTCTGGCACCTCTTCTTCACACTGGTTTCTCCTTGAGAAACCTTTGGAACTCAGTTCTGGAGTGACATGGAATAGGACCTATCTGAACAACGGTCAGACAATCTTATGACTTTTATCTGTGATTGTATTCGCAAGTTGCTTTGTGTGTCAGTAGCTTGCTTAACTGGTTACAAAAAGCCATCAGAAGAGCTCGTGGCACTTCGTGAACCCTCCAGAGGTTGTTGGTAGCTCTCCATTGCATGACTGAGAGCTTCTGGCTGTATGGTTACTCTCATTCTTGATGTTAGAACTTCTCCCTCTCCTTCCCCTTGGTTACTTAGCTGAGTATCTTAGCATCTAAGAGAATACCTTTTTTCTGCTTGCCAGATGTGGCATTCATTTTCTTTCGCAGCAATGAGAATACTTCCTGCTTCCCTTCTTTCTGTGAAGGGAATTTCTTTTTTGCCACTACAAATCCTTAAATAACTTCTCTGTTCATGTATTGGCATATGTTCTTCTCTCAATAATTTCACTCAGATTTTTCCAATATTTAAATTTCCTTCTTTCAACCATAAATTAAAAGTTGATTATATTTTAGAGCTAGCAAAAACAAGAGCAGCCCCCCCACCCCCCAGCTGCTGGTTTTCTGCTTTAATGACAGAATATTTCATAATGCAGACTTGCATATTTTTGAGCAGTTCTGGGTTAATTAGAGCCATTGCTCCCCAATCCAGGAGCTCTTTCAAGGAATTTAAGTTACAGGCTTCAGAAAAATTCAGCATGCAAACTAGATAAGCTTTTTGGTAGAACCAAAGTGTGCTAATAAAAATGGAAATAAATCAGTTTGTGCTTTTTTAGAGCTTTTGCTTTTGGTGACCTGTAGGACAAGAGCTGACTCTTGACTTAATCTTCCATAGAAATGAAGATTTAATAGAGTCAGGGAGTCTAGGATCTCCACAGAGCAGTTGTGATCACTCTACAGTTTTTGCTATCATAAGAGCAGGTGACTCCCTTAGGGAAAGTGCAGTGGCAGTGAACTTTTAAAGGACATATTGCTAAACTATCAATATGAGGAAAATGATTAAGAGCAGAACTAAGGGCAAAGCGAATGCAGAAAAGGCAAGCTGACAGGAAACTGTTCAAGACCATCCTAATGGAAGGGTTTTATGAGCTTTGCATAGCATATGTTAAAACAGGGACAGCCATTTACATGGCTAAAGAAGGCAGTACATAGGTTTACTTAGGACAAAACAAAGCAGCCTTTTAAAAATGGAAGGTTTGCCCAGTACAAAAAGGCTACATTTTACTCTGGGTGGGCAGTAGACTGGATGGGTCTGCAGGACCTCTTGTGTGAAACAGCACATTATGTTGGGTGCCTGCATCAGCTCAAAGAGTTCAGAGAGTGCCGAGAGCAAGAAGCTGGTGTCTTAACATGTAGGCAGCCTCCTGTACCCTCCAGTTTTTTTATACCAGCTGCTGAAAGCAGGTGGAAGTTGCTTATTCCAAGCCACCCAGTAGCTTCTGCAGCCCAGCCACAGAGTGTAGATGGCAGGAGAGCAGAGCAGCAAGCAGCCAGCCATTGCTTGGCATCCCCTTCTCAGCACCGGCCACATCGGAGGCACTGGCAAGGCCGGCTGTTAGTGTGCTCTCACCACCTGCCTGCTGCCAGGGCAGATGTCTGCCAAGCCATAGAGAAGAGGAGCTTGTCGCACTTCCCCATCCCCTGCAGAGATGGCACAGGCAGCCTGCCAGGTGGATGCTGAGTTGTGATGGCTTCTGAAGCACTGTGTGTATTTCAGAGAGACTCAGCGTATCAGTGGTACACTACCTCTGTCCAGGCAAGACATGCAGAGCATGAGTGGAATTATTCTCTGAGCATGGAGGAGAGGGGAAAACAGGCTTTTCTAACCCAAAAACATTACAGAAAACCAGATATGACATAGACCACTCAGCCAATAAGCAAGCCCAATAAATAATTGTTGTCTAATGAGCAGAGGCTCTTCCTGGATTGTAAGCAGACGGGAAACAGAGATATAGGTTCCTTAACAGATATTCATAGAGAAAATACAAATTAATTGTAACATTTTGCAAGTACAGAAAAGGTGTTATTTAGCAAGCTTATCAAAGGCTTATTAACGACTTGGAAGGGAAACCTACAGGAAGTTACTGAAGTTAATGAAGTTTGAGAATGATGCAAAACTGCTTCCGAACTGCCTTTTTTCCATGCGTGCCAAAAACCCAGGAGGTGTGCAGTCTGCTTTAGAGGCTCGTATCTCCACAGGCTTTGGTTACTGAGCTGCTCAGCTAATGAATTGACACTTTTGACTCCCTAGATGTGAAAGGAATACTATGGAAACCAGTGTGGTCTCAGGCAAGGCCTTGTTCATGTGTCCTTACTCTGCTGTAGCTAGACCAGTTGAAAAAGATCACTGCTCCTATTTGCAAGCACTTTATCAACCTCTTCTAAATCAGATGTTACCATTGCTCCCAGAAATGTGTTTCAGTACAAATCAGTGTTGCATGTTAGTTTTCACTCTTTAAAATACTACGTCTCTACTAGCCTAGTTTGTTTCAACTAAAATTGATTGAGGAGCTCTTGCATGGAGAGCTGAGGGGTGTTCATGTCTGCCAAGCAGTGGCTGCAGGAGAGTCTTCAGGTGATATATCAGCAGCCAGATGGGAATATGTGCACAAGCTCTGGAACAACACTAGGTAGTTTCTACCATGTGGAGTACAAAACTTCAAGAGATGGTGTGAGAAATACTTAGTTTTGTGGCAGCCTGTAAAACCGTTAGGCTTCATGGCTGCAAAGTCCGTCTCGCACTTCTGAGGTGTTCATTTGTTTCTACAGGATTCAGGCAAGCATCACCCAGCTTATATTTGGGCTGTCTTTTCTGCTTATGAAGATAATCTTGAAAAGCATGTTACAAGGTTTGTTCTTCATTTTGTTATGTGTGGGTTTTTTCTTTCTTTAATTTCCTTTTTTTAAAAAAAAGAAAGTTAAAATTCTGGAGCACAGTTATATATAGTTCACCCCCTCTGATGCATTTGGTAAATGCTAGACTAAACAGGACTAAAAATTTTATCCTCATTTTTTTAATATTGATATAAGATTTATACTCTTTCTTGAAACTTCCATAGCCATTTCCATTTCTGTTACAAAGTGTGGAATGAGTAAAGTCCCCACTGTTGTAACTGGGTGGCATTTTACAAACGCTTTGCAAATACACGTCTGGGAAGAATCAGCACTGCTGCATTTGATTTTGGTCTACTCCTGTTAGGAAACATGGCTCATATTACAAAAAGAGTCAAGAGCAGGGTGGTGAAAGTAGCTGCAAAAAAGGCAGCAGTAAGGATGTTGAAAAATTTCATGAAATAAGCTTAGAAAGCAAAGCAAAAGGAAACTGGACTGGGACTGTTGAAACTTGAGTACCTAATGAAAACTTCCTGGTTCTTTCTCTTTAACGCATCATGTAATGACAAAAGCATGAGTATATGTTAAGAGAGCAAGACAAGGAGAGTAAAAGCTCCTTTCAGTCAAGTAGCAAGCCTTTAGCATCTCTAGCTGCTGTAAGAGCTGGTAATAAATGTTAAAGAATGTAATAAGAAATAGCCTCATCTCTCCCACTGCTAAAGCTATCAGTAGTAAACTGAGTCATATTGAGTTAGAAGTTTTGAGAGGTGACAGCCCTTTCTCAGGACAGTCAATGAATACCAATCCCATAATAAGAGCTAGCTGGGTGAATAATACATAATATGATACACTTAACAAGTCTCATATTCTTTCTCTTTGTAAGTGGCCTGTGATTGTGATTATGCTGAATGTTGTTCTCGCTCAAAATTTTAGTACTGAAGAATTTCAGTGAGCCTTTCTTGAGCTATGGCTTAGGAACAAGTGAACTGAGTGTTCAAACCTCAAGCTGTTCTATTTGCATGTATGTCACTCGAGTGCTTTCCAACAGTAGCAATCAGATTTATGGCTGAACATTCAGCTTTCTGCAAATATTCCCATTCAGCTTCCAGGATGATGCCTGTGCATGAAATGTTTACAGAGGGCTACCGATAATACCATCTGAGGAGCTGTTTTAACAGCTCTCCTGTTTCTTTGTTGCGTGTTTGATAACAGAAATTTGCACAGAAGGGAATGGAGAATGTTACTGACCATAATATTTATATATTTGGTTGTTTTTATTTGGCTTTTACCTTTCACATGAAAAGCAAGCTCACCCCTTCCCTAGCAGGACACCTGTTAGTTGTACTGACTAGAGAAGGCTTGGCCACAGCTCTGCACAGGTGACACCACTCTCTTCTCTCACTGTTCCACATGCAGAGTCTCACCAGGGCTCTCATTCTCGGACGAACAAACACTTGCGTGAGGTGCCCTTGGATGCTGATCCAAAAGTGAGCAGTTTGCAGTCGGGGGTGCCACACGTAGGCCAAGGACAACCTGCCTTGTTAATTATGTTTTTCAGGCTAGGTTTTCCAAAAATTAATTCTCTTCACCTAAACTAATTTTCAGGGAGCAGAACGTGCAGCAATTTGGAAAATTCAGCCCTTTTTATTTATCACTCCAGCAATGTCAACTGAAATAGTAATAAGTATATCCTTGCTTTACAAGTGAAACATTTGTACTCAGTTACTATTATCATGGGGGAGCTGAACAGTTTGGTACTTGCTAGGTTGAAGGTGCTGCTAAAAGACCCAAAGAAGTTTGTGACACAAAAGGTAGAAATTGTACAGAATGAGCTGCATTTTGGTGACTGCGGTTCATTGCAAACCAAAGGTGGAAAACTGGCCCTTTTTGGTCTTTCCAGAAGATTCAGGTTTTTTTCTTTTGTATGATTAGTTACCATGTGCTGAATACAAGATTTTGCAGGACATAGTAGGAGGACAGCCAGGTAGGAACATTTCTTTTTTAAGCTTGAAGACAGGATTTTCAAAAGCACCTAACTTTAATGGGATTTCAGTATCTAATTCCCTTAGGTACCTTTCATTATCCCACCCAAATACATCTGGTACTCATCTCATGGTGAAGTCAGTTACAAAACCCACTATTCTTTAAGTTATGGTAGGTGGAGTTCTTGGCATTAGAGATTATATTTAGATATTTGCCGGTATGACTGTTCCTGTCTCTTCTTTTTTTTTTTTTTTTTTTTTTGCCTTTGAACTTCCTGACCTTTATTACTCATCCGAAACTGAAAAGTAAAATTCGAAAGTGATTACCAAAGTATGGGTGATTCATTACCCCCTTCCACCTGACATACACACAAATAATAAGTAAAAACCAAGTGGTTACATTCATAGAAAAGTGAGAAAGGATATTTGAGCTGGGAGAAATACATGATGCCAAGAATTCTTGATGTACCGAAGTGCAATATTAATTTCAATTTTCAAACCTCTTTGTTTTAATGATTAGATGGTCCTTTGAGGATAGTGCGCCTCTACAGAAGTAGCCAGCTGTCCCTTGTTTGCCCTATTAAAATGCTGATGTTTACATTTTAAAGTATTCCTGATTTATATATGGAGTACAGACTGTGTGCTGCTACGGAATTGTGGATGCTAAAAATGAACAAGCAATTGCTGAGGGGAAAAGACATGTTCAGAGACAAAAATGGTTTAATAGCTAAACTGTTGCCTCTCCAGCCCTGTTCAGAATACCTGTAAAGTAAAAAACCTTGTACACTTATCACCTCCTTTCTCCCACAGCCCTGAAGATGGTGATCTGTAATGAGCCATAGCGTCCATGACTTTAACAGCACGGCCTTCACTTCCAGCATGGAGAAGACACTGCTTTCGAAAGCCCACAGGTAAGGTGTGAGAGGTGCACCTGTGGTACCAAAGGTCAGGTACGGGGATGTGCTGGGAATCTGTGCGACCTACAGTCCCTGCTAAGGAGATGGCTGCATACCAGTAGCAAGTGCTTTTGAGTGGAAACATTCACTGTTGAGGCAGGACTGTCCTTGGGCCTCAGAGCTTTCCTCACTGACATTATGCTCCCTTAGGCCTCTGCTTGAGCCTAAGCTAATTTCCAAGCAGTTTTGATGCATGACGGAGACTGACTGTGCATGTGGACTTAACTGTCAGCATTCCTGAAAATTTTAGGGTTCAACCTCCCCCTTGTCCTTGCTTCTGTCAGCCAATTGCTCTCAACAGTGGCTTACAAAGTTTATCTGGAAATCATGAAACACTGAGGACCTCAGCTTTTGTCATTCTGTCAAAGCACACTAGAAGGCTG
The DNA here is from genome assembly GCF_036370855.1 of Dromaius novaehollandiae. Lineage (NCBI taxonomy): Eukaryota > Metazoa > Chordata > Aves > Casuariiformes > Dromaiidae > Dromaius > Dromaius novaehollandiae. Next base: position 1,952,427 of record NC_088101.1, read on the forward strand.
TGGATCTTTGCTGACCCACCCACAGAGCACTACCAGTGAAGAGCTTACAGAAGATGTAGAGGGAAGGTATATGATTAGTTTGGGTTAACATTTAAAAATGACAACCCCGTAAGAAGTTGGGAGCATGCTGTGAAATGCTGTCAGGAGCATGCACTAACAGGCAAGCAAACTGTCCTTAGTGACAAAAGGCTCTTCATCCAGGTGGTGAGGGTTTATTCTATGGATATGTGTATTCCCCCCTGCCTCTAGGGTTTGTATAGCAAATCAGTTGCAACTTAAGAAAACTCCTGTTTAATGATTTCAGTATATTTTTAGATATCAATTCCTGTCTTTCAAATAGGAAAGGTATTGGTTTATTCCTCTGAAGAGGGTGAGCCTTAGGCTGAAATGCCAGGAATAATCAAGCTAAACAATAGAGTGAGCGCTAGCCAGCAGAATGTATGCATTATTAAAACATCAGGCAGTGCATCCCAAACCACCATCTCAGACATATTGACAATTTGTGGGAAGCTGGAAAATAAAACAGGTTCTCTTTGTTTAGTTCTTAAACTCTGTACACTTCAGCATTTTTCTCTCCTGCTCTTGTAATGAGTAGAAAAAATAAAGAGTGGAAAAATACTATATACAATTTTGCCCTGACATATCTTCAGCAGCTTCGTATCTGTACTGCATGTGCATACCTGATATCTATGAAGAGAATAAAACACACACAGCCTGTATAAATAGATGAAAAGAGAGCAAATGTATCATACAAACCAAAATGCCTTTAAATCCTCTTTGAAGAAGCTTCCACCTAGAAGTTCAGGACCAAAATTTTGCATCTAACACTGGAAAAGCTTATTTCCATACCACATGCGAGGGATATTCCTTGCGCTTAACTCTACCACATAACTGAAGTCCAAAAACAAGGAATTGTCTTCTTTTATAAGCCATGGAGACATAGTTGGTTGTGGAGGGCAACGGAGAATACCTAAATTAAGCTTCTGTTCTCAGTTGTTCTCTAGATAATCCAGGAAGACTTAAGAGGACTGTTATAGTAAGCATTAATAAGCCTTCTATCTCCTCTCATCAGGGCTGAACTTTAAACTAAGGATAATGATTATGGCCAAAAAAAAGGAGACAAACATGTAAACTGGAACTGTAAGAACATCTGTGCAACAGGCACTGGTGTTGAGGGTTCCTCTCAGATGTAGGGTCTGCTTCAGAGAAGAATCGGGTTGTGAAGACGGCAAAAACTTCATCACTAAACCATTCTCATTAGACGTGGCTTGTGTCAGCTAATAATTTTGCTTTTCTTGCATAATGCATGGCCGGTCTCCAAATAGCGCCAAAGTGAAGACAACAACCAGTACTTCTGAAAATTTCTGTGCCTCTCAGCGAAGAAATGTCCTTTATTTGCACTCTTTCTATAGATATTTGCAAGAGCATACAGTGGAAGTGCAATAAAGATGTGATGATCTTTACATCCATTGTCAGTGTTGTCCATGTTGTAGCGGTCTCTGAAATGCCATTTCAGAGTGCCTAAAACAGACAATTAACTGAATCCTGCCAGTTCCTGAGATGACTCTGTCTCTGCAGGAGAGGCAGGCCTAGGGAAGCCAGCCGGGTGAAACTGGGTGTTGTGCTTATCCTCCTGTATTCTAATACATGTAAATAAGTGGGTTGAAAAAAGTCTTTAAGGGCAACATAAAATTCTGGCACTTTTGCCTTTTGAGTGCTTGATTTTGCAGGCTTGATGTTCTTCAGGAGTATTTTTGTGGTGTTTATTCAATTGTTTGATGCAAAGCTAAATAAAAAAGGCAGTAACCATGTAAGATTTTTCACATTCTAAATAGCTATTACAACTAGAGTGAGCTCATATTAAATTAAGATTATAGTAATCTTTAGCTTTCAGTATAAAATGAAAACCTGCCCAGGAAATCCTTAATGGATGCCATTACAAAAGGCATAATGTAAGCATCACCTTAACTTTAAATTTCCTGTTGAATGTTTACTAGAACTCTGTCAACATATCTTTCATGTTTCCTTGCCTATTTGTTCTGCTCCTTCTTTTTAATAATATCTCAGGAACTAGAAAATGAAATACATTTTGTTATTGAAATGGATTTTCCCTCAGCCTTTTTATACACACATTTGCTTGTTATTATAGTATTTCTCCAAAAGTGCCAAGCATCTGGCTATAATTTGGCTAGGGTTTTTTAGGGGGCAAGGAGAGTTACAAAGAACATGTTTGGAAAGACGTAAGGACTATGGCAGAACTACTTTATAAGCAATAATTAGGTCAGCCTTGAGAGGTTAACATAAATAAGAAGACACAGACCCTAATCTGACAAGGTTACAGAGCTGAACCTTAATCCTATGACAAGTTTAGTTCTTCTTCAAAGACAGTTTCAAAATAGGTTTTGTTTGGTCATTTGAATGGTTTAAAAAAAAGAGGAAAATAAATCTGTATAGACAAAAAAGTGCAGTATTTACCAAGGGCATGTGTAAAATTTGTTTTGTGAAGGAATATTATTTGTCCAGCCAGCAAAGTTTTCTTGTCTTCCATTATCTTGCCCCTGTAGGGTTCCCTGCTGTGTTTGAAACACTGTCACTTCTGTGGTTCTGGATCACTCAGGCACCATCACAGGTCCCTTTTATTTATCTGCCTGAAAAAACATACGTTTCCTACCTTCTTCCTAGTATGGGGAGAAACTAATTTAACGGGGGAAAAAAAGAGAAACAAAAGCCTAAAACTGGGAAGAAGTTACTTTTTGAAAATGTACATCTTCTAAAAGAATAAAATATTTTGTTTTCAGTTGTATGAAATCAAAACCATAAAATTGGTAATTCTGAAATAATGGAAATTTATTAAACTGTATTTTTAAACTTTTTTTTTTAACTGTAATGAGGGTTTAGGATTTTCAGCATAATTCCTGAGATAGCATGTGATACCTGTGTTCAGATATCTTGTGAATCTTAGTTTCATTTCTGCAACTGTGGGTTCCCATTCATCCACGTAGTATCACTGAAGCAAGTGGACCATGTCCTTGGGTACTATATGTCAGTGAGATTCCATTGGCTTTGATGAAGCTCAAAAGAGAAATTGTTCATGGTCTGTTTGGTTAATTGTTCTATTGGAACAGACTGCTTCCTCTTCATCTGATGGTATCCTCTACCAGACAGAAGCTTTAGTGAAGGCCTTGGAAGAAAAAAAATCATGTCATGCATTTCCCTAAGAACGTGATATACAATACAGGGGAAGAGTGGTCTTACTTGAGAAACAAGCAGGAGTCCTTTCATTCATAGAATAAAATGCAGATTTACGGTGCTTTTGAATTTTCAGACTAATTATGTAACATTCATGTTGCACGGGCTTTATCCTGGTGCTCTCCAGAGGTGAATTTGGCCCTGTGAGGTCTCATTCTCTTCTGAATGCAGAGCTGTAGAGTGCTACACATCTCCTGTGTTTGCATATGCACCTGCGCACTTGCTCAAGCTCTCCCACTCCCTCCCTCAGCTGTGGGAGTTGCATTCTGATGAAGAGCTTGGCATGCTGATTCTGTGTCTTGTTGTCAAGAGAAAATGTGGGCACGCATCACCTGACTGCTTTCACACAGCATTATCATTTATAAATATAAAGGCTTTGCAGTTCACTGGAGATGGAAGGACATTAAGGTAGTGATAGATGCCCAGGAACTTGATATTTAGCAATTACCATTCATTTGAATGTGCTTGTTCCAGAACATTATAGACAGCTTTTTGGTTTTGTTCTCCAGCCAGGCAGAATGTTCCTCTGGCTGAGAACTCCCCAGATATTTTCTTCCTTTGTTTGGGAAAAGAGACTGCCTCATCTGAGCAGCTGCCGTGAGATGAAACATCCTTTCAACTCCTACCAGCAGGCGGTGAGAAGGGGTACTTTGAGAGTTTAACCTGGTATCCCCACTGAAGTTGCCTGCTTGTTTTGTCTGGGGAAAGAAAAGGATCCTAAAATAGCATCTACAAATCCCTTCTCACCAGAGAGGAATACTTTGCAAGGCCCCCTCTCCATGGCAGAGGCCAGGATGGAGGAGAGTTGGAGGAGCTGTTCTGGTTGTCGTGGGGGTTATGGTATTACACCTGGAATGACTTATCTCCACTGTGGGAACTGGGCAAGCCCCAGATAATTGTTAGTTCTTGTCTCAGAAAGCCTATTGTTACCATGAAAGAGCTAGGGAGGGAGAAAGGAAAGGCTCTGCCTATCACTGAGGGACCACTGATTTGCAAGGTTTTTAGGAGAGTCATGCAACATCTGAGCAGAAGTGGAGCATAAATTCAGACCTCCTGAGTCCCAGCCCGTAGGTTACATCAAGTAATCATCAAAGTGTGCAGCTGTTTGGGTCTGCTGTCCAAACATGGGTCAAATGCATACAGAGAATATGTATGGACAATAGCTGCCGACACAGCCCACAGTCCATAGAGAGGTTGCACTGGTTCCTTGAGATTTATGGCATAGGACTGTTCACCCTTCATTTGAGCCTGTTGCATTGGCAATGTGTCTTCCCACAGCGATGTTGCTTCTTGTTGCTTTTTTCTGTCATGGCACACTGTGGAATTTCTTTACAACAGAGTGTTGTTAGAGTAATGGTAATTTATCAGTCTTACCCATGCCAAAGAATGATTTGAGACACAGGCTCCTAAGCACTTTGCAAATACACATTCCCCCAAACCATCTCCTTCTGTAACAGACTTCCCTAGGACAGCAAAGGAGGGATAGTGTGCTAATTGATGCTGGGAATATAGGAAAGGTGTCCTGTGAGTTGTCGTCATTGTGCATGCTGCTGGGGAGTGGACTTGATGTAATTAAATATCCCAGATCCCCAGGGCTTTGGCACCCAAGTGTATGAATAAAACATAGTTCTTAGCAAAGTAATGCTTTGTGAAATGGGGAGAGTATAAAAGATAAATTGTGGTCCCGGGCCAATTACTTCATTCACATTATTTCACTCAATTGTGAAGCCCACTGTGTGTTCCAGATTAATTGAATATTTGCATCCTTAATTAGAGTCACTATTAGGGAGATTAAATGGCTGTTTTTCACAAAGGACAATAACATTGTAAACCTGCCTTTGAAACCACCTCTTATTCTTGACCTTGGGGAAAAGATAAACACATATACCATTCACATGCTACAGCTGACGCACAGCCTGTGCAGGAGACAGGATGATATGGTAAATATATTGGAGCCATGAAAAGAAGGTGGAAGTGCAGAAATGCAGAGACAAGCTCAGTGAGCAGTGGCTGTCTTTTCGGTTGAGTGGCTAAATCAAAAAAACGTAGGAGGGAGGAATTAGTTTTACTTGGACTGAAACAGCTATTTTGGGGGGCCTGGGGTGGAGTGAGAAAACAAAGACAAAAGAAAATGTGTATCGATCTGGAAAAGTCTGTTTGGCCTGAACAAAAAGATTTTCAATATCTTTAAAAAATTGTTTTACAGTGAAAAAATGTGCTGTTTGAAACCAGTATTTCAAAAAAGATAGCTTAGTGCCAAAATGAAACAGCCTACATAAGTTCCTAAAACAAGCCCAAATTAGTGAAAAAAAAATCACACAGTTTTATACAATCCAAGCAATGCTCTTTACCAACCAGCAAAGTTTTCTCCATCAATGTTATCTTAAAGCCCCAGATTTCCTGACTGCACCACAGACGCCCATGGGAGAGCCAGACTGTCCATTTCGGGCACACTGCGGACACACTACCCACTTTGTTGGGATTTTGGTAGAAAGCTCTGCATGAATGTGCCTTAAGACCAGGTCTCATTCCCCTGTCTGCAGAGACCAAAGTCCTCTGCACCCATACCTGTGCTGTGCTGAGAAATTCCTGATTGCTTTGGAGAGCCCAGGGTCAGACGAACGTGCAATTTCTATCTCGACGATCGTAAACTTGAGCCACTTTGTTTTGTGTACTTTACAGTTTTATTCTCCATGCTTGTGGTTAGGCCCTTGCATATGAATAAGGTTTCTTTCCTGACCTAGTGATGCTTCTTAGGAAGTTTTGTTAATTTTCATGTGTCTCACGTTAAAAGGCTATTTCTCTCTACCACACCGTCTTGAAGTCTAGAATTTGGAGTCACACAATTTCCTGCAAATTGTGCTTATCTTTAGTTGATTTTTAAATCAAGTAAATTTCTAGTTTTCTTGTTGTGGAGAAACACCTTTTAAAGCTTAATCTAAGTGCTCTCTCAAGGCACAAAATCCTGAAAGCAATGATAGAGGAAGACATTTTCTTTAAACATGATTTGTGGAGGCAAATGAGGGATTTGCTAAATTTTCATTTTTGGAGGACTTACTGATCCTGTGAAGTCAGGAGGTGGAGATTAAAAGATTTTTTTGCCATCATTGTTGAGAAGGAAAAAATAGATGGGAGCAATATGGAATTACCCTTTGGATCATTTATCCATACCTATTTTTGGTGATTTTATTAACCACCAGTTAAAAGTTTAATTCATGGAAATGACTGTGAAGTGACCATCAGTAAAGTCAGACTGCTCCTCACTTCACTGTGAACACTAGGGCTGAGAACTAATAAAAAGTCCTAGAGAAACTTAGCTTGCTGTAAAGTTTCTGTACTTGAAAAATATTTTCATTTTCTTTAGTATGTTGTATGATAGGTCCCTCTTTATCAAATAGTGTTAGTTCAGGAAGAAGGGACAAGGAGAAATAGGCCCACAAACTCCTTCATGTGCATGATATCTTCTGGAATGATTTACTTGCTCTACAGCTCAGTTGCAAAACAAACAAGGGCAGCCCTCCTAGAAGGTGCTTCCTTCTGCAGTCTGCTCACATGGGTCGGGTTAGGATGGGGAACAAGAATTTCATTTGGGCTCCTGTGCTAGCAATATTAATAGGGGAGTAAAGCATATTTAATTCCAGGCATCATATAACTTACAGATTAAAATACAGTTTCAGGATAAGAACAGTATGTCTGGAAATTTGCTGGAATGAGTTGAGGGAGAAAAGGGAAGATAAGGATTGGAAAGGTATATGCAGTGAGTGTATTTGAAGCAGTGCTACTGTTAAAGAGATGAGGTGTCAAAAAAGTGATTGCTATGGGGAAATTCTGTGGCTTAATCATTGTGTCTTGGCCTAAATCTATATTCATACCAAAAGTGAAAAAAATTGGTTTTCCTTCAGTTCCACCTGTCAAGCCAGAAATGGCAGCTCTGATATACCAGCGAGTTTGAGAATATTATCACTGTTAGCTCATGTAATGATGGGATGGAAGCATATTCCCCCGTGTCAGCACAAGTTATGTTGTTCTGATGACCGAAGCTGTCGGCAAGGACACATTAAACCAGCTGAACTAAATACTCTTACTTTCTGCTGCGCTCTCTTTCTCTTCTTGCCAGTGAATTTGGACAGAAAACATGCAGATACGAGCAAATGTAAGTGTGCCAGCTTCTTGGCTGGTATGAACCAACTTCATTCCATTGAAGCCAACAGCACAGTGTAGATTTACATGAGCATAGTGACTGGCCTGCAAAGGTTGTGGGTAGCTTCAGCAAAGGTCTTGGAAAAGGGTTATTGTGCTTCAGCTGCTCAAAAAATTATTTTTAATGAATAATGATTTTCTCTTTCAGCATGGAGCTTGGGGAGGAGTGTTTGATGAAAAAGTTCTGCTTTTTGCTGGAAAAAACCAACAGCTTCTTTGTAATTGCTAAAAGCCAAATAAGCAAGCAAAAACCCCATCCCCTTGGTTTTCAGTGGAAACTTGAAAAGGTTTTGATGAAAACAGAGCCCTTCCTTTTAAACTAATTCAGGCTTAAAACCGCCTAAATATTATATGACCATCCTACTTCAAAATCACAAAACAAATAATAAATAGGAGCTTCTTGGTTAGAATGTTCTTCTTCAGAATGCCCTTTTTTAATATATAAGACTTGGGCCCTGCGTAATAACACAGCTAGATGGACATAGTGTACTTTATTATGAAGTACCTCAATAAGGCACTGTTTCAGCAAAGTGGGTAAGTATAGCCCCTAAGTTAAAGCCTGTGCCTGTTCCTCTTGAAAACACATATGCCTAAAGCCTGTGACCATTCTTTTACATGGATCGGGGACTAAACCTCTTTTTGTGCCAACCAAATCACAAATGGGACAATCAGCCATTTTGTTTCTTACATGCATGATTAGGTCTGCAGCCTGAAGGCATTGTGAGGAGAATAGTGGTTATCTGGCAACCCTCCTGGGCCTTCCTCTTGAGGTTATGAAGATTTCTGAGCTGAGTCTCACCACCCAGTCTCCAAAAGCATGCAAAGCCTTGAATCTGGTAAGCTCTGGCAGACCTTTGTGTCTGAACACATTATCAGGCAGAAGGCTAAGATTAGCTTTGTCTGAGCACAACAGGGGCAAGCAGGCAGTTAAAATAAAGCAGTGCTAGCATAAGACCCTTTCTTAGTGGCTTAGCTACATGAGAAGATAAGAGCCTACTAAACCTAGCATCTGCAGGAGGTTTCTCTTTTTAGTTTGAGCAGGCACAGGCCTGCAGGAGTGAAGGTCTCTGCTTCAAACTCAGCTGATGCAGCCGGTTCAGAAGCTCCAGGACATACATGGTTGGCTCCTTGTCCCGTTTGCTCCTGTCATAACCCCACATTACCAGCAGCACCAGCCTATGCGTGCACAGTGAGAGGTGAAGGGAGCATTGGTTTCTTGCATTTGATTCGGTATTTCCTGCTTGTATCCAGTTTGGATCTGATCACAGAAATGCTAACTACAGTGTGGTTGGACATTGCAACTTTTCCCCCTCAGCATTCTGCTCTTCACACACACACAAATGCAAATTGCAAGCCAATCTTTGTTGAGCCTTAGCCAGGAAAAACAAAGGTATTGTTTATGAATACCCTGCTGCTTGTTGTCAGAGACAGGCAGAGGACAAGCCATCAGCCAACAGAAGAAGGCAATTCTACAACAGACATCTAATCTAGTCAAGGCTTTTTGGCAGAATTCACTGAAGCTGGTAGCCAAACCAAACTCAAAAGTTGGGTATGACTCTGATCAGAGAAAACATATAGGATGACTGTATGAATCATGCACTGTATACCTGACTATGAAATAGCTATAGGTCCTTCTGGTTATGCTTTTTTTTCTGTATATTTTGCCACTTCTCAGTTCCTTCTCTTGAAACAGCAACTACCCAACACCAAATGGAGTGAGGGACAGAGATGTTGGAAGAAGATAGTCTTAGGAGAAGAATGGATACCTACTAGCACAGATGTTGCAGGTCTGTTGGCACATGTAATATCTGGGGGGTATCAGCATGTTTCCAATTAACCCTCTACCCTGTAGTTCACATATGTAGAAAGGTCTAATTTCATTTCAGCCAGTTCTGGGTTTAGGAAGGCTAGGTTCAGTAAGAGCTGAGGCACAGGATACTTCCACTTGCCACAAAAAAGCTATTCTTCAAATGTTGTGGAGAAGATAACTAGCAGAAAAAAATGTCCTGAAAGACACTAACTTTCCCTTTTAAAATACAGCATTGCATCAACAAATAATCATTGCTTACCTGTGTGAAATCCAAATCAGATGTGGAAAAATAATGTGTTACATGTCTTAACCAATTAGTTTAAATGAAAAAAATAACTTTTGGCACCTCTTTCAGAGATGGTTAGGCTTCCATGTTTTTCAAAGTAATGAGCAAAAGGAGCATAGTATTTATTGTTATGGAAACACCTACTCCCTCCCTACCTACTGCTTTAGTTGTGATGATGTGTCATGGATGGGGACATATAATGAGTTGATAAAATAAAAGAGCAAAGGAGATATGTCCTGCTGGAGAAGGTAAGGAGCTGTTCTTTGAAGTGCCCCTCTTGCACACTGCAGGGGGTGATTTTTTTTGAAAACTTCAGAGGACAGAGGCTAGAATAATCCATATCTACAGCAGAAATCTCTTGCTGGAAGGAAAAGGTGAAGGACATATGTCAACAGAGGAATTTTAGTCCACAAAACCTGGCTTAATTTGTGGGTTACTTTGTTCCTTCCCCCTGCCCACGAATCAGATGGGTTGGCTTTGCTTTCTCCAAATGCCCAGTGGTAGACAAGCTCAAGAGAGTAGAAGCAGCAACTTAGTAGGAACAAAGCAGTAAATTCAAAGTGTTGCACTAGATACAGAGCCCGGAGCACACAGACCCACAAGGCCTTTGGAGACATGATTCCTCTTCTGTTCCACCCCACCTGAGGCACAAAACCAGACTGTTAAATCCACTGTCGGCTGGAAACTCACTGTGCTCTTTTAGACCTGGCTGATGTGTAGCACAGGTCTTCGTTTATACTGAAGACACTTACATTTGTGCAGGGAAATGTGATTTATGAGGTAGCAATAATGTTACAGCAAAGATCCCAACCCAGCCTGAAGCACACTGCGAGAAAATTTTGTAGGCCTTATGGTATTGGCTGTGAGGTGATTTATTTAATAATTCTGTTCCAGTCAAAGTCTTAGAATTGTTCCAGTTCTAAATTCAGAGAAGTATTTCTTGCCCATAGAGTTTATTTCGCTCCCTGAGCTGATGTCCGTTTCTCTGCAAAAGCCCTGTTCTGACGCTTCAAATGGTGTCAACAGAAGGAGGGGTTTGCCAGGACAGCTTTAGCAGACAGGGTTTTCAGAGTGGACCAGACCCTCTGAGAAGCCATGAACCATCCTGCACTGAAGAGCTTGTACAAACAAAGCAGGAGCAAGGAGGATACTCATGAGGCACAGATTCACATGCCAGGAGGGGATCTCAAGGGGTCATTAAACCATCCCCTCACCTCATGGCAGGACACACAGTACCTCTGTCATTCCTGACAGAACTTTGTCTCATGTTTACTTGAAAACCCTCTAGCAATGGTGATTCCAGGCACTCCTCCAAGAAACCTGCTACAGTTGTTCACTGTCCATAGCATTCCACAGAGTTTCTAAGGTCCAGCCTGAATCTTCTGTATTACGGTTTATGCCCATGACTTACTGTCCTATCCAGTCTCGATGTGGGAAACAAATTAATCCTTTCCTCTTTGTAGCACTTTTGCACATTTGAAGAGGGTTATGATCTCCCAGCTCAGCTTTATGACATTTAGGTTGAGCAGCCCAAAGTCTTTCAATCTATTCCAACAAGTGTATTTTCCAAACCTCTTTATTCCTGTGGATTTGTACTTTGTTCTTTCCAGTTATTTCATATCTTTATTGAAGTTTTGTGCTGAAAGCTGGTGGCAGTATTTTAGATGAGGCCTTACCAGTGTTAAGTATAGTGTAAGGAGTATGTCAGAAGAGACATCTCATGTCTAGGCCTCCATTTTTGTGCTCTGTTATTTAAATCACATTGCTCTGTGCTTTAGTTGGGTAGTATAACAAAATTAAGCATGTGTATTGTGAAGTAGAAATTTTAAAAGCCCTTAACTGTTTTTGTTTTGAATGAAAAGATACAAAGCAATGCAATTAATGATGTTTCACACTGGAGATAACAAGTTAAGGAAATTTTGATTTACCGGTCCGTAGGTATCTGTCATTCAAGGGCAGAACTTGAATAGCAGTTGTATAAAGATGACAGCCCCTTGAAGATAAGGGAACAGCTAACTAGATTTCTCTCCTCTTCACTTCCTGAAGATAAGAAATAAATTATCTTTCTCCCGATCATACACTTAAAACATATGTAACACAAGATTGAGGTAAGTTTGTTCTCTTTAATGGGAAAAAATACCGATTAAGTTTTGATTTTCAATGAGTTACCATAAAAGAGGTGTTTTTCTTCCTTTTACAAATGCTGAAGAACAGTTAAAAAAAAAGGAATTTTTATTTTATAGGTTTGTCCTTCCAAAGTTCAATACAAGGAAAGACAATAGTGCCTCACTAAGGTTTAAAAGGAAAGTTTTCTATTTAATACTACTTTTTAATGGATTTTGAAAGAGCTGATTGATTTTTTGAAAGGCTTTGTTTTGGTACAAGTCATAAGCGGAAGTCACTATGTTGCATTTGCATTTTTAGTTTTAAATATTGAGTAATTGTACGTACTCATGGATTATTATTAGAAAGGATGATGACATAATACATTGCAAACTTAAAGGGAAATTGCCACGATGTTGATCATAATGTGCTGAGTGCCATTGATTTTCTGTAAATGAAATGTAGGCAGAGAGAATTAATGTAAGCTGCAAACGAGAAGCAAGCACAAATATTTTGGAAATTTGTAAGCAGATGCAAGCAGACAGATTTCTTTGAAATGATTGATGTCCAGTTGTAGAGTCCAGAGTATTCATTAAGATCTGGCTGTTAATTTTGGTGACTGAATGGTAGGTAACATCTTTGATGCTTGGAGAGGGTTAAATAGTTAAAAATAAAAAGCTTTGGGGAGCCTTCTATGTGCCTCAAGATTTTACTAGCAGGACCTAGTGGAAGAAGGTGCTGTTCTTTTCTCCCGTTCCAAACTTAGTCACGATGCAGAATAGCAAGGGCAGACGGGACATCCTGTTTCTTCCTAAAGAGATGAGATTTGAGGGTAGGTACGTGATTCCTGTACTGCAGAGTACAAGGTGATTGGGCTGCATTGCTATAACCTCTTGTTCTTCTAAAGCCAAAGATTTGGATTTGACAAAGTCAGTGTGCAACAAACACTGATGGGGGACACAGAAAATTGAATTTTGCAGTATCCTTAAATGCTGTTGTATTGTAAATAATTTTTTTCTAGAATTTCAGTGGCATGCTGCTACTTCTTCTTTCATTGATGATATGTTCTGTTTTTCATGTCACTCTCTTTGCAGGGGGTACAAAGGAAAACTGAATTACCTTGGGAGAGCTAGGGTAATTTGAGTGACAGCTCTTGAAACATGAGACACTTAGAAGAGCTCATTAGGGTGAAAGATGCTATATAAAAACAGTTTGATTTTTAGCCTAGCCCACAGCAGGTCTTGCTGCAAGGTCCAGCAGTGGGACATAGAAATTACTCTTAGGTTCTTCTTCTTTGGATGAACTTACTCCCAAGCAAGCATTTGAAGATAACAATCTTTCTCTACCCCTCTGGTTCCCTTAGGCACCGTATCATCCTTGAATTGATCCTTCTGCCTTTGGTCCAGGATTTGCCATAGCCCAGGGCCGTCCATCTTTTTGTATGTCATCACGATATCTCAACCACTCAAGAGTCTCCCCACTCATAAGTGCTAGTAAACCAGCACTGTTATCTGTGAGGAGGGAAGAGTGGCTGAATTTTCTTCTTGCCAGGCATTGCATCTAGAAAATGTGCACAAATATTTTCATGACAAAAAGCTTGATATATCTCCATTTGGCAGAATAATGTATGTGACAGGTCTGTCAATCATACACAAATTGCTATCTGGAAATTAGGGTTCAGCTAGTGGGAGGAAATGAAATTATCTCACTTCAGGCAGAGGACCATAAAGGTGAAAAAAGCTGATCTGCTGATAGGAGAGCGATAGAATACCAGTAAACAGCGGGGCTGGAATAGTTAGATGTCCCTGGTTCAGTGAAAACCAGCTGCAGAAGTGTTATAAACAGAAATTGAGGTTATGGGGGCTAATCTTGATCCTGCTCAACTCACAGCCACTGGCTTCAGTTGGACCAGAATTTCATTCTGTTTCTTTTCCTACTGAGAGTTTCATTTTAATAATTGATTCAAAAATGCAGCTCTTATTCTTTCTTAAAATAAAATTGGACCAAGAGGACTGTTTATGCAGGCTTTCTGCCTTCTTCATGGCTACATGCACTTGTCGTTATCTTTACTTTAGCGAGGAAGATTTTATCCTGAATAATAGGCTGTGGTTATGAATTATGAACTCTGCTGTCTGCCTAGGCTGCTGGTGCTGACTTCCTTGATATCATGGACTCTCCACAGGCCTCTGTGAGGTATCATGTATCACAGCTTTAATTCTTCATCAGATAATTAGGCAACACTAAATTTTATCAGAATTCCTATTTACTTGGCGAGATTTGACATTGTTCTGCCTATGTATTTTACGCTTAGGGACGAAGGCTGAAAGAGAGTGGAATTGTGTTAGGTTGAGTCTGAGCTGAACAGCCATGCCACAAGTCAAGCAACAGCCAGTTAGACTGCTTATGGCACATCCCATCAATATTTTATATCAAAGACTGCTGTATTACTCGTGGCCCATCAGCATATTTACTTCTGGGAGGCTTGTGCCAAGATCTCCCACCTCCTTGCTAGGTGAGCACCAGTAGAGTCCCTGAGTGAAATTAAAGTGTTTGTTCTACTCTCAGGCTTGCAAGGCTTATCATTTTGTGTGGTTAAGTTCCATGCGGGCCTAGGGTGTCACCTTTAGTACATCAGCAAGTTGCAAAGTTAATTGGCATCTTCTGGTTGCAGTAATAGCTAGATGAGGTAATTAATCTGGTAAAGAGTTTCTTTCTCACAACCCTACAAAATGAAAAGCAAATGATATGAAATGAAAATAAGAGAGCAGAGTGGTTAGAAAACAGTGAGAAAGAGGAGGTAATGAAGGAAAGAGAAAACTGAGCCCAAGAAGAAGGAAATGGATCATAGACTTACTGAAAAGAAGGAGTAAGAGCTGGCATAAAGAGCTGGGGTAACAGACAAAAAAAGAGTTCTGCTGCAGAACTTCAGTGAAGAGTGGGAGTAAATCAGCCCTCACTCACCATCATCCTTCTTTTCACTGAATTACAGAAGATAAAACACTTAAAAAAAAAATCTTGATAACACTGTTTATCTGCCCCAAAAAGCAAGCTGTCCAAATTGATGAGAATGATTAGGAGTAAAGTCCTTAGTGAATATGAATGAGGGTTGCATTATTCATTATATTTGAATGGCATTATTTAACTGATTATAATTATACAACAAATTAGAAATTTGTTTAATGTAAATTTGCCCAGAGCAACATTTCACAAATTTATGGCAAATCTGGTTACTGTTATGCTTCCATTGCTCTGACAATATAAAACAGCTCTTTCTGCTCCCGACTTTTTTTTCCTAGTTTGTCTATACTTTCAACTTGATCAAAAAATAAAAAATAAAAGGAACATTTAATTACAATGAAAACATTGTAACTGCCCAGTGGCATGGATAGAGAAAGTGTAAATCCCTGAGCATTTCTTTCATCACTCAGAAATCGAGAGAATGCCTACCTTTCCTGTACTTGTCTGAAGTTTACACACGTGAACACTTCATCTCAAATACAGGTAGCTGTTCCTTGTATTCTGTATTCCAACAGTCCATGGGCCTTTCTCTATGCATTCATTAATTTCTTAAGAATTCTCCTTCTTAGGAATTAATTTTTATATTGCTCTTCAGAATATGAGCCAGCTTTAAACAGAGAATAATTTTGAATACGTTGATTTCTGAATTCTCAACCTCGGATGCTGTAAAGGAAGTTGCTCTTTCTCAGTACTTGTTTTCTAAACTTTTAAATATAAGACATCTTTGGATTCCTCAAATCACTAATCTCTTTTAGAAAATCTGGTTCTCTAATATGTATGCTTGTCATCCTCCATAGCACGGTCCACTGCTGTTCAAATGTGATTTATACCCAAATATTTAAAACACAATATTTGAACTGAAGGTGCAGAATGTTACATGCCACCTGTGCTGCAGGATTATGCATATGTTCAGATTTTTGTGTCTGTGTGGATAATCACTGATGCCTTTCAAAAAATGGAATCCATAGTTTTCTTGGTTTTGTTTCTAGCTAGAATAGTCAGCTGATGTTCTCCGTGCCTTGACTTGTAAGTTTTTAAGTCTGTCCAATGGTGTGTCAGATTTTGGCACAAAAGTTACCTGATTCAAGGACCTACACCAAGAGAAGTTCCCAATGTGCATTCACATCCTTTTCTCTTCATAGTTTGTGTGAGACTTGAGGAACTGTTTCTCAAAACTTAGAGACAGATGAATGTTTTATGGAATATTAGTAGTATGTTAGAGCATCCAAATACTTGTTGCATTTTGTCCTATTCCGTTAATGACTGAAAGGAAATACAATTATATTATACAATTACATTGCTGTGTGGTAGCCTTTGTGAAATCAGCTCTTGCTCAGAGACTATTTCCTAGAGGAGAGAAATGAAATTGTATTTTAAGGGCTAAAATTCATGTCTTTGTGGATCATGTCAGTTGTTTGCAAGACACAGAATGTACTGTTTTACCATTGGTAAATTCAGTGTTAAATAGCCATGATTTTTTTATCTAACAGAATGACAGAGAAGTTCATGTAATCTTTTGCTGCTGCACCCTGTATTTTTGTCTTCTCCAGATATCCATTAAAACCATGTGGGAGCCATGTCTTTAGCTGAGTTTCATAATTTTGAAATGCCCTTTCTTCTGTAGTAGAGCAAAAGCATTTCATGTAAATATTCTGTTAACTGAAAAATCCCTCAAGTACTGCATTAGGGTTGAAAAAATCAATACCTTTCATTTCTGAGGTTTTTCTTTGTATCTTTTTATAAATCCAGACTACAGAAAATACTGAAATGGAAAGTAATTTCAAAATAGAAGATGAGAATGTTTTGTTCCACAAGGGTTAAAATGAATTTTTTTTTTACCAAGCTAAATCCTTTTTTTTCATATTGAAAATAATTTTCATAAAACACTACATTCTACAGACTATCATTTTTGATACAAAATGTACTGTGGAAAAAAATCTGACTATAAGTAACAGAAGAAAGAATTGTTGTCAATCTAAAAGCTTCTACAAACAGTACAGTTGAAAGAAATAATAGCTGTCACTGTACCTGAAGGGAAATGTATGTGAAAGAGGTGCTATTTAACTCACCAGTCACACGGGTAGGGAGAGATGCAGGCCTGAGGACAGGAGGTGGCAAACAACAGTCAGTATTAATTGGGGGCTGAAGTGCCCCTTCACATCCTTTTTCCTCCACCCCCTCCCATAAATCCCCATCTGACATGCATCGTGCTTTTGAAGGAGCTCCTCATACAGTGACCAGGTATGGCACAATAGCATTTAAAATATGCCAATGTCTACCTTGGTATCCCTTCATAGAAAATTCAGCAAACATGACAAAATATTTTCATGTTCAAAAGAAAGGAAACCATGTAAGATTCTTTTAATGCTCCTCCTCCTGGGCTGTGATTTGGGCAATGAGGAATTAGAATTGGATAAGCCAGTATGTCATTCCAGCACACGGACACGACGTGTTATACTGTATACCACGCAAATGCACTTTGTGATCATTATATTAACCACACAGTTATCAATTTCAGTAGGGCTCTACACAATTTCTGGGGTCTAGCTGTGTCAAGGCCCTTCTTGCAGTACCACCATGCAAATAGCCATTATTGATACACTTTTAGAATGATTTCTTCCTATAAGCAGCAGGTCATACATTTAGACTTGTCAGGAATGTGTTAACATGAGATTACTGTACCTATTTGGTAGTTAAAACAGATCTGTTCCATTTTCCAAGTAGTAGCAAGAAAATCCATGAAAAGCGTTAGGAAGATACTAGTTAGCTCTCCCTGAGACCCTTCATACTCTGGCTGCAATGCTACAAACACTGAGTACTGGTTCTTAAAGGGGCCAATTGGACTGTTTGGGGAAGAAAGCAATTAAGCAAACTTCAATCAGTTTCCAAACAAACCTTAACTCTGAGTATGAGATAGTTTCCCACTTCCTAGTGTATGTTTTTCTCTGTCATCACTGAAGTTATAAAGCACAGAACCTGGGAAGTGGTATGGTCTGGAGATAGATCAGGCCTGTATCCTCAGCTTTGCACCAGGCCTGGTAAGTGAACTTCTGCAAATCATTTTGCCACTCACTGCCTCAAATTCCACATCTGTAATATAGGGCATATTATTCTGATCTTCTCACATGGTACAATGATTGCAAACAGCTCTGCACAAAACAACGTTTGCTGTTACTGATCATCATTACCACATGGCATCCATTTCCTTATCCAAGTCTAGTAGCTGCTTCCTTACACATCATAAATCTGGCTCTAATGTTTATCCCAAGATTTAATAAAGTGAATGGAGTAGCTGATGTGGCCAGTGCACCAGCATGTGGGATGCACTGCCTGAATGGGAGAAACTACTCTAGGGATTGAGATTCGACATGACATAGGTATAATTTCATACAAAGGGGAAGATCTTCACTCTGGCTGTGGGAAGCAACTGCTGGTCTACTTCTGAAGCTCTGGGAGGATTTCCTGCCTCCTTTACCTCTTTCCTTCATGTTTTTATCTCCTTTTCTGACTTGCTTCTCAGATTTTCCCTCCATTTACCATTTCCCACTCCCTGTGTTCTTGGTGTCTTTCTCCCTCAATGTAGTGTGTCTCCCTGCTGCACGCCTTTCCTGCCAGTTTTTCCTGCATCTCTTCTCTGACCTTCCACTCTGAGTGCCAACCAACACAGCCTCAGAGAAGAGGGGACCTCTGGCTGGGGGGGGTGGGGGGGTGGGAGGGCAAGTGTTTAGCCGGTTAGGATCAACAGGAGGGGGAAGCTGTCTTTATTTAGGGACACTGACTAGATGGTGTTGTGGGAACTATGAGCAAAGTGATTGATGTGAGGTGAGGTAAAAGAAAACTAGTGCAGAAGAGGGAGGACAAAGCAGGCCTGTCTGCCATTTATCTGCAGCACTGCCTTCTGCTTGCACACCTCTGGATGAACTAACAGTTTGCCTCCTCAGCTGCAAGCACATCTATTTCTATACATTTTTATTAGAGCTGGCAGCTTGTCGCTCCAGTGCATCCCTCTGTTACAGCACATTATGTGGCGCAACAAGGTAGCATGGTGAAATGAAATGCCAGCGCCATGTCAGAATATTTAGAGATCTACATGCCTGTGTCCAGCAGGGGAAACAGCACTATTAGCTCACTAAGCCATTTTGCTAGATGAAATGAAGATACGTTTTGTCACGAATCACTCATTTGCCGAGCACAGCTAGCCTTATTAAGATAGGAGGCTCATCCATGTCATTTGCAGTTCCAGTACCGCAAAATCAACATGAAACAATTATTAGACACGTTCGCCTTTGTTCATCATTTTGTCGCCTGTAAAAGGAATAGATGTAGTCAGAGGGCCATATGTGAAAGTTGCGTAATGAGCATAAGGGCTTAGCCAGGCAGCACAGGAGATGGGATTCCAAAGTTCACGGCATTTTTATTAGGGAGCTGCAAGAAGCTGAAGGGCCATTTTCATTCATAAATTATCACGTTGACTTTGCTGGGCAGCTTTGAGTCATGGGGACATAAAAGGGAGTGGGGGTATCACAGTCCAGTGGCCAGATCTTGAGTTCTGTTTCTGGCTCCAACAGCGACCTGACCCAGGCAATGAGGAAGGCCTCTCAGTTTTCTGTGAGGGACTTTCAGTTGCAAGTGGAATTTTATCATTATCTTAAAAAGGCTGCTTCACTCAGTTTGATTCATAAAAACATGGCTTAATGATGAAAAACCTGGCTTAATGATGATCAGATTTTCCTGGTTTTCATAAAAATATTATTTTCACTTTCATTTAACATTTCTGTTGTGTTTATTTTTTTCTCCTTTCTTTTTCAGCAGAAACAAAAACTGTTCATTTTCCGAAGCACCTCTACTGCTTAGCTGGTGAAACTCTTTGCATAGGCAGCTTTTTCCCAAGGGAAAATATAGTCATAACTATATAAAATATACATAAAGATACACATATAAAATATATGTAATAGTATATATAAATATATATGATTATATATATTTAAATATGTATAACTATATATATAAAATATATAGTTGCACATTGGATTGCTACCCTGGCTTCAACCCATCCTTCTAAATACTATTGTAATACTTTATAAGCCCATGCCTCACAAAATGAAAAGAATGGGTATGGTTGAGAAAAATGCGTTTTTTAGGACAGCTGGGCACACATCTTAATCAGAGCTGCACAGGATGGCAATGCGTAATAAGTCTCATCAAAGGCTGTAAGTACAGTAAAATAAATTTCATCACTTATTCACTGTTAAGGTTTAAAGAGGACATGTGCAGAGGACACATTTATACGTCTCTGGTTCATCTCCCTTTGTCCAGCTTCCTCTGATTATTATGTTTCCCCTTTTCCTGACAAATCTTCCAAATTTGTTTTAAAATTGATAGGTGGGGGTGATGTAAAACCCAATCCTAAATGTATCAGATACATACTTTTTAGAGGTGGGATGAGTACTTACTTACAGCACTGCATGGAGGCCTCCCTCCATGAGGTACCCAGCCTTTTTATTTAGCTACTTAAATGCTAACTGAGCACCTTTAAAAATCTGGCCAGTTATTTAGGTGCCTCTAGGGTGGTGACACTCCAGTATCTGGCTCTCTCCATCTTCATTCTTGCCCCATATGCCACCAGCAAAATGGCAGTTCTACAGCAGCCTCAAATAACTAAAAAGAAGCTTCTATTAGACTAATGATGAGAGCAAATCTGATAGTCTAGTCAATATTCTTTGTTAGAGTAATTTAATATTAATATTTTAAGGACTGTTGCCTTTTGATTTTCAATATGTAGTGCAGACATTTATATTCAGAAAGTATAATGTAAGTGTGGAATTTATAGAGAAAATCCCTTGAGGTTGTGACACTCTGAAAGGGGTGTATTTTGTAGTTTTTGTCATCTGCAAAGTTATGGGAGGTGCTTTGGGTTTACAGAATAACCATTTTCACTGATTATGTTTACTTTGATAATCATTAACGATTTTATTGGTGATGAATGGGGCAGGTGATACTTCCCAGTGTTCTTCTTCCAGCTAGACTGAAATTTAGGAAAACAAAACATGAACACCTTATTCAGATGGTTTTCATCTCAGATATAAAGGGCAGAGATGTTTAGATTTTTTTTTCCCAGCAAGCTTGTAAATGAGCAAGTGCAGCACTTCTCTATTTTTCTTAAGGCTCTCCTGAGAAATCTGAACTCTTGAAAAAAAATCAACATTTTGAATAAGTTACTGCAGCACAGTTTCAATGGGGCTGGCTTTCAGCCAAGTGTTTACAATGAGTTGGAGGCCAGACTGATATTATACTGCAGGCTGCTTTCCCCCGGATCATTGGGTTAGATTTTTACAGATGTAAATCACCATTCAGTGGAGTTGTGCCAGCAGATATCAACTTGCTTCCATCTCTGTGAAGACCTTCTCAGTCTGTTTGTTTTATGAAACATTTACTTTTCTTTCCCTCTTCTGTATCCACAAAGCCAAACTATCTTTACTTTTCACTTTCCAGAAGATAGCAACAAAGGGGCCTGTGTTACATCTTCTCCTTAAACTGGGAGTGCCTTGATCTTTTTGAGGTTCAGAGTTACACACCATTTGCAGAGATCAGATTGTGCAAGAAGAGGAAAAATTCAGTGGTACTGTAGCAAACTTTGATTATAAGCCAAGCTGTGCCTTCTTGCACCACCAAAATAAGAAACTTTTCAGAGTACACTGTCTGGGTTTTCTGTTGTGGAATGTGAAAGACACATCAGGAATGAATTCACATTGCCACATGAATTCCAGTGTTCACCTTCAGCAATAAGGAATTTTATCTGTGGCTATTCTGTAACTTCAGTACCTTTCTTTTTAATAGTCTAACAGCAATGGAACTTATGAAAGTAAGTGAATGAACACCAAAATGGGAAAGAATTGTCCCCATGTCCCACTTTGCTAAGGGTAACACATTCTTTACAGCGGGACTTTAAAAGGTGCTCAAATTATGCATAGAATCAAAGCAGAGAAGCTGGGAATGCCCTCACAAAGCCATCTAGTCTTCTCTCCTGCCCCAAAAAGCATCAGCTCTATCTATTTCTCTCACTTGGGACTCACAGGAAAGTTTATTAGCCCCAGAATGCAGAGAAAACCTAACATAAAGTTTTTGTGAATAGTTTCTCCATTGAAGCTACTCGCTGAACTCATGCAGTTTTATGGACTATTTATGGTACAAAAAGAGTATTGACTGTTCAGGTTTGGCACAGTAGGACTATGCAGAGAAATTCCACTTCTATGGGGCAAATATATTACTATAAATAGATAAAATAATTCAGGATTTTATTGCCCTCCTTTATCATGATCAAAAATGAATGAGTTGGACTTCTATCTGATGGGGTAAATTTTAAGAAGAGGAAAAGCCAAAGACAACCAAAGTCCAGTTCCCATGGGAAGAGATTACAATGTCTAAGACCATTTGGATAAAGCTTCATTTGACTTAAAGACAGAAGGACAACTGTAAATAGCAAAAACCTAGGAATCTATTTTCCTTGTATTTTACATTGAAAAATATTTCTGATTGTGTGTGTGTCTTCCAAGAACTAGCAAGAAAAATAGGGACTTGGTCAACACAGAAGTAAGTGGGTAATTATTTAAACTGCTCTGAAACTTTCAAGAAGTTTAGATTCAGTCTGAGTCTTGAACAGCTGTTCTGCCTATGTATGTTTCTGGCCCAATAGTATCAGAGTCACCAAAACCATTTTTTCTGTATGCGCAGAAAATTCCTACCCAGCCATCTTTATACTTGCTCATGTTATCCCAAGAAGCATGGATGTTTCAGCTCTAAACTACATTTTTTGCACCTCTTTTTCTTGGATTGAAATGGATGAAAAGTCCATCTCTGCAGTCATTCATCCTGACTTAGTCCAAAGGAAATCATAGCTACTATAGAATAGTCAAAACCTGTATAAAAAGCATTGAACAAAGGTGCATCTAAAAGTAAATGTATTCAGAAGGATAGAACTACAGGATAGAAAACGTCTAGCATTTTAACAAGTACCTCAAATCCTGACATCAGTCAGCTTTTCAGCTTTGGAAAAATTTAGGTGCTTTTAGAGTTTATAGAGGAATAGGTAGTAGATAGAAACAAAGTCTCCTTATTATGTTCCCCCCCCCTTTTAATTTTATGCAAACATAATATGATAATGCCTCCTAACCTAAAAAAAAAAGACTTTACACTCCAGACTGTTTTCTGTAGAATGTCTCTGATTATCATGTAATGACCACAGGCATCTTAAACACATGTACTTATGTATGGGTACTGTCCTGAACTGGATTCAGTGTTTTGAAGTATGATGGTCAAGTCTTGAGAAGATGACTTGGACCACAGTTACATGAAGTTCTATATAAAAACTATTATAAAACAGAGCAACTTCCTCCATTAGACAGAAGGAAGTGACTCATGTGTTTCTCTCTTGTTACAGATGCACACTGCTTGCCTTTCCATCATCTTTTTTCAGGAAGGGAACAGATATATGACAACACTTAATTTTCCATCATTTGTGCAGAGTCCTTCCAACAGAGAAGTAGGAGAGAATGTCATTTAGTAGCAGGTATATTTTTACACAGATGTTTAATTAGAGTTGAGAGCAAATGGTCCTTTTGATAATCATGTTCTGTAAATGTGCAAAAGTAGAATTTTACTGACATAAACACAGTATTGTTAAATATCAAATATTGAATTTGCTATGCTCAAATATTCACCAAAAAGAATTTGCTTTGAAGTTGGGTTTGTGAAATTTCCATTTGTGTCATGCTGATTACTTACATAAGTCACACAGTCAAGGAATTGCATACAAAACCACGTGACATACATGATTAACTGTGAAAACAACTGAATATTTGCAAAAGCTGGTTTGCCATCCTGACTCTTCAATTTAGAATTATTCTTCCTACCCCTCCAAAAATATTTAAACAGCTTTGGCTATATTAAGGTGAAGGTTTTCAGTATGTCTGTAAGCAATTAATGGAGAAAAACTGGAAGAAAAAATTCATCCAGAAACATATTTATTGGTAATTTTTTGTTTATCCTTGCTCACAATATGTAAATGGAATTTATTAACTGAGCTGCTCCGGAATTAGTGCAGATAGGTGGCAAGTACATTTTAATTTCTCTTCATTCACTTTGTGTGTTCCTTTAAGTAATATGTTTCTGTGCTAAGGAAGTTGCAAAGTATGTATTGCAATTTCTTTCAGTGCTTTTAGGACCTAGCATACCCACAGTTCAGATCTTAAGTTCTCAGTGTTCAGTGTTTTATGCCAGTTTTGTGTTTCACCATTAAAAAGAAACAGAAATTGTTTTTAAAGGAATGTGTCACCCTGTGTGCCAATGCACAGCTCATAAATCTGGACCTTGTTTTAATTTAGTGTGTCAGAAATTGACTCACTTGTTCATCACTACATTAATTCATTCACAATAGCATTCTATCAGAGAAGCCCAGCCACTGTAAAACTAATCATCTCAGACTGTCTGCTCTCTAGAAAAACAAGTATACTTCCTTCTCATGATGGGTGGAAGGACACCTGGACTAGAAAAATGGATTATGTTTTAAATTGTGTTAGCCATAGTACCATGAGTAACAGGTATTCTTGGAAAGTATGAGCTCTTCCTACCCAAACTTAAGAGATTAGTTTAAAAAAATCTTATCAGAGTATTAAAATGTTATCACTGTTTTAAAGGGGGGGGAGCCTTTTTTTGTTTCTTATTTATTTTCTAAGTGTTTATAATGAGCTATAATCATGTTTCAAACTTTTCTCCATGACTATAAAGTGTAGCAACACTAGAAACTTTGGTGTTTTAATGAAAGCTGAGATTCTTATGTAGTATCTTCTTGACAGCTACAGTGCCTCTAAAATACCTAAGCATCCTGAGAAGTATGGTAAAATCTTAAGGGTTGACAACACAATAGTGAAATAATTTTAACAGATGCAGTTTTGAGTAGACACTGCGTGTAGAATAGGCAGGGAAGGTTGGTCACATTCAGATAGCCTGTCTTTCAGCACAACTTGCCATTAGTACTAGTCATCAAAATATGTTAGTAAGTATCCTTTGAAACCCAACTTGTTTTAGTTGTGCCTCCTTTACTTCTAGATGTGTATAAAGATCTGGAAGCAAAATCTCCCCCTCCCTAGACCTATGTAGGTCCACCCTGGTTCTAATTATTTTTTGTGGAGCTGTTGTTCTCATCAGAATTTCAGTGTAGGAAATTGTGTGCTTTGGGAATGCTACACTGAAAGTCAGGAAGTTGGGGTCAACTTTTCCTCTAAGCATCGCTGTTTTAAATCCAGAATACAACTGACTGGTGGAGTTGCTCTGGCTTTATTCCAAGACACTGGAGAGCAGAACTAGTGCTTTGCTGTGTTATCTGACCATGGTATGTCTCTTGGGCTACATCTTCCCAAGTGTCAGACTCTCAGAACAACATCTTCTACCAGGAGTGCAAAGAACAAATCCTGTTGTACCTGTCAAGAAGCTGAAGATCTTCTGAGCTGTCAGTTCTGCTTCCAGCCTATTATTCTGCGATTGTGAAGGCTATATTCTCCACAGGAGAAGTTCTTGAAGAGAAATAGGATAAGTATATGTATTTGTGGGTTCTGCCTATACTGCTGCTTACTCACAGTTCAAGGGAGAACTAATAATCCTCGCATTCTGCCGTGGAGGAGACAAAGAAGTCAGCATGGGTTCCAGTAATAGAAATGGCAACTTCAAGACATAGAAAATGTCTCCAACTGGAATAAATCAGTAACTTTTGTGCTTCTTGCTGATATATGAGGTGTTTTGGTTATCTCCTTCTTAGTTTTGTTGGAGAAATAGGCCAGTACTTCCAGAAAAATAAGAGACATGGGTTTAGGCTGCCAGACTCATTCTTGACCCTGCTTTTCTCATCTGGAAAGGCAAAACTGATGAATGCCTTTTGAGAACAATCAGGACAGTGAGGTCTTTAAGCTGGTGCCCACGACCAAGATAGAAAGCTAAAGAATGGGAAATTGTGTTCTTGCCAAAAAATTCTGTCAGTAGAAACATATTTTCAGCTGGTAGCATGATGTATAGTTTTTACAGGAACTGCATTTTCTTCCAGCAGGGGCATCATGCAGAATAAACTTCATAATCTTTGGTTTACACCCTTCAGTTAGATCTGCCTCAGACAACCCTGTGCTTATGCAGAATATGAACCTGTGTGTGGTTTACTCTGGTCTAGGCACGTTAAATGAATTGTTGTGGCATTTCTCCAATCTTGACCTTGAGTTACATGCCCCAAAACATTTTTGAAAAAGAGAAGCTGTTTTTGAAAACCTGCATTTGAAAGTCAAAATTCAAGGGAATGAGGAGGTGTCTATCAGGATTTTAGATTGGTTCCCTTAATAAATTTAAATATTGAAATCTCTCCATTTAATTACTAATGTAAATGTTAATGTTAATACATTAGTCTGACATTTTCACACTTGTTTACAGAGCAATACTTGTTGAGAAAGCAGAGTAAGAAATTGCTATGCAAATCACATGTGACTTTTAAACAATATGGAAACATTTGCACATTGACAGCATCTGGACAAATTCGGATGTGGTTTTCTGTAACCAAAGGAGCTGATGCTGCAATGCATGTTTTGGTGCTGGTTGGATGCAGCCTACTTTTTCCCGTTGCTCATGAGGTCGGGAAGGAGAGACATAATTTCATTTTAGAGAGAAAACAGGTAGGAAGCAGAGATGGTTTCTTTATAGGAGGAGACAGAAGAGGAGATAGCAGTGTCCTTTCTTACACAATACTTCTGCTCCCCTATTAGAATATGTGGGACCTGCACTGTCTGCTGCTAGCTAATAACTATGGCATGAAAACCTTCTTTTTCAATTCAGCACTTACAAAAAGAGATCTATATACTGTTATTTTAATAGTCTAAAAATTGTCATGTACTCAAACAATTATTAATCTCACAAACTCCTCTTGTCTAGTGTTCTAGATCATCAGGTTTAGTGTGATGTGACAGCTTTCACAAAGAAAAAATCCATCCTGTTCTCTGCCAGAGAATGGCTAATTTTATATTGTAGTGCAGTTAGCTGCATGACACGAGGCATTAACTACTCTGTTGCTTGGTCCACTTTGGCCTGCTACTCTGTAGGGAGCATCCATGACAGGGGTCTGATTCTCTGTCCTGCTAAGGTGGAGGAATCATGTTGTCTGTCTACTCTTTTTGCTGAACCAGGGCTGTTTGTTACTGTCAGAGATAGTTGATAGAAGGAACGATGCAATCTTCTCTGTTGCAGGTTTGGACACTGGTGGTATGCTCAGATACCTTGGCATCATTTCTAACTATTTTAAACAGTTCTATAGGGACTGAGTGAGCCCTTTTGTGAGTATTGATAATTCCTCTCTTTGATGGGGCAGAGGGCTATGCATCACTCACTCGGACTCGCTGGTCAGACCCTGTTAAAAAAGTTCTTCATGAGGACTCCAGTTTCACTACCTACCCCTGTGCAATGCAGTCAGTTGTGGAAATCAGTGGCAGTTTGTGACATGGCAGCATGGACAATACCTAGCCGCCTTGTTTCTTCTGTTTAACACCTATCTGGTTTTAGGTTCATTAGTTACTTACTCTTCATAGATCCCTCGGTATGGGTAAAATCATAGTCCAGTGAGTCAAACCTGAATGAAGGCTAATGAAAGCAGTCACAGCTGTCAGAGTACAGATTGGACACAGAGCAGAAATGTACAACCTGCTAAGGTATGGAGTAAATTCTGGATTTGCAGCTGCCTTTGATACTGCCTATATATACTGTTGTTTATATATCTTAGAGTAACATCCAGAAATCTCAGTTGGGAATAGAGCCTCTCAGTGCTAGGCAGAGCACAAACTTCAAGGCAGGCCAACAAAATAGTTGAGAGATGTACAGTTGAACACAGGCTGGTGATCAAGTAGCTGCAAGGCTCTGCCGTGCTAAATCCAAGTCACCATTTCTTCTGCTACATTTTTCTGCAGCTACTGAGACTAACTCTGAAATGTGCTAGTAACCCCCAGTCTGTCAGGGAGACCAGTGAAAACACAGTGTTTTCCCCGGAGAACTCTGAAACCAGCTTCCCTTGAATCTTTTAGACTTCCTGACTTTTAGGACCTACTGCAAGACTCATTCTTGTGGTAGATGAGGAAGGGTTGTTAATTTATTCTGCTTGAGGGTTGTGGGTTAGAGAGGTTCATTGTCCTTGCTATTGTAACATGTTTGTATTTTTAATTTGCTTAATGTGCCTGGAGAGTTGTTATAGACACTCTGCAAATCAAGGCAAGGCAATTGTGTGCTTAGTTTTTGCTATGAATTAATCATCTCGAAGATTATGACAACCTCATCTTTCCCTCCCACACTGTTTATCTCTACTTATAGCACCATTCTTGATCCAGTGAGTTGACCTATTTGAAACGTAAAAAGCCGCATAGCTTTAGACAAAGAATAAAAACCTGCAGCAGCCAGGGTGATGA
This sequence comes from Dromaius novaehollandiae, assembly GCF_036370855.1. Lineage (NCBI taxonomy): Eukaryota > Metazoa > Chordata > Aves > Casuariiformes > Dromaiidae > Dromaius > Dromaius novaehollandiae. The sequence goes on from NC_088101.1 coordinate 1,980,571, forward strand.
AAGAAATGAGTTTTGCCACAAAAAAGAATTAAAAGTCACTGAGAAGTTAGGTGAACCCACGAGAATATAGCTCAGATGCTGGCAGAGTTTCATTAAGTGTGTTACGGTTAAAGAGAAGTGTGCTTCAGCTGAGCTGCCATACTAACAATCCTAAGGCTAGTTTTCTCCCTTGTTTTAAATTCAGCCACAACACAGATTGCAGTTAGCATTGACAGAAACTGTAATTAAGAACAGGCATGGTGGTTTATCTTCTATTCTGGGAATTTTCAAAGTTTGCTTTCTACTGCAATAAGGTAACCTGCAGAGTGAGGAAAAAGAGATGCAACTTATTAAAAGAATTTTTGGCTTTTCTAAGACTGTTCTGACTTCTGCCTTTTTAAACTTCTTTTTTTGCCTTTTTTATGTTCTTAATTTGTGTCCTTATGCTCTTTGAAATGTGGTTCCCAAGAGTGTTTGCTTTCATAGCAGGCCATTTATTTTTCTATTACATCAGAGCAATGATTTTCAAACAAGAGACAGGCCGGAAGTTAAATCCCAGATCCAGCTATTTTCTCAATGCTGTGCATGTTTAATATCTGAATCTTCTTCTTGTAAGTGGACGTTCGGTTTTGAGTCTATTGAATATGTTGGCCTCCAAAGGCATATTGAATGAAAGAACATATAAATATGCCAAACGATTGGAATCTGTTCTTCAGAAAATTGTGAGAATTATCATTTACAATCTACTTTGGGCATTAAATGACCCTATACAAATTCCTAGCATAATGCTCATTCTGTAGCAGTCTGTTCCTTTCGGAATGAAGCCACAGGAACGTTGAAATTTGCACATAAAGGCTGTTCTTGTTTGATTCTTTTGGTTGATGGGATGCCAGATTTCAGATTTCAGTGGCACTAGATGGACAGTAATAAATAGCATATTTGTGGGAGGCAGCAAAAGACAGTCTCTCATTACCCCTTTCTACAGATAAATCCATGGTGTATATTCACCAGTTTATTTATATTGATTTTTCAATTCATAAATCACTGTACTATTGCAGCACCTCAACAAGTTTACATATTAAAGCGCAATATATTAGTATCTACTTACTGCCTAAAAGCCACACACAGCCTCTCCTTCCTGTCTAGTGATATTCAGGCATGAACCAAAAGAGGTTGAAAAAGGTGATCTTTACAATGGGAGTGAGTCTGATTTATAGCCCCCAAATGGGAAATGATTACAGCTGTGGCAATAGTCTTTCACCTAAGCTATGACAAGTAGTGAGCAGCTTGGGTGGTAAAGGCCCATTTTCTAAACTGGGAGAAGTCCCATGACTGGTGCTTTGATGTCCATCCAAAAGACAGTTATCAAAACTTTGCAAAATTTCCTCAGGATGCCAAGGACAGGGTAGGGAAGCTGTCTAGAGAGTGCAGCATTCAGTGTGCTCCTGCAGGGAGAGGGTAGGGAAAGGTCTTATCCCCCAGAAGTTTACATTAAATGTGAACTGTGTCTAAAATAACTGAAAGATTTTCCCCTGGAACTTGCCAGAGCTCTTGTACTTGTACTCTTGTACTTTACGTCCTAGCGAGCTGTTTCAGACTAAAACTCACAGCTGCAGATACCAAACCCACTGACTCGGTTGCCTTATGTTTGGAGATTTTAAGAGCTCCATTTAGTTCAGAGCATAATGAAGTGGAGGAACCCACAGAGAGTTTTTTAAATGCATAATATCTGGAGTTGTTTCACACCTGCCTGTACCAGGACATGCTCTGCCTGGAAGGCTTTTCTGCTGCCTTACCATTACCATGTTTTTATCCTTCAGCTACACTAGTACCAGGGAAGTGGGGGCACCATGTTTTGCAAGGGACAGAGCTAGCAGCTACCTGAAGGAGCCAGTTTTGAGGTGTGCCCTGGGGACAGGAGATGGGGATCATGTTCCTGGAGCCCCAGATGGGGAACAGGGAGGATGCATCTGTGGGGATGAGTTGCCTTTTCTGTTGTAATTACAGGTAAGTGTTCTCACCTGCCTTGCTGGCAGGCGGTGCTGGGGGCTGGTGCACCTGAGGAAGTCAGCCCCAAGGAGGGGAGCTGGAGACTTTCTTCTCTTGTCTCTTGGGGAAAACTGTCTACCTCTCTTTTGTGGGGGACTGCAGAAGGTTGCTCTGCTTTTGCTTGTCCCCAGCACAGGGGCTGGAGCACAGAGGGTGGCTACATCTCTGTGAGTGGGGTGCTAGGGTGTGACAAAATGCTACCCTTTGCATTAGTGTGTATGAGGAGGGTGTTTGCTAGGGGCAGCTGTGAAGCCCTCCAAAGACTTTCAGGACCTTTGCTCAAACTGTGACCCCAAGTGGTCATGCATTTATATCTTAAAGTTACTTGTGGGAAAAGTGTGGTTTATCTTGGGTCTGAGTTTTAGTGTTTTTGTGAAGAAATTAGCATTTTATTCTCTGTGGTAAGAATAATGTATTATGTTCTGAGAAGACTTATGGATTCATTTTTTTTTCAAGTATTTAAGGGCTGCAAATGAAGCAGTAGGTTTGAGACATTCTGTTTTTATTCAGTGACTTATAACTAGTTATGTCTATAAACTTGCTTGGATTTTGTTGGGTTTTTTTATAGTTATCTTCCCTTTCATGTCTTCTTTTGATAAATGAATGAAAACATAGTTTTAGTTAAATGGTATAAATGGTATCATGGATTAAAAAAACTGTAAAAGGTTTTAGCTGAGCTGATGATGGCTGTGTTCAGGGTTCATTAGGGATCTGCTCATGTGTCTGGCTGTTGCTATGGTCTGCTGGTGGCTGTCTCCCAGGGGTCAGAGTTTTGTAGGGCTGTGGCACACTGTTTTGAGAGGCTAAAGCATCTGACCAGAGCATAGGCTAAATCTGAGAGAGTTTGGACTCTTTTCCACACTTAGCTGAGATTAACCCTACCTGAAGCTTAGCTGACTAAAACTATTAAGTGTCTTAGGCTCCCTCTATAGCCGATGAATTAGCATCGGTTCCCTCCAGAGTGCAGTTCCTCCTGACCGTGTAAAGATGCTTGCTTCTGCAGAGAGTGAAGGGAAGCCAGAAGCTGAAGTTAAGTGACAGGAAGCTTGTACCACTTGCTGGGAATCACTCTGGCAAAGCAAGAGACCTGCCTGAAAACATATGTTTAGGAGCGATGCTTTGCACTTACAAAGTGCTTTTTCATTCGTAAAGCTAAAAGCACTTTACAAAAATGGCTGAATGTTATTTATTGCGGTTGGTTTTTTTGTTGTTGTTGTGGGGGGGGGTGTGGTGGTTTTGCTTTACAGTCTATATATGAACAGAGGCTGGAAGCAATTTGTGCAAAAGCTGTGCTATAGTGGATAAGACCTGTCTATTAAATTGGAGCTCAAGCTCTTATTAGTAGTTGTTTCACAAATTTTTGGTGTCACCTTTGGCAGCATGTTTGGGGCCACACTCCTTGGAAAGTGTGCTTTCCACCAAGGTGCTTAAATGAAGTGACCAGGATTTTTGCTCATTCTCTGCTGCCAGCAAGGATTTCTTTAGACATACGCTCATTTTATTCTGCTTCCTATGAAGTAATGAAGTACTTGTTGATGTGTGGCCTTTCAACTTTCTCTTCTTCTGTTATCCTCGTAGAAAAATCTCTTTGGGTGGGGACAATGAGTTTTCAGGCTCTTTTCCCTTGTTGAGAAACAAGATGACGTAGCTTTTAATGGTCTGCCTCTATGTAAAATATACTTGCTTTCAGTTCTCTCTCTCTTTTATTTATTTATTTGTTATTATTACACTGCAATTACAAGAGTTATACCATGAGTGCTGTCAGCACTTGTTCTCCTTTCTGGATGTTATTATGTCATGATAATTTTTTGTGGTCTTGGTGTTTTTTCATACTGAGGAAGGTATCTTGTGGTCTGGGTACTAAAAGACTTACAGTTGCCTACGTGATTTGTAGTAATCTCTTTGATCACTGGTGGTTGTTGTGCACATGCAGGCCTAAAAGCTGCCAGCTCTTCAGAGATGCCATGGTCAGCTCTGGAAGAGGGTTAAGGAGTTGATGGGGTGGGAGAGGAGAGAAAAGGGATTTTCTTCATATAGAAAGGGGAGGCTTAGGTCTTGGGGTGGATGACTAGTACGCCTTGCATTTCATGCCTTCCCATCCTGTAGGGACATAACACTGAAAATCCAAACTCTTTGCCACTTGTGCATGTATAATTGTACTGAAGCATAAAAGGGCAAGTTACAAACTCAAAATAACATCCTTTGCTCTAAAAATTTAAAGGTTTTTAATAATTTCATGGGTTTAGAGTTTGGGGGTGTTGTAATGGAAGCAGGGACAGGCCACTTGGGAGCATTACAGAAACATCATCAGAGTATGCAGGGATGTGACTAGGAAGGCAGAGGCCCGTTTCGAATTGAATCTGGCAAGGGATGTCAAGGACGGCAAGAAGGGCTTCTTTAAATACAAAAGGAAGTCTAGGGAGTATGTGGGCCTGCTGCTGAATGGGGCAGGGGCCCTGGTGACGAATGATACAGAGAAGGCAGAGATACTGAATGCCTTCTTTGCTTGAGTCTTCACTGCTAAGACCAGTCCTCAGGAATCCCAGATCCTAGAAACTACAGAGAAAGTCTGGAGAAGGGAAGATTTTTTCCTTGGATGAGGAGAATTGGGTTAGAGATCACATAGGCAAACTGGACATCCACAGGGCCATGGACCCTAACGGGATGGACACACAAGTGCTGAGGGAACTTGCAGATGTCATTGCTAGGTCACTCATCTTTGAAAGGACATGGAGAACAGGAGAGGTGCCTGAGGACTGGAAGAAGGCTAATGTTACTCCAGTGTTCAAAAAGGGCAAGAAGGAGGACTCAGGGAGCTACAGGCTGGTCAGCCTCACCTCGATCCCTGGAAAGGTGGTGGAACAGCTCATCTCATAACATCCTCATAGGCAAGCTCAGGAAGTATGGAATAGAAGAGCAGACAGGTGGATTAAGAACTAGCTGGAAGGCAGAGCTCAGAGGGTTGTGCTCAGTGGCACAAAGTCTAGCTGGAGGCCTGTAGATAGTGGCGTCCCCAATGAGTCAATATTGGGTCCAATATTGTTCAACTTACCCATCAGTGACCTGGATGAAGGGATAGAGTGCACCCTCAGCAAGTTTGCTGGTGGTACAAAACTGGGAGGAGTAGCTGATGCACCACAGAGCTGTGCTGCTGTTCAGAGGGACCCTGACAAGCTGGAGAGTTGAGCAGAGAGGAACCTCATAAAGGGAAGTGCAGGGTCCTGCACCTAGGGAGGAATAACCCCATGCACCAGGACAGGCTGGAGGCTGACCTGCTGGAAAGCAGCTCTGCAGAGAACAATCTGGGAGTCCTGGTGAACAGCAAGTTGACCATGAGCCAGCAATGTGCCCTTGTGGCCAAGAAGGCCAGTGGTATCCTGGGTTGCATTAAGACGAGCACTGCCAGCAGGTTGAGGGAGGTGATCCTCCCCCTCTACTCAGCCCTGGTGAGGCTACATCTGGAGTACTGTGTCCAGTTCTGGACTCGGTAGAAGAGAGCTATGGAGCTTCTGGAGAGAGTCCAGTGCAGAGTGACCAAGATGATGAAGGAACTGGAGCATGTGTCGTATGAGGAAAGGCTGCAAGAGCTGGGACTGTTCAGCCTGGAGAAGAGAAGACTGAGGGGGGATCTTATCACAGTGTATAAATATCTGAAGGGAGGGTGTAAAGAGGATGGGGCCAAACTCTTTTCAGTGGTGCCCAGGTATAGGACAAGAGGCAACAGGCACAAACTGAAACACAGGAAGCTCCATCTGAACATCAGGAAAAACTTCTTTACTGTGAGGGTAACAAAGCACTGGAACAGGTTGCCCAGAGAGGTTGTGGAGTCTCCTTTCTTGGAAGTATCCAAAAGCCATCTGGATGCTATCCTGGGCAACCTGCTCTAGGTGACCCTGCTGGAGTGGAGAGGGTTGGACTAGATGATCTCCAGAGGTCCCTTCCAACCTCAACCATTCTGTGATGAGTGTGTGGGGTTTTTTGTTTGGTTGTTTTGTTTTTTGTTGTTTTTCCAATTCTTTCCCTCTCCCCTGCTCCCCCTTTCCATTTTCAAAATGCCAAGCAGGTCACCTCTTCTTTGGTAAGCCTGTTCTCTCTACACTGGACTTTAAAATGTTGTGTTCCTTCTTGAAAGTCTCAAAGCATTCTTCACCAGTTACTGTTTCTGGTGCTTATTTTCCCAGCCTCCTGTGAATTCTTCTGGCTTGAGAGCAGAGATACCCAGGGTGGAATAGTGTCATTTCTGATGAAAATGATAATTTCCTCTTACATGGCTTACAGATCAAACTCTAAATGCCAATTAAAAAAAAAAAAATCCAAGACAGCATTCTCCTCCCTGTCCCCCCACCCCCAAGCAACTTCTAGGCAGAATATGGGTCTAGTAAGTGTTCTGTAATGGAAACCAGAAAGTCATAACTAAACAGGGGAGAGGCTTTTATCCATTAATGCAAAGGTAGGAGGGCTAAGACAGGTTCTAATGTTATGAATCAGCATGGGAGTGAGCCCTTAGAGTGAGATGATGGGGAGAACCCATCCAATGTGCTGGGGGATCCAAGAACTAGGTATAATTTCTGGACTTCGCTCATGCACATGCCACAGGCACAGATGCTGCACTACCTATGGCATTGGTTAGGCAAAGGAAATGGGCTTATGCATCCCCGATGTTATCTACACTCTTTCCTTTAAAACTCTGAGGGGAAAATGCTGTTATTTTCCTTACAAATAACTGTGTATGTATATATAAACTTTTTTCATCTCTCTTTTTCTGGCGGTTATGCTATGATGCTACTCAGTTGCAAGATGCTAAACACTTGAAACAAATCTGACTACAGGATTGGTATGGATTGTGTTTTGCATCCACTATGACCTGTGGGTTTCATTTTCTACAGACCTACACTTACTCTGTTCTTGGGCTGGTGTAAATCTAGCAGAGCCATACTAAAATCAAGGGGAAGACATGTCCTAAGACCAGTGTGATCTCCCTGTTCTTACCCTGCTGCATCTGAGGAGTTCTGAGGCTAAATTCATGTCCTACCTGTGCTACCTGATTAAGAAGTACACCTGACCCTTGCTGGGGGGCAATCGAGATGATTTTTAGGGTTGCATATGTCTGGGAGGCTGTGGGGATGATGTACTTTAAAGCATTCTCATAGCATCCCTTATCTGCAGTGTTGCTGGCCTTTAGTACCACCTGCTTTCGTACATGCTGTCTGACCTTGTGGTGGTGGTGCTTACCCAGGGTAAAATGAGTTTGGGAGTTGCTTGAGAAGTGTGATCTTGGGGGTTAGAACTGGCCAGGTGCCACCTGGCTGCCAGAGAAAGATGGCCAAGAGGTGTCGGGCCTTCTCAGTCCCTGGGCCTCAGACCACACCAGAGGTGGCTCAGCTCAGGTAAGCTGGAGAGGACCATGTGCGCAAGGGTGTGCAGGATCAGCTTTGTGCTGTCCCACTGCCAACGTGAGCTTGCAGAGTCAATACTCATGCTTGGATGGAGGCTCTCATTATGCTTGTCAACATGGGTGTCTCTTATCTAATACTGGGAATGCTTTCACTTCTGAATGCTCAGCTGTAGCCTCTCTGAGAGACTTTTATTAGATAATGGTCTTGTTTTATGGTTTAATTTAACTCATTTGGGTCAAATGTAACAGGGTTTCCTCTGTTTTTTTGTTTGTTTGTTTTGCAAGTACAGCTGTGATCCAGTCTGTAGCCTGTCCACTCCCTTCTGGACTGTTTGCTTTCCAGTGTCAGCAAGTGAGTTCATATGTTGCTGGGTCAAAAAATTACTTTTTCATTGAGAGTAATGAGTACTATTTGCTTGGAAAGTGAATGACACCTCAGCAAAGATACATTGTATTTCAGAAGAGCTGTGTCTGGTCTTTTCCTGAGCAATTTTGTCTTGCTCAGTAAACAGATTTTTTTTTTTTTAACCAGCTTCATGACTAGGCAGGTTTCTAATTTTAAGAGATAACAGGGGCAGAGGAAGAAGAAAAAAGCATCCCAACACTTCACCAGTAAGAAAATGCTACTAAAACAGAAGGTCCTTAAAGCTTCTCCTTGCTTTTAGTCCCTTTTCTGATTTGTCTGTTTGTAAAATAAATTATTCCGTGTAAATAGAGTTGGCACCTTATGAGTCTGGCTAGCTGCTGGGAGGAACTTTGGAGTGATCTTTGTGCTGAAACTGCTGTGAAGCACAGAAATGTAACTTGGTGGCCTGTTTGGAATAAGGAGACCACCAGCCAGTCTCTGAACAGCTTGCTGTCTTGTAGTACCTGGGAATTCAATAAAGAGGAGTCAGTGGTGAGCATGAGATGTGGGAATTTTGAGAGACAGACTATGATAATTTTGGTAGGAAGAGCAGAAATACTGTTTTATTAAGGGGGGGGGGCAGTGGGGGGGGGGGAACAGCAAAGCTTTCCCTCTCCCCTCCCTTTCCTTCTGGCTCAGAACAGAAATAGACTTACAATGTGGACTTGTAGACCTTTCTTTCTAAAGCCCATCCTTGAGTCATGCAAGTTGACAAGGAAATGTGTTAAAATAAAAGATTGGAATGGCATACAAAGCCATCTTTCCCCATACTAACCACTGGTATTAAGTAGTAGTGGGGAATCTGGAGTAATCCTCAAGTGAAAGGTGCGTGAAGCATGTCCACAAACAAAAATAAATGCTGGAGTGAAATAGAGGTGTAACTTGTATCTTCTCCCTCTACCTGCCCCGTTGGTGAAGCTAAGAGGAAGGAAGATGGGCAGTATTAAAGGATCAATTAAAACACAGGAGGCTTTAAAGGAGAAATCAGTTTAAACAACAAGCTACTTTTGGGGTGCTTGTTCAGAAAGTAGACAGGGGCATGATTCCCTCAGTCTGGGAATGTGTTTTTGTGTTACTTCAACCATGCTCTGGGCAATGGAAAGGGAATTTGTGTTTAACAAATGGCAGATGCACAGATTTTAAAGTAGTTTAGAAACTTTTCCATCAATTTGGTTTTCCTTTTCAGAAACCCAGCCTCTAGAACATTTCTAGAGGGCTTTCATAAAAGCGTGATGGAATTTAAATGAAAAAGACATTAGTCTATGTGGAGAAGTATCCTGCCTCCCAGTCCAAGGAAGGCACATTTTAAAATCAAAGTAAACTTATAGTGGACCTAAAAAAATGTAAATGCATCTTCCAATGTATTTTGTGCTCATTTTTAATAATGCTCGGAATAACAAATCCTTCTTTTTAATCTTTATGCCGTTAGCTTCTATGTGTTTACCATTTGAAACTTCATAGGTTTTTTTGTCAGGTTTTCTTCTTTAACCGTGAAGTAGTCAGAGCTTTATATAATTATGAAGTCCTGTGTTTCCTTAGAAAACTAGGACAGAGATTTCCCAGGAGGAATTAGCAAATAATTAAAATGTTGAGGAAAAGAAAACAACAATGAGGCATCAGCCAGCAGGGTTACAGGTCTCTGATATTTGACAGACTTTTGATTTGGTTTGTTGTTGTCAAGTATTCCAACTAAGGGATGTTCTGGGCTGGACTCTGTGCTGCCAGGTTGAGGTTTAGGAACGTGGCTGTAAGTAAGAATCAGGCTCAATGGGTTCTGGCTCACCTTTTCAAAGGTTATCATACTCTCATCTGCTTCATAGTCTGTCCTCGGATTTTGTTTCTTTCTGCCCCTTTTCTTCATTTGGGGAGTCAGTGTTTGCACCACTATTTGATGCTTCTTCTGTGTCTGCCAGAGACAGAATGGCAGATCTGCACCAGCTTTGCCCTTTCTCATGCTCACTTACATCTCTAACTCACCAAAAGCAAGTTTAAGAGAACTTTCCTTCCGTCTTCCTCATCACCAAACGGGAATGAAGTTCTGTTTTCATTGATTTCTTCCACAGCATCTGAGTACTGGGAAAATTTGCTGTGGGGTCTCCTGACTGTGTTCTTAGTTTAGATGCCTCATGCTTCCATTTCTCCTTAGTAGTCTCAGCTTTGAGGTCAGCCTGCACGTTCCATAAAACATGTATCTCCATGCAAGTTGGGCTTTCTTTTGGGATTTGTTAAGGGATAAGGTAGAGCAGTGTGTAAGAAGACTAAAGACATAAGGCCTCTAAACGATGATGCCCGTATGCATAGGAGCAAAATATTGGCATCTTGGCACTTCAGATCTCATACAAAATATTCTGTGGTTTGTCCATTTGTATGTTCTTTCTTTGTGGAAAGGAAATGCGTTTGGTTTAGAACTGTCTTACGTACTACATTATCCTTTCTACAAATAAGACTTACTACTGCTTCTTTTCTGTACAAGAAGGCACAGACTTCCACTTTGCTGGAGAGTACTCCTTGACTGTTTTCTCCCCTAATTACCTGGGACTATCCAAGCTTTATAAATATATATGTGTGTGTGTGTGTGTATATACATATATATATATATCCTATTTGGAGATAGCAAGAGAATCTCTCTCCATGCTTTGTCAACAGCTGCATATCACATGTTTAACTAATGTCAAACTGCCACACATCAGTCATGAGACGTAATCTGAAAGACACTTCAAGAGCATGTGTGCATATATGTATATGAAGTTGGCTTTTTTTGCCAGAAGTACCTTTATCCTCTAAGGAGTCACTGTCTTGGTGATTGTAGTCTGTCACATTGAAGGACTGATATAGAAGAGTCGGCTAAACTGTAACATCAGAAAATTAATGAGCACCAAACTGAACAGTGGGCTCGGTTATTGACTTTAATTTCTAAACCGAAGTGTCTGTCTGGGTGTATGAATGAATTATGTTCAAATTTACCTCTGTGTGTATCATATTAGTGATTTTTAGAACCTAAGCTCAGACTTTAGTAATATGTGTTGGTGAGAGATTGAGATAGGACTCAGTGGCCACTTTTGTTTTAGTGAGTAAATTTAGTGCTTCTGTCATGGGAATAGTGAGTGTCTTTAGCTGTGGAGCTGGGGTAGATCACTGCTAGTTTTCTGCTTCAGCTGTGAAAGCTTCTACCTGAAACCGCATTATACCTTTTAGTTGTCACTGTTCCTTATCCATGAATGCGAACTTGCCTCTTTAAAGGTTTTTGTCATACTGCAGGTAACCATTGATGGTAGGATATTGAATTAAATGTTTCCTGTATCCTAAGAATCTTAGGAGTTTCCTTTGTGTTAAATAAAGTCCAACTCTCTTCCCTTCCAACATGAATTGCTAATCAAGCTGGTGAAAGGCAAAATGGCTCCAGCTTGCATGGAACACTGTTGGGCTTCTGGTATGCTGTAAGCAGAGTAGAGGGAAATCTCCTCCAGGGGCCTGATGAAGTGAATGCTGCTTCACTGTTAGCTTTGATCTCTGGCTGGAAAGGTTGTCTCATTTCTTACAAATATTCTTTTTCATCTCCTTTACAACTCCTTTCCTGAAAATAAGGGTATGCGTTCTCAACTGAACATAATTGAGTTATGCTGACTTAAAAAGTGTCTGCTTGCCAGCTGAGCCGTGGTTACCAGCTGTGTGATCATTCTGACTTTTCCCCAATTCTAAAGTAAAATATTGTTAGCCCTAATGACATCACTGATTTTTGAGACAAATGTACACTGACCTATGATTTCTTTCCTCTTGTGAGTGGGGATATCTGCATGTACCCTGAGGACTTTTTATATGACATTAATGAGAGGCTGTGCAGAGCAGGATGGAAGGAAAGGCTTGCTGAACTGCAGAGGGAGGAATACCACTGAGGATGCTTATGAGAGACTAAATTGCAGAATAGGACTCCAGTTATTTACAGCCTCTGCTGGGGTGTCATGTTTGCTGCAGGATCCTCTTTGGGATCAGGCACTAAACACATCAATAAGGACATGGCCATTACTCTTGTGCTGCCTTTATCACCCAAGGGGAAAGCTATTGTGTGCTCTGAATAATTAAAACATTCTCATAAACATTGACTCTTCGTTTGTTTGCCTGATTTACTGGGTTAGAGATTGAAGAGAATGAATAGCGTATGCCATCTTTTTACTTAGCCGCAGTCTGTGCAAATTCTTCCTGTGCAGAGAGTTTGTTCCTATAAATTCAGCAGGATAGGTGTTCCAAGAATCAGATGCATGGGATTTATAAATCACATGCACATTCAGTGATTGTCTTCTGTAACAAAGTAAATCTAGTATAGTCTAAAATAAATATTTACGAGGATAAAAACTTTTCTAGAATCTGAAATTGCAATAGAAAGAGCTTGGGTAACATCCTGCGTGCACCTCTCTTCAGCTTTTGATCATACAAAACTTGAAGCATTCTTCCCACAACCTCACTGGCTCTTTTGACCTCCGCTTTCCCTGTGCATCTGAACAATGAAATATGTGCACCATGGTCCTATGCAAGAAAGTACAAACTGATCAGCTACTGAGAACTGCCACTCAGGCAGTGGTGACCTCTGCATATTCACCATCTCCTGGTGCTTTAGCCAAGCCCTGTTAGCAATGGTAAGAGGGTTTGGTTCATGTGGGGCTGCTTCTTTTCTCTCTGGGCTGTCTGTGTCTGTTCTACCACTGCAAGACTAACAAGTCTCATGGAGAACACATGATCTTGGAGTTACTCTGGAGGTTGTGTGTGTTTAAGGAGTAGCGGAGTGACTGTTTCATGTTCACAGCCTGGATTTTTAAGGAGTTTCTGAAATGAGCCACTGTCCAGCATCAGGGAAAAAAGTGGCAGGAAGGTATTAGTGTTACATTACATAGGTTCTTTACACGTGTTATAGCTGAGTATTGTACAGTTACTATTGACTGTTTTCTTAGTGAGTCCCTTCTCCTCGTTCTTTGCTTGTGAGGTAGGAAAACAGGTTTGTTTTTTGTCTTTTTTTTTTTTTTTTCAAGCAAGGTAAAGAGTGATGAAAGGCCTGTTTTCAAGTGGTCTGTATCCAAGCTGGGATTTGAATTCAGCCCTGCATGTTCTAGGGCTGTGCTCTAACTGCTAGGTAATCTATCTAAGCTTTCTTTTCCCAGGTCACTTGGAGCAGCCACACAAGGATGCTGCCCTTAGTGAAGACAAATAATGCATTAGTACAGATCATAAGGAACTTGAATGCATGGCAGCAGAGACTAGCCACATAGAAAGGTTTCTTTTAATTAAAAAAAAAAAAAAAAAAAAAAAAAAAAAAAAAGCTGTTTGGTGAAAATAGGCCAAAAGGAGAGGGGCGGGGGGAAAGTCAGATGGGGTGGGGAAGAAACAACAGTCTGGCAACAAATGTTAAATCTGGAATACTGTGCCAGCTCCTTGGGCATAGTTCAAAATCTCCTTCTGTTCCTTCTTCCTCCTCCTCCTTTCCCCCTCCCCCGGAAGCTTTTATGAAAAACAGATTTGCTTTTGAAAGCAAATCATACTTTCTTTTGGGACCACTGTCTTCTGGCTGCTGGAGGAGGAATCTCAGGAGAAAACCTGTAGTCATCCTCAGGAAATATGGCACTGAGTGTGCTAGATTCTGATAGGATGTTGCACAGCTGCTGCCCCAACACATTGGGTCCTCCACATCAAAGGGTTTCCATGCACTTAAAGGAATGTAGGCTGTGTGATGGAGCCTGCTACTTGTGCCTTCCTGAGGCACATCTGAATGCCATTGAGAGATGGAAATGGCTTTCTATATCTGAAAGATGGTGAGTTATGGCAGAGAGGGGTTGCAGGGTGCACTGTTAGAGTATCTTTTGTGGTTCCAGAGGCATCAGTAGGACTGGTTCTTGGCTGTCCTGGCTGTTGATGGATTTTGAATTGAATTTTGAGGATTGAGGTTTTGAAAGAAGTTGAATGTGATATGTTGACTGCTTCTGTGCTGCTGGTTATGGAAAGCAATGTATTTCATGTTTGGGCAGACCTCTCACCTTTGAAAGAGATGGTTGGAGAATGCATTAATTGAGAGAGCAGCAAGGCCTCATACGAGGAACTCTTGCATCTGAAAGAGGTGAGGTTAGCTTCTGCAAGTACCATGCAGAGGAGGATTATTTTGAGGGAAGTACGATCCACAGACTGGCAGTGAAATATGCCATGTCCCTGGGCTGAAACATTTGGAAAGGAGAAGAATGAGGAAAAGTTCCAGCAATTTCTTTTTCTACTTTGAAGAAGGTAAGATAAATCTTGTCTTGCCAATCCCCTTGCTCCCCAGCAGTTCATAGCGTTCAATTTGCTTTGGTGCTGTCTGGTGTAGGAGGCAGACACTTGAAAATGGTAGCCTTAAAAGAAGGGAAAAAACCCAGCCTGACTAGCAGAGGTTTTTTTAAAAAATAAGAAGAAAACTTCTGTGGAAGAAATGATCCACGTTCTCTACAGAAACGGCTGATATTTACTTTAATGCACAGTGTTTTATCTTCCTGTTGTTACCTTGCCCTTTGGTGAAGACCTCACAGTTTGTCTAATACAATAATATTTCAGAATGGAAGCAGAAAGAGCAAAGAGAAATATGAAGAACAAGTCACCAAATTGTGTTAATCTTTAAATGCATTAGAAACAAGTACATCACAGTCAGGAGACTTTTACCTTGTTTCAGAGACTGCTGAATGAACAGGTACAGAAGGGAAGGATGGTCTGCTCTCAGCACCCATTGAACTGAAAGTCCAGTGATTTGCCTTGAAGAAAGAAGAGTTTCAGACTTGCCCTGCATTACCTTCAGTCATCCCCCTGCAGACCTTCTTTACTGCTGCTTTTATTTCAACAGTATGGATTAAGGGTCTATTTGCAAACAATAATGCCCAAATTGAGAAAAGTGTGTGGCAGAGCTCTGGCAGCTGGAAAACACTTCATAGTGATAGTCTTATATTGTAACTGTGTGTGGTTTCAGGACAGTGGCAGTTTGGAAACTCTAGTTTCAAAATCGGGCTTTCCACCTGATCTAGAAAGGAATCTTGGGTCCTGCAGAGATCCAGCAGAGCCATACTGAATTGATCCAGCAGAGAGTAGTGGCCCATGAAAGGGCACTGACACATCAGGGTTGTCAAACACAGGAACCAGAGAAGTTGTAGAATGTCTGTCCTTTCGGATATCAAAACATGACTGGACAATTTCTGAGCAGCCTGCTCTAACTGGACCTGCTTTCTGCAGGAAGTTGGCTGGGGTGAGATCCCCAGGTCCCTTCCAGCCTATGTGACAATATGATCTTACTGTGTGGTGCCCATTTCTTTCTTGTGCTTGGGGAGAAAAAAAATTCCAGTGTGCCGTTCTGAAGGCTGTGCCTGAAGTTGCCCAGAGGCCTTCACCATGATGATATTTGGTAGTGGTTTAGCTTGAGGTAGGATCTACCATTTGTGATAGCTAAGATGATCAGTAGACTGCAGTCTTTAGAGAGGCTTTTAATAAATTTGGAAGAAAGAAAAAAAAAAAGATCACCCCTACAGGTGATACCATGCATTTTATTAGATAAACAGGAAGTAAAGCTGCAAGTAAGAAACAGTCTCCAGTGTGGATAGAGTTTAGCAGTGCTGTCTCTGGTATGTGTGCATGAAGGTGAGACCTGCAGCATTCATTGTCTGAACAGGAGCTGGGCAAATGGCTACTCAGTGTCCCAGTGATTCCTTATGGTAGTTAGTCAAAATAAAGAGGAATTTGGGGCACTTCAGAAAGATCGTGTCTCGCTATTCTTATTTTTGAGTAAAATATTGCTTGTAAAGAAATCAAAGATTGGTTTCTTGGGGCCAGGCTCTAATTGGAGAAATTGCAGAGTGGTTGAGGTTGGAAGGGACCACTGCAGATTGTCTAGTCCTACTGCCTGCTCAAAGCAGGGTCAACCAGGGCCTGATACATACCTGCTATAAAAAATGAGTTCTGAAAGGGAGTTTTGCGATGTGGCTTGCCCTGAATGTTGGGAGACAAGTTTGAATGATTCAGGAAATCTTGTCAGTCTTTGGTCCCACATTACTAATTCTGTCAATAGAAAAGCTAAAGTTCCCCTCTCAGGAGCCCAATTTTGATGGTGATTAGCATACAGTGCAGACTTGTTTCTAATGTTGCTCGGAAGCACACATGCCTCAAGCTCATGCCTGGTTTTGAGTCCAAGATGGAATTGTTGTGCATTACACAGCATCTTTCTCTAGGTCACTGCAGCTATACAATGGGGCCAAGTGGAGTTTCTCTGAACTGAAGAATTCTTTAGAAAGTGGCATAGAATAACCACCCAGCAATATTTCAGCTGCTATGAATGCGGTGTGAAAAATGTGAATAGTTTGACATGTGATGTTTGTTACCTGCATAAGTGATTCACAGTTAACTTTAATTATTGTGTTAAGCTTGGTTATAACCAGCGCCTTGCTGTGGTAGGGCAGATGCACCCTAATATTCTAAAATAAAGGACTTTTTCTCTAGAGCCCACTACTTGTGATCTGGAAGGATCTGAACTTGTTCATCAGGACTAAATGCCAGCCTCACAGATGTCTTGCTTGAGTGAAGAGCCAGCACTTGGTGTCAGACACTCTACTGTGAATTTGTCTTCCCCCTTCTTCCCTTTAGGTAAACAAATGGCAGCATGACAATGATAATACAAAGCTAACAAGCTTCCTTATTTCTCTGCCAGAAGTAGGAAAGCAGGAGATCATAATACAAACTGGCTGTCATGTTTCAAATCCTGTGCACACTGGATCTATTACCTGTCTTGCTGTCCAATGTGTATCTTGCCAGCAGGTGCAGAATTTCCCTTGTTTAGACTTAAAAAAAAAAAAAAAAAAAAAAAAAAAAAAAAAAAAAAAAAACCTGAAGCCATTTTCCTTTGTGCAAATTGGAGTTTATAAACCATCAGTTCATTCACATTCAGCTGTCACGTTCCTCATGTTCTAAGGCTGTCTTCTGACCTACTGTTTTCTGCATCTGCAATTTCTTCCTTCTGTCTTTCTAGCGTTGTTCCAGATCTGTTATATTTTTGACCTTCAGTGTTTTTCTCCAAAAAATATAGAGCTGTCTACCCACCCATCTTACTAAACCTGTTTTACCTTGAGGCAGATACTCATATGCATATGTAATGCGTGCCAGGGCCGAGGTTCCTACATGGTTTATACTTGCAGTTCAACAGTGTTATAGAGCTCTATTTTACAGGATGCTAACAATTTTATGAGTTCGATTTAGTTTGTATTCCAAAGCAGTTGCTTAAACCATGAATTTGCCTTGTTTGCTTACAAATAAGCAATTTACTGTATAAATGAACTCTTTTGGTACTTAATGCTACTTCCTCAATACGTGATGTTTAACGTCTGTCACAGGGGTTCTTCCCACTATCTAGAAAATATTAGAAGAAAGGCATCACTTACTGAAAATGACAGAAACCAAGGCTGCCATTTCCCATGGCATGTTATAGTCCCAGTTTTGCATGCAAACATCTACTTACATACATAAGTAATGTGATTTCAATTGGACTATGTACAGGAAAATCATAGTGTATATTTGAGTGTGTGATTCAGACTATGCTTAAATATTTTTGCAACCAGTCTTGTTTTGTTTATTTCCGATTCCTGAAGATGAAGATGCTATGAGCTGTTTTAAAACCAAATAAAGTGGTAGATGCACAGTAGCTACAGGCATGTTGTGAAATGGTGCTCTTGACTCCATAACCTTCTTGCGTTCCCACCACCTTCAAGAGTTACGGAGTTTGCCAGTGGGTGGATATTTAATGCTATCAATAAAATCCAGGACCTTAAAGCAGGGGTGATAGTCCTCTTTCTACTTGATTAACTACATTTCTTCAAGGCTGGTATGCTATGTTTTTGAGGGTCAAGCAAGTTTTCAGCCAACTATATTCTCCTTACCAACACTGAACACCTGAACTCCACAAGTACCTTTGGTATTACTGCATTCATTACTGTAAATTACACATTTATTACACAGTAATAAATATAGTAATAAACACAAGTATGGTACAAGACCATATGAGTAAAAATGATAGAATCTGGTTCTAGGTGATTCTTCTAAAAATAAAAACCCAGCTTCTGTTTTTTTGAGGTTTTTTTTCTTTTTTTAAATAGCATCTCTCCAAATGTTCTGCCTTCGTAGTTCCTGCATACCAAGCATTAGAAGTATTTAAATGAGTTGTTTGATCTGCCTAACTTTAAGTTATTCCAAGACCAGCTAATTAATCAAACTGCCAGGATGCTGACATTGGACAGATTAGTCAGTTCTGCAGCTTGCGTAGAATCTCTGCACCACAGAAGCTTTTAGGTGTTAAGGACTTGTGAAAAATCTGTCCTTGAAAGCTAGAGGTTTGGGGCTCTCTTAAAACATAACAAATATTTTAAGTAGTCCTGTTGTCTTGCCAGTGCAAAAGAAAATCTTAAGACACGTGGATACCTTTGCTTTCTATAGCAACCTAAATGGAATTGAATGTCAGAACCTTCTGGGAAAGTGCTTGCCCTGTATCTGATACATTGTGGTTGATATAAGGGTTATGCTCATACTGTGCTTCTTTCTCTGTCTGCTCCTTATTTCCTCATTCCTATTAAGGACTAGGATGGGGAGAGGCCCTTGGTGAGATTACCATGCTGGCTAAAACTGGGGTCATGCTGAAACTGAATTTAAGGATCCTAAATCTCTGTCAAAAATGCCCGTGGCTGTCCTTGGATAAACTTACTGTTCCGGTTTGAATCTGTTCTGAAAATGTTGAAAGGTTAACTTGGTATTGCTACATTAGGTCTTATAAGATATTTCCTTTCTGCACTATTTTACTTTATTCTGAATTAGGTTCTAGCTGTCTTTTAGCCATCATAAACTTGGTATCAACTCTGGATTATTGGTTTGGCTAGTTACTTTCACATTTGTGTTGATTATGTCAAATCTAAATCAAATGTATATCTGGAAGTGCACCTGTTGGATATTAACAATTATAAAGGGACAACCTGGGAATAGAAAGGATAAAATTGCTTGTTGGTAATATCAATCCTTTTTTTTTAAATCAAATAAGCAGGTAATGAAATGACTCAGAAATGTTTGATGGGTTTATGCCAGGTCCTAGAGGAGCTGCTAAATGCACACCTTTAAAGTCCTTGAATTATTCCCATTCTGTCAAGGGAGTGCCTCAGGGTGGATGAAGCAGATTTGCTTCATGGTATTTTCAGAGCACTGAGCTCCAGGAGCATGCTGTCCTGCAGGTTGATAAAGGAAATCAGAATAAACATACACGGTTGACTGTGCACTCATAATATATTAATACATGCTGCACTGGACAAGTCAGGAGATCTCTTCCCCAGCCCATCTACTCTTTAACTCTTTATCCTGTTTGATCGTTTGTGCATGTGTATGGAAAAGCAGACCCAGAGAATGCATCTCACTGAAGTCAGTTGCAAGAAGCTTTCCCCACCCTCCCCTTCCCCTTGGTGGTGTTTTTCTTTTTATTGAAACTGCTTAGATCAACTTCAGCAGAGCTACTAGAAAACATGCATGCATAGTCCTAGACCAGGGTCTTGCCACCTGAGAGAATGAGAAGCTGGGGAGGCCTAAATGTTGTTTGACCAGGAGTTGAAGATGACTTACACTTTCTCAGCTACAAACACTGAGAGTTAAATGGGTTTGCTTCCAAATCATCAAGGAGTATTACTAGCTTTAAACAGATTAGCAATCGGGTATATTTTAATGACAATAAGCAAGAGGAAGGTGATGCACATTCAAAAAAAAAAAAATCTTCATAAAGCAAGTGTATTGGGAGCTCTTTTAACTACCCGGTGTCTCTCTCATTATCAGAAGATAATGGCAGCTCATACAGTGTTTACTTAATGAAAGGGACAATTTGAAGGCAAACTAAGTAACCTGCAGCTATCCTAAGCACTAAAAGAAAGTATTTTCTACTTCCTCACTGCTGTTTAAAGCTTAGCTTTGACTTTGGGGTGGGGAGGGAGGGTAATTTTGGAAGTCTGTTTAGCTTGCTTTATTCACAAATCAAGAGAGCTCAGGTACAAAGTCATATTTGTCATTTAATTCTTGTTGCAGGGCTTGCTGAATACCCTGGGGCTCTAATGAACCTGGGGAAGACTTCTTTACTTACAAATATGCTTTAAATTAAAAGGGCCAACTGGCAGCAGAATTTTGAAGGCTGGATGCACAACGGGGAAAGAGCATTGCTCATATCCCCAGTTGAGGACATTTTATCCCTGGAGAGGTGTGCCCTTATGGAGACTGTGAATAGATAATGTTTTCCACCATGCTGCTCCTTGTACTTTTTCCTGAATGCCGGAGTTAAAAGCCTGCTTTATTTCTCCATTTTGATGAAGGGTGAGTATTAGAGACAGAGCACCTTAGGCAGTGTGTACTTGGCTCCTGATGCAGTGGGAGATGGAAGGAACTTTGGAAAAGTTGAAAAATAAAACATAGTTTTGTAAAAATGTCTGCCAAATAGTCACTTCTTCCTCCTTCTTTGAGGTAAAAGTGGAACTTCTAGTGATAAACAGCTAAAGGTGACAGAAGTCCAGAGCAGAACTGGGAGCCCCATCCTTGTTAAGACATTAGACAGAAGAGAAGAGTCATGGTTCAGACGGGTAAAATAAGTCAGACTAGCTTCGGTAGTAAGTGTAGAAACTACTGCTCTATTGAGGCTGAAAGCATTCATGTTTCCTGTCTGTATGGTAGAAGACCTGTCTCTTTTTTTCTTCCCCTCCCCTTTGAAGCTGATATTCGAAGTGTTTGCTTGGAGCAGCAGAGCCCCAGCATCAGTAAAAACTGGCAGCGTTTGCAAGCAGTTAACTCTGTGCCTCAGCCACAGTGCTGGGGCTTTCTTCTTTTTGGACCCTGACTAGTCCCTCGAATTGGCCTGGGTTGCATGAGGCATATAAGCTCTGTGGAGGTACTTCCCAAATAGAGGCACATGTCACTTCTCTCAACCTAGCAACGCCCAATGCTTCCATGGGGCCCAATGGCCATCCTGCACTTCCTGAGGAGGCAGAAAGGAAGCAGCAAAAGGTTGAATTTCTACCCTTCTAAATAAATAGGGAAGTCTCGGGTTCTGGAAGATGGTGATAATGCTGCCTCTGTGTGTGTGTGTGTGTGTGTGTGTCATCCACAAGCATCTTCAAGAAACTGGTGTGCAAAAGGATCATAAATTTTCCTTCAACTGGTTTGTTTCACTGATCTAGGAAAGCCGGTTCCTACCATTGCATCTACATAATACCTCATTCGGCGTGCCTCAGGAACACAATACGTAAAGGTGTGAAATGAATTGCCACTAGGAAGTATGTGAAATGGCCCTCTGTTCTGCCTTAATCCTTGCAGAGGAATATAGATGAGCAACTCGTGCACCTCATTTCCTGGTCTTCGGTTACAAACATCTCGGAACAGGGCTGTTTGTTTCTTATTTATTTATGTGAACCTTCTAGCCTGGTGGAGTCTTCATCTGACTGACCTATAGGTGCTGCTGCAATATGTATGTTACAGTATATGGTCCTTCCTTCCTATTCCTTACAGGAATAAATTACTTCTTTGCTTTATTGCCCTAGTATGGTACTGTGAAGGGAAAAAGAATACAAGGATCAGTGGAACATTTCATAAGGCAGGGATATCTAGAATTTAGTAGTATTTTAGCATATGGTTTCATGTGGTGTGTGTTTTTTTGCTTAAGTGAAAACCTAAATACCATATGATTAGATAACGTTATTAAGGTCATAATTACCGTTTGCTGTACCTTGCCCCACTGATAATGGAGGATGAGGGAAGCCCTGAAAGGTGGATGTGGCTTTAATCGGTAGGAAAAGGAGATTTCAGAAATAATTTGATACAATAAAAAGCTGTGCTCCTGGAACAGAGGATGGAGGAAAATGGCACTGAAGTGCAGATACTTTGCCAGACCCGCCTATCTGTGGTTAAAATGGGGTATTTGTTCATAAATGGATATAACTGTGGATTCAGAAAAGTAATTTGACTGCAGACTGAATAAATGCTGTAAGTTTGAAAGAGACAATGGATAATATATTTTTCATATAAACCAGGATAAATCAATGTGAGGATGTCTAGATTTTAGCAGACTGAGGCAAATAAAATGCCACTACCATTTGCGTAATAGCATTAATCCTTTATTAGCTTTACTTGCTCAGTTACACCTCAAATTAAAAGGTAATGGAGAGAAATTCTGTTTAGAGGATAAGTGCTGTTTCTCAGTAACAGGTTGGGAGTAATTAACACACTCTCTACCTGAAACCAGGCCTTCTTGATGCATTTAATTAGGGCTGTTCTCTCTCAACATGCTGCTAACCACACACATGTCCCTTCCAGATTCTGGGCTGGGCAAAAGGATGGGATGCAGCCAAGTAGTAAGAATTGAATTTTGCTGCTCTACTGTTAGGTGCTTCCTCCTGCATGTATGTACCAGTTAGACCAGACCCTGGCTGTATAGTAATGCTACAGGTGATTTTCAGGGTTAAGGTCGCAGTTGTGCAACAGTTGAGACCAGGACCTGCTGGGCATGTACGTGTTTTGCAGGACTGTAATGTTTGGATATGTTTGGACAGTAGGCTGAACTGAAGAGAACCCTTGTGCTTTAAGTCACAGGGGAGACTGTTCTGTAAAAGCTGACTAGATTGCTACGTCTTTTCCTCCAAGTCGATGGCTGTCTTTGTTCTCTTAGCAGCTTTTTGGTTGGGGGAGTGAGGGGATGTTTCTCACGAATTTGCATCAGCTGGGGAGAAACACGAATAAGATGAGCCAGGATCATCTGCCAAAGTTTCTTCTCTCCCAGGTTTTATCCATTTGATTTCATTAGGGTTTCATTAACCCTCATGGAAAAATAACTGCTCTTTACCATCAGCCATCCTAGCTTCCAAGCATCCTAGCTCAGCATAAAAGGCATAACTGAAGTCTGCACTTGGAACATGCTGTGAAAGAAATCCAGACCTATTTAAATACCTCTAGGAAAACTGTTTTTCTTGCACATTAAATTTTACCAGCAGCGCAGCCTTCCAGCGAGGCCATCTAATAAGGATTCAGCTGTTGCAGCTTCATAGACAAATACAAGAACTGAGCAATCAATCTGTCCTGTAGCCTCCATATGCTCCATCTATAGCTCTGTTTCCCTTTGACACCGTATTTTAGCAACTAAGACTACTGATTCACCCCCTCCCCTATAAATGCAGATTGTAACTGACTTACCACCCCTGGGTGGGGAAACGTGTTTAAACTATTCTTCCCACTAGAGGTTTACTTTCCCACAGTGTATGAAATATGAAATCAACTACAGTGTGGCCACAGTAACTGAGGGGTCAGAGACCCCTGTGGGGAACTCTGAACTTCCTAAGATGGTAGTAAATAGGAAAAATAGGTAGTTTCATAGATTAATTATCATCTATTAAGAACAATCACTAAACTGGTTACTGTTCCACAATCATAGTAAAGAATGAGTGGATAGTCTTGTTTTTGTTTTCACCCTCATAACCTCATATTTGCTGCAAGGTACAGTAGCTTTGTGTGACTTCTCAAACAAGTTTTCTCATACTGCCTTGGCAGTAAATGCACTTGGGAGTTGAATGTTGTGTTCACATATCTATTATTCAACTGAACCATGTTAGCACAGTGACTAACGTAGTGGGCTGGCACGAGCTCCACATTTAAATGAGTTTCAACACAAGATAACTGATTGTTCTAATACATGTTTATAAAACAGCTAACAGAATTCTGTATCACTGGGAACTAGTCCTTGGGACATGAATTAAGGAGTTTTGAGAGACAGGCTGCTTCCTGGTGCAAGCTGGGTTTTCTACTTGTTTGGGGTTCGGAGCATGGAGATCTGCTGTCTGTACTGAGGACCAACAGAGCTGCAGCATCACAGGTCACAAGGTGAAGTTTCTCAGCATCTGCCAGACTACATAGAACCTCCTCCCTACCAAATTCTGCACTCACAGAAACTTCACCTACAGGTCCAGGGATGCCAAGGACACAATTTTTCTTCCTGATCTTGCAATGCGTAGTTAGGTTTTTAGACTGGGGGGGGCAGGGGGGAGAGGGCTAGCCCGGCGCTAGTCTTGCTCTTTGACCCCCACAGAATCCCCCTAGGATACCTCTCTCTTCAGATGCGTATTTCCTCAGACTTGCTTTTTCTTGAACTAATTTAGAGAGCTGCAGCACCACCAGGCAGGAGAAGGAGCTTATGCTGTTATGAGCTCATCTGGTCAGTAAGTATTTACTTTTACTGCTGGATCTCTTTTTAATCTGCCCTGAATTATGTATACATGAGTGCTCATGATAGAGATATCCAACAAGCTACAGGTATTGAGGGCTGTTATGCCTATTTTTCACACATCTCTATTTTATCAATTTATACTTTCTGAACAATTTTATTTTACATCTCAATTCAGTTGTACTTGTCAGTTCTCTTCCTTCTTCATACACTCTCTATTTTCTCCTATTTATTTCTTTGCCTACCCTAAAATCTTCTTTATATGAGAAAATAGACAGTATCCACATCCCTAGTTGTTAAACTTAGGCAGCATGAAAGAGCTTTTAAGCTACTTGGGAACTATTCAGTTCCTTCTTTTTGTACTAACGGCACACATAATAAGCATATATGTTCAGCTCAGACTAATCTAATGATAAAATGGTGTACATAGGTATCAATAACACACATCAACAGCCAGCTTTTAGTTATAGCACACAGCTATATGGAATAAAGCTGCAGTCACTAGAGATTAGTGTTTATCATTATGTCTTAAACCAGTGCTGGGCAGTTTGAATGGAGTTCTGCAGGGGGACAGCAATTCTATTAGCATGAGTTTATTCTGAATAACTTCCTTGTTATGGGTTGTGGTTGGTTGATTGAACTTCTTGGGATGTCCTTGAGTTTTTATATCCTCTGACTTTGTAAGGTTGTCAGTATTGTCTATACTCAGACATCACCTTGTCTGTTAAAGTCTATTATAAAAGAATAATCTGATGTGGCTTTTATTGCCTTTTAGTAAATCCTAACAAAGTGAGAGTTTGCTTTCCACACCATTAAAAATTAAATATTTCAACTTCTTCTTTCCAAAGATACATATTCATTGGGGAAAAATCTCAATTAAAAAAAAAAAGAAAAAAAGAAAAAAGAATGCCCTGGTGAGGTAAAGGGGGATGAAAGAATTGAGAATGTTTTGAATGTCCTGACAATGCCCCATTTTTGACTTTTATCATATGATAATCATGATATAGTACAAATATTATTGATTAGGACTGGCTTTATACCATAATTCAGTACAAACTGCTTCTCTTCTTGCCTGTGTAGCTCAGCTTGAAGGGCTCAAAAGCTGGATTTCTAGACCCCAGTCTCATCTTTGCTCTAGCCATCCTCAGCCAACATGGGCCAAATATGGCAAAGGTCTGCTCTTGAGACTCGTCGTGTCTCATGGGAATCCCAACTGAGTTGTTTACAGAGATTGATACATTATTGGCACATTTGGTACTGTGCTGATAGGCCTGACAGAAAATGCACTGAGACAAAATTCTCATTTAAGAGAAAACTGATCTCAAAGTAATTTCCCAGGGCAAAGATTATGACTCTTCTTAAATAGAAAGATATTCAGAATTTCTGTAACTGGATACTTATTGAATACTCTGTTTGACATTGTTCTGGGAGTGAAATATTTGCCTGTGCCTTCAGCTCAGCCAGTACTTATCTGTTGGGTGAAAGAGGTTATGCAGTTACTTGGTGCTAGACTGTCAGGTTGTTTGAAATAGTTTTGAAATATTATTTCTAGCTTCTTCCAAAACCAGTTTCTGATAGGAAGTGGATAAGTAGCATATTTGTCCCTGGTATGTTACAAAATGCAAGGCAGCTCTTAAAATGTACATGAGTGTGGAGGAAAAGGTCTGTTTCCTCCATACCCATGACTAGCATCAAATCGGTTGAGAGAAAATAAATTACTTGGAAATGCTTGCTTTCCCAGCAGTCCCAAGAAAAGGGGTAAAAGAACTTGACAAGTGTATCTGGCTGTTTTATTCCCTCTCTAGTTACTTCAGAAATGCAAGAGCAAACAGCAGCTGGAAGAATTCAAAGGTGACTGTGTTTAGCCAAAGACAGTGAACAAGAACAAGCTAGCTTTTGTAATCCAGCTGGATTAGCAGTCAGGCTTAAATCAACAAAGCAGATAGAAGGCAGACAAGACATGTTCTATAATGCACTTCTAAGTGGTGAAAGAGAAAATTTTTTTTTCCTTGAACTTTTTCCTTTCCTTTTCCTTATGCTTTAGGATTCAGGTGAGAGGAGCTTATGCTAGAGGATAATGGACCATTAAGAGACTGATACTTTCTGACAGTAGTGGGAACTAGCTCACATTTTAGAGAGCCTTTCCTTAGGATATAAATTGGAAAATTTCAAGGAATCAAACTTGCATAGCATTAAAGAAAACAGTATCCCTTTTGCTGTAAACTTAAAAATGGGAAAGGAGTCTTGGAGGAGAGAAATGAAGAAGTGAGAACCACAGATAAAGAATACTCTTTTTCTGAGGTTTTTCTTGTGCCCTTTTAAATTTCTTATCCTTTGTACTCATGAAAACCTCACTGTGAACAGTGGCTTAGGCAGGGGGTCAGCAGTAAAGAGAAAAGCTGAAGGACCTTCACATAGCTGTAACTTCTTTCATGTGAGTAATGACTGCTACATCCAAAGTCTGACTATATCTTTTCCACAGCCTTGTGTGACTGATGTGCACCTCGCTAAAGGGAATAGTCATAACAGTGACTTGTATGAGCTTTGGATGAAGCATGTTGCTAGGCCTGGAGTTAATTCACCCTGTACCACCGATGGCAACCGGCCAAGATCTTAACTTGGAAAGAGAGAGTCAGGTGTAGCACTGCTGCAAGGAACCAGTGTGCAGCAGTGCGCTCTGTGTTGCAGCCAGCCCCTTTCCCTGTGGTTGGTGGCAGCTGCAAAAAATTAGGGAAAAGTGTGTAGTGAATGGATGAGAGAATGAAAATCTAGGTGCTGTTGCCACAGAGGAGATGCAGATGAAAACTATATTGCCTCTGTATCTTTCCCCTGTTCTGTGCTGGAGGGGAAAAGTTAGTACATCCCCCATCTGCATTAGGCTGAGGATGGTGAGTAGACTTTCCCCACCTGTCTTTGCTTCCAGTAAGTCTATCTGGCTTGAAGTATGGGAGTAGAGCCAAGACTCTCAATCCCTGGCAGACAGCATTATCTGACTGGAGACAGACTCAGTAAACTGGCTTTGGAAATTGTTAGTGTCCCCTTCTAAGAAGCACTAAGCTGGATGGAGCCAGTTAGCTAGCATGAGAGCTCTGAAGTCAAGAGATGAGCAGAAGTCGGAAAAAGGAACTGGGTGTTCTTGTACATGCCGTGAGTTGTCACAGTTAAACAACAAAGCAATCTGGAAGAAATGCCAAGCCTGGAGCTTAACTGAGTCTCTAATTATTAGAGATCATACTGGCTCCAGTAGGAAACCATGCGTGGAAAAGCGTAGGCTAGGCAGGCATGTGCTTTAAGTTGAGCAGCTCCTAAATTCTGGTTTTGATATAAAGCTGTGGACCAGCAGGATATTTTCTGCAGGACACTAAGAAACCGTGGTTAAGCTAGAGGAAGAGAGGTTGGTGGATTTTCCTTGCTGGGAGGAAATCCTGTTTGCTGGAAATGTTCTTGAAAACTGAGCAAGGGTGCAAACGCTTCCAAAATGCATGAGTTCAGCTGCAATCAAAAACAAAGTCCATGCTTTATTCAACAGATTTGCATCTATCTTTTATCTTGAGAACTGAATACGTAGTATTTGTTTGCCTGCAAAGAAATGATTTGGAAATTTGGTGATGTTGGCACTCAAACTAAAATGAGGTTCCGAACAATACTGCTATTTCCCCCCCTCCCCATTCCCCTTTGTTTTGTGGTGGCCATGTTTCCCTCTGTGTGATTATGAAAAGATGACAGTAGAAATTTTTGATTCCATCTGTTAGTTATGCCTGTCTCCCTGAGGTATTCCATTTCTCATGCCTGATGTGCAGAAAGCCTTTCTTGTGGAATTGTGGTATCCCCTTGAACTTGGACACGAAGTAGATGATTCTGTCCCTGCTCAGCTAGACCTTTCAGTCCCCTCTTATATAGTCTGTATTTGACTTCACCTGCGCTGCGCTGTTGTACTCTTTTGAAGGGTAAACATTCTTTGGGCAAACAGATCAGCATTAATTGTGCTAATTGTAGTAATCTTCTTGTAGTCACTGTTTTCAAATTCAGCTAAACTATTGGTGAGAAGTGTGCAATTTTGAGTGTAGAGAAGGGCAACGTTGTGTTTTTGTTTTTGAGGGAGGTTTTTGGTCAAAACACTAGTTAAATGCTTCAGTCCTCCACAGCATGAAGCAACTCCTTGCTGTAACTATGTTTCATTCCCCTTGCCTGAATTGTATCGCAAAGGAAGTATTGCATAAAATTGTACCTGGAATGAGCCACAGAAGGGGTTTGAGTATGCCATGAAAATATAGATTGCGGTAACTCCCTGATTACAAAGTAGTCACCTCAACTTTCCCTGCATTATTTACATAAACAGGCAACTCAGGAAATGCATACAAGCAACTTTGTGTGTAAATACTTGAATAAGATCTAAGGAGGGAGAATAGACAGTGGATATCAGGGTGGATAAATGAGTTTCCTCTGCTTTCTGCAAAAAAAAAAAAAAAAAAAAAAAAAAACTGAGTTTTTTCATTTTGAAGTAATTTGGAGCACATTTCATATTGCTGTCAATTCAGATATAAGATTCAAGATCTCTGCATCATGGATATTCCCTGGCAGGTTTCTGGTATGAAGCAGCACGGGCCAGAATTCAGCTGTTTCCAATAGTTCAATAACAGGAGTCATTACCACCTTCACAGTGACAGATTTTTGGACAGTGATGTGTCTTTCCATATGGAAGGTACACTCTTAGATCCCACCGTGCACCCTGGGTAGTCTGCACTTTGTGCAATGGATATTTAAGTGTGTGTGTGTGTGCAGCTCTAGAGGTTTATACAATTGCTGCAGAATGGTTTTGGGATGCCAATATGCTGGACAGTCAGCTATCTCCTTTTCATTTGGTGTTACATTCCACGCATTAGCACAATATTTATGTTTTTTTAATTAGCTCAGAGCAAATTCATTACTTGTCCATCTTATAAAAGCACATTTAAAATTTTACAGATGAGCACACAGATAAGACCTTGGGCTCTTCAAAAGGCAGAGAAACTCATGCTGAAATCTGCAAGATTTGTTTGAGTTGTGCATCTAGCATAGCTGGCTTTTGGAGGACTTAATGCATTTCCGTGTGCCGTTAGGTGGTTTCACTCTAGAGCCTGAGATTTCAATGTGGTATGACTAGCAAGGTGTCAAGTCTGGGACCAGGCTCAATGCCTTAATATGGACAAACTTAGAATACTCCCATTTAGGTTAGAAACTCTGTCCACATGGATGCCTCAGCTTTTTTTATTTCTTAACTCCATATCCACCTGGTTGTCTTTCCACTGTGAGTCCTCTGATTTAACTATTTTAATTAACTCTGCTTTCCATAGAAAGGAAGCACAAGTGCATGGGTTGTGGACTGCATAAGAAGTGCAGAATCACTGTGGCTGCCAGTGGATCAAGCCCCGCAGGCATCGTGCAGTACACCTTTGAGTCTTTCTGGAGCCAGTCAGGTACTGGGTCTCACTTGGGAACTGATAGCATGCCAAGGTGGCACCAGCAGCAGCTTCCTGAACTGTCACTTGGCTGCAGCTGATCCTGTGGATGTTTAATCCTGGTCCACTGCAGGGCAGAATTGAGCTAATGCAAACCACAGCGGAAAACTTTTCTGCTGTGACTGACCTAGGTTGAGTTGCTTTTCTTCCACCACTGTTATGCTCCTTCAGAGAGTGTCTGTTCACAAAGTGTATGTTAACAACTGCATGAGTACCACTTATTTGCATTTTTGAGTGGACTGCTCTATGAAAGTCAGATGAGTGATGCAAGTTTTACTTTGCGACCTGTGAAAATGGAAGTGCATTTTTTATTTAGGTATGTATCTATCTACAGAATTGTCTGTTTATCTGTAGATAGGTACACGTGTGCATGAAATGAACGGTTGTGTACCCATGCTGTTGTTGGCATTTTTTCAGTCCTGTTGTGTTAATGCTTTAAAGATATAACAAAATATATGTAAAAAAGAGAACTTTGAAGCCAAGATTAAAGGAAGATTCCAGATAAAGCTTATGTCATCAATAAGAATATTTAGGCTTATGCCAAACCCAAGCAAATGCAGGTATGAAATGTTACCAATTAACTGTGAAAGGTCTGATAACACTTCAAGCTAAGTGCAGAGATGAGTGGTAGAAAAGATTGCAGTGAAGGAAAGAAGAGTTCTTGTTAAATGGCCAAGATGAATGTATGTCTTAAAGAGATTTGGTATTTATGGTACTATTGTCTAGCACTTACTAGCAAATATCTATTTGAAGAAAACAGTTTAAAGATAGTAATCTCATAGGGCTGTAAAAAGACTCTGGGTGGAGAATTCTTATGGAACTCTGAGAACAAAACGCTGAGGAAGAGTTAGCTCCACTTCATGATTTTTAAAGTTGTGGGTTTTTTTCTTTTGTTTGAGGTTTTGGAGGGTTTTTTTTCTTTCTTTGGGTATGTGGAGAATTTATCTTCATCTTTTGGGGTGTCTGTTTCGAGTTTTTTCCTTCTTGTTTTGGTGGCCAGTTTATTTGCAACTCAATTCTTTGAGGAAAAGCAACTCAATTCTTTGAGGAAAAGCAACTCAATTCTTTAAGGAAAAGCAAGAGACAGTAGTAGGTGGTAAACTCAGTCTGACGAGTGAGAGAACAGTGCAGAGAGTGCTCTAACCTGTGACAGTTGCTACTGATGCTGCAAGGACTGTTCGCTAGCTTCAGGTAGCTGAAGGCATGTTTCTTCTTGACTTCATAGGTGTTGCTTCTCTGAATCAGTTGCAGTTAATTGCACAGCATAATTAAAATGCAAGACCATGTGACACAGTACAGTTTGTGTGATGGAGCTTCTTCAGAACTCAGCAAGGAGATACTGAAAGTAAGCAGAGATCTCACCACATGTGAGGGAAGAGCCTTCATCTTTGCCATAAGAGTGTGTGCTTCGGTAACCAGGTATTTCTGGTAATCTGCTTCCTTTGCCTTAAACTACGCAGGGTCATGATATAAAAGGTCTCTGACTTATTTGAAGCTCACACTGGAAGAACTGTGTAGGCTTGAGCAGGCACTACAGTTAATAGAAGGGGCACTGGATTCAGGAGAATCTACTTATTACTCTATCCTGTGCACCAGGGCACTTCCTTTCAACTCCATGCCTCAGTTATCCCATCAGTAAAACTGAGGAGGTATTCAAAGGCTTTATAGAAAGAGGCTGCCTCCACCAAAGAGAAGCATCTCCCCAACAACACTGTTGCTTGCAGGTGACAGTGAAGCTGTTCCTTTAAATGAATCCAAGGCCAAATCTCCTGGATTTCTCCCATGGGATAAAACCTTCCAAAGAAAGAGATTGTCGGTACCGAAATAGCATTGCAGAGCCTGCTGAGAGAGCAAGCAGGGGCATACTGTAGTGCATCCTTGTTGGACATTGGCAGGCAAGTCCAAGCAGGGAAAAAAAGTAGGGTTAATTATTATAGGTCCTGGGGGCACAGATGAAATCAAGGCCTTTTGCATTAGCTGTTCTGCAAGAAGGTACTGTGGCAGAGTCAAAGGGGTTATGTATTACAAGTTTTTAGATACTTGATTGTCAGAAACTTCTGGTGATACTGAAACTGAGATTGCCATGCACCTTCAAAAACCTAGCCCTTGCAACATAAATACAACTTTGCTTCGCACCCAACCGTATTTCCTGGGGCTGGAATTAGAACAGAAGGTGCTTTTTGTCACTGTTAGCCTTATGCTGAACTGGTCATTCCTCTTCTGATTTCTTTGGCCTCTGAAGCTTACAGAAGCGTCATGGAGTCAAAACCTTAACTAACCTGATGAATTTTCATCTGCTGGAGCAGAGGGTGTGAAAGTGAGCAAGACCACAGGGTGATAATGTCTAGGTAGAAGAGAATGAAAAATGTCATAGAGGGTTAGGCTAGAAACTGGTTAGAAAAGTGTCATTCAGGGAGTGGATGGAGACAGTAGGCAGTAAGACACATGGTGTCATATGGGTGTACAGGGTCAGGCCCTTCAGCAGTTCAGCAATTACTAGCTGTCTTGGGCAGCAGTGGTGAATCCCCATTCCTTTGGAGTGGCTTGCAAAGAACCTGCTTCTCCTTATGTAATCCTTCACAGGCAGTGGGGAAAAAGACTAAATTTATCTCTTCCTAGGGTGGCCACCTAAAATGAGTCCTCCGAATCCAGCTCAGGAAATAAAAGTTCATCTCCACTGCATACAAAGAAGTCTAGGACTGTGACTGCCACTGCCAGTGGCATTTGCCAGTCTCACCAGGGGTGTCTCTTCATGAGACATCTCCTGCTTCCTTAGGAATAAATACCTAACTCCAGTGCTAACTAAATAATCTGAAGGAGACATTGGGTACAGTGGGTTTTGTTGTGTGGGGTGTTTTTTGTTGTTTTTGTCTCTTTTCTGAGACAAGAGGGAAAAAGACCCAGCTCTAAGAATAAAATACAAACAAAATTTTAATTTCGTCTAAATACAGTGGGAGTGACTTTTTTGCTGCTGTGGGAGACTTGCATATGCAAGTCACTAGAGATTGTTTCCTAGTACAGCAGTGCCTCACAAACCTACAGAATATAATTTTTGCACAGCACTGTTTGAAAGATGGGGAATTGAGGATGTATGTATGTACAATCTCAGTGCTGTTGTCTGCATACCAAACCTTATGGATTAGTTGCCAAAAGATGCTGCCATTTGATGCTTTAGCTGACTTCATTAAGTGTACAGCAGTTCAGCTGACTTCTGTAGGAACTGTGCCTGTGTATATCCTTGGGATAAATTTGTCTCTCAGTCCATCAGAATCCATTCCATCTTCTGCCCTCTCTTCAAACCACAATAAATAAGTGCATCAGGGACAGTACATATAATACTATAATACAAAGAAGAAAACTGAATCCGTAGCTTTGTGCTCCCTTGCTAAAGTATGGGCCTCAGAAAGAAATTAGAATCGATTTCTTTAAATGTCTTTGTCAAGGAAGATATGGGTCTTGCATACAGAGGGTTTGGGGTTTTCTTTTTCCTGTTCTGTAGTTCTTTTTCCTCATCACAAACTATCATCAAGGTTTCTTTTAAATAGCTTCGGTAACTATGTTAAAGGCACTCCAGCAGAATCTGTATTACTAAGGTGTAATTTTTCCCAGCACAAGGCTGCTCCCTTGGGCCTACTGAAAGCAAGTATTGCTATTGTTTTGACAGCTTAAAAAAAAAAAAAAAAGCCATAAAACCTAAAGCTGTATTACAGTTTACTTTTCTAGAAATAGTCCCTGATTTTTAAAGTCTGTTCACCTGTGAAGTCTGCTTTATTGTAGGCCATGCCGGACAACGGTCATTCATCTATCATCACCAAACACAAATTGTAACCCCCTTTTCCCAATTTAAAATACAGATGAGTGACAACTCCCCCTTTCATTATGACTTGTTATTTTGACATCTTGCTTTTCAGCAATGGTTTGATACTAAGGTCCTGCAAACACTGCCTGCCTGCTGCATGGACCTCTAACTTGCTACTTTCTTATTTGCATGCAGTGGTTTTTGCCATGTGTCTAAGCTTGAAGCTATTGGACATAGTCCCTATCTGTTAAGTGGCCTGCAAGAAGATAGATTCTTTTTTTTTTTTTTTTTTTTTTTCCTGTTTGTTTGTTGCTGGCTTCCCCAGTGATAACTATCCTTTTCCATTCCATCAGTTTTTTGGTCTTACCAAAAAGAAAACAGTATTCCTCTAGCATGTTTTGAGGTGACATCTGATCCGTCTGGAAGGTGTGGCAATGTTAAGTTGGGAATGGCTGAGAAGAACCAGGATTTGCAGGAGTTATGGGTTCTTTACTGCAATGGGAAATGAAGTTTTTGCTCCTGCAGGCTCTGAAGCTATTTTTCTAGTCACTGTAAGAAGCTTCAGCACTGCTTGCCCAGCTTATGGAGCTTTTACCTAAGCATGTGAGGCGGAGAAGTTTTCTTGGGAGTAGCTGCAAGATGGCTGTCAGAAGTGCATTGAAAGGCAGAAAGACAGGTGGAAAGATTGAGTGAGAAAGCTGTAAAAGCAAGAAACTTATTTGCCTCTAATAACTGCTTGTTGGGTATGCGTGACCTTTGAGAGAGTAAGGAAGAATCTTAGGGATGGGAGGGAGGCTGGGAAATGGCAGCCTTGGTCATGGTAATGAACAGCCAGAGAGGTTGAAGTGCCAAAGCTGCACAGAGCCAAGAAGGAAGAATGCCCCATACTCCAGCCCTGAGGGCAGGGGCTGCTTGTCAACGATGTTATACAAAGATGTAATCAGCACTGCTGTATGTGTGTGCATGTGCAGTGAGGTAAAGCTTTCATTATGTTTTACATAATTTTAATGTGCTTTATGCAGTGATACTAATGTACTTTCTATAGGGATTTTAACACTATGCCTGCTTGGATTTTATTATGATGAAGGCAGGCATTTGTATGAACCATTCAGGAAGTTGAACTGTGAATATAAAATGTTTTTAAATGCATTTAAAAATGCATATAGCAACTTATGTATTCATGTAAATGCTTTGAGAGTTATTCCAATCATTCAGGATAAATGTTCCTATTGGTTAGATTAAACCTCATTGCAGCTGGTGGATTTATCCACTATCCATCATGTACAGTGGTAGAAAAGGATGCTTAAGCACATGTTACCATCCAAAGGTCAAAACACAAGCTGCCTTGCAACTACAGCAGCTATACTTACAGATATGAATCACTAATATAAAATGACTTATGTTGTTTTGAAGCAACTTCCAGGTGTAGTTAAGCCCTTGCAGTTGCGATAACACTCTTCAGAGTAAGAGCCTCCTCTGCAGTCAGGCCAGTATAGTGCCCTGCTCAGTGGATGTAGGACTGGAGTTTCCCAACAGAGAGCAATAACACAAATGATGGTAACAGCAGTGAACTTACTGTCTTGAAAGAGCTTTACATGCACAGCCAGTTGCTTTAAAAACCCACGTCCTGGCCAAGCTGTACTCATACCTGTAGCTCAGCCCACCGCTGATTCTGATCCCATCACTTTTCTTAGAGAAACTCCAGAAGAAACATGTCACTGGCCTCTAGACCTCGCCTAAGGCTGGGTGTGAGGAGTGTTATGTTACGCTGAGGAGAGGAGCAAGACCTCAAAGCAAGAAGTGCCTCATCAGAAGTGCTCCTCAGTCAGCCCTCGCTCCTGTGAGCCTCAGGCTGTTAGCTTCAGAGCACCAGCAATTGCTAATTGCTGCAGTACAGGAGGAGGAGGAGAGAATCGGTCTCCAGAGCACGGTTGTAAGATAAATAATAACGCTAATAGTGGTGTGTGAAATAGCTAAATGGCAAGTACATGTTAGGACTTATTTGCTTTGCAGGTGTTAATAGGGTGGTGCTGCTTGGTATGTTTTGCCTGCAATTCTGGTTTTAATTGTCATAGAAACAAATGTCACTCTCTTTTCCTTTACTGTGAGTGTCTCAGCATGTATGGAATTAGTTGGACAGCGGTTTTTGTAAAAAGCCTTACTTTGGTAACTTCTTTTCTTCTAAGATAAACACTATACTTGCTGATGGTAGCATCATGGTCACAGTTCACCATCATCATCATCATTATTAATTTAATGAGTAGATAAGGTTAAGACCTTTAACAGCTTGCAAGTTCTAAATGAGCCTGGACTGTCTTTTTTTCCCTGTTTTTGTTTGTTTTTATCATGCTCTCAGACCTGATTAACTATAGCAGAAGCTGCTAGTTGCTCATGAGTTTTTCGAAATAAAGCTACTTATCTGAGGTTCTCAATTTTAGGTGAGGAATCAGGTTTTCATTAGAATAAAGGTCATGCATCATCACCCTTAAATAAATAAAATCAGGATTTTTTTGTCCCATTCTCCCAACCCATCCCCCTCCCCCCAGATGAGAATGTTATGGAAAACTTAGTTTTCAGATGAGGAAAGGTTGCTGAAAGCTGGGTTTTCGAACTCTTTCATGGAAATGTTTGGGTTACCTGAAAATCAAAAACAACTTAAAAAAAAAAAAAAACTTCTGATCCAGCTCTACTATATACAGATTTAAACACTTAACTTCATGCTACTGTGTCTTACAGTCTTGGCTTATATTGTTTCTGAACTGTTAGGATACCACATGATAAACACTTCAGACTGTTGTATGCAAGTATAGTCTAGAAGGATTTTGTTGTGTCTTTGGGTTGGGTTTGTTTGGGTTTTAGAAATGTTGTGGACTGAATTATCTTATAACCTTAGATTGATATCATGGCTTTGTAAGATCAAATGCTGTCTTGCATGCAATAAACTGTAGTTCTGCTCTGTTTTTTCACAATGCTATGCTCAAATGAGTCCAGGAGCCCAGACTTTGGCAGATTGTTTCTAAAATGGTGCCTTACACAATTTCATCCCAGGCCTGTCCAAGTCAACAAGAGCCCTGGCCGGAGGGCAAAACTCTGCTCAGTAGGATGGATAACATCGTTTCACACTGTTCACTGGAGGAATTAGGCAAGAAAGTTGCATACTTTTCCAAATCAAACAGCTTTCTGATGGGTATTAAGAACTGCTTTACTACTTACTGTTCTCTCTGTAGAAACAGCATTGAATGCATGCAATTTTATCTGCTGAATTTTCCCTATTTTTAAGGGCTAGATTCTCGGTTCTGCCTACCAGAATTGCTGAATGGGCCGTGAAGTCCAGGGAGACTCTTGGGTTTGGGGTTAAATTCCACACTGGCTCCATCCCTAGCTGCTCTAAGAGACTAGTTAAAGAAGCAATGGTTTCCTTTAATCTACACCTCACTCCAGCTCTTAGGTGCTCAACACGTGTGTTTGGATGTTCTTGGGCAGATCCAGGCTGTACGTAAGCTGCCGTATTAAAGTATGAAGTAAAGGGGATTTCTGTCTTGCTTCCATATTTGTATTCCTCACTAATTAGCACACTTATGGGCAAATTCAGATAGGATTTTAAGGAAACCCAGAGGAAGCCTCAGGAGGTATAACTGTTAGAGAGGCTGTGTCATTCCTGCTAACGAGGGTTTTATCCCCCCTCTGCCCCCTTCCTATTAACTGAACTATGCTTGTGAATAACAGTTTTAGAAGTGGACCTGTACTCAAGTATATCTCAAAAATGAATCACACTTAGTGTACGTAAAATGCTGCCTGTTTGTGAGATCACAGTCCTGGATGTGTATTCTTTGAAAGTGTAGCGATTGTATATTTAGCTCTCAGATACTGTTATCTGGTTGTAATGCTGTACCACTTCTCAGTCCTGACTCTGATGCTGTCTCTTTATGCCACCTGCCTACTTCCCAGCATGTTGTTTTAGGGCAGCATAGAGGATCACTTGATGTGGAAGTGTTTTGCAGTCTTTGATGCTTAACTGGCACACAGAAAATGGCCATAAATCTTTCATTGAAACAGAATCTTTTGCATCAATTTTTTACCCAAAACTGCAAATATTGTTTAAGTGAATTAATTTGATTTTTGATGCCCTTTGCTCTTTATGGAAGAGCTACCTATCACCACTAACTTTATTCAAGGCACTTCTGTGACTGAAGCAATAGTATTTTTAGGGCGTTCTGCCACCTATATGAAATGGAAGCAAAGAGCTAATACTGCACTGCAGCAAGAGGCATACTGTCTTTTGAGATGCTGGCCGGAAAGGCAACCAAGTGCATGCAAACAGCTGCTGGCTAGTGCAACGGGAAGAAGACAAAATGTGTTTTGTCCCTCTTGTTCCTTCTCTTTTGTTGTCATACAACTTTTTCACGTTACAGTGTCTGTATCACACCAGCTGAGTCTGTGCAATGGCTTGCAGCAGGGTAACAATAGCGTCCATCCACCCAAGTAACTGTATGGATTTCTGATGTAGGGAGTGGGCTATATCATATCACAGGTAATGAAGAAGTGACCAGGCGTTAAGAGTGCCAGATGCCGTTATCCTGATGCGCAAGGCTGGTATGCCCGCTAACCGCGGGTATAGCTGATGTACCCATGAGGGGGAGGTCACAAATTCACTGAGACTTGTGGCTGTGCATCCCATGCACAGTGGTTTTGTCAGTAGTGAGGCGTATTTCCAGGTAACTTTTTCAGGTGGTGTTTGCACATATGGTCCAGCAGTTCTAGCAGTAAGGAAGGAGTCTGGGAATGTAGCCCAGCTGTCTAGCTTTGACATGAGCTTTCTCTGCAGCCCCGGGCCCATCTTTTAGGCCCAGTTACTGAGTCTGTCTTTGTCTACTCTTTGCTTCCCTGCTTGCATAAGGGGAAAACCAGCTCTTATCTTTCTTTACCTTTTCAGTATGGGTTTTGTAATGCTTCCTGTCAGAGGGGAAATCAATATAAACTAGAAGCTGAGAGAGAGGAACTCGCAACATTTGCCATTCTCGTCTGCTTGCTAACAGACAGTAACTAATGCTACTGGAGACTGCGCACTTTCCTGTTTCCTTTGGTATCTACTCTGCCTGCACTCCTGTAGCCTCCCCAAGGAGAACAACACACAAATGCATGTTGATTTAGCTTTGACTGTTATGTGGCACATTTACTTAAATGTTCAGACTACTGACTGGTTCCAGATGTAGTGGCTGCCTCCCATTAAAATATATAATCTGCAGATGATCAGTGCAGTGTGGAATTGAGTGGCCTGTCTCGCTGGGCTACCATTAGGTAGTAAAATCTCATCTGCAGCAGAAAAACGAAGTTGCTTTGGGATTCTCTACTGTTGTTCTTACTCTGATCTGCTCTTCCTTGAGCTCAACTCATCTCTCACCAGGTGGCTACACAGAGTCTTGCCTCCTGTTTCCTGAAGTGAATTTCAGTAGGCAATGCTCTGGCATAGGCTAGCATATAAAGGCATCACAGAAGGCATGTGACATTTCTGTGTAATGGCTCTAAGCATTCAAAAACAGCAGATCTTTTCCACTGTACTTTCAGCTAATGGAAATCAAACTAAAAATGCCCCACTGACTCTGGCTTACCCTGCTTGGGAATCTGGGAGGGAGTATGAGCAATGATATGTCATACCAACTGTCCTGCTTACATATCCCATGCTGAGAAGTAGAATGGTTTCATGCCTACTAGGATGCATGCAGGGAGTTCCCCATTCTGGCAAAAGTATTATCGGTTGCTGCCAGCTCTCTTTAAAAGTCTCTAGCTGCGCATGATGATGGAGAGAACAACTTCATTCTGCACAATTTATCACTCCCATGCTCGTTGAGAGCAACGAGAGTTCCAGGCTTGCTTCCCCCCAAACACCCATACTGTGCATTTTCATGCAATAGCAATATCCAAGTAGTTGTGCAGTGCTCACCTCTTTCTTGCCTTCTCTATTCCCATCAGATCAGGCTGAATCTGGCCTTGTAATATCAAATCATGCCATTCTGTAAGCTGCTTAAAGGTCTAGCTTGTTTGCTTGCTTAGGAGCCAAAGCATACTTAAACAATCGCTCAGGTGTTTGATTTCTGCAGTCATCTGCTCAGATCCATGAGAGGAGTTTTAGCTCTGCCATAAATACTTTCTCTAGTGCTCAGAAATAGGGAATGCTTTGGTAGTAATTTCAACAGCCCTGCTAAAGAGCTTCCACAGTAACTGGAGCAATTGATGAGGGAATCTTTGCAGTCTGTACTCACTCCTGGCATCTCTCAAGGAGCAGGAAAAGTTGCAATCTAGAAACCTCACAGAAGGTAGCAGTGTATGCACATTAGGACAGGCCAGGTGCTCGTTTACAGTGGTTGGCCAAAATGAGGCTTTGCCTGGAAATTATTCAGCAGAGAATAGGACTGTTTCAGAGCATAAATGTACATATTTTCATTCAAAATTAGGGTTTTTTCCTTGATGGAAAGGGCAACTTGAGACAGTGTACTAAAGCTACAGCATAACATATTTTGGGGTGAAAACAAGTACTGTGGCTGTATTTCCAACACTGCTCCCCCTCCCAACCCCTTCAATTTAGTGGATTTTTTTTTTTAATGTACTCCTAATAAAACTTGTTTTTTAAAGGTTGCAGGGAGAAGTTGCATATGGTCAGCTTGTTTGTGTGAGCCTCACATGAATGTACTGTGGTCACATTGCTGTGCATCAGTCAGCAATGTGACAGGACAAGCAAAAGGACGCAGTAGGTCACTGGGAGGCTTAATAACGTGTTTCTGTTAGACTTCTCAAATCTGAGTTGCCATTCAGTCGCTTGGGCTGCACACTGGCACGGCACTACTAATTTAATGGAAGCTACATATATGTAAAACAGGAATAAAACAATGATGAATCAGAGCTATTATTCTAGCTAATAAAAGTTGGGCTTTGTAGTGAATTTAGGGCTTTTGAAGGAGCTCAAGAAGTGAACTGTTCTGTTTAGTCAGGGAACAAACAAAAAGAAGCTGCATCAGACTATCCTTTATAACTGATCTGAAGAGAGTAAATGGTCACATCTAAATGCAAATTTGTACTAAGATAGCTATACTAGGTTAGAAGGATATCAGTGAAGTGGTACAACTCTGCTGTGTGGGTGGTCTGAAAACTGTTGAGTGTCATTGTGTGATTTTTAGTTTTGGAGAAAATGTTAAAGCTGAATCCCATTGTAGCAGTAGTGTCAAACCCCTCAAAGGGGGCTGTCCGTATTGCTGAAATGCTGCAGGGAGCAGGCTGAAAGTTGGTCACTGTGTGGCTCTTAGACAAAAAAACAGTTTGGAAAATATGGTACATTGACTTCTGTGTCCCTCAGGAAAGTTTGACCTAGCGTATAATTCCTTTCCTACCTTGCTTGTAGGCTCTTTAACTTAGCTTTGTCAGGCTCCCCACCTGAACACATGCATAGTAGGGTCAAGCAAGGTTGAATTCAATGGCCCTTTGCTCCCTACCAATGGCACTGCTATTCAGCTGGTTGGGCAGCAAGCTTATTGCTGGAGAAGATCTGCCTGAGCGGATCCATTCTTCAGTGTAGGGAAGCATTTTCAGGTGGATCTACCCCAGGAACAGATTCACCATCCAGTCCTGTTGATCTGAGTGGCATCTCCTGAATGCAGGTTAAGCTGTTGGGGAAGGGAATTTTCAGCTGTCTTGAGTTATGTCTATGTGGCCACGCACTGGGCCAGGGCTGTGGCGTTTGGCTTGCTTTTAAGAAGTGCTCTTCCCACAAACTGTTGGTTTGTATCTTTTTCCTTTTCGAGGAAAAGGAATACCTATTATATTCCTGAGGAGTAGATGTGAACTGAGGCACTTTTAAATTTGTTTTGGGAGCCCAGGCATTGTACTCGTGCTTTTTAAACTGCATCACTTCCTAAGCCAAGGCAAATTTCTATCAGCTTATGTTTAAACAAGGTGGCCATCTCCTGTCTCTTATGTTGTCTTGATAGTGAGGGTGCTATTGGTGATTAGGACACATTGTAATGAATAGACAGCTGTTCACTGGGAGCTTGAATGGAGTCCTCAAATATCAAGTAGATGGTAATGAATTTCCCTTACTAATAACCCCATCTGAATTTCAGCCAAATACCCAAAGATGAAAGGCTTCATAGTTGATTACAATTCACTGACCTATCTGGTCCATAGATTTAATTTTGCTTTAATGCTCGTACTGCCTGTCAATGTGTCTGACACTTGAATTTTTTTTCTTTTGTAGGTAAATTTGCTTGGCTGAGTGAAAAAATGCATGCATTACAGCATAGTAACACATTACAACATAATAATACTGAAACTACGCTAGAATCAGGAGTGCTTTAGTAGCACTACCAGAAACTGCCCCAATCTGTATTGCTGATTGATAGTTTTTCAGGTAGGTTCACATAAGCCAATTTCTGCTTATGTCCCCTGAACTAGATTAGGCTCTGCCTCAGAGCCTTGAGTCCATAAGCCTGATGCTGCGTGTTACGGAGTTTATATACTATTCTTTGCTTTAGCATGTTCTCTTGTATATTCATAGACTTCAATGCATTTGAGGGGATTTTCTGGAATTGATAGTACCACTGCTGTCCTAGAACTTGAAATACTTGCTGATCTGTGGTGGTTCTGCAGTATCAGCAGTGTTGGTAAATAATTCAAATTAAAGTACTTTCCTCTATATGTAACAGTTTTAAAGGAACTTCATTTACTTTCTTTCAATGGCCTCATCCTGTGCTGTTCTCACCCTGCATTATTCATGTGCAACCTTGCAAATTGCTTCTAGTTCTTACAACACTGATATAAATCATGGGGCCATTTTCTCTGGAGGACTTCAGCCTTAAGCTCTACAGCTTGTTTTCAAATGAAAACTGTGTTCAATTAAGGTGATTTGTTTGCTGCACAAAAATTTAAGTATCTCATACTGCCATTTATAGAGAAGGGAACTGAGATGATATGAACACAGCATAAGCATCTCTTAGGTTTTCTGCCTTCACTCGCCACCTTTCCTTTTTTTTTTCCCAGATATTTCTAACTGAGATACAGTCTGCTGGAAGAGGGCTGTGATGGCAGTGCTATTAACAGTGGTTGTAAGATGTTCTGCTATTGTAAATGACTATAACATACCACTGTTCATAGTTGCTTTTCTTACACTGCTCATAAAACTAGAGAAAAGACGAGGATATAGTGCTCACACATGCTTGCTCCAAGTTAGGTTCCTAAATAAATGACCTGGTTTTCAAAACTGCTTGCTAGCTGCTAACCAAAACAGTCAGATTGTGGAACGGGTTGGGGGGAAGTCTTCCATTGGTATTGTTGGCCTTGGGGGAGGGAAAAAGAAGTGGGAAAGTTTTTTTGGTATCGTTTCTTCACAGGAGTAATTAGGATATTTGGCAAGTAAAAGCTCATAGTGCTTCTGGGTTTGGTATGCAGATAGTCTTAGTGCCAGTGTGTTCATTCTTAAGGTTTCTGCAGGGACTCTCAAATGTCTTAGCTCATGACCCTTCTGCAGGCAGCCCCCTGAGTTGGCCTTGCTGTACATCCCTCAGGTAACTTCTGTGTCTCATTCCCTAGCCCTTGTGAAACAGGTCAGGCTGTCATTGCTTGGCTTCTAGATACAGCCCCTGTGACAAAGGCGGTTTGGTTGAAAAAAGGGGGAATTTCCCTTCCTATGAAGAGACCAGGAGGAAAGTGAATCTCCTCCTGTCACAGGGCAGAGACCAGGAGGAAGGTGATGCTCCTCTTGTTACAGGGCACCTTGTCTTGCCTATGAGATGCTGTACGACCAGGAGATTTGCTGTTTTCCTGGCTGCGTGGATGACTTTTTCAGTCAATATTACTAAGGTCACCAGAAGGGAATCCTAGATACCCAGACCTTTTGACTTTGAGCAGCTCCTCTCTTGGATCCCTGTGCAATAAGCGTTTTACTTCTCAGGTGTAGTTTAGCTTAGTTCTCTGTTGTCCTTGCTTCTGCTCTGTTTGTGCTAGTGCAGAGTACAAATAAAAAAACACTGCTAGCTGAGCCTGGTAACAGTCTGCCTCCCACCTGCAGTGTGAATGATTGCTATGGGGCAGGCAAGAGAGAGTCTGGCCAGGGCATCTTCCTGGGCAGATGGGTCACAAACATAATCTCGTGGCCTGCTCCTTATAATA
The DNA here is from genome assembly GCF_036370855.1 of Dromaius novaehollandiae. NCBI lineage: Eukaryota > Metazoa > Chordata > Aves > Casuariiformes > Dromaiidae > Dromaius > Dromaius novaehollandiae. Next base: position 2,024,110 of record NC_088101.1, read on the forward strand.
CTGAAGGAAGAGAGAAGCACCTCAGTGTCACTGTATTCATGAGGAGGAGTTCAATGTTTATGAACTTGCTCTTTAAGACAATGATCACTATTTTTTCTCTATATGAAAGTTAATACTGCTCTCAAGTTTTATTTTCCATTCATTGAGGGTTTAGAGTTGTTTTTTATTGTTTTTGTCTTGTTTTTTTTTCCTCTCTGTATTGTCTTCCAGTGTTTGCCATCAAAAATCACACTTTACAGGGGAATTCACTAGGTAGAAGAAACTTTCACTGTGTCCCACTGGAAGAGGGAGAAGTAAACTCAGACTGCACATCAAGTCCATCCAAGCAAGCACTGCTTACACTGTGGTTAGATGTGATTTCACATTACACTTCTCTTTGTTTCAGAAAGCAATTATCTAAAATAATATATGAAACACTGACTTGAGCTAATCACATATGATATTAATATTAAAACTACAGATTAGGCTTGGACTTTTGTTATTCAAATTAATTAAAACACCTCACATTTGCTGTGACTCATTTTTTTTCATTGCTGTATAATAGCTATGCCCTGTTTAATACCATCACAGCTTCTTATGGAATGTTGAAAATGCTGAATATGTTCACAGCCGTTGAATACTCTCAGTTGTCATGTAAGGCAGTAAAACAGAATTAACAGAGCTATTCAGATCTTGTACTCCGTGTTTGGTTGAATCAGGAGGACAGCTAGATATACAAGATCCTTCTGCAATGATCATCTTGCTGGATTGACAAGTAACTCTACAGCATGCAATAAATAGAATTCCTGTCCTCTTATGTAGGAACAATAAGATGCCCTTGTCCTGAATGGATGTTGACCCAGAGTCAGGGCTTTGAATCAGACCCACTGCAGCTGCATCTTTAAAGCTTATATGCCTGACTTAACTGGGGACTTGGAACTTCATACTCCCAAGATCTGAATATGGGAATGGCACTACATACGTGAATAATATTGGTGACTCCTGCTTGCTTCTGCCTCTAGGCACAACAGAAGTAAATGAATCAGTCAAAGCAGTAAATGTTGAGGGTTTTCAGGTTTCCATTATGTGCACTTTGTGGATTTACTTAAGTTATGTTTAGCCTGGTCCCGGGGCCCAGACTTGCTGACTTAACATGCGATTTGGAGCTCTGTCAAGGAAAGCTATTCCATGAGCCTTTGCTTTCCCTACCACAGGCCCCAGCATCAGCTATTCTCTAAAGCACCACTCTTCTGCCTTAAGTAGACGAGGGTGTCACTTGAGGGCACACATTCATGTCCCTGCTGTTGCCACCCAGGTGAGGTCTTGCACATGAAAGCCTTGTTTCTGTTCCTGCCTGTGCCTTTCATGAGTGGCATCATAGTGCCTGCTGCCCAGCCCACTCCCTGCCAAGGTTGGACAGTGTTTGCTCTAGGTATTGTCAGGAAGGGAGTAGAAGACTTAATCTTGAAGCTGTATCAACCTATCCAAAAGGACAGGGAAAGGGGAGCAGGCGAGAAAAGAGCTGAAAGGGTGTGAAAGGAAGGGCCAGTAGCAGCAAAAGGAGGAGAGAAGTAGCTGAAAACCCTGCTATGAGAAGGAGTGATGGTGCTTGGAGACCTAATTGTGTGAGGGACTTGCTTGGGTCTATGAAAGGTGTGCAAGGCAAGCACCTGTTCCAGGGACACGGGGTAGGGAGCTACATGAATGAGGACTGATGGGCATGGGGCAGGCTGCAAGGCAAAGGTTAGGAAATCTCTCAGCTGCAGATTCCTGGGAGTAAGGAAAGTGTCCTGAGGAATTATCTCTCTAGGCTTTCTTTGTTCTTACACTTCTGTAGCCATCTGCTGTTGGCCTCGTTAAAGGCAAGATGCTGGGCCATGCCTAACATCTGGTCAGCTCTGTGTGGATGAACTGTTCTTCTATCATTTGAGGTGAGGGGGTGGTTGGGGTGGAGGAGGACAAGGGTGGCATCCGAATGTGCTCTTGTGAGAAGAGCACAGGGTAGGAGGATCAGATAGGCAAGGTGTGTTAGCAGCAAAGAGATGAGGACAGCAACGGTGAAAAGAAGGCATTAATGGAGGGGGAGAAGTAGAGGAGCAGGTAGAATACCAAAGAGAAGTGTGATGAATGGTCACGTGCATGAACTGAAATGTATTTGCTTCTGTATGCTGTGTGTAGTGTTGCCCCATATCGTGGCTGTGATGTTCAGGTCACGGCTGCAGTTGTGTGTGCTGTGGCCCCCTCCTACTTGCATTTGCTATGGTTCTTTGAATCCTGCTTTATAAACTCTTTTGCCCTTTCACAAAAGCACCTGGCCTGCATCTGGGGAAATGGAAAGTGCAACAAACTGACCTTTACTGCCAAGGACTTTCTTGAAAGTTACTTGTACTTTTATTCAATTGTGCAGTGGACTTTGGCTAACAATGAAAGCAAATCATAGCAAAGTTCATCACTGATACTGAATAAGCATACATGTCACTCAGATAAAAAACTTAAACACTGAGGCTTCCTGGAGAGGAAAGAGAAAAGCTGTAGTGTGCACAGCTCTGTGGCTATAGAGCTGTTCAGATAGCATGCCAGCCTGAGTTTCTCCAAATGTTATCATGTGTCTTTTCAGCTTTAAAATGCTTATGTGCATGCATGATTGCTGTGTTCATGCAAATCTCCAAATGAGAGAGACTCGGTGAAGTCTGGCAAAGCATGACAAAATTGATAAGCTGTGGGAGGCCTGGAGAGGCCATTCGTATCATCATCTCAGGAGGATGATGCTGGTCTAGGAACAAAAAGGGGGTAGTGGTGAAGAAGGAGCACCTGAAAACAGTGTGTTGGGTAAATGTATTTATGAAAAGCAGGATGGCTTAAACTCACCTATAGGAATAGTAGGTATTGTATATAAAAAGAAAGGTTATAAAGGATCCTGTACTTAAATGTATTAGATATGTGGAACTGCTATTACATCTACCAGTTCTGAGCTTGCGGAAAGATAAGAGCTTAGTCCATATGTTTCTGTACAGTTTCCCTCTCTAAATGAGTTGTGTATACACAGAGATAATGTATGTACATATATATATATGTATGTGTTTATTATCTCTGTGCGTGTTGATAATCACTTCGTATTAATGTGACCAAAACTGCCAAGCTCCAGCCGGAGAGTGGAGAAAGATCTGTAGGGTGCTAGACAAAGTTAGAAAGCTGAAGGGAGTTTCCATACAGCTAATTGGCATAATCCATTTGAGTGGAGAAATAATAAGATGGAGACATTAATATTTAATGGAGGATGAAATGTATCAATATTTTATTAAAAAATAAAGATAAAGGTAAGAATATGAATTTGTCATTAAGCTTCTTTTCATGGAAGTCTTCAAACCGCTGGGAGGGGAAAAATGCCCTCTTGCATATTGCAACTCTTTTTGGGCACAGAGCATTCCCCCACCTCTGCGCTACATGTGCCCTACTCCTCAGCTTAACTTTATAGAAGGTATCTCCAGAGTAACTGCTGCCAAGGCCAGATGCTAGGTAGGGTGAACAAGGAAGCGGGTTCTGGCTGGGTTTACTAAAAAGCACTTTGAGTAGTTAAGCATACCAGTGGGAGGGAATGAAGTGCCTTACTCTGAGGATGTTGGAGTATTACCAGTCTTGGCTACTGGCCAAATCCAGGTAAAATCCCTTTTTTTTGTTCTCCAGGGTGAGTAGAAAGCTGAAGTTAATCACTCAGATCCTCATCCTGAACAGTGTGTCTAGAAATTAGTTTCCAGGCAATGCTCCTGGGGAGTTACAGGTGACACACCACGGTTTGGGGCTCCATTGAGCCTGTTCTCAGCTGCGACTCCAGGCACAAGTTTGAGGGCTGTGGCGTGCTTCCAGTTCCAGAGAGCCTCCATGGAAACACCAGTTACTCCTCCCCTTGGAGAGCTGGGTCCTTAATGTGAACTTGGACAGCTCAATATTTACTGAGGAAAACAGGAAAATAGGCTACCCTGTTTGGAAATGTGAGAGTAACATGCAATTGCCACACTGTACTGGGGAGATGCACTATTTGCAAAGGGCCTGTCATAGCAGGGAAATCATTAGTGGGTTGAGGGTCGAGTTTGACGGGTTAAGGGTAGGCTTTCCGAGGTGTCAGGTACTTGGTTTGCATATCTGTTAGTTGAGTTTCGGATTCGGCTCTCTGAATCGGCTCTCTGGAAGCCCTCTGCCTTGTCAGGAGAGATGGGCTTTTTTCAGCAGTCAGTTCATAGTAGCAACCTAACCTGGATATAATCTGAATTGCCCTCGGTAGGAGATGTTTGCCCCTCAAGTGGAGAGAGACCGCCCTTCCAGCTCCACTGTGCCAGGAAGACAGGGGAACTCTTGTCTTGATATGCACCAAGACTGAGGTAGCTTATCCTAGCTGGATGCCCCTTGGATGCTCCTATTCTGCAGCAACTTCCCCATGGACAACCAGAAAACTGAGAATGAAGTAAATTGCATTAGTAGTTAACAAGATACCAGCTTTAGCTGCAAATGTTACTCCTGTACTTTTTTCCTATTGTAAAAAAACATTTACTTCAATGGGACTGGGCATAGTTATACCAGACCTACATTCGCCCCACTCTGCCCACCCCAGAGGTTTTAAAGAAAGGTTAGGGAAGCGGAGGTAAATGTTCCATAACTTAAATTGTGGCTTAGTCTTGCTTGATTTGGAGGAGTGGGATTTTACAGAATCGCTTTTGGCCGAAGTGGTCTTACAGTGAGCTAGCCAATCAAGTGCATCTTTCTACACATTTGTGTCGAAGTCCGTGCTGTGTTTCCATTCTGCTGTGTAGAGAGGTATTGTATGGATTATAGTATGCCTTTAAATAGTTTATGAGCTCTCAAAGACACAACTTTCAGTATTCCTGGTGTGTGTGACTGGCTGTCTGGCTTGTTTTGCGCAGCACTAGTCTTTCTAAGTATTCAGGACCCCACTTCAAGCAGTTTGGTACCTGGTTTGACGCAGCCTGGAAGTGAGATCTGGCTCTGAAGCTTTATTTGTAGTAGTAACCAGAATATTAGATAGTAGTACTTCTAAATTAGTGTAGGTTCTCCCTTCAGAAAGTACTGATGTCTTGAGCTTTAAACCGTTGCTCCTGAAACCTAAAATGTTCAAGGAGGTCCTCTAACTGAAGGAAAAAATGGTTTACTTTCCAAGTTTTCTGCCTGATCATGCTTCTTCATACCAAGTGAATCGCTTTTTTCCTAAACACACAGTGTTTAGGAAAATGGCTAACTCTCAAGATGGGACAATGGGGAATGGCAGAAAACAAGGGTTTTGTACTTGTTAGATATTTACCCTCAGAGACAAATTGTGTCCTGCGCTGTACTTCTCCTATCCTGCTGCTTTTACTGGGATGGCAAGCTGCAGCTCCACAGCAGAATTTGGTCTTTCTTTCTGAAGAGTCATTGTCTTAGAAACTTTAGGACTGTAGCAGAGTTTTGTGTTGATATGTGGTACATCATCATGTACTTTTCTATGAATACAGGCATCCCAATATTTCTCCCCTAAGCACACGTATTATGCTTGTTCCTATGTGTGCAGGTTCAGAACATGTGATCTTGCTCACTAACCAAAATAAAGAAACACTGCCAGGGAACCAAAGGACTGGTTCAGCTTTTTCTGTAGCAATGTATGGTTTGAGCACCTGCACCTTCAGGTGTGGAGGATAACCCTGCAACAGGGGAAAGAAGACAAATGATGCAGAAGCCTTCCTAGCTTTAGGGCATATATGTCTATGCACACCTTGGAGGTCTTCCATTGCACTGAACCCTTTAAGCATTTAGGTAGGCAAAGACTGTCCAAAACCAGCCAGAGTACAAACAAGTTTGGTGCAACCTCTGTGCATAAGTAGTTATTTTCCCAAGTCCAGAAATACAGCTTTGTATTAAACAATGATGTCAGCTGACTCATTGATCTCAAAGCAGCATGCTTCTTGCATATTTTCAAGGTTTTGGTGCAAAAATGTAGACTCAGCCCATATTCTTTGGAAAAAATACCTGGCCTGTCCATTCCAGAGAATGCTGGATGCATTGGTTAAAATTCTGCAGTTCAACTTTTGGGCCAGATTTCTAAAGCACTTTTAAGGTGTCTAAAGGGGTTTTCAAATGGCCCAAGAACCCACCTCCCTTGGAAATCTTGGGGAAGGTGAAATACCTGACTTCCTTGAATGCTTCAGTAATCCTGCTAAACGCTTTTGCTGTCACCCTTGAAAGTGCCTGGGCTTGCTGAATGCGAATTCCCTGACACAATCTTTCCCTGATCTTTTCATATGAAGATCCAGTCCATATCTAAAACACAGCTTAACATCCTGTGAGTTAGTTTGTCATCAGTTTTTGGTTTTTGGTGTCTGCCCTGCCTCCTCTCAACCCCCCAGAAAAAAGGCAGCACTAGGTAAGCACACTGACCACATAAACACTGAGACCTACAACTTCTAGGGAAAGCTGGCTCATGTGAGCAAGCGTTTATATGATGGCTGCTGAAGGCTGTTGTTTTTGTTGTTCTTGCAGATTTCACTGCAAGCTTGGGGGCTTATGCCAAAACTATGAAAACCAATAATCTTCCTTTTATTATATTATAAAACAAACTGCACTAAAAGTATATATTTCCTTTAAAATAAAAGGTACTGTTCTTTATTGCATTTCCCTAGTAAAACCAGCTTCATTAGTTTTATTGCACCATTTTTACTCATTAAAATTTAATAACATTTGTTGATGAAGCAAAGGAAACTAACTAAATTTTTAAATAATTCGGTGCTAACTTACTACCTTTAATATATGAAGATACTACATTGCTTTCTGTAATGTTTTGAGCTGAATTCCTAAAGGGCCTTCATGATTTTAGCAGGTTCCCTTGAATTCATTTAACTACCAAGTTTTATTCTTGGTTTAAGGCTCACCTTATGGCTGGAAGAGTCTTCAGAGGGAAGGAAAATGTAAAGCTTTAATGTTCTGTTCTGTCATTGCCCAGACTCCAAATGCAATTGCTGATCCCCTTGTACTGGCTAAGTGGGAAAAGGGGTCACATCCTCTAACTCTGTGAACATCTCAGATGGAGCAGCACCAGGGAGAAAGTAAAGCCATTGAAGCCAAAGGACCAATCTGTTACTTAAGCATGTTACAAAAACAATAGGGTAGCCATGAGTTTTTGAAGCGCAGAAATAATGAGGAGGGTCCTGCCATCTCTGGCAAGTTTCTGGAACAGCCATCCAGTGCAAGTGTTTGGGGCAAAGCAATATGCTGGTTCTAGGACAGAGCTTTTACATCTTTCAAAGGAATCATGTGAAGCAGGGCTGCCTGCAGAACATGCTACCCAACAACAGAAAGTTTCTTCCAAGTCCGTGTTCCCTGGAGTCATGACTCCTTTTGGTCTAAAAACTGGAGTGGCCAGGGCATGCACAAAGCAATGGTGCTCAGTGGGAAAGCCGCCTATGAATGTGCAGCTAGCTGAGCAGGATACAAACTGTGGTGCAACCTCAACATGAAGCCACATTGCAGCCCCAAGGCAGAAAAGCTACGTTTCTACTTCAGCTTTGCTGCTACTAGCCACTGTCTCATTGTTTTGCCCCACTGTTGCACGCCGTTTCCACAAGTGATATTGCAGCATTCAGACTGCTGATTGACTGGTGCTGTGACATCATTCTCGGAATTACAGTCTTCTGTGGGTGATAATAGTTTTCAAAATGATATTATAGCTAATGATTCAGCAAAACTTACTAGGATTTTATAGACACCTGGGGTTACAGATGTGTAGCAGGTGCTTCTATTCCAGCTCATTTCACTTTGCAGCAGTAACACAGAGCGTACACCAAAAAATGTTCTTTCTTTGAACCAATTTGCTCAGCTGAGCCAATGTTTTCACTAAGAAAACATCTCATAAATGCATTTATTTGAAATAGACCTTGAATGTTCATAGCTTCAACAAGGTTAATAACATTGGGACTTCTAGAAAATAAATAAGGATAAAGTTCATTTTCTCTTTAGCTGTCAAATGATGCAGATATAATTGCCTGGTAATTTTAAATGAAATAGGTTGTCTACATATCAGTTTTTTAGACAATCATGGAATTATCTTGGGTCCAGATTTACACTGTCTTTCAGTACAGTTGGTTATTTTTGGTGGTGCTTGCTCTTTTCTTAGATTTAAAAGGATTCTGTCAAGTTAAGCAAAATTTCTCTGGGATTTGTTTACCTTTGAGCTCTTCAAAGGAGTGCATTAAGTTATGTTAGAGAACGAGTAGTCTTTATATTAAGCATCTCTAAATAAGAGATTGCACCCAACTATACCACATAAGTTAAAAGAAGAGCAATGCAAGATATTTTCAAAGGCTTGTTTCCAAATAAATTCCCTTTTTCCAGTGTGGGTTCTTTAAAATCTTCTTGATCAGCACTAGTTAATGGGAGAGATGGGATGTCCAATGACAAAAAACAGATCTTCAGTGATAGCTGTCATACATACTTTGTTCTTCTGTGATGGCCATTTCACAGGTTTTTTCTGTCTCAACAGTTAACAGCCTGATTTCCTGTTGTTAATGTGAGGAAGGTCCTCCAGCCTCCGTGTAGTCTGAATACCTTTTCTTTAGAGGATCAGGGTTTCTGAAATAATTGCCACAGTGCACCTGTCTGCTATCTGGCGAATCATTCTTCTCTGAAAAGCACGGTGCATTCAAAGCCTAGTATTCAGTACAGGTGATCTAAACAGGAAAAAAAATATATAGCCGGTAAGTGAATAGACAGCTCTTTAGAAATTGATGGTAAACCTCTTCCACCTCCTAGCATTGCCACGTTTCCCTGTGAATGCTTTAGTTACATCGTAATCAGCTGTGCTGTTTGTTTGCAAAATTCGTGTCCAGTATGACAGCATTTGAACAGTGATAAATGTACTTTTTCAGTTTATCTACAGCAAATAGGGAATAAAATTATGTTTCTGCATCTGATTAATAAAGAGGACACTGTTTAAGGTCATTGCACTTGTTATATTACTATAAAATGGGCTCTGTTTTCACCCACTTACCACTTTCAGATTAGACGGTAACATCACAGGACAAAACAGAGTCTATATGCTGAAGACCTAGGTTGGTTGCTTGGAGTTGGTGACAAAAACTTCTAAATGAAAGAATAAAAGTAAGAATTTACAGAAGGACTTGAAGCTGGGTAATGTAACTATTCTGGTTACATTATCTGTAGCTGGTGTAATGACAAATTAGCAATTGCCCTTTCAGCATGTGTGACAAGTATTACAATGTTTTAAGTATTGTATTCTAAGTATAAATAGGTAATTTTAGCAAGTAGCTACTTAATTTTCATGTAGGCTGTGTTAGGTCTTAGTCAATACCTTTGAGCATGTTCATTATCTTCTCTTTGCTTGGAAGAAATCCAGAATCTTGTGCACCAGAGCAATGGTTATCCTCTGAGGGCTTAAAGTGACATTTTCAAATTTGTGAATACAAAGTATCAAGACATAGCAAAAAAAACTATAGATGTCAGCTAGTTACAGCCCAGAACTGTCCTCCACAATAAGTCTTCAATGAAACATAAAGTATTAACATAGTTGTGATGCTGGAATGGCTGTGACACCATAAAAACTGAAGTATTAAGTCATAAACTCTACAGCTCTCACCTCAGGCTTTTCATTTTGGTTATGAGGAGACCCCTTGAATTAAAATAGTTTGAAATGAACCTCTTCTATGTCAAGAAGAATAGATCATCTGGAACTAATGACTACTAGTCGACTGAAAATTGTTACTGCCAAACCCTTTAGACTGAACTCTAGGTCTCTTCAAAGTGTATTTTACAGCTGACTGCTAACACAGTCCTTGCTTTGCCTATGGTCCAGATCCAAGGCTTTATATTGAAATAACCAGCCAAGCTCATAAAAGGCCTGCAGATGCATTTGGTGATGATCCTTCTAAGCACGGCAGCACCTTTATGTATTGGCTTGATAACACAGAAAAACTTTATTCAGCATTGCTAACAAAAATAGATATTTTGACTGATTTCTTTACCAAAAAGGAAAATAGAGGCTAATCCTTATACTTTGGAATCTGGAATTCAAAGTCTCACTTGCAAAGACTCGTACCTGTCCCAAATGGCTCTAACCTGGCATGACAGAATCAAAGCCTGATTTTTTCTAGTATACTATGGTAGATTTTTTTGTCACGCAATTTAAAGATAACCCTTCTATAAAGTGCTGTTGTCTTAGTACTGCTAATTCAGCAAAATGATTCCATAGGCCCCTGTCTCAGATGGAGCAATAAATTACAGTTTATGTCTCTGAAAACCTTGACAATGCATCTGATGTATTCTGTTAAAGCAGGATATCTGGGTCTTAGAGCCAGATGTTTAAGTGCACAATGATTAAAATACCTGGGTGTCTGGGTACAAAGCAGATTAAAAGTTGCTCTTGATCACCTGGTGTGGTGATACGATGTGGCTCCGGATGCACAACAGCAAAGTTGCCTTTGTACAGCTCTTTCAGGTTGTATGAGTTTTCTTCAGGCAGTTGATGCCCTGTGGAGGCAGATAGGACCAGGTCTGAAGTGTGTTGAATGGTGGCTTCAGCTGTCCTACACGCACTGCTCAGATCTTACTGAGTCTACTGGTTGCATTAAAGAGGGACAGGAACAGCAATTATGACACTTAAATTTGCTTGAAGTGAATGTTTAAAAAAAGAAAAAATAGTAACCAATACAAGGCAGCATCTTGAGTTTGTCTATCAGGTAGGAGTGCTGTTAGAAGAGGAAACCTTCTGTCAGTGTTTCAAACCACGCAAAGCAGAAGAAGACATGAGTGGTGTATGTGAACGGAGAGAAAGTGTTTGCTGTACTGTAAATATATCAGTTTTGGCCTGGAAAATAATAAGGGCTTATGCACTACTGTGAAGGAGTATATGAGAGAAATTTGAGAAAAGGAAGCCTATTACTGATAGATTTTATGCTCTGCAGAGATTTGCATCTTCACCAGAAAATGTCTCTGAACTGCAAAAGGTTGAAGATCACCACCACCACTGTAGCAGGCCTTAGTCAGGCCTGAGAGAGGCTTCAGCCAGAGTTTCAGAGAGATACCTGACTTTGTGTTTTGGGATCCCCGCCTGAGAGCTTGTGCACAGACTTCCGCACCTCCCTTTTGAAAATCAAGCTTTGTTATGGCACCTTCCCATCCCAGGTGTCTTCCCTTTCAAAGCATGTGAAGGATTAACTTCCAGCTGTGTCTAAGCCTGTCCTTTTGTATTGCACCCTCCATTAAGAGTGCCGGCACATCTCTTTCTGTGGTGGTGCTGCCTTGGATACCTGGCTGCACAGCTTTCCAGCTGGTGTTGCAGTGCACCCTGACCCTCCACCCTCCCGTCCGAGCTCTACATTTTATGAGAGGCCTAAAACAGTGTTGCACTCCCCCTCAGCCCCAGCTGGATCCTTGAGAACAGATGGGAACCTTAAAATCGCCCAGTACCTTACGTATGGTTTTCTTTCAGGAATCTAAATGCATGTTCCTTATGCAAACCTGGCTGATTACAGATGAAGTCTAGTGTGCTGGCATTTCCGTGGCAGCCTGCCCTTCTCCACGCACCCCCACTCCCAGGAATTTGCCACAGTGTTATCTAGAGCCCTTCATAGCACTTCTGTGGTGAATAGCTCCTTGAATGGCAATAGGAGATGTCAGCAAAAAGACCGAAAGTGCGCTGCAAATGGCTCAAGATGCAAAAATTTGCTGTCAATTATTGCAATGACTCTCAGCAAATTAGGCTGCAGTTGGAAACTTTTACATCATTTATTTATATATGTATTTACACTTTTCTCCAGTGTATCATCTGCTACCATGCCCATCTGCCCTGTCACCTCAGCATCCTCGGAGGGTCCAATATATAACAGGAGTAATACAGCTTAGTGGGAAATGCTTTATATGGTAGAAGGCACATGCGTAAAGAGGACAAACTGCTGATCTCAAGTCCTCATCCTTCTTTTTCTTTGTCTGCCGCACAGGGATAAGCCTGGCCAAAAACTTCCTACACCTCCAAAACATTTCTCACTGATCACTATAATTTTTGTTAAAATTATAATGATACAATCTGTGCTTGAGAAAATCATTTTTAGGGTTGGGGGGAGAAGGCCTGAAGAGGGCGATGCTTTAAAGAACACTTGCTTTGGTTATTCAAGAAAATAACTATTTCACCCAAATGTTGCATCGTTGTGCGATAATGCTTCTTAGGGGGAGCTAGAGCCCTGCTACCTTCCTCTTCTTTCTTTCTGATTCTGGCATCCTCATCAGACTGTGCTTCTTATGTCTGTCTTTGCTCAGTGCTTCCTTAATAAAGCTGTTGCCCATCATTATGACTGGGACTCTGCCTAAAAAGGAGAACGGAGTGTGGCACACTCAAACCACCTTGGTTCATCAGATGCCACGTGGCAATTATCTTAAATGACTATCAGTTTTCAAACCATTTGGGGATTCACATTGTGACTGGAAAAAAAAAATCTCAATTTTGTATATGGAGAAGCAATAATTATTTTCCTAAGCAATTTAGTGGTAAGAGAGCTGTGCAAGTCATTTTGGCTATAACTGCTGTGGCTTTTACAAAGTCTTTTGGCTCTTATTGTGCTCCCCTCCTTTCCCTCCTTTTGTTCTTGTTTTTTTTTTTTTTCTTCCTCCCTTTCTCCTTTCAGAAGAACTCCAGAGCAGCCCATGACAGTCTGGCTGGACCAGACTCATCTCCAAGGGAAAGTGGCATCAGGCATTTCCCAAAGGTTTCTTTGCTAAGAATGTAACCTTTAACACTGGCTCATCATTAACTGCAGTCATTTAACATCAAATGCCAGTAGCAGGGTGTTTTTTCCAGTTGCCATAGCAACACCATAGGGAATCAGCTGGTGTCAATAAACAAAAATCCACTGAAATGCTATTATTTTTTGAGATGCCTCTATTAATACAGTTTGGTTTATCTCTAGAGTCAGGTGGCTGATGAGTTCAGCTTGTATTTTAATCCCTTCACCTGACACTTGCTATGTTTATGCATCTGCACCCTGGTATATTTTGTCTGACATGTCCCCTCCACTCAACACACAAGCACGCGCCCACACACACACACACACACACATACACCCTCCTGCCCAGTGACTACTGCACTGAAGTGAGTTTGTAAAGACTTATCTGTCTCCCTGCCTTTTGGATGCCTGTAATGTATTGCAGTTTCCATGCCTGATGACCGGGAATGTCGCTGCAAGGAGGAGGGTACTGCATGCCACAAACCTTTTATTTTGCTCTTGGCCATTTAATATTTTATAGTTGTTCTTTTAATGTGACTAGGAAGTGGGTGTCTGTGCATTCCTCTTGTCCTCATATCTCATCGGGTGTCGGAGGCCCTTTGCCCTTACCCTGCTTAAGCTTGTCAGGCAGGTGTTTGGTGCGGTGGGAGCTGACACTCGTTTTTCCTCTTGGCACATGGGAGAAAGAGGATGAAAACACCTGCATAATTATCAGTGCTTTTATGCCCTGCTCCCCTCCCCACAGATGAACCAGCATTTGGGGGAGGTGAACGAAAGAGGGCTATACCTTATTTCTTGGCAAAGTTTAAGACAAAACATCTCCAGTATGAGCCATCCAACAGCATCATGTGCTATGTTGAGAAAGCTATGCAAATGTTTACAGAAGTGACCTCACTTCTTTTATGAATATTGTCCTTGCCCGTAAACCGCATCTCATGATACTTGGTGTCCCATGGAAACAGAACTAATTAAAGCAACACTCATAAAAGCCAGTGTAAATGTCACATTTCAATGCAAGCATCCACTACCTGGATACAAAAACACATGCAGAATTCAGACTCATACAAAAAAGCAGAGTTATTTTAATTTAACTAATATAGATGATGCTTGGAAAAAAATCATTGACTAAGTAAAAATGATTTTGGAGTTCTTTATAACCACTACATGTTATTTAAGAGAAAATGTCTTCCTCCCACTGCCAGAAAGAAATATTGACACTCAGTAAAACCTAATTAGTGATGGGCCAGGAGGCAAATTTGAGTGTAGTTCCCAGTGTCCACCTACTCCCAAATATAAAGTAATTCAGTTGCAAAACCGGTACTGAGAGCATTTCTACAGTATTCCCAAGAGTACTGTAGAGCATTAGAATAATGTTGTGTACAGCTGTTCATTTTTTCCTATTTTTCTATCACTTTCCCACCTCGTATTCTTCATAGTCTGTGTTCTAGATATCAAATCTTCAGCTCATGTAAAATGTATAGCTGCTTTTTTCCACTGATATGCATTCTTTTGGTTCATCTTGAAAGTATGGGACAGTATGACCTCTGAGACAGGTTTTATTTTTCAGGATGTCTTACTGTCGAAAACTGTAGCTTAAGACTTCTAAGAACTCGCCTGAAGTACTACCTGAATGAAAGGGATTTGTCCATTCTGAAAAATAAAATACTTCAGTTTTAGGTGCTAGAAACTGTTCTCATTGCAACAGTGATAAATGCAGGGAAGAGCTTAAATTGTGCTCTGTTCTGAAGTGCACATAACTGTAATAAAATGTGGCACAGCGAGAAGTATTATTTCTTCTATGCCACATTGCACGTGGAATTGGAAAGAAATCCTAATGGTTATTAGGACTTTGGGTTAGAAACAGAGATGACTGTTTTCCAGGCTAGCCTCTGGATTCCCTATTTACTCTACTTGCCTGTAGATAAATAAACAAGCTTCAACCTCAAGCAAATTACCCTACTGATATGGTGGTGTCAAAACACTTTGTTACTGTATAATTCGATCCAGAAAAACATTTTGAATTCAATTCAAGTGGTCATAAGTTGTTTGTGTTTCTGCAGAGAAGTACAGCATTATGAGTTCAGAAAGTCTCGCTGCTGAAAGGCAGAATAAATTCATAGTCAGAACTCAAGCTGGATAAAACACTAAAGAAATTGTCCTTTCCACAGGCAGATTAGAGTTGCTAGGTTGTTCCAGCGTAAATAAAATTGCAAAAGTGGCTATTTTTCTTTTTGTTCTGCTTAACAGAAGAAGAAATAAGTCCCTCTTGCAATTTTAGATAGAGTAGTCCTGGGTAGATTGGATCTGAAAAGTGAGCTTTCATTGTAGGAGGCTATGTCAATGGAGATTATCATTTATTGAGCAAAATAATCAGGAATCAGTGGCCTATCCACAAAATGCTTGGACATGTGGTCAGTACCAGCCTTGCACAGGTGTAATAGCTTTCTTTTAGCACTAATTCTTCCAAGAGAGCTCAGTCTTTGTCATGAGATTTATCTCTATAGACGTACTGATTTTAAGACAAATTTTTTCTGTAGTTGTCTCATCCGGTCATGTTATCTGGATATTTCTGTATAACGTGACACACATGTATTTTAGAAAGTCATCTACTTATAAGTTAGAGGAGTCTAGAGGTGAAGAGTTCTATGTATCTTGAAGTAAATGACTTTCTCCTTTGGATCCGTTTAACTATTGAAAGTAAGATTGAAAATAATCTCTCTTATACAAACCTGTATGCTCTCATGTTCTATAGAAATGTTTAACTAGTGGTGATATGGTGGGAGGATTGCTTTTGCTCGGTATTTATAAAGATTTCTAGCAGCAGTCATTAACCTTAAGGTATTGATAGTAATTTTGTGGGTTCATAGTGTTGGGTTTGGGGAAATATACCATATTCTCAGGTGTGCCTGTGTGACCATTTTTTTTCTTTTTTTGAAAGATGGTCTGCTCCTCAATAAACTTTAAGTTTGTTACATTTCTTACCCCCTTGACTTGTGTCTCGGTGGGCCTCCGGCTGTTTTAATTGCACTTTTTGTAACCTCTTCCATCTCCCCCCCACCCCAATAGGTCATCAGAATTGAACAGGGATCCCTCTGAGAATACCATCTTGGCATTATCTGAATGCATTTAAATAGCTTTAGTATAACTTTCCGTACTGTTTATCTTTTCAGACTCTTGGGATGTAGTCTGAGGGCCTTTTGAGCCATATGGCCTCAGTGTGTACAGATATTTTTTTGGTGTCACCTCCCTTCAACAGGCGTTCATTGAACTGCTCTGCCAGTTCATCCCACCTTCACCAATTTTTGCCAGCTTCTTCTAAAATTCATTGAAACATTTTCTGGTGAGTGATGTAAACATACTGGTGCCATTTGTTTCTGTGATATGAGATGACTGTGGTAAGGAACAGCAGTTATATACAGACCTTTGGAGAGCCTTAGTGTTAATTTTCATTTTAGAAGAGATGATCTAATTGTATAGTATGAAAAGATAGTTGGTGTGGAGAAGGAGGATGGGGACCAGTTGTTCACTTTTTCTAGCAAAGGAAGAGCTAAGAGACTTCTAAGGAAACTGCTAGGTGTAGTAAGTTTAAGATGAATGAAAGGGAGCAACCTTTCCCACAACATATAGTTAATCTGGGGAACTCCTTGCAGGATGGCTCAAGAATGAATGGGTTTAGGACACATCCAGTGCCTATAAGCATGGTGATCTTTGACTTTGTCTCAGGACAATCCCAGAAGTTGATTGTCAGGAGCTGGGATCATATAAGTGAGGAAGGCTCATTCTATGCCTACCTTAAAGACACCATACTGGGGTTAGACTGACCTACTGTTAGGATTAGTCCTCTGTTTTCCCTTACCGAACATTGACATTTCTATTATTTTTCTACACTCTGGTCACTGTTTCTTAGAATGGAGGAAAGATATAATTAAAATACTATAAAATCTTAAGGTGGAGACATGAGTACAAAGAAGGTGTAGGCAGCTACATGCTACTGTTTAATTCCCATGGTTTGGGGATTTTTTTGTTTTTTTTAGATGTAGAAGGCAACAACTTTTTATATCCTGTTTTGCAGATAAGGTTGCAGAAATTCCTCTGAACCATGCAGATGTGGGGAAACAAAGTTTTAGCATCTGGAAGTGCTGAGGAAGTGCCACCTTCCATCAGAGCCGTAAACATGATGCTTGTTGAACAGGAGCTTTACGTTACCATAAAGGTAATGAAAACTTTTTTTTTGTAACACAGGTGTTAATAAAAGATTATATATTAAAACATGAATATCCAATGAAAGACATACTGCAGTTTACAGTCTTCCTGTGGAAGTGCTTTCACTGGTAAACTTGTTAGCCTATAGGCAGCATAAAACTGTACTGTATTCACTTTATGCCAAGGAAAGTATTAGTACACACACATCTCTTCCTATCTGCTTTCCTCAAAGAGATCACTTTAGATTAGTGCTGAAAGGAATAATTTCAAGGTGAAAAACACAATAACTACTAGAAATCAATCTGTGTAGACCTATAATGTAATCCTTAATCTAATTATGAATCTAGTTATGTTATTTAATATATGTTAATAGTTTATGGTAACCATAGGGATAGGATAGGATAACAATGAATATTATATGACTGACTCTTACAGGCTATGTGCCTAGGTCAATATAACTAATTCTCAGTCTAGCTAGAGCTATAGGATTACAAAATATCAGAGCTTCGAGGTAGAGTTAGGGATTTTTAGGTGCAAAAGGTGAGAAGGGACACCATGGGTGTACAAGAGTCTATAAATGTAACTAAGAGAAAATGGACCAATCATATACTATTATCTTTTGCAAATACTCCTTTATTGGTGAAGGTAATAGAAGAAGGGTCTGTCACTGTATTTCCTATCTGCAGATGTTAGAGCCTTTTGTGAAACTTAGTCATTGAACTCAGATAAGCAAGGTGGGAATTCTGCTCTAATAGCTCTTTCCCCTGCTGCTGTTCTTTGATGTCATGTTTAGCCTCAATTGACTTGTTTTTATTTTCATTCTATATGGGCATCATCATCATGTGCAGTCTGAATTTGCCATGTTATTATCTGTACTGTATTATTGGAGTGACAGTGCAGTGACTGGAGTCACCGCATTGCATGATTAACTAAAACACATTTCATGAGGATACAGTTTCTCTGTGTAAGTTCCTTGATCTCTCCTGATTTCCCAGCTAATGTCTGGCCTCTGAGATCAGGTGCTCTGCTGTGGTATGTATGAATGTCTGTTGTAATAGGTAGACTAAGGCCAAATTTTAGGAGCTGGAAATGTGACCCAGCATAGAACCATTCACCATGTCATGGACCTGGGAGTCAACTTCTGTGGCTCGGATGAACTACACTTCACCTTAAGCCCTAAACCTGAGTGGAGGTGCCTTCCTCACCTAAAGTCACTCAAACTGTCCTGCACAGTAGTATGGAGCTGGAATCAAAAAAAGCCTTGCAAAAATCAGCTATAGGCATTATCAATGCTATTGCTTGCTGTCTCTGATAGGACACTTTCTCTGTTCTCCATGGTTTTGTGATTGCTGGGATTCTGGGTCCAGGCACCTTGCAGTCTTTAGCGTGTTTATTTTCATGTGGCTTATAAGGTTAAGCTGTGCTAATTTCCCTTTCTACAGGTGGGTAGAAACAGGCTGAATAATTTGCCTAAGATCATAGTAGTCTGATGTTGGGGAGAAGGGGTGAAGATTCAAACCCACATCTCAAGTACTAAGCTAGAGCTTAAAGCATATCATTTTTCCTTTTCCCCCCTTAAGAGGTATCACTTGTCTCTCCCTTCCAGACAGTCTGAGCTCTGCTCTATATTTAAAATGGAGATTCACCTTCCAGGTTACACTGGAAAAACACGATTCCTCCTCAATTTATAGCTCTTATTTTCTCAGGGCAGAATGAACTTTAAAAGAATTTGTAAGCAAGCCATTAATTGGTTTAGGATTGAAAATTAATTTTAAGTTATGTCTTTTAAGAAATTTAACATCCGTGCCAGTATTGTCTTTGTCCTGAAGGTTCTTAGTCAGGGAGTAACAAAACCTCTTCAAACTTTTCACACCATTAAAATTAATTGAAATTGTGTATGAAAGCTATATCTGAGGAAATTAGTTTGCAATTAAGTGAAATTATTGATGATAATTTCCTGACTGTGTAATGATGGGTTTTAGGAAATACGTAATGTGTCAGTAATGTGGGCCTTTTTACCCTTAAGTTACTCTCAGCCACAACACTGTCTTTGTTGTTTTTGTCTGGTAATCTCCACTAAGGGGAGAATTTGGAGTGCATCATCCAGTTGAATCTGCTCCTAGTACTTCTCTCTCCCGCAGTCTCAGGACTGATTGCAACACTTCTTTGCAGGGTTGAAGTAAAGCTGGACCGAACAATCCCTCCTGTGCTTTCTTCCCCTAACCACGCCTGAGATGCAAAGCCCCAAGTCCTGCTAGAAGTTTTTATGAAAGCAACTGAGTCACATACATACACATATTAATAAATAGCTATATTTATTAAATATACTTCTAACTGTGAGCTGGGTGGATAGCTCCTTCTGCAGAGCCAACAGCCAGTGTGTTGGCAGTTTTCTGTCATCCTGCCATGCCTCCTTGTTCCCTCTTCCTCAAAGAGTTCAGCTCTCCAAACTGGGGTTGCACCAACATGCTCAACATGCTAGTGCCTTTGAAAGTGTGACTGGCACACAACCAAACCCACCAGGAGGCTGTGTCCCTTTGGCCTTCTGGCATACTGGACAGGTCAGGTCCCTTCAGCCCACTGTGCTGAAAAAAAAAAAAAAGTGATCTTTTAGGATGCCCAGAGGGGACCTGCCATGGACAAAACAGAGCATGTTTGCTGCTCTATGCTTTGCAATTCATTGTTCGAGTAACATGGATAACCAGGAGGTTAGAAAGTGCCTGGCTACTGCCGTAGAAAAGTTGCAAGGAGTTAGGAGCTGCCTGCCCTACAAGAGGTACTACTTAAAGGTATACAGGAGCTGCTGCTCAGTTATTTCCCCCAACACCACAGTGGAGGTGTTTTCTTGGGAACTGGGGCTAGGAAGGAGCTGCACAAGTTTGGGGCTGTTAAGGACCAGGAGTCCCTTTGAGTCTATTATAGCAGGCCTAATGGGCTGGCATGCATGAGGCACAATAGTTTCTGCAAGCAATTCTAAGTACCGACAGTTATGTCTAAAATCACATCTGAACCTTTGTCTCCTCACCCAAAAGACCAGTTTCAGCTATGTCAAAAGGAGGTGACCTCCAGCAGTAGTCCCAAGTAAAGATTCTTTTGGTTCCACATGCTCTGCTATCACAGCTCACCTCCCTGTTAAAGGACAGTACAAACAAGGGCACAGCAATTTCAGCACATACCTCTCCCCAGCATAGTTTATAAGTCCTGCGTAAGCCAGCACTTATTCTACATATTGCTAAATGCCACACATAGGCACTTTGGCTGTTAGCTACCTTGTGTTTGTAGAAATAGAGTTGGTGAGGAGGGAGCCACTTTGCAAAAGATCTCCAAAGTTTGCCATGGATCAGTGTGTTCACATGCCCTCTGTGTACATGTGGAACAGGAGAGCTGTGATGTTGGAGGTAATGACAGTATCTTTAGCCCAAAATGCTGTGCTGCTGAAGATAACGCATTCACGAGCTCTACTGTGAAGCTGCACCTATCGCTGGGAGAACACAACATCGCATCAGAAGGCTTTGGGAGAAAAAGAGGTTTCCCCAAGTTAGGTGAATAAGACCCTGTGAAGATGCTCTTTTGCATAGAAAGGGGAAAAAAAGAGTGGGTAGCTGTGAGGATAAGACAAAGATCAAGGGTAGTTTAATTCTGCTACACAGGCTGAGGAGTTATTTTGCTTCAGCCCTCTCTAAGGATAGTGAACGAAGCTGATCATGAAAGGAAAAGAATATGAAGGGCAGAGAAATGGAAATTACCGTAGTCAGAATGTGTAGAAATCCGGGAGGTTTTAAGGCATTTACAAGGTACTTGGATAATCTCCATCTCACACCACATACTACTCTTCATCATTAATGCTTACAGCTCTCAAGGGTTGAAGGTCCCTGGTGTATATTGTGACAACACCAGTGCAGTACAGCCCAGTTCTCAACCTAATTTTGCCATCTCATAGTTTTGTTGAATAGTACAGTAGTCGAGTCCCACTGATTTAAATAGAGCTTCCTTTAGAGCTGGGTCCCCTGCAGCGTGAATTTGGGTAGAGGACACATACACTCCTTCAGTTTTTTATGCAGATACAGTTCCAAAACAGCTGTTTATGGCTAGCACTGTCAGTGCAGTGGCAGTGACCAGGGCAGAACTCTAATTCTCCCTTAGACCAAGAGGCACTGTGACTCATGGTTTTCAATGGGACTACGTAAAGCAAAATAATCCATCTCCAGATGAAAGGTAATAGAATGTGAATTTAGGGAACTAATCTCTGGTGTGCAGACATGAGATATACAGATTAGTAACAGATTAGTGGAGAAATTTGAGACTAAAAGCAGAATGGAGGGCAGTAACAAGTGTATCAAATGCCATCCTATCTAGATTCGTATGTAACACCTATAAACACAGTATCTGAGGAAGACTGCAACTGATGGCTTAAAGAACTTAAGTATGCTGTCAACTTTTGTCTTCCTTCTACATGAAATGTCAAGGAAGTCCCTAGAGTTTCAGTACATTTCAAAAAGCAAAATAATTTGTCTTAAGAAATAAATGTCCAATCCACAACTCTAAAGAAATCAACCAATCATAATTTCTAAAATGCATCCAAAAATTAGCACCTCAACTCCAGTGAAAGGTCATCAAAATAGTCTAAAAATGAGCCTCATTGATACAGTCTTATTTCCGCAAGTCTAAAGCTTTTTCAGTGGGTAAAGCCAATTTCTAAGGAATCAGATGAATAACCTGTGTCAGGCTATTACTCTACACCCATATGATTTTATGCTGTATTGTTAACCCAACAGTGGTGACACCTTTGAAATTATGAGATTGGCTGAAAAAGCATTATGTTTAAGATGTGAAAGGTCTTTGGGTGTTGTGTTGTATTCTTCTGTGTTTAGTGCTTAGGATTCATATTTTCAGGCAGGCTAAAAGTGTACATTTGAAACAAATAAAACTGCCAAATAAAGCAAGTTGACATGCTATCTGAGAGACTCTTGGACCATTCAGAAAAACAAAAAATTTTGCTAGGCTTGCAATAAAACTGTAATAGTTGGCAATACTGGTTTAAGTTTCTGGCCCTTCATGGTTTTTTAGTACTTGATATCCTCAGTACCTATTCCATCTGACATGACATTTTTGCTGTGAAAACTTACGGAAGTCCATCATGGTGACTCTTGGGGCTGAACCAATCCAGAATTTAGGGCTGGATAACATGGTCTAAATCTACATCAGGGAGACAGTACAAGCAATACAGGTTTAGAAGAACAAGGCAACAAGCAAAAGGGAGTTGCCAAAGTCTTAGCTACCAAGCTGTTATGTCCCCCTGTGTTGTCAGTATAGCCAAATTCACATTTGACTTACCCTGAAACATCACAGTTTCGTACAAAGCCGAACCAGCTTCAGTTCTGATTTTGCACTGCTAAACCTGATGAAAGTTTACAAAACTCAGATTGTCCTGAACATTCCTCACCCTTAATTTGGCAAAAACAATATAAACAAAAATAAATTCTGGTATTAGAAACAGAAAATTGTTTTTTCATCTTTTCTTTACATTCTGACCAATAAGCGATGTTTCTAATAAAACCATAGGGTGTATCTTGTTTAGTAGTGTGTAGAGGTTTTGATGTATACTGGTCTATTTCCTCATCTGGAATAAATTGGTCTGATTGCCCTAATTTCAGTGCAATGTGATCTCTCCCAAGAAGTGGTAGAGAACAGTCTTGTGGTTCTTTAGAGCAGGACATCAATGTGAACATATGGCTTCATGGAAATTAGGGTGTATATGCTCCAAAACAGAAATGTATTGCATACCAGCAGGAAGAATCTCCATTGATGTCAGTTCAAGTAACAGGATATGTTCAAGTTGGTATCTTCAACTAATCTTAAGATCTATGTAACTGGCCTCAGGGATGTTTCTTGCATTGCTTTGCAAAGAGGGACTTGCTTGCAAGGGGAGATTGCTTGAAAGTTGTCTTTGGGCTAGATTTTCCACAAGTTTTGCTCAGGAAATTCAGCAGAAACAAGTAACTCCTTCATCCTTCCAGAGAAATCAAGTGGATGAAGACTTCCTCTTCCACTTTTGCAGACCTGAGCCTTAACAATAAATGAACACCTCTTTTTGTTGGCTGCAACTGAAGTTTTCTGGTAGTTTACCCTGTGTGTCAAATCTGGCAGTTGGCTAAAAGCCTTCAATATGTAGAGAAGAAAAACTTGCTAAGAGGTGTTAGGTGTTTGACCCTATGTAAACATCAGTGTAAGTTGGTCTTGGTGGTTCACTGCAAGCTGGCCTCACTGTGGTGCAAACTGGAGTAAGGTGGTAAAATGGTGTAAATCTAAGCTATGGTGAAAAGGGATAAAATTAGATTCTTGAAGCAAATCAGCTTCTTCTTCAAGTTGTGAGAAGCAAGATAGGAATTTAATTGATAAAGACTGCCAGTAGAGTGTTACTATTATTTGGAGATGTTAAACTCAGTTTAAGGCTGCAAATGCAAGAACTGGGTAACTGGTGCATGTGGCAATGTTCATCTTGTAAATCTCTCAGTGATAACAGTGAGGAACAGTAGTTTGTGCTCACCACAAGGATTTCTTTGGAAAGTCTAAAGGAGGTTTGGCAGTTAACAATTGAGTGTAATAGCTGCTTCTGTGCTACTTAAAAATTGTACTAGATTGGAGAGAAGCAAACTGAGGGAAAGTGAGCATTGTTCTTCATTGTCGTTACTGTTTCAACATGCGAAGAAGGAGATAGTTTGCGGAATAAACAGGACAATGTTGTGAATGGCTGCTTTGTTGTCTTAACTTGCATGAAGGAGAAATCTGGAAGCTGCTATAATCTGGGGTTAATTGACTGCTTGGGAACAGAACTGCCCTGTTCCTCCAGGAAGAAGTTTGTTTAGATGGCACCTGTGCTCTGCTGTGGTACTGTTCTGTGGAGATGAGAGAGACATGGATAACTCCAGTTCTTTCTCTACCTTCACAGGGACTACAAGTGCATCAACAACAGAGTCAGGTTTCCTGAGCAGCTGGCAGATGTAAAACTGTTGGTGTGGGTCTTGGGTAGTAATTATCCTGTAAGATTAGACTGACTGGGACAAAGGCTAAGCACATGTAGGAAACATGGAAGAGGACTTTGCTGGAATTAGTACATCACAACTTTTTTTCCCAGGCTTTCCCATCCCTTCCCTCCGCTGATGCTGTGTGGACACTAGAGATTGGCACATTGTCAAAAGGTACAATGCGTCTTCATTTTAAGGAGTAGCATTCCCTGAAGGGACAGTGAGTTGGATTCATTTGACCAGGTGGAGATTTGTGTGTCTGAGCTGGTCATCTAGCCTTTGTAAGCAAGAAAGAGGTGCTTCTAGCACATAATTTACCTCATCAGAAACTAGACATCTGAATTAGCTCAGATGAATAAAATGCTAAAAGTGCCCATTTTTCTTCACTGAGAACAAAGGTGTCTAGTTCTGAAGCAGATCTATCTACCTTGCAAACATATCATATGAAGTAAGACACCTTCTCTTTCTCTTGAAGGCAGTCATGGCCAGAAGGCTATAATGAACATCAAACCTACCCTACTTTGCATTACCAGAGAGGAAGAGAGAGAGAAAATCCCATCATGTAGCCTGAGGTTTTCTAAAAATGACTTACTGGGAGCTTACAATTGGTCCTGATGCTATCAACAGAAGTTCTGGTGCTGACTTTGCTGGGGCTGTTAATTCTGCATGTCTCTGGAGACCGAATGGGTGCCCATCCATCCATACTTCTAATCTATCTCCATTTAGCACAGCATATTGCCATCCATCAATTGCCAGAGGGAATCTACATTATGTACAGAATATAGATGCAAATCATATCTTTCACTCAAAAAATGATAGGCACAAGTATCTTCCAGAGTAATAGAGACTAACCTCTCTCAGGTCAGCTTTGCTACCCTCCCAGCTCCAACACTGTTATTATCAATGACGTTGATATTTTCCAACAACTAGTTTACCTGCCCCTGCTGAGTTGGAATTAATTTAGAAGAAAATTGGTACTTAAACCTTTTTACATAATAAAGTAACTCTCTTCCAGCTCTCTTAAGGCACATAAAGTGTATAGGGGATTTGATAAACAGAAACATACCAAGGCCAGCAAAATGCTTTGCTTGACTCCAGAGAGTGTCAGCATAACTTTCTTGGATTAGATCCTTGGTCCATGGTGTCTAGTATTTTGGCATGGCTGGGTGGTCATGAGTGTTTCATTCTAGTCTCTGAAAGATGGGGAAGGGCTTATCCCCAGATTCATGATGACTTTAATGCCTTCTGGTATGTTTTTTGTAATGTTTAGCCTCACTTCCATCACGCGTTTCCCTTCTTAGTCACGTTATGCATTATGCTGGACCTAGAACTTCTTGCTACTAATTCTTACCAGGCAAATACTCATTCAGTTTTAATCGATCAAGAAAAAGGTCCTATAAAATTTGGCAGATGAAAGTAGAAGAGCTGAAACTCTCTTGAAAGTTGTAAGCTCGTAATAGATCAACCTTAACAGACTCTTAAGTTAGTAGTACAGTTTTCTTGAAAAGCTTCTACAAACTGTAACAAATACAGTCTCAGCCCCTCTCAGTGGCCCAAGGTTATATTAATATCCTTGTTTTGCTAGTGGACATTTCAAAATGAAGAGACTTGCCCAAAAGAGAGCAACGGTGTTTAGAGAAGGCACAAAAACTCCCAGCTTCTTGTTCCCAGTTAATCCAATAGCCTGATAAGAAGTACAGAGTTGACTTCAATTATAGTTACAAAAAATTAAAGACCAGATAAAAATGAAGGTACTGAAATGACATGGAAGGATTTACAAAAGAATTTTTTAGTCACTGATAAGAGTGGGAGGCTGCAGGATACTGAGATGTCTGAACACCTGGCTTTTCTCTTTGTTTGTTTACAGCTCTGATGACAATTTAAAGCAATAATTAATAATAATAATAATAATAATGTGAAAGGAAAATGGAATCAGCCTAAAAACCCAGCAGGTAAAGTATCAGCATTGTCTTAAGAAATAACTTTGCCTTCTGATTTTATTCTTGAGCAGGAAGAAGAAACAACATGGAGAAGGAGATGTTGTTGTATGAATTAGGACAGTGAGAACAGGGAATACTCAGCCCTCTGACCCTGGCTGTCAATATCTACATCAATATCTATATATGTCAATGTCTATGGGAGAAGTGAGAAAGCAAATGATGGGTTTTAAGTGGCCGTCTTGTCAATGGATGAGGAGGAGGAGCAAGAAATATTTTGGGAAGGTTGATGAACAAGCCATCTGCATAGTGTTAATTCCTCTGCTAAGCTGTCTTATTGAGTGGGTAAAGAAGCAAGTTGGTCCCTTCCTTTCTTACCTGGGCAAGGTTATCTGATACCTTCCCACACCATTCTACCTAGCGAGTTCTTAGTGGAGGTGATGCTTTTTCTCCAGAGCTCTAGATCTTGATGACAGCATTGCTGACCCAATGAAAACTATATGGAAAGGACATCTCCGGTTTGGTTTAATTTAATAAGCCTGCAATTTTAAAGAATGATTATAATCTCTGCAGGCATCTGCTGTCTGATCTCACAATCCTGATTCCAACCACTGGGACGCCAGGAAAGGGAGGATGGTTTCTTTCTTATCAGTATATTGACGGAGGACAAGGAAGAGAGCTAGGGAAGGAGAATTAGGGGGACATAGCCTCTGATGCTCTAATTCAGCTAGCAAAGGCCAGTTAAGTTACCTGGTTGTGGATGGTGATGGCAATTAAAAAGTGGGTCTGGCTGTGGAGGAGAGGGTGATGATGCACCTTGGCAGACTATCACTTTGTCCTCCAACAAAGGAAGGGGCAAGCTGAAAGCAGTCTGGGAAGGAGGCAAGCTGAAAGGGGAGGAAGAAAGAAGATGACAGGAGAAGGAGACAAGAAATAGAGGGAAGATGAAAGGTAAGAACCAGAGCAAAGAGGAGAGGTCAAGAAGTAGGATGGATAACTGAGGGGGCTTTTAGGAGCTTGAGAGACAAGTTCTGAAGAAGAGGAGGTTGAAAGTATATACATAGGCAAATTATAACAAAAAAGGACTGGGGTATGGAAGGTAAGGCACTGATCAGCTTCATCCTGAAAGATTGTTACAAATTCTTCAGTGAGAAAGTACCTGCCAGACTTGAAGCTCGCCATTTAAATTATGCTCTTGAAGGCTGTGTTCGAGGTCTGCAGCCTGGACAGTTCACCTGGTCGTAGCCTTGGGACGTGCGAAGCTCTGAATGAGTCAGAGGGGTATGAACCACAGCACAGTGGTACTGCACGCTCTTCCTCTCCCTTGGACATCTTGGTGCTGAAGCTTGCCAGCATCAGTGGCCAGAAGGGTGAGGGTTTTGTTCTGTTCAAAATACACCTGTTTGAAAACTTTCCATTGAGATACTGGGGGAGAAGGTGATGTCCCACCATGTAAAAGTAGCTTTTGCCAAAGGATGGCAGTACCTGCATGTGTTTCTGCAAAAATCATCTCTTCCCTGGGAAATGGGAAGGGGGATGTTGAATTAAGGTATTTTTGTCACCAAAGCAGAAGTAATTTTTGAAAGATTTTAGCTATCTTTGGCCAAAAGGCTTTTTAGGTTGTTTTTGTTTGTTGGTTTGTTTGTTTGTTTGTTTTGTTGATTTTTGGCAGCTGGTGAAGAAGTGGAATATTTTTGTGGGGAAAGAAATGTCTAAATATCTTCAGATTTAATATTTCTGTTGCTGTTATCAAATTGTGACTTAAGGTCAGCTTAATGGAAACTTGATGTGATATGAGTTTTATACTTGAAGATTACTGTTGTTGTATTGCCTATGATTTCCTTTCTTTTTAGATGATGCCATTCTGCAAGGAAATAGCATTGAGTGAACTTAATTCTAAATTAAGAGATGTTCTTGAGCAGGTAGTAGCAAGGGGAAAAGACAAAAGCAGGAGAAAAAATGGAATAACTACACCTATATTGGTGTTTGCAATTGTGCTCTGAGCTTGCACTTTCCAGCTTTTAAAAGTACTTCTATTTTACTGTGAGTTCTATGAAAAAATGAGGAAAGATTGGCAATGACAGAGCAAGAAAGCAAGATAAACACAAAACGATACAAGCAAGTCACTTCTAGTACAATTTCTTTCAAGTAGACTGTCGATTTAGATTATTTGCAGGCATCTAGGCATTGAGGCTATCAACACAAATATCTTAATTACTTTCCTATGGCTCTTACAAACCACTGCTGCTTCTTTATCTACTTTTTATAGAAGACGTCTTGTTGAACCTTTCCTAGCTAATTTACTTCCTACCAGTTTGGAATTCTTCTCACTTCTGAAAGAAACTACATTTCCTATAATCGCTTTGCTTTAGCCCAATAAGCTTTTTATTCCTGGTTCAGTTGTTACTGGAGTGGGAGAAGCTCGTGTCTCTGTGGTCCATTCAGTAGCCTGAATAAATAAGAAGGAATTTTCTACAGGTGATGTGTTTCAATTACTCCTTTTCTCTGCCCAAATCAGAGAAAGAATCAGCACGTTGACCAGGCAGCTTTATTTCTCATGTTGAATAGAAGGCTGAACAGAGAAAGATTAGTTAGTTGTAACAAACTGCCACAGAAGAGAAATAACAGTTGAGTGAAGAATAGAAGTGCGTACATGAAATCTGACTGACACCAACTATGGTTGCTTAAGTGCTCTTTGGCTTTTGGGCCTTGACTGTTGTGTACTGAGTTTGCTTGAAAAATCTGGCTTCTTCACTGAGATGTGTAAGGAAAGATTTCAAAGGGATCTTGGGAGTATTGATCTGTTTTGAAAAAATACTGCCTTTCCTTCTATGCGTAACTGGAGTGGAATGCTAAAATTTGTGTATTCAGTAGTGCTAGTTCAAGAAGATGTTAACTATTTATTACTTTCGTGTGCTCCTACAAAGGATGCATATGTTTCATAGATGAAAAAAAATGTGCAGAGTGAAACCCCTTTGTTTCTTAAGCTTCTCTTTTTGTTAAGTTTCTTATCAGAAAAACAGGAATGTGAACATTGGGCAACAAAGATTGCTTCTTCCTCAAAAACAGAAAGAATGAGCCAACATTTTTAGTGAAAATGTTGCTGTCGGTATCTGTTTATTAATCTAAGCATTTGTTAAAACCAAACCTCCCTGCCCTAATCTTTGATGAAGATGTACTTTTAATGATGAAAAAGTACAAATAAATTGCGGAGAAAATGCACTGCTGTGTGTATATTAATACAGGCGGGGAAACTCAAGAAGCTTTGAAAGGGCTCTTGTTCATAAATAATGAATCAGGAAAGACACATTCTTACAGTGAAATCTTCAGAAAAGGCAGATGCATGGGCTCACTGGGAAAGCGGGATTTCTTTTCTGTGCACAAGTGTTTCAGTGCTTGTTTTTGTCCTAATCGGAGAGACAGAAGATAACATAAATATTGAAATATTGAAAACGGTGTTAGAAATACTTCTGAAAAAAAATGTTTTGGAAATGGCAGTTTTGGATTTCATGTTGGTTCTAATCTACATAGGACAGTTTTGCTCCACTGTTTCAAGGGAGACGCAATACTGGTACTCACCTCCTCAAACCCAATTCTTTTCTCTGGACTGGGCTTTCTGACCAGACTCTCACCGAAATATTGTCATGTCCAATCTTCTCTCATGAAAGCAAAGCAAATCCTGAGAGTTGAGAGACTCCATGGCCCAATTTAAATCCTTCCATGTGTACTGTATGCATGAGGTCTGGTGGTCAGCTTTTTGTCTGCGTGCGCCTGAACTCTATACCCCACTCTGATCGGTACCCTTGAGACTTCCATATAGCACTGCTGATCTGCAGTTGTTCAGCTCGGCCCAATCCTTTTATCAGGAAAATCAAAATTAGGTTGGTATAGAGCTTTATCCCTTTGAAAACAGGAGGGAGAATGAGGGTTTTACAATAGAAATACGTGTGCCAAAATGCCTTGCTAGGTGTTTTCTGCTTTCAGATTTGTCTGTTATTCTTTCTTGCCACTTTTTGTTCATTTTTATCTTTCATTTTCAATTTTGAAATGGAAAAAAAGTATTTGAAGAAGGGAAAAGGGAGAATGGGTTTTTAAGTGAACGTTTGCTTTTTCAGTAATTGAGGAGAATATTAATAAAATTTGATCTTTTTGCCAGCAATTTTACCATCATTTTACAAGGATGAATTTTTCTTTTGTGTATTGTATTCTTGAATGCCTCTTCCTGTAAAATATCTTCTGAAAATATTCTGCATTTGAGTGTTGTTAGTACTACTTATCTGAGGGGATGATACAATAACAAAACAGTGTTTTTATCAAAGGATGTGTCGTAAAAGTCAGTGCTATCTGTATGAATACCAATACATAAAAAGCAGTAATGCATGTGTAATGCCTTTAAAACACATTCAATTTCTGAAATGGCTTATGAACCAATATATGGGATGTTGCCTTCATCTCTGAGGTGTTTCTGTAACCTGAAATGGCACAGCTCTTGTGCTACAAAGTCCTGTAGCCGGGCTATGAAGTGAGCAATAGCGTGCGCAACTAAAACTTGGGTAACTGTACTCTCCAGGGGTCCGCAGGTTACCTTAGATAACGCTTTCAACACAGGTTGGCTCTTTTGCCCTTTGTAATGTTTCCTTAGGCACGCACGTGAGAACGCCTTTTTTTGTTGTCACCCACCATGTTGCCCTTGAGCTGGAGAGGGGAGAGGTCAGTACCTCACCCCCATCTGGCCAGCTGGGGAGTGCAGGCCCACCCGGAGAATTAGGACCTGACCCAGGAATATCCGTCTGGAATGGTTTTGTGAGGCATGCAGCATTGCCCAAATGAATGGAGCAAAATAGGCATCTTTACTTCACTAGGAAATAGGATACTAAAGAGTAAAGTTTACTGTATGAAGAGTGTCAGAAAGTAAGGTTGCCAGCAGTATTGATTGTGACATAAATTACTCAACAGGAATCTTCCGGACCTGCAAGATTTTTATCTCCAAAGTGTTTCACCCGTCTTACTTCTAAATTCCAGAATTGTTGCTGCTTTCTAACAGCCCATAGGTGTATCAAAAAGTTGCCTTACATGTTTCAAAGCATAAACAGCATTAAGTTCAAATATTTCTGAACAATTTCATAGTAGAGTGAACTTTTTTTCAATCCCAAACTGTGATGGAGGTCAGTTGTGTTTCCTGGAGATATTTTAGCCAAATTAAAAGAAAAAAACATTCAAACCCCAAGAGTTTCCAGCTTTGAATGACAGCCTTTCTCCTGGTTCCCATTAAAAGAAGGCCTGTTGTTCCTAGTTAGGTCCCAGCTCTATTGTGTCATTCTGCAGTCAGCACATCCAGTTCTGCAAAATATTTTTCTGTTGCTACCTTCAAACCACTTAGAAGAGTAATAAGGGCTTCCTCAAATGCACTTAGCTGATGTAGCAATAGTCACTGTTACAGCACTCTGGATCAGAAATGGCCTATCCTGTAGATAGGCTCTACCAAGGCTTATGCAGATGCTATTTGTGGCTTTTGAGCTTCTTTGCAAAGGGAAAGTAACAACCCACTATTCCACATGAGGCAGTTTGGATCCAAGAGAGCAGAAGCGACTCCCTAACCCAGAGGGCCTTGTTCTATGGTAGTGCTGAGAGCAGAGTCAAATGTCTAGACTCAGCATGGTGTTGCCAGTTCACCAGCCAGTGCAGGATTTTACTCCTTTGTGAGAAGCTGAGATTTCTCTGCAGTTTGATATGTTCCACACAAGTAAAAGGAAAGACTGTAACTCTTATCTTTCCCCTACCATCATCACCACTTTAATATCGTTGCTATGCTGCTGATTAATCTCAGACTTTTTAAGCAACTTTGGGGATTTTACCATCAGTGACGGGGGACTGAATGGATGCAGCAGTGCTGTATTTAGTAGCTGAAACAAGCACAAGCGATTGCCTGGCTCCAAGTTCTCTGTGGAGATAGGAAGAGATTCTCAACAGCTTGTCCATGGTAGCTGATGATCTGATCCCTTATGTTCGTATTTTGCCAAAGCAAAAGGCTGTGGGCAAACATAATCTTTCAGTTGTGCCATGTGGAACAGGATATCTCCTTGAGCTGCTCATCTCTGAAGGAAAGCTGGTACAAGGGGGTGGAAATTCCTGTTGAGGGTCAGTGAGAAGAAAATAGGAGTGGGCTGGCATTAATTATCTCCTCAGCCAGCAAAGCCGCAGCATGACTGGATGCATCCTCAGTTGAAGGTTTAGCTAACAGCTAAAATTCAGTCACTCCTCCTTCTCAGACCAGAAATGCAGCAGTTACATGACACAGAGCACTAATCCAGTAAAAACATGATTGTATTTGTTCAGTTATTCTGACTTTGCATCAGCAGGTGTAATGCCAGATGAGGTCCCTCACAACTGCCTGGGAGCAGCCTGGCACTGCTCTGTGACCCAGCAAAGTCCTGTTCTGATCTGATGATGCTGATGACTGTGTGACAGGAGTAAGGCCCTGATACTAAAGCCATTGCATGAGGCATGGCTTAGCCATTTTCTTAAAATGTAAAATAAGCCTATGCTGATTAAAAAAAAGAAAACAAATCACCCATGTTTCTGGCCAGCTGGAGGATGATTCTACTAGGATTCACCCCATGCGTATTTTTCAGCAAATTATTCAAAAATGATTTTGCTCAGTCCTGAAACTGTTTTGTTTTAGATCTGCTACTCGTTTTCAGTTTCTTAGCATTACCAGATCGTAGGGTCTTGAAAGCATTGCCCTGTGAGTTATAGGGCAGTAAGTGGGAAAGGTGAGCTCTTGCATACAACAGAAAGCTCAAGGCCAGTTCTCGGCAGTGGCAAGGTAAATAACCATTTTTGATAATTTTCTGTTAATAGGCTTTTTCAACCACAGGGATCTGCTGTGTATTTTCTCTAGGTATGTGGTCAAGTAAAACTGCAGTCTTAATCACCCAGTTAGTGTGGCTGTCTCCTTGGTGCATCACTTATCTAAGTAAATCTTGCGATGGTAGAAAGTTTTTTTTCCCAGAATTATACTGTTATTTACGAAAAAATATGTAATGTGCATCTTAAGCGAGTGCTGTTCACTTGGGGTTGACGAGCTCAAGAGAAATTAGTCTTCTCTGTCTCATCACATTCCTTTAAATTTAGTTTCCACAAAATATAAGAAGGTTGAACAGGCAGGGTCTTTTCAGAGTCCTAGCTCAACTTCCATTTCCCCTAGCTCTATACAGGTATTTTAACAAAAATTATAATGAAGAAAATAGAAGTGCTTTTCAGACTGCAGCCTCTTATATTATCACATCCTGTTTATGGATAATAAATGCTAAGAGGATCTACAAGCTGTTAGACCCCAGCTATTCCTTGCCTTCATTTCCATGTCTCATAGTAAATGCTTTTGGGGTTGATTAAATACTCTTCCCTGGCACAAAATACATTCTTCTCTTGCAGCCAAGTGTATACTGCATTCAGAAAAGTGTTTCTCTTGATGTTATTCTTCACAGCATTTTTCTGTAGTTCTGCAAAATAGATACAGTGAAGGGGATGTCTGGAAGGTAGCAAGGTTGAGGACAGTATCTGTAGAATATTTTCAAAATCAGTTGCAAACCTTAAAGGGAATGCATATGTATTATTGTTCTTTTTGTTGTAAAATCCTACAGGCCTTAGCTGTAAGGTTTTTTTACATTTGTTCCATCAGTACATTTGTTTGACCTACAGAACGGTTAATACTCACAGAGGTTCAAGTGCAAGTCTGCTTGAGCCCAGTCCTCAGCTAGTATAAATGTGAGCTGGGTCCTGACATCAGCACAGTTATTCTGCTTTATACTGGCCAGGGAATGGCCTGCCGTTTATTGGCAGAGGAAAGGTATTGCATATTGCACTGGATGGTGAAATTTGGCTTCGTTCCAAAAGTGGGAATGTGGCCTGCCAGTCTTCCACAGAAGATATTTTTTGTGAAAAAAATTAATCATTTAGGCTTGTCTGAGAATGTTTTGCTGGTGGTGTCATTTCAATTTTGACTTTGTAACAACTTCATCTCTAACAGGAATTGAAATGAGAAACTGCTTCAGACTGAAAAATCAATGTTATGATCAACAATTTTTCAAAATGTTTTGTCTTCCTGAAAAGAGAGTGTTTTTTTGTTCTGCTTTGTTTCAGAAATGTAATGCTCACAACCTCTTTCTCTTATGGCCCGTGGCTGAACTTTTGAATAGAAAGGAAATTCTGCTTTCTGGGAAGCTGCAACTTTTAATTGTGATTAGGAAGAACTTGACAACTCGAATCTCTGAAGCCAAGAAATAAAGCAAGCTACTTTTTATTTTCTTTTTTATTTTCTCTCGCAGATGACTCAATTTCTCAGCAACCTCAGGATTTCTGATAGCCTGGCTTTTGATCCCCCTCCCCTCCATCCAGTCATTTCTTCTTACCCTAATTATTCTTGTGTGCCTGCAGGGTGTGGCACTACCCCTTTATTATATGATGAACATGTACACCTCACCACTACTCACTGAGCCTGAAATGTTTCTTTATAGAGCCTTCCTGCTCTCTTTGCTAGTAATGAACCTGTACAGTCTTTCAGTCTCTCCTGTGGAAGCAGAAAGACTGCAATTTCCAGGATGATGAGGGGGAGGAGGAAGCATAGAAATGGCTTGGAATAAAGTTAAATGCATTAATTTTTTTTTTCCTCCCAATTCATTCTCTTCCATTAAAAATTCAGCCCCAAGTTGTTTCATTTGGAGAAAAAATGTATTGCTGCTGCAATGCTTACAGGTTGCTCCCTAGTATTGGGGTTGTGATGAGCATGTGCTCAGCCCATCCTGACTGCAGAAAGGAGTGATGTGGCTCAACCCAGGGAGCTGGCTGGTTTATCTGGCAGTGGCGGGCAAAGTTCTAGTTGTCTGACCGAAATCAAATGACTGCGATCTAAAGGCTCTGGCAGACTAGCCATATGGGTTTAATATGCTGTGATCATTCTTCCCCTACTGTATGCCTTGCCCCTCTGCCTTGAGAGCGCATGACACACTTCCCGCCCTAATGCTCCCACTGTGTAGGAGGAGAACGTAGTAGGAGAAGATCCCTTTAGCCCCTACAGTGTGATGCACCAGAGCTCGTCTGTGAGAGCTGGTAGTGATCAAGGCAGGAGCAACATGGAGGCAGATCTGCCTGTATCTGCCCAGTGGGTTCTTCCCACCTCTATGGGAAGCATCTGGCATTGGCTGCTCTGAGAGAGAGGCGACTGAGCTAGATGAATGCAGCCTGGCAGTTCCTGTGTCTGTTCATTAATGACCAAAGCAGGATCTGCTTTTTGTTCCCTTTTCACAACACTTTATCTTTTTGGTATGTGTTTTTCACGGACAAATAAAAATATTGAAAGTACCTGAGGCATTTAGACAGGCACAGAACTCCAAAGGAAAGTTTTTACTTAAATGTTTTGCTGGCTGAATCAAGTGAAAATGATAGAGATACTAGATGTTAGTTTATGCCATGAGGTGTCTATGCCAGGTTGCCTTCAAGTACTGGGGGAAAAACCCATCTCTCAGCTAAATCCAAACTTACTGGCATGGAGGCCATTGGTGTACCAGAATCCCCACTGATACCAAATGAAAAGAAACAGGAACCATTTGGTAGTAGTTGAAGGAGGTATGTGTTGCTGTGTGTATCCAGTATGTTTCAGGGTTTGGGGATGTGAATGCTCTAAATCTCTAGAAGGGAATTTCCTGACCTTCTGCAAGGCTTTAGCACAGTTTATGCTCTTCTGAATAAGAGCCCTAACACGTGGACTGACGTGCTAGTACCTGTGTTTACAACAGCAGACCTTCCACAAAGAGAAGGATGATACCTTTTTTGAGCTATGTGCTGATGATGGGACAAGGTGGCCTGATATTTTGGAGGAGGATGACCACTTCTGATAGCAGGAGCAGTGTACTTGTGCTAGTCCTGATGGTATTTCTCAGTCCCAGACACCTCCGTGCTACTTCACTGCAATTTAACCTGAGCCTTCTCTCCAAGTCAGGCTATCAAGCAGATAGTCTGCAGCCCAGGTTGCATCCTGAATGTGATGAGCAGAAATGGGTAAAGCTATCACAAAAAAACTCCAGTCTCTGCAAACTGGATCTGTCCTTAAGTTTCTTCTGCACCTTGGAAGCTCAGGTCAGAACCCAGGACGAAATCAGGTTGATTTGGAAACTCTGCAGGATTCATATCTCTGTGTAGCCTCAGCATGAAGTTAGAGTCACTTGCATAGTGTGTTTGCTCAGTTTTTCTCTCCCAAGATGGTTTAGGGACTACAAAGCACGTATGTAGCACAGGCCAGATCACGATGCTTTGTTGTGTATGCACTGGGAGCACTACCATCTTCTCCCAGCTTTTAAAGAAAGAAAAAAAGATCATGTTTGTGAAATTACCTGTGATTTCTCTCTAGGTCCTGGCTTTGCACCCTTCCTTGTTGAAGAGCAGTAGACAGCCTTCAGTTTTCCACGGACATGATTATCTGGCAAGGAGTGGTGACCTTACTGGTACCCTAGGTCACTAAGCACTGGCTTTGGGTAGACTTACAGTCCCTGGACCAGGAGAAGGAGAGAAGATTATGCGTTTTGGAAGGTAAGTGCTTCTTTCCTCTGTTCTTGCTGATGAGGGAAGGGCTCCAAGCATAGGAATCAGAGGGGAGATTGTAGTCATACTGGATTCAGTCAAAAAATGGTATACTGGATGGGCTGACTGGTGTGTCACTCTCCAAGCAAGGGGGAAGGCAGCTAAAAAATGGAAGACTACCTTAGAAGCGATCCATTCTCTGGGGGAGTTGATTGTTTTGTTCTCATTTTTTTAATTTAATTGTAATTTATCAGAAGTTTTTATGGTTGTGTGTGCATAAGAACATGTATGTGTTTTTAACCAAAGTCAGGAAAATCAGTTTTAACTTGTGCAAGGAAAATAAAAGCTTGCTTTTTACTATGCAAAATGTCTTTCAGCTGCACTGGCTAATAGCATACTGCAGATGCAAGAGATAAGTAGTAGTCTATGTTGGAGATGACTGCAAGAGGAAAAGGAGGAGGAAGAACATGAGGGAGCCAAACTTTTGGACTGAAGCATTTTTCTATTAAAAAATGGAAGATTCAACAGCATAGTATGTGTATGTCTAGCAATCTTGCCAAGTTGTTTTGGAGAGAAAACAATGTGAAAAATCAAAATGATTAATGTCAAAATTGTTTTAAGCGCAACTTTTTTGATTTGCAATAGTTTAATTCTGACTGTTCAGTGAAAACAATATCCAATTCAATTAAGCCAATGGCACATAATCTTTCACATGGAGGTGTAAATCTAAGCACCAGTTTCACTTATGCATGCCTCTTCTTCTGGAGGTTGGAGAAGGCCTGGGAGCTGTATAAATGGGACTCTGTTCCTTTCAAGGAAGGAGAGATGTGCCCAGGAGGGCTACACTGTGAAAAGAGCTCTAAGTGGAGAACTGCTGCCATGGGGCAGAGGGGAAACAAACAGCTTAAGGAAATCCTGCTAGGCTTTGGAAGCATTTGGTTCAGCTTAGGCTCCATCTGCAAAAGAGTTTTGACTCACTAGAGAGTTATGAGAAGGTGTATGGAAATGGGGCTGTGTGATTCTGGGCGTAAGACAGGAGAAATGGAATGCGAACCCAGCCCTTGTTAAGAATGACTGTCTTTCTCCTTCCCTACTCAGTTCATCCTGGCTAGCTAGACAATAATTTTAAAAAGTAAATTTATGCGTGATGTCTGTCTTCTCTGAATAAGAGAAGTCTTCAAGCCCTGGGAAAGGGCATTTAACACATTTTTTTAAGTATTAAAATAACTTTCCAGGGGATGCAAAAAATTTTTTTAATTTGTTGGTGCCACAGAGGAAGAAAAGCTCCAGCTCTTATTCTGGGTTTCCTTGAAGCAACTACCCTTTTGCAGTTATTTAGAGCTCTCAGCAGAATGAGACCCAAGGAGGTTTTTTCCTCCGGTCCTTTTCAGGGATGCTTAGTGGCATTTTATGGGATCAACAGTTCAGGGCATCACAAGGGGATGAATAGGGGGATATATGTTGGGAGGTGGGTGTCCCGATCCAGTATCGGGGGGGGGGGGGGGTTGTTACGATCCCAAGGACAAGAT
Source organism: Dromaius novaehollandiae (assembly GCF_036370855.1). Lineage (NCBI taxonomy): Eukaryota > Metazoa > Chordata > Aves > Casuariiformes > Dromaiidae > Dromaius > Dromaius novaehollandiae. The sequence continues at coordinate 2,062,128 of NC_088101.1, forward strand.
TAAGACGCTAAAACCGGTCAAATATCATACAACCTTTTAATTTTATTTTCCACGGAGTGGGGAGAAAAGGTGGGGAAAGGCAAAGGGGAGGAGAGAGAGAGAGAGAAAAGGGGGAGAGAGAAAGGGATATCACCACCCGTGGATCCAGCAGCGTCCCGTTGGTCCTCTTCACCCTGGGTGTAAATTTTAGCAGTGCGCGTGCAGTAATTACAACTCGAGCAGGGTCCGACCCTAGGTTCCCGCTGAAAAGTTTGGAGCCAAATCAAGGCAAATTAAATAAATAAATTGTAATGACATGCATGCAGTAGTTACAGCTCAAGTTGGGTGCCTCCAAAGAGGGACCCTGAACAAAGAAATCCTTGGGCAATTATAGCTTTTTCAAATTAAGTTTCCCACCCCTCACGCGGTAGTTCAGACCAATAGTAATTTTGGGGTCTGGGGTCTCCTGCTCCCTATTGGGTCTCATCGTTGTTCCCAGGCAGGCTGCTTTTCTCCCTTATCTTTGCTGTTGCGGTTTCTGCTGACAGATGTGTTTTGATTCCTCGGGTTCTGCCCTTCTTTCTCAGGGCCCTGACAAACAGGTGTTGTTCCAGCAATTAGCACTGCCCCAGCAGTGACAGTAGGTGTTATCTTCCAAGGTCTTGACGAAGAGGATATAATCCAGACCCCCCCTAATTAACACTGTTTCAGCAGTGAGGGGAGGCTTTGTTTCCCAGGGTCCTGGCGCCCAAGCAGGCCTTATTTCAAAGCCTTCACATCCTCCCTCCTGGAGTGTGAAGCATAGGAATGCAAACTGCTTGTAACTCCCTTATCTTTCCAGTCTGCACCAGCTCTGGGGCCCTTTCTCACTGAACTAGGGAGTGCAGCCTAAGGCTTCAGCAAATTTAGCTACTCATGCTAAGCAAGTTTTATAAAAGTTGTGCTAAGCAGCAGTAATTTGCAGTCCAGGTCCCAACGTCTCTGTCCGATCGTGCCCTGGTTCAGCGCAGGCTCGGTGTGTCCTGGGTGGTCGCAGGGAGACCATTTCAGGGGTCACAGCAGCTCAGTCCTGTTTCTGCCAGGAGCAGATGGTTTGTTCAGGGTTATAGTTTGCTTGCACCTTATGTACCAAGAAATGTTTAAGGCAAAAGTCCTGTCCGCCACAGTGGGGAAGGCTCCTAGGACTGGGTCTCTCTGGAAGAGAAGGCACAGCAAGGTGTGCTGGTGCATGCAGCAAGTTAGGAGGGGGTGTCAGGGATGGCGGTAACAACCTTTTGATTGGTGATGAAGATGATGGTAGGGGAAGGACTGGCTGGCATACAGAACTGGTGTTCTTTGCTGTGGCAAAAGCTTGTAGGGCCAGCTTCAGCTAAGTGCCACGTAACAGCTGTCACTCTACATGTCTGGCTGACTCTCTTCCTCGAGACTGAATTAAACAGCCCTTGGCCTGTTCTTCCCTTTCTAAGCAGCAAGAATATTTATGTGGCAACTTTCAGACCCATCTCCTCTAGGAGGGACAGCCTCCAGGCAGGCTCCTGTCACTAGGCTACCTGTTCTGGCAGAGCGCTTTCCCTCCCAGTGGCAGCTCCCGCACCAGCCGAAGAGCTAGCCGCAGTCCCTCAGGCTCCACACTCAGGGTATGCACAAAGGCAAGGTGAAAGGCAAGTCTCCCTCATCCGGCCGGTCGCTGTAATCCCTCGGCACCTTCATTCTTACTGATCTGCCTGTGTATCCCAACAGCAATGCTTCCCCTAGTGCTGGGCAGCCAGATATTTAAATCAGGATTTCAAGCAGGTTGACAACCTAGTTAGTAGGTATTTGTATGTGTGGTTTTCAGGAACATCTTTCTTACACTTGTGTATGGTAGGCTGCAGGCTGTCTTACATTACTAAGAATTGATTTTCCAGTGTTTTGTTTCAGCTGTTCTGTCTTACCTAAAGGTCTTACCACATGCTCCAGGAGAGATGGGAACCTCTGTTTGCAACAATCTGTGAGAAACATGCAAATATTCTGATCCAGACTTGGATGTGGATTTTCGTTGGTCCTAAAGGCCACTTCATTTCAAACTGGGGCTTTTGCTCTGTCCTTCAAAGAGACAGGAGCTAGCTGCAGAATCCAGATCTGTAGAAGGGTTTTCAGCATCCTGCTGTGTGATGGCCTGTACCTTGGATTTCATTTTGGGTCACTTTCTAGCACTGGGTATTTCATTTCTCATCTGTCCTATGAGTCCTAATTTACTGTACAATTGTTAATGCCTCTGAAAGCTCCTGCCAACAGCTTGCCATCTGTTTTAAACTAAAACCATTTAGTTTCTCTTGATGTGAAACAAAACCATCTGATATGCAAATATGAACAGTAGGTGGCTAACTTATCTCTATTTAATGTAAATGAAAACTCACAAACAGTATGTAAGGGCTTTGGTAATGTTCTTCATCCAGAGACCCTTCTAGACAGTCTCATTTAAAACAAAGTGCAACCAGCTCCTAGATGCATGGGATCACATCTCCTCTCCAGTTCAGGAGACTGTTCTTTCATCATCACCATTGTTCGCTTAAAGTACGTGTGGAACTGTGAGAAAACCTAGTTCTGCTGTTTAAAAGGAAAAGACAGCATTGTTTGTGGGATAGCATATTGAATGGATGTGCTGTAAGAGAAAGATTGCATCCCAGCTTTCACAAGATTATGGAGAGCTTTGTTGATCAGGGAAGAAAGATGCAGTTTGAGTTCATGTGTGTGCTGGAGAATGCCTGGAATTCTTTGCCTTTGGCTTTTTGTGTGACCTTGGAAAAATCCCTTAGGCCCAAGAACTCTTTACATACAAAATAACTGGAATGTATGGCTCAGCGATTAGGCTCTAGAAGATTCTCAGATTCCCCAATTTGTGAGCTTTGAAAATGTTTGTCCTTATTCTCTTGAATGTTCCTGATATGAATGGAGAGGGTGACTGGGGAATGACTGCTTGCTATGACTCTTAAAAGAGAAATTAGGACTGTCAGTTGAAACTAGCAGGAGGTAGGTTAAAAACAGGCAAAAGGAAACAGGTGTTTGTAGACGTGTGTGTGGAACTCCTGGCCAAAGCTGCAGTGGATGCAAAGAGTTTACATGGCTTCAGGTAGAGACAGGACAAGTGAATGGAAGAGAAGTACATTGAGGGTTACTAATACACAGAAACCGTGCCCAGTTCAGGAAGCCCCAGAGCTGCTAATCTTTGGAGGCCGGGGAGTATCTGAGGGAAGGATTGCTGTATGTTTGACTTGTTCTTATATTTCTCTGTTGAATATCTCTTTTGGCCACTGTCAGAGGCAGAATCCAGAGGCAGAAGGGCCTTTGGTCTGAGTCAGGGCAGAGATTTTGGCTAGGACGAAGAGTGAGGCACAGGGTAGACTGTGCTTGTGGGTGGGCTGCGAACATCTCTGCTAGATACGGCACGGACGGCTCATGTTGATACTGCTGCTACAGACATGGATGGTGCTGTGCCCGTGTTACCTTCTGGGGAAAGAAAAGTTTCTTTCTGATAAACTGATAGTGACTGCCACAGGACAAAAAAATCCTCTCTGAGTTGTCTTTGACTGATAATGGCCTCAGCCTTCAAAAGTGCCTTTTATTATTCCAGGCCGTTTTCTCAAATTAGAAATCTAAAAAGGGGGCAACAGTGAATTACCATATATCAAAAACACACATTTCATTTGAGGTGAATCAACATGAAGCGACAGAGAGATCAATATCGATGCAGCATAAAAGATAAACTCTGTGGGAACACTGTTTCCTGGGAACACTGTTTCCTGGTAGTGCTGGATTTTAGCTGAAGAAGTGACTCACCATTTGAAGCATGCCAGCACTGGGGGAAGAGGACTCAGGGCAAGTCCCAAATTAAGAAATTTGTCTGTGCCTGGTAGTTTGGGCTCCCTGCAGTACAGCTGGAACCAGAGGCAGGAAGAAGGAGGAAGATGAAGAAGACACTGAGGCAGCTGGGTAGAAAGGAGGGAGAACTGGGAGGCAGTTGCAGGAGCTGCAATGAAAGATGAGACAAGGGTGAGGCTTAGTCTAAAATGGCTCTTGACAACTGCCCTACCAATACAGAAACAGAAGGGTCTCCAGAAACTATATCAGTTAAGAAAAAATTGTCTTGGAAAAACAGTGGCATAAAGGAGAAGGCAGACTGGTCTGTAGGTGGTTGCAATGTGATGAAATAAAAGGCCACATGCAGTCTGCAAACTCTGGTTGGTTAGTAATGAAGGCAGATTTATGGCTTTCTGAGATACTGCCCTCTATGCTTCTGCAGTACTTTTTAAAGTGCTCTAATGACTTAGGGGAATATTTTTCAAAAGCTATCATTAGGGGATTTAGGAGCACATATCTCAGTGCCTCTCAAAGGCTCTTGTGCTCCTAAATTAAATACTCTCGAAATCTCCCTAGTAACCATTATTTATAATCCAGTCCAATTGTAATGGTTGCATCTTAATTTTTCCCTTTCATTTGTGAAATATTAGTGATCATTTTAGCTGCCTGAAAGATAAAGGACAATGGTACAAATTATTTTTCCAAGTTGCATTTTTAATATTAGTCCCAGCCTGCCTTTTTCATCATTTCCGATTTGTGAAACATAACTTAACCAGTAATAGAGGAAAGGGGGAGACAAAAGGAAATCAAAGGCCTATTTGATCAGTATTGGAACATATATCAATTCCAAACCAAATGTTTCTGACAGCTTCCGAAAAAGGGCACAAAGAACCATTCAAAGAAGGAGTATAAAGGGAGAGTCATTTGAACTCACATTCAAGATCATCATTAACAATAATTAACAGCATAAAACAACGAATTCTCAGGGGACCATGCATCTTCCAAAGGCAAGGTAATGGTAGTGTATGTTGTCAGTGGTTAAATGAATTTGCGTCTTGATCACAGCACTTCAGAGAAAGTACTTACAGATAGGCACATTATGCTAACATTTTGAAAAGTGTGCTCTGTCCACATGGCACACACATTTCTAGAGCAGAATTTTTATTTCTGATCACTCCTCCTTTTTTTTAATTTCCTCCAAACTCAGTGCACTTGAGGACGCATTGCTTTCACAGGCACCTAGCACATGGAAGGGTAACTGGTATAGTTGTTACCCTGACCATTCCTCAGACCTTTCCTAGTGGCAAGATCTTGGGTGATGAAGAGTTGAAAATTGCCAGATCCAACCCAAAGTGCACAGGAGGGAAATGAGAAAGTGGCTATCCAGGGCCTTTTTCTGTGGAACCTGCCTTATTTCATTAGAAATGGAGCTGTCACCCATGAAGCTGAAAGTCAAAGAGGGCTGGCCTAGGACTATGGCCACATATGTTAGTTTTTAGTTCCAGAACAGGATTTAGACTCTAAAAGAAGGGATCAGCACTTGCAAAGGAGCCTGGGTGACTTTGGAGCTCAGTTTTGAAAATATTTGAACTTAAAAATTTGAATGCCATCCAACTCTGTTTAAAACAAAAGGGGAACTCAGTGTCTTTTGGGCTATGAAGAAGTCCTTGTAACTTCTTAATTCATAATGTGAAAGTTTTTTTGTCAGCTGGATGGTTTTTTAATGTCATGCTGTCTCTGGGTTCCATGCTGTTCAGAAGTATGGATCAATTCAAAGTGCTGAGCAATACATGTGTACCAAAACAAAAGTCCAGATGCAACCCATGTCAATAGCACTTTCTGATATCCCTATAAAAGAGTGAGGGGAATGGAATCATTTCCTCCTTTATCATCTTCTGCACGCTGGTACTCCGATTTCTCTTTCCTACCTCAATTAAAATTTCATACTCTTTTTTTTTTTAGTTTTTCTAGACAGATGAGTCAACAGCTCACCAACTGTTGTTTTTTTTTCCCCCCAATAAGATTTATGATTTTACTTAGGAAAAGACAATCAAAAAAAAAAACCAAAGCATTGCATTTCAGGCTGAGAATACAAGCAAGAATTTGCACACATAATGAAACACACAAAATGCATAAACAGGAAGGAAGTTCTTTCCCTGCACACCTCTTCTGATACACTGAGTCTCAACTAATCACTCAAAATTCCTACTGCACCCACCCCAAAATAGGTGCTCTTTAATTTTTTGTCCTACCTTATCAATTGATAGTATTCTCACCTTTTCCTTATGTTTCTGAAATTGCCTCCCTATGTGTCCTATTTGACATAAATAGTACAGAGTATTTGGTTTCAATTCTTGGCTCATATAATAAAGAATTCTTATGCTCCTGAATTATATTCATTTGCTTAATGATAATACTACCATTTTTTAAAGTGAGGTGAGGTGAGAGACTAAATCAGCTTTTTTTTTTTTTTTTTTTTTTTTTTTTTTTTTTTTAACTTACTGCTATTCCCAGGCTCCTTCTTGGTCTTATGAATTTTCAGTGAGACATATGCCTTCATACCTGACTGGAGAAGATGCAAGACAGTGCTGTGACTTTTAGCTGAGCTGGGAGTTTGAGATAGTTAGTCTCTGCACCAGGGATTTCCAGAGTGCTGTCCTTTTGTATTTTATGCCCTTTGTGGCATAAAATACTAGTTCAAATAGATGGAATCACACTGCAGAGTTTTCCAGAGGTTTTGCTCCATGAAATGACTCGTTTCCCATGAGAAATTCTCTGCTTGCATGGTTTTTTGCCTCCAGTCTAGCTTCTTGGTTCACATTTGTATGATATTGAGACACGTATTGCAGGTCCCTGCAGCACTTGTACTGAGACATTTTCCAGCAGTACAGTCAAGGTTGTATAACTGTGGTGCAAACCTGGGAGAAACTGTTACACTCAAATGAAAAAGATGTTACCTCAAAATGCATATTGTTAATGCACTTGAAGACATTTAAGACTATGTTCAGAAGTGTAATGGAACAAGGCTCTTTTCTCAACTGTCCTTTGCAATGCTGTCCAGAAAACGTCTGCCAAGAAGACTCCTTCCTCCTTTTAAAAGTGCTTTCGGATCGTGGTTGTGTGTGGTGTAGAGTGAGTGGCTAAGAAATGTGGCCCTTAGATCTGAGGGAGAGCTGTCCTTCAGAAAAACAGATTCAGAGGCTGACTGTTGTTATAGAAGAAAAACAGAAGAAATTCTGCTGAGCTTTACAGGGTGACACTAATGGGGGCAGAACAGATGCAGGGGTATGCATGGGGTCTTGGTCCCCTGGTTGTCCAGATGGTGGGTTTGGCTGGAGCACAGTGAAAATCCTTTCTTGTCCATATGTGTGATACATTGCCTCTGTACCTCTTTGAAGATAACTTCTAATGTATGAGCCAGTATTAAAAAAAAAAAAAAAAATCTAGACAGGGATTCGTGCATGAAAGTGTGTATGTGTGAATACTGTTATCCTGCTTTGATATGAATGCTGTCCGTATCATTCATATCGATACCCACTTTAAGGCCTGCTAAGGCTATTTTCCCTTCATGTGAATTGAAAGAGCCAGTTCTGCAATACCTTTTAATTCAGTCTCCTTTAGTAGCCTCAAAACTACCTTGTTTTGATGACTGCAGTGTAAAAAGCTCCTTATACATTAGGCTTTATATAGCACCTTTCCAGTTAGCCACTCTGTGAACAAAGTGGGATGAAGTCAGAGTACCGTGAGGATGTGAAGTCCAGCTTTTGCTGGTTGGACTTTCAAAGGCTCAGGCTGATACCAAATTCACCAGCTCTGTCTTGACGCAATGCATTCTGCCCTCTCTATGAGCTTGTCATTCCTTCACAGCAGCTCAGTGTGATCCCACCACTCATTCAGTATAGAAACAGGTCCCCGAAAGAAGCAAGTAGCAAAAAGTATGCTTTCTCAGCATAAGCACTTTTCAAAACAACAGTCTTGCTGAGTGGATTTGCTGCAAAGTTCGTTATCAGACTCACACAGCCATTCCTCCCTTTCCAACATTAAGATCATACTGAGGGCTATATGGTTTTAAGCTTTAGAAGATAGGAAAAAAAGGCATCTAGTTTAAGGCCATGAGCCTTAGTTATGGTTTCTTGGTTGTATGTGTTCATGATGCAAGCCATGTTTTTCAGACAGGGAGAGGGACTGTGAATGGTGCAGGATCCTCCATCCTTAGCAAGATCAGGTCACTTTAATAATTCCACTTGGCACCCAGGAACTGAATTGCAGCCTTTGTCATTAGAAGCCAAAGATCGAAATTTAGGATGCTGCTCCTAAATCTATCCTATCAATCTATCCTATTAGATGTAATAGGATACATTGAAATCCCACTTTTCTCAGCATGGATGTTTGTTTATGCATATGGTTATGTTTAAGCATAGATTTACTATGAAAAGCAAACCTTCAAATAATTACAAGGAAATTGTCATCCCATTACGAAATAAAAGTTCTTCCTGGGATTTATGGTAAAAATCTGTGTTCAGATTTGCTGCTGAAGGAGAAAAGTCTCTTTCTGGAGTGTCACTACTCCACTGAATGTTAAAAATAACATGTAATCCAGTGCCACCTTAATAATTTTCAAAATGTCTGTGAAAGCATAAGAGTGAAGGCATGTGGGAGGGTAGGGGTAGCTAGCTATTCTGATTAGATAAATACTCAGTTTTCAGATCGCACAATATTTTAATGAATTATCTCTTACTAACTTCTATAATGTTGATAAGCAGCTATCCAGAGTAGTTATCTGGCATCTGAACCAGCTGTCACTTTTCCTACACACTCTGTAGCTGCATCATAACTCCAAAATGTACTGTTCTCCTTTAAATAAGAAAACATTACAGCAGTTGCTAGGATCAATGTAGGAACTGTTGGTGTCTATGGAAACAGACCTGCACAGGATCTGACAATAGAGCTGTTCCAGGAGAAACACCATAGGGGTAAGAGGGTAATTGCTGCCTTTAACTACACAGTGTCTGCGTGTGGGGGGGGGGGCGGCTATAGAGCAGAAGGAGCCAAACTATTCTTGGAGGTGCACAGCAGAAGGACAAGAGGCAATGCTTATGCATTGCAGCACAGGGAAATTATGAGTAGATTTAACAAAGGTGTTCTCCCAGTGAGAGTGGTTAAACACTGGAGCAGGCTGTGGAATCCCCACCCTTGGTGAGTTTCAAAACTTGGCTGGACAAGACCCTGAACAACCTCATCTAACGACACTTTGCTCTGAGCAAAAGTTTGAACTAGAGGTCTCCAGAGGTCCCTTCCGATCTGAGTTATTCTGTGACTGTGATATTAACATCAAGTGAGTAAGGAAGGAAGAACTAGGTTCAGGAAAGTGGGATAATGCTGCAAGAGTAGTAGAAAATGGGTTCCTGTGACCATGATGTATTGACAAGCACAAACTTCATTACTGAGGGGAGTGGAACTTACTTTCAGTTTTCAGAAGTGATTAGAGTGTACTTTGTGAAGATTTTGGGCACTGGCAGACGCCAGGTGGGTTTTTCTGAAGTATTTAGGCGTCTATCACTAGAACCCGAGTGGAGGCCCTTCTGCATCTAGAGGCATCTTGAATGCCTTAAAAATATCTGGGATGCATAACTCTTGCAGGGACTTAAATGAGGCAGCCAGGTTTTCCAAAGTCATCAGGCTTCCCGATCATACTGGCTTTCCTCAGGAAAAATAATTCACATGGTAGAGCCTATCCCATCATTTGCTATCCCAAGACAGCTATGTTGGGCTGGCTGAAAATTTTTCCTGAGAATTATTGGATTCTTTTGACCAAAAACATCATCCCCTTAAGGAGGTTTCTGTGGAAAATCTGAACTTGCCAACCTAATGCCTCCTTCTTTGCCCTTTTTTATCTTCCTTGGAGTGGCTCCAAGTCCAACTCATCTCCTCTGAGGGACAAAACCTTTTGGAGCTACATTCTAAGCTACGTCCCTTGGAAAATTCCACCAGTTGGGCACCAGTTCTGCCCTCTTATTAGAAAATCATACTCATGGATGTCTCTGTGCCTCTGTGAAGGGTTTGGGGCCCACACATAAGGTTTATGTGACAGAATAGATTTTTCAGAAAGCCTTATTTTAGTTGCTGTCTCATACATTGATATTTAGGATATAGATCCAGCCAGATAGTGTGGGCATCTCATATTCTTTAGGCCTAAGTCTTCCTGTGCCTAGGTTGCTGTCAGGCTAATGTACTGATAAAGCATGACTTAGAGTGTCGAAGTGAATTTTACTTCACAGCTTGCTGACTTTGGTTCTCTAAGATGAACTGATCCACACATGATGCACAACTGGAGGTGGCCTTCAGGATGAGTTCAGAGCAAACTTCCACCTCTGTGTGTTGCTTTCAGAGCTGACTCCTAGGATTACACTGATAGGCATTTAACAGTGATCAAAATCTGATTCCACTGAAGACAAAAAAAGCTGTAGAGCTAACTTTAAGAGAATGAACAATGGTTGGAAGTGATTTTGAGAATCCCACTCAAAGGTACTGTTTTAGATCCAGCCACTATTGGTGATTTGATGCAGAAAAATAATTAAAGATATTTTGAAAATTTCTGACTAAAATTTTGCTTTGACCTGATTCACAGGCCTTTTGATCTGCTTCTCAGTCATAGAAAAAATCTATACTGATGTCCATGAAAAGCAGATTTTTAAATGTACGCATTTGGCTTGGTAACTGTCCCAACAGGATGGATGATCATTATTTCATCATCCATTTGGGGAAACAGAATCTGAACTGTGTTACTGTAGTAACTGCTCTCACTGTTTGACTACACAATTGGGAGTATCATGGTTTGAAAAGACTTTTTACATCATTTGTGGCCCAAACAATCCTCTTCTTTCCTGTTTAAAAAAGAAAAACTCTTAATTTTAATGTAAATGTGCCAAGAGAAAAGCTGACGTTACCCTTTTAAAGTGTACTCCACATCACATCTGGTAGGCTTGGACATAATTAATTTCAAGTGGAATGTAAAGGAATAGCATGCCAAAAGCTTTAATGTAATTCAGAATCATGCCTTATGCCAATCTTTCACTCCCTGCCAGTATGAACTGACTTATTCTACGGATGGGGTTTGATGTACTCTGGCACCTAGAAGAAACTGTCAGTAGATTCTGGAGGCAAAAATGGGAGAACAGGTGCACAGCTCCTAATAGAATTTACCAACTCGAGGATTACACTTGCTAAGGGTTGTTTGACAACAAAAATCAGTGTGTGCTCCAGTAAAGAAGGGTAGCATTACCCAGAGAGGAGGCAAAAATTCGACTGATCTTAATGATCCGTGACCAAACTTACTTCCTTTTTTATTTAATAACAGTCCTTCCATCCTACCCACTTGTCCTTTTTCTCCCTGGCTTTAACACCTGTCTCTATCATTCAGCAACTACAAGAAGGATCATGTTGAAGTCTGCTAAAATCCTATTGACATTGATAAGGGTCAGATTCTTACCAAACCCTTGTGCCTAGAAGCTGTAGTCAGGATCTGAGCCATGCAGATGGAGCACTGGGCCTGAAAATCTACTGGTCTAAGCAGACCAGCCAGGCAGTAGAGAGCAGCTGAACTGTTTAAAGTCAGGCTTAGAGCCAAGGGAAGAACTGACACCTCTGGAGCCCTAGCGCCTGGACTGCACAGTCCTGGGGCAGAGTTCAGGCTTGAAGGCTGCCTCTGCATGCTGTGTAAGAGTAGCAGTGAAGAGCTTGGGTGTTGGGTCAAGCATACCTCCAGTCCAAACACCCTACCTGAAAATGGAGTTGATGTTGCCGGAGAGGAAGCCACATGTATATTCAAGAACACCTGTAGCTGCTCTTTGGGTTGCTGTTGGAGCTTTGTGCTTACTCCAGCAACAATGACATATCCCAACACTTTTGAGCAGTAAGACAGCATGGCGCCCTAGAAGGACCCCAATATCACCTGCTGCAAGGGCAGCCTGAGCTTGAACAGAGTTAAGATTGCATATGAGGACAACATGGACACAAGATACCTTAGCCTTGAAAGCCAACAGCTCACACTGAGCATTGCTGTAGCCTCTGTGTGGACCAGCAACAATTAGTAATTCACATCAGTAGAATATGAGCTTTCTAGGTTTCTCTTGTGCCAGTTTCAGTCATAGTCTCTGTCAGAGGCAGACTAGCTCCAGGTTCTGTGCATGCTGACACCGAAGATTTGGCTCCCTTTAACTTCAGTGGTACTAGCTCCTGAGGAAATGGGAGGTCAGCTCTCTGAGGAGCCCATAAAGGTACTTGTTGTGTTTGCAGGTCTGTGTACATTCAGAGGCATCCAAAGATAATGGCCCTCTGCTCTTTCTATAGAGCAGAGTGTCATCTATTCTTATTGCTGTCACAGAGGTAAGATAGCACCTATAACAATACTCACCTACTTCACTGCCACGGCAACCCTGTGAGACTCCAATAAAGGCCACATTTCCCCAAGTGCTACCTTTCATTTCATCCATTTCAGGTACCAATTCAGGAAGCTCTCCCTGGTCAAAAAAGCATATGCACTTAATGTCCCAGGGCTTTCTGAATGTAGATGCCAGCACAGCAAAATTACAAAGCAAGAGTTTAGTTGCTCCAAAAGTATGCTTTTTATATTTTAGCTCAGATCAAGTGGCTGTAGGGGGGCATCAACTGGCACAAATTCTTTCCAAGACAATTTTTTCTTCAGTTTTATGTTTCACATATAAACAGGGCAGGCACATAAGACCTGAAGTGTGGGCATTCATAAGGTCTGTTTTTGGCAGTTGTCAGCTTTTAGGCAACTCATTTCAGCTCTCAGCTTTGAACAGGACCTTTTGAGGGCAAAGACTTTTTCTCATAATGTGTTTTTGGAGTGCCTAAGGGAATGCAGCCCTTACCTCAGGTAGAATTTGACGTTCACATCTAGACAGTGTGTAACTGCTGTTCTAAGAGGAACAAATGTCTAGTGTCTTTCTAAATCAAGTAGTCTTTCCCAAACTAGTGCAGCACCTTTATTAGTTTCTCTAGAAATGGCCTCGGTTTCAGATCGCAGCACAAACTCTTCTCCACTGATATCAGTAAGATGGTCAATCTCTTGAAGCATTGCTTTTTAAGGTAAAGAAAACAGAGGTTTTGCTGTCTGAATTCAAGCACTATTTTGACAACACTGATTATTTCGTTTTAGCTCTGTCAAAGACATAAGATACCAGGAGCTGTGCTTAAATAATTGATTTATGCCTGCTTCACTGTATGTATGTTTTTGACAATAAGTACTGAGCAACAGGACTCTACAGTGGGACGTGGCTCTGTTTTGAATCAATGTGTCCTTCGGAAAGTGACATAGATTGGTGCCGTAGGGAGGTGGGATGCTCTCAATGCAGTGATGACTTAGTCTAGGTTAGAACCACACAAGTGGTGCCTTGTTAGTTGAGGGGCAACTAATAAAAACAGTAAATTGCTGTTTTACTGCTAAACTAGCAAGAAAGCAGCTGGAATAGTGGGTATCTGATAAGGACACTGATATTTATCAGTAGACAGCAATCTTTCTTCAACATACTATGACACCCTGTAGCTCCTTACCAGCTCTTTTCCTTCTGCTTTTTGTAGGGGAAAACAGACAACTACTGAGTATCTCCTAAATTACAAGCAGTACCCACAAAAATACTGAAAAAAACCACAGGCCAATTTTTCTCCAAAGTGGTTCCTGCTGAGCACATCTGCTGAGAACTTTTTTAATATCTGGCCATTTTCTGAGGCACATGGAAATGTATTCTTTGAAAATCTCTCTTTTAGCCCTAAAAGAAGTAACCAGTCAGCCTGCAGAGCTAAGCCCACACAGAACAAACAATACTAAATTAAGCAATTGTTAATTTGAAACTATGAGTAACAGAATATACTGAGCCTTCTTAGGTTCAGTATATACTTTATTTTTGGTTTAAACTGCATCTCTACTCATAATCTCATTCTTCCCCACCAACACTGCACAACTGATATTTTGCCTGTTGAGGCAAATCCATCTATTTCTGGCACTGCTAAAATTTGCCTGCGTTCACCACGCTCTCAGTGACTCAGCGCCGAGCTGCCCTGAATGTAAACAACATGTCTGCGTTCCTGTGTGTTGATGAATTTCTCTGATATGCTGATGATGTGTTATCTTTCTAGCCACTGTGGCAAGGCATGTGATTTTGTATGCTGTGTCTATAATACCAGCCTGTTCCCACATGAATCAATGACAGCCAGAAACAAGGAATGTGTTTGCATTAAATCAGGAGAGTGCTAAAGTTAAAGTCTGTCACTTTGTGTGGCTCTGGCTCTTGGTGCTCTCTGCTTCATTGAGTGTCTTTTTAAAAAATGATTGCTCTTGCCACACAGTAACACTGCAGACATTACGCCATGGTACTTCAAAGAGTGGATTCAAGTTCTGCTGGTAACTAACGTATCCCAGTTTGCTTGAGTCACAGAAAATTTGTTGAGTGAGGTTCTCTGCCTTCTAAGCAGGTATCAGCTGCGATCTGTTTCTAGTTGCAGTTTCATTCTTGCAGGAATATTTTCCCTGCATGACTGTCACTTTGGAGTCAGAGAGAAAAAAATGAAGCAAGTAGGACCATGTAAGGTGAGGACATTAACCTGGAAGGGATAACGCATAGTTTTGATCCTTGTTCCAGGAACAGCATTTGCAGTTTGAGTGAAAGTCTCTGGATCCAATGCAGGAGCATGAGCAGGAGCCTCCTCCCATTTGGCAATAATGTCTCAGGGTCCCCAGGCTTTGATGTGGCTTGGGGGCCCATCCAGCTTGTGAGTTCCCAAGCAGAATCCCCTTGTGGGAGGCTTTGCTTCTGCACACGAGCAGAACTCGAGAGGAATCGGGCACCAGGGGGATCTAGTGAAAGCTAACCAGAGGTTTTGAGTTTACTACTGGTCACTAGATGATAGACATAAGTACTTTAAGATGCAGTTGAGTAGGTGAGGCAAGAGAATCAGTTACACAGTTATGGAAGTATTCCTCCTATTTTTGAATATCTTGGCTGGGAACTATCTTCCGGTTCTTTTTTTCGCCTCTGATACGATTCTTGAGCATTTTTGTTATGCTGTAGAAAGTTTGCTGTGTGCTGCTTCAGACAGCTAGGCTATGTTGTGGGCTGGCTTCTTACATGCTCTGATGTGATTAGCTGTAATGCTGAGCCTGAGGTTTGTAGGCTGTTTATCAGATTGCCTTTAAAGAACCTCAATGTGGTACAGGAATGAGCTAAAGGAGAAAGGGAAAGTGATATTTTACATTCTAACAGGCTGTGAAATCCAAAACCAGCATAAAAACAACCACAAAGACTGAAAGCTTGCAAAAACATGGTTCCTTTGAACATCTCAAGACTTCACCTTTTAAAAAAAATCCTGTACTGTTTCAGAAGAAATTATCGTCTGTGCTGGATGTGGATCTGATCTGTGATAACTGATTAATTTTCAGTGTCTTCAGTAACGGGACAGGGTGTTCCGCTGTGCCCAGTTCTTGTTTTCTTGGCTTCCATCAGATCTTTAGGAATTCATTGAGACAAATGCATTTAGTTAACTGTTCCCAGCCAGAGCATGGGAGTGTTTATCTCTCTATTAACAAAGGGTGTCATGTTAATCTTCATGTAGTTTTTCCTCAGTTAACAACAGCTCCAAATCAGATTACCGTATGAAAATGTACTGCTTTGAAATGCTTCTCTAGATGTTTTATGCTAATTCCATTATAATGGACCACAATCAGGCAATTGTGATGGTAGTAATTTTCACTGCTTTTACAGAAATTGAAGATAGCTTGGCATGTGCCCAGAAAATGCTTCTCCAAACACAAACAGCCATCAACTCTTATATACGTGGTTACAATAAATGTTCTACAACCTTCCATAAAAATGTAACAGAGTAAGATTATTGAGACAGTCATTAGAAACAGCTGTAGGTTTGAGGGGGTTTTGTTTTTGTTTTTTTTTTTAACACATGCAATGTTTCTAATGATGTATTGAGTACAGGATTGCTTTGGTGAGGATCTGAAGGGAGCAAGTCCAGCTAGTGAGAGAGAGTTCTCATCATGTTATTAGGAAGTTAGTAAAATAACTCATAAGGTATCCATTAAGATTGAAATAACATCAGTGCATTGTAAAAAGCTCCACTACATTAGCAGGGGAAAGAATCCAACCCATTGCATTTGTGCAGTCTCACAATACACTTCCATGAGACAGCGAATTAATTTTATATACAGAAAATGACACAATGTAAAGAATAATATTTGATGCCCGGGGTCTGACATCTTCTTCAGTCAAAATTCCCACTGATTTCAAACCAGTTAGCACCTTCATTTGCAAGTCCAATAGGAGCAGTAGTTGGAGAGGACATTAGTGCTGATGTCACTTTACATCTAGGGACTGTGTGTCTTAGCTACTACACCCATCCGTCTGCCCAGCCATGTAGCCATGTGCACAACATCTGCCTTGTGTCCTGTCAGCAAAGAGAGGCAGCTATTTGGAGGTCACGTGCAATGGCCTGACGTCCCTTCATGAGGATGTTGACCTGAACTGCAGGTGAACTAGCAAAGCTTTGGAAGCAGTGCTGGTGTTGTACTGGCTTTCCAGGTGCAGCTGGTCCCTGCCTCATAGAGAGTACCGCCCGTTACGGCTACATTTTGAGAAGGCAGCTCAATTACTTCCAGACCTAAGGACATTTGGAGGAGGCCAGCTTGGATGCATTCATTCTGTGCTTCCTCAAGCTGCTCTATGCTGGCCCAAGCCTGACCCCCAATTTACCGAAGGTACTGAGGCCCTAAATGTATAGTAATATAAAGTAATGGATATAGTAATATATAGGAACAGATACCCAAATTGTTTTATGCTGACACAACTGTTGTCCTGTGATGTTGATCTTGTGTCCCACCCTACATATGGCTTGGACCAGTCCAGGCTCACTGTACCTTCATCGCTGCATGTTCTTAACTCATCTCTAGAGCCAGAGAGCTGCTCAGGACCTGGCGTCTCTGTTGTGGCAGCGGGGAAGAGGATGGATGGAGGTGGAGCTCCTCCTGTGGACTGGTCCTTTCTTCAGCAGAGGCAGAACAGAGCTGGTCCTTAGCTGCATTAGCTCTGTAAGCAGCAGGAGAAAACTGTATGAGGAAGAGATTTATGTTGGAGTAAGGGATCCCGGATGCTTGGAGGGGGAGGAGGAAGAAGGTATCCCAGAGCCCCTCAGCACCATTCTGAACTGTAGCCACTACCATGGGTGAATGTCCAGTGAGGGACAGGCCGAGCCTCATAATGATAAATCAGTTTATCAGGCGATCAGGGGTAGAAGGAGAAAAGTTTCCCCCTGCACACACTGCTTCTTGAAATGACTAACTTTGATAGGAAATTCTCACAGCAGGATGCTATTTTGGTATGGGGCTTGTGAAAGTTTTAAATCCCATTGCCCACTGCTACTCTGGCCTTGTGAGAAACCACCATATTTCTCTATGCACTTTAGTGCTGCTTATGCAGGTCCAAATATAATTTCTTTGATAGTGTTCCGAACTGCTGGCCTTTCTTCACCAAGTAACCAAGAGATAATTGCAATTTGTAAAAAAGCTCAATTATTGGAAATTGACTCCATTTTGCATTTGTTACAAGCTAAATTGGCTTGTTTTTGCACACTAGTATTAAATGGTTTTGTTTAGTAGAGATTTTATTGTTCTTCAAACAGGTGCATGAAAGATGCACATGGAAATGTCTTTGAATAGGAAAAAAAAATCCATGCCATGATTACAAAGAATTAAATCCAGAATATAGGGGGAAAAAATCCATGCCATGATTACAAAGAATTAAATCCAGAATAAAGCAATGAATTTTACAGATGCAGATAAGCACTTAGTGGTACACGCTGCTTGTGTCTCCCAAGGTTGCAGTAGAGATTAAGGAGACAACATGCTTGTATATTGATGCATGGTCACATACCATCACATTTGTCTCTCTTTATGCACTCTTCATAAAATGCTTTCTAAAACAGGTGTATGGTTTCAAACCCCTTTCAAACTGGAGAAACTGAAGCAAGTGAAAATGAGATGACATGCCCAGGGTTGCCCAGCAGGTATCTCCTGGGTCCCGGGCCACTGCTAGGTCACTGAGTCTTCTAGAAAACTGGGGCATTGCCCTAAAGGACCTTTACAATCCATATTAAGTGCAGACAGTCAAAGAACAAGGACCCAAATGCTAAGTACACAATCCCACCATGACCCATGTGCTAGATACAGTGTTGGGAGGGGTCGGCTGAGGTTGAGGTTTGGGGTCTTTCATTTAATTACTCAAGACAAGGCCCAAGGGATGTGCACTGCACTGAAGGACAGAAGCATACGTGTGGATATGTAGGAGATCTGTGGTTACTAGAGGTGAGGTCGGGGGTGACTGAACTATTCAGCTTTAAAAGATGAAAATATTTTGTTACCCTGTATTTGTTACCCTCTATTTTGTATTCTCCATTTGCACTTTGGCAAAAGGGCTTACAAGCAAAATTGAAGTAGGTTAGAGACAAAGCTAGCTTCTTTTGTCATGGGTTTAAGTATCTGTCTAGTCTTATATGTCCCTGACAGTTTTTAAAGTGACTGCTTTCACTCTGATTTCTTCAAGTTTTTGCCCATTGTCTTTCACAGTTTTCTTTTATCTTTTTTGGGACAGTCCATCCCTGATTTGATTAAACCAGTGAGAGGAGACTATGGTAGGAAGGGAGGAATGCTATTTTTATGGGAAGGTCAGGGGATCTCAGTCTGGTTGGGACAGTGAGGGGATCTGGTCCCCCTCTCAGGAGGGGATCCCAGATTAGCAGATCATCAGATTAGCAGGTCAAGCACGGGCCAGAGAGCTACCAGTGATGGGGGAGGAGATAAGCATGATTTGATTCCAAATAACAACCTAAAACTTGCAAATGGTTCCTTTAGGCCAATGGACTTCAACTTTTTCAGGCTAATACACTATCAGTGAAATGGTGAAGACGGAATAGCTGAAAAAGTGGAAAATCTCCCTGTTTTTTGCTGTGATTTCCAAGCCCTCCACTTGAAACACGCAGTTTTGTGTTGCTGCAACCTGGGCAAGAGTCATATGGATAACTTGCATCACTTGCTAGTGGTGTCCACAGGAATAGTTAGGAAAGTGTTTTCAGGGTCCTTGCTTTATGTTCTTTATTCTGGTCATCAGAGGGGGAAACTGGGCCAGTTTTTCTGCTTGGGTGGTTTGGGAATGCTTTCAATATCCTGGAGATGAAAATAGCCACTGGCATATCTGTCAATGGCCATCACATCTGGTGTCCTTAAGTAAATGTGTGTTTCTAACCCTAGTAGCAACAGGGAACAGATGCAGATGGCATCTGAAAACACTAGTGGGAGCCTGGGTTGATGCACAGAGATTTGTGATAGTGGAACTGTTATACAGCAATAGTTTGCAAAAAAAGAACCTGGGGCTGCCTTCTTTCTGTCAGTCCAAATGCAGTGGAGAGATTTCTCCATGTGGGGAGACCCGGCTGACAGGGAAGGCAGTCACCTGGTCAGAGAGGCCTTACTGGAAACAGTTGTTCCTTTGTGATTCTGTTTCTCAAACCCCCCTTTTCCTTGCTTTCCATGAGAACAAGCACCCTGCAAAGCCTTCAGGAGTGAAACTTCTCAGGGGTGAAACTCAGAATAAAGCACTCCTCTCTAAAACCAATGCTTTCCTCGAATTTTCAGATGCCAGGATGCAAAATGTAGCGATTAAAATAATAATAACAATAATAACAACAACAATAATGAAGCAGCCTTAAAAACATATTTCAACCTGATTAGCGCCTCCAAGGCTAATCGTTTGGTGTTTTTGTATAGGCAGCTTTAGAGCCCATTGGAAGTTTGGAGAAATCTCATTGTCTGATACAAATGGGAATGTTGGTATCATCATATACAGCATTGATAATGCAGTGTTTTCTGGGAAAATGGAGACTTTTCTTTTAAAAAATGTCACATTTAAATAGAGCTAAGCTTGGCAGAAAGTGAGAGATCAGCTGGGACTCACCCTAGTGGTGAGTTTGTGTGGTGACAGTTTGCATGTTAGGGATTACACATACAAAAACAAAGGCCACATACATAGAGAACCCCTTACAGTAGAAGTACTGTATGGAAAAAAAGGAGAATCTTCATTGTCATTACCTTTTTCAGAACTGAAGTTAATGCTATATCCAACAGTGTGACAGGCAACAAAACTCTGGCTATCTTTACCAGAGAAAACCAAGACATTAAGAAAAAGTAGAAATATATAATTCAGTAATTCAGTCATTTCAAAACCTCCTCTAAAAATCTCAAGAGATCAAACACTTCTTTGAGTCATCATAATTACAGAGTAAGGTTTTAATGTCACTATTTTTCTTATTCTTAAATGGACATTGCTTTGCAAGGTACAAAACTGAGCCTGAAATCATGAAGAATTAAATCTTCTTCTATCTAGCAGCACCATCCTTATTCTTGAAATGTGATGATGGAAATTTAGGAAGTTGAAGATTCTGATGAGCCAAGTTGTGAATCCTTTATATGCAATTAAGTCTTCTCAGAATTCATCTTTAAATTTCATCTTAAATTAGGATTAAAATTCCATTTTTCCTGTGAAGCAAGTGATCTGAAAAGTGTTGTTTCAGAAGTTTCAAAAAATATCAAATAGTTCTCCTCCCCCCCCCCCCCCTTTAAAGATTGAAACTCTTCATCAGTGTAAAATGTATGAGGGCTTTTTTTTTCCCTTTGCCATTTTCTGACAGAAAAATCTCACATCAAAAAATTTTTGCTCACAGCTCTGCTTATAACAACTATTCATGTAAAAAGTCTTGGTAGCTTTTCAGTATGACTATCCTTTGATAAAATTACACCTCAGTGAGAAGTGGTCTTCAGTCTGGGTCTGCGTAAAACAGTCTCTTTCCCCAACCCCCTCCTCCCCACTTAATTCATTTACTATCTGAAGCTGACATAAGGGCTAGTGCTGGTGAAGAAAGAAACTTAAGCTCATAGGTCCAGGTGACACTGAGCTTTTATTTGGTATCTACAGAAAGGTGGATCAGGAATAGTTAAGCAGTTCAGAAAAAACAGATGCTAAATCAGAATTTCCCTTCCCCATCTGGTGAGCTGGGAAGTTCTTAGTGTCCTCGTATTGGTTACTTTAATGTATTTTTCAGAAATCTCTACCTTCCCGTGTGGGGAGTATTTATCATGCATTAATGTGCCAGTAAGGGATTTTGCCTTAAGTTGTACAGATTCTAATCATTGCAGTTTCTCAGTGAATTTCTGAAATTCTTTCCAGCTATTTCCATTTTCTACCCACAGAATGAATGCAGAAATGAATCCAGTTCAAAGTCAAACTTTAAAAATCCTTCTTTTGACCCCTGAATTGCAAAAAAAAGAAAGAAAGAAAGAAAGTTCTATTTCACAGCTTGCGTGAATCAGGGAAAAAAACCAAAGCAAAAAAGCCCACCAAACCAAACCCTTGGTGCCAGATTCTGCCAGTGCTTTACTCCATGAATATTCTTGGTGAGACCAGGAGGAGTCACTGAGGCAGAATCCAACCCTGAAAAGGAGAAGTAGAGAGCAAATCAAGCAATTCTGATGTGAAGAAATGTCTTCCTGCATTTCCTAGAGGTCTTTTAGATGTCACAGCAGATTCAATTGTAATGTATGTTCCCATAGTAACTCCATTTTTCTTAGTCGGTTTTCTTTCTGCAGACGTTTATTAACTTTTTAAGCTTAAATGCAATGATGATGAAACGTATAGCACCTTTCAAGCCCAACTGAGGGAGACAGTTAAAAAAAAAATAAAAAGAAGGTTAAAAAAAAGCAGGAAAAGGGCTCAAGGCAGGCATTTTTAGGGATGGGCAGCTTACACAAACCGAGTTAGAGCTAGGTACTGTAAACATATGTCATAAAGCATCTTGGGCCTTCCACCAAGGATTTTTTGATGCTTAAAATTACAAAAGGTTAGTGTAGGAGCTGGGTAAGGCATTGGTTTATGGGAATGTTGGCTTTTTTGGTCACCATTTTGTATGTAAACAGTAGTTGATGGATGGTAACCAAGCATATATAGCTTTGCTTTTGGACTTTGTAGGTCCAATAAAATTGGTTGTGCTGTTCTGCAAATAGTTTCCCATACACAGCCTTGCTGCATCAGCTCCTACAATGTTTAAGCTTACGTGGGGATTTGGTGGTGACGCCAGCATCTGTCAGAGGCAGAGCCCTGTGTCCCTCCTTGGAAAGTTCTTCCTACTCCTGGGTTGAAGAAGAAACAAGATGTCTTTTGCCTTCCCCTTTCTAAGACAACTCTTCCTGTAGAAGTAGGAGCATATGGGAGATGGTCATTTTCTGACTGTTACTAGTTACAGCAGAAGGAACATATGTACTGTGGTGCATGTGGTATTATTGTAGCAGACAATACAGTAAATAGGATAGGATAGGACAGATTATATGAGTATGCAGTGTCTCTCTGAGGGCTAAGAATTTGAGACACTGAAAGACAAGATGACATGGAGGCACATAAAAGCTGTACCTTCTTTATTTCATCTGCCATTAGGTGAAGTCACTGATACAAAGTTTATGCAGTTTAATGAGATACAGGTGTGGCAAGGAGAACCACATTCTTCCAGTCACTCCTACCTGGAAGATATAATCATGTATGAAAATTTAACCAGAATTATCATGGTCTGCAGCATCTCATGCAAATCGTACATCTGGGAAAGTTTTCCCCAGCTTGTAAGCTCCCAACAGGAAGAAATTGCCATATTCTGACAGCACATCGCTGTCTAAACCAGGGATTTTCCCTAACATGTTTCATCTCCCCAGCTGACACCTAACTTTTTCCTACTGTGAGCTCCAGTATTAGCTTGTTACTTAGAGGAAATAGGGTCAATTTCCTATCTGGCACAAGATTCCTGCTCTAGCTCTGTTGAGCAGCTTTTTGTATTGCTTCATCACCACAGCATTTGAGTTGTTTGATTGAGAGGGAATGGTTACTTAAATGTTGTGTTGGTTCTGGGCCCAAGCAATTTCTAGAGCTAAGCAATGTGCTTATCATTGGTGATGTGCTCTTGTTCTGTGAGATTTTCCTCCAAGAGTGGAGAATGATCAGTAGAGAGTGTTCTTCTGGTGGACATCTTTTAAGTGAACATGTTGCTATGTGTTTACATGAATGAAGGCAAGATCAAAAGAAAGATATCTTCCACTTGGAATGGAAAACATTGAGACTTTTGATGGTTCCTTGGCTTTTTTGTTAGGCTCTTTCCAAAGGCTGAGGTAGCTCCCAGACTCTTACCCAAATAAGTTTTCCTTTTCTGACAAAGCACTGCTAGAGCTCTTATGTTGCTGAGTGGAGCTTTGAAACTGGATGGAAGGCGTGTGTCTGCAAACTCTGTTTGGCACTCTCCAATGAATGAGTTGACCTGGCTGTGCCGTTACAGCGCAGGTGGTCGGTTAGGTTAGACGGTTATCTAGCATTGCTGTTCCAGCTCTGTAGCTGACAATGGCCATCACCTTCCCCGGTATGTTAAGCTGTCACTACTTCCTTTTTGGACTTTCAGGACTGCTTCCCCTTCCCCTCACACATCTCCAAAATATTCCTGCCTTTGATAATAAAATAGTATCCATCCAGGCATACCTGTTACGCTGGACACTCCACAGAATACTAGTGAACATTTAACAGTTACCATCATTACAGTGAGGGAACACTTTCCAGTATACTTCCCTGTTGCCTTGCAAACTCCAGGCAACTGAAGTCACAAAGCAAAGGAGAACTTACCTAAAACATTGCAAGCTGTGCTGTTGTTGTGAAGTGGAAGTGGAAGTACTGTGTGTACTGTGGAAGACAGGAGGAGAATTCACCAATTTGTATGTTTTGGGAAAAAATAATGTAGGGATTCACTTCCTTCTTTTGAGGTCTGTTGGGCTCAGTTTAATTTTCAGTTGTTCCCTCAGTCGTTAACGACTCTAGCAAGAGGGGAAGAGACAAATCCACTCTACTCACTAGCACCTATTTAACATTACAGATCACTACTGTGAAGCTATTTATCAGTGATTTCCCTTTCCCCAGTCTGGGGGTTTTAATAGTGCTAGCAAAGTGACATTCAAATCACTGGCTATTAAAAGCAGCAGCTTTGGGGTTTTTTGGGGAGGGGGTTACCTTTGCACTCTGAGCTTCCCAAAGAGCCATGTCTTACCTGTTAAAAGCAAAACACAAGGACAAGATGTATTTGCGCTCATAAATAAGTGAATCTGAAAACTTTACTTTCTGTATTTGTGAGTTAAATAATGTTCTACGTTTCTCGAAGCACTTGCCATTGTCCATTCACTTGCAAAGGAGCAGGATGCTGTAGCTATGCCAGAATTTTTTATTGATGTATAAAAACCAAGCAAGTGGCTTATACATACCAATGAAATGGCACCCCATGTCCCAAGCTAGCAAGCAGCAAGAATTTCATTAAAGTTGATATGTAATCTGGAAAATAAATCAACCCTTATCTGATGCAGTCCATTAAATTAATCAAGTGCAGAATACTCCATGCAGATTAGCAGCCCCTTCACCCCAGCAGTTCTAAAAATAAACACAAGAGGCACTTGAAATCCATAGTATCTGTTACTGAAACACTGTTCTGTGGAAAAGCCACGTGCATTAGCAATCAATTACTCATTAAACTCGCCCCAAATGGTATTCCCCATTTACCTTGGTTTTCTTGCCCCTCTGTGTATATAACGACACTTTCCAACTGTGTGTGAGCAAGCTAAGGCCCTCACCTGGAGCCATTCCTCCCCAAACCTCCCATTTCTGACTTTCTTGAGAGTAAGCAGGGTGCAGCAGGATGTTTACCGTTAGCTTCCCAAATGCACAGCCCACCCTTATTTTGCAAATGTTGAGAATGTATTGAGCAGTGTAACTGCTTGTTCTGTGCAACCCTGCGGAGAAGACTTCCTAAGGCAGTGTAGGAAAGGAGACATCATTCCTGATCTTGCCTGGTTGTGGGATGTCATGGCGCATCAGAAATGACAGCAGAAAATGCTGAAGTGTTGAATATTAAGAGCCGGTGGGTGGCCTCCCAATGCAGATTCAGAGAAGGCCTGCCTGTCCTGCTTGCATGTTGGGTGTGCAAGGCAGGAGGGCAGGGGCCTCTCTCCACATACATTGCTCAGGAATTAGTGAGTGGGGCTTGGGAGTAGGGAGGCTATGAAATAGGTACAGTTGCACTGAATTGTCCCCTGTGTCTCAGGTGGTAGAATGGCCTTGTGTGTAGTGCTGGCAGAAAATACCCTCACCTCTCCGCCAGTGAAAACAGGGAGCTCTTGGCTGTCTAGGACACAGCAGCAGCCTTCTGCTCCTCCAGGGCAACTCAGATACTTGCTACCACCTCCTGCTGAGATCACCCCTTCCTATCAGCCCCTTAGATCATTCTCAGTTCCTCATAATGTTTGATTACAGTTTTCAGGGAATCATGTATTAAACACGGAGATGCATTAAACAAAAATTACCTTATTTATGTGCTGCGCTGGGTAGCAGCTTGCCATAGCCTGATCCGCTCATAATGTATTACAAATGACTTCTCTAAGAGGCTTTCTAATAAATTATTGGGAAAGGCAGCCATACTGAGCGATCATTTTACCATTTTGTGCTTTTTTCAATAATTTTTAAAGGGAAAAATAGTCTTCTATTGCAACTTAATTTAAAGTATAACTATTCCAGTAAGTTAAATATTTGTGAATGGGATTCTAAATCTTTGGGTTCTGTTAAATCAGTGTGCATGGTTTATACATACATATATATGCGTGCATACACAAACACACACACACACACACATATATACATATATACATATGATCGCTTAGTCCTCCTGTGTTTAGCAATGTCAGCAAGGAAATTACTGCTACATAATGATGTACTGTAAAAAAATGGAAGCGCATATGAAGATGTGAATATACATCAGGGAAAAATGAAGCTTGAAACATTTTCATTTGTATCTGAGGTTTAAGAATAAAAGCTGAGAAACTTATTCTCCCTTAAGGTTTCCAGATATCACATCTAGATTCACTGGAGCTCAAGCTTTTATTCCCATCACATTTCAATCTCTATTAGTGACATACAGGCAAGTGGAGTTGCCACACTGCTCACACTGCTAAAATGGAGTCATTTTATTTCAGTGGTTTTGTTCTAAACAAGCACCTGTTTCTACATGAGAAACAAATAAGCCTACCTCCACAGTTTGGTGCACTAAACTCATCAAATTAGACAGAGATAAGTATGCATGGTGAGGGCTCCCAGCTTTTTTCAAAGCTCACATCAACCTCTCAGCTTTCTGCAAGTTCAAAGGTGCTTTAGAAAAGCACTTCCCTCCCCTTGGGACTGACATTGAATCAGAAGAGAGTTGGCACACAGCTGGAAAGATATTAGACAGGATGCGCTATGAAGCAGGAACTGACGGCAAAAAAAATCTGCCTTTACCTGAAGGGAAGACCCCTAGGAACCCCTGTATTCTTTGGGACACTCACTCCTGACAAGGTAAACCACCAAACCAATCCAGTACCCCTGAGATCTCAACTTCCTTCATGTGGCAAAAAGTTCATTATTCTGGCTAGGGGATCAGGCCCTTTATCATTGCTTTTGTCTAACTGCAACATGAAATATGGGGAGTAGACAAAGCGGGATTCTCACTTCCTCCTTTCTTCTGTGGGAGGATACCTTGACCACTGTCTGTTTATTCATACTTGCTTTCTAATTTAATTAGCTGTGAGTTCCTTTATTTCTTTGATGGACTTTCTAGTCCTTGAGCCTCACACACCCAGACAAAGAGACATTGGTTCAAGAGCTTGCAAAGTGGACAATGGGTCTTGGACCACTGCCTTTTTCTAAATCTCTGATGGAGAGAGTCAAGAGGTTAAGAAGAGACTCTCTCTGGCACCATTGTGCCAACAGATGGCAGGGGAGCTGTTGGGACGCGCAGTCAAGAATTGAGGTAAGCGATGAGGTTGTTGCATTACTTTGGATTTGGTGTATGGGGACTTAGGCTTTAGGTAGAATTTAGGTCTCTACTGAGGAGAAGAAAGGCTCTTCTAAGTCTGTTACGACTGTGTTGGTGCAGACAGTATGTGCAAATGCTAACATATTTTTGTGAAATTTCCTCCTGATTTTTTTTCTGTTTCAAATTACATTCTTAACAGAATGTCAAGGTAGGTTCTTTGGAGATAAGCTCTGAATAAGAAATGCTCTCTGGAAAGAAATCTCATTTGAAAGAGAGCTGGAGGGAATCATTCCAAGCCCGTGGGTGTTTGTTGAGGGTTTTGCTTGGCTGCTCCTTGCTATTGAGTGTGAGGCCACATCAACTTCTTTACACCATTGAGTCCAGGTTGACTCAAAGTGCCCCTTTGGTGGTAAAACAGTGTGTATGTTATACAGAGCTGGTGCTCATCACCACTATGGAAATATGGTGGCACCTCCTCCCCACCCTTTATCTTCTCTTACCAGCCAAGGCAGAGAGTAAATGTGACACTGTCATCCTGGTCACTCGCCCAGCCTATTTTGCTCAGTAGTCATTCATGTGCCTTAGTTAACATTCATTAGCAGATAATTGTTTCCAGACCAAAGGTGGGTATACTGTAATTAGAATCTTTCTGTCAATGAAGGTTTCATATCCTCTAATGAGTAGGTAGATACGTACACTGCTATGCTGCTTGCATAAATATGAGTATTCCTATCCTGCCACAAAATAGGCCAATTAGTTTTGCTGTTTAGTTTTGCTATTGTTGTTTTGTTGTGCACGCATGTGTTTTAATAATGAAGCATCCCCCATGAAATCCTTTGTTCTCCTGCTAATTTTATTTACTGAATGCATCTTTGCTATCATTTGGCCATAAGACACTCAACCCTTTATCCTTTACCCCGATGTGGACTCATTATTATTAGTGCAAACGAGAACGCTGGGTCAGGACTGTGTAGTGCTACCTCAGCAAGTGACCAGTATTTTGTGCCGCAGTGAGGCAGGTGAGAAGGCACACTTGGTGGTCTGGGACAGAATGGTACTACCTAGGCTGGGATTTTCTGTTTGAAAGACAAACAAATGGGTGTGTGTAACAACATGTACCTCGTCTCTGGTGACAACAGAATAGTAATACAGTAATATGCTGTAAGCTGCATAAACAGCTGGCTGATTACTTAAAGCTAGTCCATGCCCTGAGTTCCTTTTCTTTGTATGATCAGCACCTAGCATGCAGGGGATGGGGAGATATTACTGAGCAACATTTTTTCAGCCATCCTTGACCCTGAAGAATTTCAAAAAGCCACTGGAGAGGTTGGTGGGGATTCAGTCTGCTTGGGAACGAAATCCTTCTAGCACCAGAGACGACTCTTCCCCAAAGCATCCTCTTCTGGAGGCCCAGCTTGGGCAGTGCTGAATTCAGTGCTAAGAAGATCTTCACAGACTTAATGTATGTGAGCTTTGCAATGCTTAAAAAATTGATCTTAAAGCTTTTGGGAAAACTGTTGGAAATTAATTCCCCACACTGCAACAGAACTGCCAGGATTTAAAGTGAATATCCTTGGATACGAGACCTAAAAATGCTATGCTTTTGTGTACTGAAAGCTATTTTGGATGTTCAGGTAACTTCTGTATTGTTGGACTTAATTTCAACCTCACACTTGAGTCCTACGGAAGTCCACACATGTTTTAAGTCCTTTGCCAAATCATGCCAGGTCCTAACACTTGCAGTCTAACATTTTAGACTGAATTTGGATAGGGCTCTCTTGAGGGTTTTTTGTATGGAAATTTGGCTAAAAGTACATTCTTTCCAGTGTGCAGGAAATTCCATCCTTCCTTTCAGAATCAGCTCAGGCTATGATTAAAATGCCCCTATTTGCTGTGGACCTTATTTGCAGTTCAGTGCAGAAAAGCTGAGCATCTGGCTGTACTTTAACAAATGCACAGCTCCATGCCACAGATGGGAGCAAAGAGGTGCACATCCCAGCAACACAGTCCTGAGGCAGGTGCAGTTTTGAGGGGAGATCATAGAACTAAACATTTCATGCTTGTCAAACTGGCAATTTTCAGCAAAAGTCTGTGGTCAGATTATTCCATATGTGATGAAATTCATCACCTTTTTTTCTTGGGGTTTCTCAACTGATCGGTGATGCTATGGCATGTGAGCCTGCTGCCATGCAAGGATTTAGCAGGCAGAGAAGAGAGTGGTGTGTGAAGGTCCAGAGGCACTGTGTGGCAGTTTAGCCCTTGCATGAGCACCAGCTTGTGTGACACAAGCTGGCCTGACACAGCATGGTGGGGCTGGCCTTACAGACAGACAGAGGCTGCCTCTGCCATTCTGCTACCTTCCAATAATAGGTCTTTTTGGCTGTTGCTTTTGCCTTTTTTTTTTCCTCAGCATATTTTCCATTCTCCTCCTTTTACAGGTGGAGTTGGCATCATTCATTAGCATTCTGTAATTTTATTTGCACCCGCTAAGGTTTTAGCAGGACAGACATGAAGCGTCACCTCAAAGCAAATGGATACTGCACAGCAAAGTGGTGATTCCAGGGCCTGACGGGAACCTGACCTAGCAGAGCAGCTTCTCACTTCTTTGCAGCTCAGCCAGTTTTGCAGGGGTACAGGTGCTTACACAAAGGCTTTAACAGTCTGAAGAAAGCACTTTTGCCTTGAGTTGGATAATAGCACATTGGTATACCCTTTTCAGTTGGATGGTGGTGGATTTAGAGCTGAGCAGAGTTGCTTATCATTGAGCTCTTTATTATCTTTCTTTATGGTGGCCATGGACATGCCACCTGACATCTGTACGCAAAGAGATACAGCACAGAAACTGCCCTTCTAAAAGAGCCTCAAGTTTAACTAGACAAGGCAACTTGGTATGGTGGATAGGGCGCTCAATTGACAGGCCTTAAATCAATGTCGGGAGAAGAAGGGGAGTTGTAGAGCCAGCCAACAGGGCTTGTACAGGGTCTTACATGGGACTGGCCCTAACTGATTTGGCACAAAAATATGCCAAAAGAGGACTTTAAAGGAATTGATCTCAACAGTCCCATGTCCATTGCCTTAATTACACAGCCACCTCTTCAGTAAAGTACAAATATTACCAAAGAGAGATCAAACAGCACTGCAGACACGTTTTTCCTCTCCCTCCACAAGAAGGCTATGACTAAAGCTGAGTAAATAATTTATAATTAATTTCTTTGATAAATTTTGGCTGTTTTCCATGAATGAAGTGTTCACAACATGATGACAATTTTCTCAAAGGTACTTGGAATTACTCACTGAATAGTGTCTGTAAATAATCCCTAGTCTTTAGCTTATTCATGAGCAATTCCTTGCAAATCATAGATGTCAGAAAATGGAGCAGTTTTGCCTGCACAACGAGCAAACAGGCAAAGGCGGATGACCCCTCAGGAAAGGAACTGGGAAATCCCCTGGACAGGCACACCAGGCCTGTAGCTTCCTCTAATCTTCCATGAAATCCCTTACAAATTGTCCAGTTATGTCTGTGCTTTAATATGCTGTTGCTACACAACTCTTCCAAAGCTTCCATTGACTTAGTGAATGTTCCTTCCATATCCTCACCACCAATGCTTCTGGCTCATTGCAGGATTTATAGACCTGTTTTACTTTCATTGGTCATCTTCACTACTCTGTTTTCTCTTTTCTGAATGTCCAAGCACTTGACTAGAAGCTTAACTTGCTTAACTGTTAGCAATGATGCTCTGCTTCCATGCAGAGATTCTTATCCAGGCCTGGTGAAGCCAGTGAAAAGTCTGCTTTTGGTTGAGGTTCTTAATAATGAAACTTAATCCTTTCCAGTCTGGTGTGGTGGTCTCCCAGAAACCATATGCACTGACCATTTTGGTCGTGTAAGAAACAAGGCTAATGGGTAAAACTGTATCAGTGTTACTCTGCATCTGTGGCAAGCCACTGACCCTTAAAAAGGTTGAAAAACATCTTAATAGAGCAGGTGGAAATGTTTGTTGTTTATTTGTTGGGGGATTTTGATTAAAGAGGCCTGTCACCATGATATTTCTTTCAGTTACTTTTTGTAAAAGGAATACAGTTCCTTTGAAACTATTGGTTTGCAATGACATTCCAAAATGAAATCATTTCACCAACCATCTTTTTGCAGCTTCTGAATGCTTTTGCTTGGAAATGAATAGGAATAGCTTCCAGCATTGCAAATCATGTTTTGACTGTTAATTTGCTGTATAAATCTTTCATGTTCTTTTGACCAGGCTTTTTTGCAGTGAACGCACACCAGTACCTCTCTTCTTTCTTTTAAAATAAGTAAGATAAATCTGTGTTCTCAATGCGTACCTGGCTTAGAGGTCTTCAAGAAATCTTACGGTCCTACAGCTTTCAATTCAGAGCTGTTACCAAACTAAATGATGTGAAGTCTTTCTGGAGTTGCAGGCTTGCAGTTACTAAATGGACCATTTAATTGGTCTATTTCTTTTTTTTAATTTCATATACCACATCACAAATAGGAAAAGAAAAAAAAACAGGATAGACGTTTTCCTAATGTCACTGTGAACCACTGCTAATAAACAAAGTTGCATCCCATCTGAAATCCCAGCTCCCTAAAATGGGTGGCAGAATCAGCCTTGACTTCAGCCAGGATTTAATTCGGTCAGCTGGGCAGTCTCTTTCACATCTTTCTAATTTGCGTGACATCTCTCTGCAAATGCACTCGAAAAGGTCCAACCAGGAAAAGATGAAGCTTCTGTTGATAAGTCTGACTGTGACTCTCTCTTATTGTGTATTGTTCCCTAAAAGAACTCAGAAATCACCTCAAATAAATAGACATGGGGGTTTTTTGATGTTTTCTATGTGTTTCATGGGCAGACCTGTGTAATCTTCTTCTCTGTCAGAGAATCCCTAAAGGTATGTTTACAAGTAGCCCAGTGGTATCTCCCAGGGATGTAAGCAATGGTGGAAGCTTCTGTGACTATAGATACCTTAAGAGCTAAATTTTGTCTCCCTCCTGTGAAGGTCAGCAAGATTGCAGTGAAATGGATTCTTCCATAATGTAACGAAATTGCCATTGCTTGCCATTTCCTCTCTTCTTTAAGAAGCAGAGATACACTGCTAGTTCCATTTGCAAAAGACAGTGTGTAAACACTAAAAACATCCACTTAACATAGCAGTGCCTCTGTAATGGCTGCCTGTACAAGGAGCTGAAAATAACAATTCAGAGTCTTTCCAGCAATTTGCTTTGTAAAGCAAGAGTTGATAAAGGCTCTGAGCAAAGTAGACAAGCCTGCTTTTTAAAAGGCAACTGCCTTTCTGTTCCAATTTTCAAGCCAAATATTTCCTACAGATGAATTTTTATGAGGGCATCATGACCTTGCAGTGGGATTTATTCTTGATCTAGCTGTGCTCCTCGCTTTGTGTGTCGGAAAGAAAGAAGGGAGCCAGAAAGAACCCTCTTCCTATCCAGCCTTTCCCTATCAGGGCTTTAAATGCCATCACCAGCATGGTGCAATTGCAGGTTCAGGAAGAGGTTCACAGGCTTTTGTGGCAACGTGTGTACGTATGTGACACACTCTGTTATCTATACGTGTGTGCTTTCCTGGCCAGTGCATACCTGCAGCAACTGCAACAACTTTGTAACAGTGATGCCAGAAAGCCAGTTTGCCACAAGTTTTGGGCTCATGCTAGCTCAGCAGGGGGTACAAAACTAATGCACGGTATCTGGCTACCCTGTTCCCTGAGAGTGTGCTGTTTGTCAGTGCCTGCTAATTACAAAGATGGCAAGACACGATTTGTTGGGAGATAAGAGAGGCAGATGGCATGTTCATTTATTAAAAAACAGCCCGCTCATTCTATTTGGTGTAGCTCTTTATGCCTTCGTTAGGATTTACATTTTAAATGATCAGGGATCTAATAAGCCAGCATGGCACCTCATTATCAAGGTTGTATCTTCAGGTCTCTACCTGAAGGGAGAGTCATGGATTTTTTTCCACTTCATATCTCTGTATTTAAGAACCCACTGGCTTGCTTTATCTCTGCTTACTTCAAAGTTTCCAGTTGTCTGAATACAGCCTTTAACTTGGCAAAATGCAAACTCAAAACTTTTGGCTGATTCCAAACTGTATGCAGCTAGGAAAATGTGGATTAACAAAGCACTGGCTTGCTCATCGGAAGTGTTTAATTAGCCAGTAACCAAATATCTCCTTTTGATGCTTGGGACCAGGAAGGTAAGGAAGGCAAACAAAGCTTTGTAGGCTTACAGCTTATTCTGGAAATCAGTGGAAACACATTTGGTTCTCGTCTTAAATAGGTATAACAGTGTTAGTTACGGCTCAGATGTGAGATGCTGAGAGCAACAGGGGAGGGTAGGACCATACATCCTCTCCATGAAGATTAGATGCAGGGCAATAATTAAGGCATAATCAGAGCATCTTCCTGCTGTTTTCTCAATCACCATTCAGCTAATAATGGCTTTATAGATTAAGAAGCAAGCTGCAACCAAGTTAGGCAACTACAACATAAAAACAATACTGATGTTTAAAGAAATTAGGTAAACTTAGTCAATGAAGCATAGCATCTCATTCATATTAATCTCCAGCTGAGACCTGGTTGTTCCAGTCACTGATTCAATCATTTGCTTGCCTAAGTATTGTACTTCCCTCTGTGCACTTTCTCTTACATTCTTCGCTTCCCTTCAGCTTTCTTTCAGGTGTTCACAAGGCTAACCCCCACCCCTCTCTTCCTTATGATAGCTTCTGGGGAGAAAGGGGTTACCAAAAAAAAAAAAAAAAAAAAAAAAAAAAAAAGCAGCAGCTAGAAAACTGTTAGAGGAGATATGTATGTACGTATGTACACACACATGCACATGCACATATACATTCATATATAAAAATCAGCTGCAATGTACCACAAACCTCCATTATCTCTGTGTGGCAGAGCTGTATCCTCTTATAAAGGTGGGTGGCATAGTAAAATGCTTCTCTGAAGACTGTTTGGTGGTAATGCTCTCTGCTTAGCCCCATGGCAGACTGGGCTACACTGCAGGGAAAACAGCTGGAAAACCAGCATGATCTAAGCTGGGCAAGCATGCGGCAGGGAAGAAAGACAGTGCTGTCACCACTCTCCAGCATGCCCTTGCACTGGCTATGTAGGGCGATGGGGAGAAATACAGAGTGAAGAGCCACTTTGTATCTTTCTCCTTACTGTCCTTCCTATGCACAAGCCTCTTGCTAAATGCTGCTCTAGCCCAGCAGCATGCAAACAGGCAATTACCAAGGCTGAGCTGATGATTGATATGTTCCCTTGCTTCTCCTGTTGCTGTTTGCGTGTGTCTTTAGTGTGTTGAGTAAATGTAATTGTGAGCTTTAGGCAGCACGTCTTATTGTCAGACTGCGAGTGACAATACAATCTTTTTAAAGGAATCGCTTTCTTTTGAGCAGATTAGCAGGGGCCAACCTGTGGCTATGGAGGCTCAGTACCAGTGAAGCTCTCATTTAAGAGCGCGTGACTCTCAGCCAGTTTCTGCTGCCAACAAGGCTCAGTAATTGCAACTCCACTCCTTGGCAAAGCAGAGGAAGCATAAGAAACATTATCTAGTCCTAGCTGTGAATCCCTGTCCTTCACTGCCTGAGATACTTGATGCATGTCTTCAAACTCTTGCCTGTATGAAAATTTTGATATGCACTCTTAGGGTTAGGAAGATAGGTAGTGCTGGGAACAGATGCTATTGGGATGTGGGTGTTTTGAGAAGGAGCAGGAATTAAAAGCAAAATTTCCCTCTTTCTACCATCCTCTTCAATTGAAAATCAACTGTCCTGTATGTAACCTGCACCAAGGAGGATTTTTTTTTTTTTCTGCTATTAACAGGAAAGAAATTATATGCAAGCAGAAGAAAGAATGACATTAAATTAGCAAAGATAAAATATTAATTATGGGAAAACGCAAAGCAGGGAGAGAAATCAATTGTGAGGAAACAGCATAAGAAAAGAACCTCTTAGCCTCTTCAGATGCTTTGTGGGAGAATGCCTTCAATCAGAAATGTGCTGATACTGAATTATCCCTGGATCTGATCTAGCTCTAATAATTGAAAACTCCCACTGCTGGAACAGAACCAGTTTGCTGGATGACCACTAATTTCTCAGATTGGATATTAAGTAGACAAAGCTGTTGCATATATCTAATCAGATTTGTATTTTTATTCCATGACACACTGCATCCTGCACTGTGTTTTAATTTAAAATTATCACAGCATGCTCTGTGACATGCATAGATGAGATGTGCACTTTCCTTAGCACTGAAGCATATTTTCTGCTGTTTTCACAGCTGTAATTACAAGTTCTGGAAGTAGATTTCCAGCAACATTACTAGAAGAGATGTCCAAATTGTTTGTTTATTTCATGTCATATTAACACCTTTAGCCTCCAGATTTTGTACTTCTGTGTCTGCCATAAAGTTCAGAGTGATTCTGCAGGTAAGATTTGCATGTGAAGAGAAGCATTCTTTCCTCTTTTTCTCCTGCTATTATTTGCGGGGAGGGAGTCCCAAAGAGAGGAAGATTGCCCTCCAGTAACTGTGTTCCCAAATTGTCTGAACTTTATCTCTTTATCGCCTGATAGAGGGAGAAAGATTATTCACAGTCAAGCTGTGATTTTTGCTTATGAAATAATATGTAGCAAAAGGCAGCAGAGATAAGGACTACAGACACATTAAAAGTCTTACTCTGTATTATACATTTCAAATTCTTTAAATATTTTACCTATTGTGACTTCAATAAAATGTTAGAAATGCAGTAAATAGTTATTGCTGCAGGGGAACTTGGTAAGAAAAATGTGGCATTTATCTTCCCTTTTTCCCCACTAAACTGTTTTCATCTTCTGTACAATCTCAGCACTTGTTCCCTCTGAGGGCTTGTTAACACCTATTACAGCACAGTGCCCACTGTGGTCACTGGAAATTGTCCAGTGTTATTGCTAAGAGTTGGATTAGGTCTTTGTGTACTGACTCAGGGCAGTACATGCATTCGTACCTGCTGAGATCAGCTTTCAGCTGAATGCTTAGCTTTCAGAATGTAGTTATGTACATGTATCTATATGCTGTCTGATGCTGGCATACCTTGTTGGATTAGGGTTTGAAAAAAGCTGCTGGAGGAGCGTAGATCTGATGACTTTCTCTGTTCCACCAAACGTGAATCTAAACTGCAACACAGGCAGGGAAATTTGGTGCCATGAGTTACTGCAGCTGAGCAGAAGATGCTGTGTCTCATACTAAAGAGTTGTACAGTGTCACTTTAGCGGGAAAACCTCTTCAGTGCTATCCTACTGATACAATTCAGAGTGTCAGACAGAAGATTTTGGGAAGCTTTGTCCAAGTTTTTTTAGTCAGAAGTGTCAAGAATTGGATATATGCTAAATGGGGGAAATGCTGTAGTTCTGTATCAAGATAAGGCCTAGATTCATGCACCTGGGCCAACTGTGACACGTGCACACACAGAGAAGAGCAGGTGAATCCTTTCAGTCTTAATTGATCTAATTTCTGAATGAGACAGAGAGGCAGTTCCTGGCTGAACTGGAGAGTGGACAAATTGTATAAAGAAGTAGCTTTGATCCATGTCTGGTCTTGATGGCAGGCTTAAGGTGGTCCTCAGGATGTAATGTAGATATGCCTAGCCTTTCCCACTGAAGGGTGATGTGCAAAGAAAGCAAAATACAAAGGGCAGAATATGCACCATCCTGCAGAGACCTGGCCTGAACTATTCATTTCTCCCCTTTCCCTTTGTTCTGTGCAGCACTATTCCCTCTTGCTTTGGACAACACCTCAGCCTCAGAACAAGGGGATTCTTGCCCAAGTGCTTGATACTGAAGAGGAAAACATGGCAGCATTGTGAACCAGTGTCTAAAGTGTAGATTCAGGCTTGAGCATGATGGGGAGGATACCCTCGTGTGCTAACGAGGGTAAGCACTTGTGAAGCACAGCACTTGTCCTTATGCCATGCTTGTAGAGGATTACAGTAATACTGCAGTGTATTTGACCTAGCTGGCAGGACAGTGATATCACAGAGGATTTGTACATCACTTGCATCTTCCTGTGTCTATTACCTCTTGGAGGCTTTAGGGAAGGTGAGGAAGGACAGGCCTCAGGTACCTTGGCTCCAGGCTACTGAGTACACCAGTAAGAGTTCATTTCACAGCAAAGCCACAGAGCTGTTTATGGTAGTGTGGGGGGACGCTCCTAGCTTCCCACACACACACATTTGGTTTCAGTCACAAGCACTCTGCATTGCTGTGTTTTATGGCAAGCCCTGCTTAAGGACTAAAGCTGCAAAAGGGAGGATGGCAAGACTTTGAGACAAGGCCTGCTTGAGTGCCAGGACACTGAGAAACAAAAGCCTCCTCTCACTGCTGGGGCAGTGTTAATCACTGCAGACTGGACCACCACTGCAAGAGTAAAGCAGTCATTCACAGCCACTCAGACCCCTTTTTTCGGTGCTGAAGAGTGCTCAAGGCAGCTAGCCTGCCCTTGAGGTGTGTTCAGCCACTACCCTCCCTCTACCCCATGACTGTGGCTGCGATCCTCATAGTCATAACTAGCACAGAGGAGAGTTGAACCCTGCAGCAGCCAAGAGCTAGGGACTGTGACTGCAAGACAACTGGCCTAGTGACTCCACCTCCACCTTCCCCTCTTCATGGGTGACAGCAGCTCTGCCAACTTGCGAATCCTCTCAGAACGGGAACACTCTCCCGCAGTTACTGCCCTGGGATTGAGTGCAGGCTGGCCACTGAAGCAGCAGATGGGTAAGATCAATTAGCATTGGAAAATAAGTATTCTAGTTGAACTAAGTGTCTGTTATAAGATTTGTTGCTTTGTACCATTGCATAGTAAATTTAGATCTTTAAAAAAAGTTGTGGAGTCATGCAGTAAATCTCCTCCCTCTCCTCCCCTCCCTTGGGCTACACAAAACCCACAGGGTCCAGGACTGTAAAGACAGTCGGTCATCCCGCGACAGGTAGGGCGCTGAGCTTTGACTTGAACTGAGACAGAGGAACAGCAGCAGAGTACCACAAAAATGAGCTGTTACATTTCATCCCTTTCCCGCTCAATAGACCAAATTCACTCCATGTGTAATTCTCCTAAGGCCTCATCACTAGGTGACATGCAGGTAATTATCTCTGCTATGAAAGTAACTTGGCCCTTTTATTCCATACTTTGGGGGAGATGTTTAGTAAAAGGATGGTGCTGCATAATGAGCTTCTCCTGTGCTGCCAAGGGAAAAGAAGGATCCAGAGCTTGAGATGGTCCTGGATGGCTCAGGACAAGAACAGATGCATGCCTCCAGGGCTTGCCAAGCTGGAAACTCTCCTCCCCCTTTATCATGGTTCAATCTTCCCCATACGTAACATGCCAAGGCTGCTCAGTTTTATGTTTGCCAGTTGGGAGAGGTGAGACCACAATTCTTATTCAGCCTGTCAAGCCTGATCCAAGGTGTTTTACTTTGACAGACAGGATGCTAATAGTGCAGTCTCTGAGGGCAACTGCCATTGCAATTTGGTCCACCATAAATACAGTTTTTCCTGTAACTCTGAGCAAGCACTGTCCTGTTTACTGTTCTGTTATGTGCATGACTTCATATGGCCAGGCAGTAGGGATGTGTGATCAAGCCTAGCTAATGCAGGGCTAGCCAAAATGAGGAACAAATGAAAGCGGTCACTCCAGGCTGCAAGTTCAGAGAGATGCTCAGCTCCTTGTGTTATGCTGTCTCTTAACACATACATGGCCACTGCATCAGCTTTGCTCTGACCTCCTTGGAACCACTGTGCTGCTCTGCCTACTCAGTGATGAAATTCAGGGGATAAGTGGTGGGTGGAAATTTGCATAACAGTAGCTTGCATAAATGAAAGTGACCCATGTAGGTCTCCCTCTAGTTAATTCAAGCTGAAGCTGCTGGAGATTATTATATAAGAGTTTCTTTGTGGCACCATGTGGTTAGAAGCGGTGATACAGAGTGCTCTGGCAGTACCGGGTGAGCTGCAGCAGCCAGTGGAAGGAGGGTGCAAACTCACTGTAGCACTCCTGGGCCTCTCTGCAATACGGGGTGGTGTCATACACAAGACGGAGCTTGCAGCTGGGAGAGGACTCTTGGGTGACATGAGCAAATGGGAGGAATCTTTCCTGAAAGCAGACCCAAGCAGCACTGGGGAGAAAGTGCTTCTCTTCCATTAAAACCTGCACATCAGGAGATACACATGAGACAGCTCCCTAGTGTCCCATCCCTCCTGAACAGGGAGCTAAGTGGCTGGCTCAGACTTCCCTGGCAAACTCTGCATGCCCAGTTTGTAGCTCCAAGACAGTGCCAGCTCTCTCCCTTACTGCAGGTGTCCCCACGATCTCAGGTTTGCAGAACCTGGCAGTTGCCAGGCATCTCCACCACCGAACCTCTGTTCCTCATCACAAGGGATTTCAAAAGGGCCATGAGAGGTGATCATTTCTGCTCAAGATTAATCAATTTTGAAAATAGAAAGTCCCTCCAAGAAACAGTTAATTTTCTTCATCTGACTCTTGTAAAGGTTTTAAGAGGAAATGTTTCAGTGATTTTTCTCTCTGATTAGTTGGAATTTGGGCAGTTAACTTTTAAACACATTTGAAAACCTCAATCTTGGACTCCTCCACTTTGACTCTTGTCAAGGCAAGGCTCTTCACACCTTACATTCATTGTCAGTGTTCATTTTTTCCTCTAAAATTTTGAACTTTATTATCAATCTATATCTAGACTCTATTTCTCTAGTGTGACTTTTGATGTCATGAAACTTAGCTGTGGGAAAATGAGGGAACAAATTTCTGCCCCCAAGCAAAAAAAATCAAACCCAAACAATGTTTTTTCAAATGTTCATTTGTCTGTTTATAACAAACTATGCTGCCCATATGTCTGGACCTCTTTTTCCTGAAGAAGACCAGAAAACGATCATCACAAAATATTTCAGGAAGAATGGTTCTTGTCAGGTTAACAGTTTGAGTGAAGTACCAACATATCTGGATGCTAACTCATTTGTAGATTCTGAAAATCTGTTAAGATTTAGAAACAAACATACCTGTGTCCTTACCTAATAGTCTTCCCAGAATACCTGAGGTTTTGACAGTAACTAGATTATCTGGAAAGCAGAGCCCTCAAGGCTACAAGCAATCTTCTTAGTGTTAATAGTTAAGTATTTAGTATAACAAGATCCCATGTATTATTACAATACAAATGTATGATTCAATTTATTATTGATAATAATTATTGTCAGTATTATATGTATAGCATACATCTGTCTCAATTGTCAAAAAAAGAATAAAATGGAAGTCCTTTAGATTCTAATGTGCAGATCAGTAAAAGCTACAAAGTATTGCTTCTTAATGACTTGGAAAGCTTCAGATCATATTCCTAAAGAGAACTGTGTTACTATGTGTGGGATGAATGGCCAGAGTTTCAAAACCACTTTTTTTTAAAGCTGTCCTCCACACTGTGATAATACACTGGTGTCTAAGGACCTGGGAGATCCCAAACTTGAGGAGAGGATTGCTCATTCTTAGAGTGCCATGGAATGGTGATAGGAATTCAGCATAAATAACATGTAGCAAACTGAAAAGTTTGTTTTCTGTCAGGACAAAATCTCTTGTTTCTGTGTTCTTCCACTGAAACTTAAGATGAATGATTTTTAGCTTTAAAAAATTGCTTCCAGTGAGAAAGGGGAACACAAAATAAACTGCAACATTTCAACTACAAAATTATCAGTATGAAAATATCAGAGATTTGTGCTAAATGTGACATTTTTGTTAGCAATCAGGAGAAACACGGCAACAGTAATATCAAGCAGTTGACAGTTATGCATTGCTTCCCAAACCAAGGAAAATCTTTTCAGGATTTACTATTAGTATTCAGAGCATGATAAGTTTGCACAACTCAGTGTATTCTTTCGTGATGGGCTAAGAATTGTCCTGCAGCTGCTTACCACTGCTAAGTGTATTATCACCACATCTTTAAATATGCCTATATTCAAGTTAAATCTGCATGCTTCAAAATGCATGGGAAGAGGAAAAGGAGGAAAAACAGCTTTCTATGCAAAAGATGTCAGCTGATCTTTTCTCAAGTTCACATGTGCCCTGTCATTGCGTCAATAGAGAAATAGTCTGAGGACAGGTCTTGGGAAGAGCAGTGATGGAAAGCCAGGTATGCTCTGCTGAGACACAGTACAAATGTTGCAATGTGTTGAGAAGAGACACCAACAAACCCCCTGCATAGCTTGTTAAAAGGGTAAGCTCAAGTTACTTGCATCTAAAGGCTGACCTTGCTTACAGTCCTTGGAAGGACTGCTTCATAGCCACAGACACTTGAGACTCAGAGCCTCTGACGCTGAGACAGTTCCACCTAGAAACCTGGCAATGTTCTCTGAAAGTTAAATTAAACTGAGGTAGCCAGTCTCAGCACATGATTTTTCAATGAAACTTTGTCTTTTTGGAAAGGTAAGCCAAAGTAGGCAACTCTGTATGTATTTTCCTGTGCAATCATTCACCCATTGTTAGCAGGCCTGCTTGAAATTTGTGCAGGCAACAAGTGACAGAGCTCCCCAATAGACCTATGAGAACTAAATTGGTTGTATGTCAGGATGCTCATTTGTTCCCTATCAGACATGTTCTAGCACTTTTTCTTTGCAAGAACAATTTCCCAGCTAGGAGATGAATGCCGTAATCACTGTCATAATTAGTGAAAATCACTTGCTTTGAAAATAACAAAAATGTTATCATAATTGTCAAAATGATGGTTCAGTAATTTAGGAATATTTGTTATCTTGTTGGCAGTGAGTTGTGGGCTTGATCCGAAGCCCTGGAAGCTCAGTGGAAAGCTTTCCATCAGCCTCAGTGGATCTTGGATCAGGCCCTCTATTAAGATACAGGAAGAAGACAGTCATTGCTGTAATGCTGAGCCGGTGTGCATGAAAAAAGCACGAGCACTAAGGCTAGTGAAGTGATTCCTGGATGTAACATGTGAAGTATAATAGCATCCAAAATGCTACATCAGTGCAAGACAATATTATTATTTCAGCTATTAGCAATTGGGATTCACAGGCATCTCTACTATTCATGAGATGTGCATTCTGCTTTCTGGCAGCATGTTAAAGCTCATTAAATAGAATATTAAACTAATCATGATAAATGATAAGCTAGATTTCATTACATTCTGGTTAATTACAAAATCATATCTACCTAGTCTTATAAAAAGCAAATTAGTTGAAATGCAGAGTGTCTTCACTGAATAGCATGTAAGGAAAGAACTATAGGAGGAAGTCAAGAGGTGAATCTATGCAGTGTAAAAGGATTTTGGTTCACCCCACAGGCTGTGTGCTGTGCTAAAAATGGTCTCCCCACAAGCAGCAGGTGAATGCACAGCTCAGTACTATGTGGAAGTCTGAAATAACCATTTGTTTTTATAGGGTGATTTGACTTTGTGCCCATATCTTAATCCAAGCAACTCCTGGACTGCTGTTCTACTGAGTTATGATGGGACTGCTATTTTTTTAGTGGAAGGGCATCCTTTTGGGAAATGGTTGTGACCTACTTGTGAGGAAACAGCAGACAAATCACACCAAAACACAATTACTTCTACCTTATTGCAATTACTCAGTAACACTAATTAGTGAAATTAAAATTCAGGAAAAAGATTTTGATAACTGCTGAAGCAGCAGCTCACATTTCTAGAGGGTCTGCATGGAAGTGACACACTACACCCATTGAGATAATACGATGCATTGGCAAGATATTGTGGGCAATGTTTGCTTATTTTATTAACAGAGGCTTGCACATCATTTAGTAATAAAGCCTATGCACCCAGCTCTACTAATAAAAGTCTTACATGCCTACATTGGTAGTTATGAGAGATTTAGGCCCCCCTGTCAAAACCTGTAGTCTTCAAAACCCTCATCAGCAGCCCTCTGCCCAGTGGGTTCCTCAGTTTTCAGCAGAAACGGACAACTTAGGTGTTGGAACATCCATACAGCTGGTGAGAAACATGGGTTAGACCTATTCTTGTGCTTTGAGAAGGTCCAGCCCCAGAGCCCCTACCGTTCAGGACAGTTAGGATATAGGCACTCCTGCTTGCTCCACCAGCCTCTTACAAAAGCAGCTTTATGCATTGTATCTCTACTAATAATGAGTGGATTAGTCAGCAAACTAGTAGGCACGAACTCCTAGTGATTGGAATAGACTCAGAGACAACTCAGAAGAAAA
Source organism: Dromaius novaehollandiae (assembly GCF_036370855.1). Taxonomy (NCBI): domain Eukaryota; kingdom Metazoa; phylum Chordata; class Aves; order Casuariiformes; family Dromaiidae; genus Dromaius; species Dromaius novaehollandiae. The sequence goes on from NC_088101.1 coordinate 2,105,178, forward strand.
AAGAAAAGGTGATAACTTCATTTGCAGTGTGGGCAATACATAGATTATGAGATAATGAAGAAACATCTGATTGCCTGTGCCATTTCCATCATGGTTGTATCTACAGCATGTATGTCATACTTCCACACCTCCTTCTGTCTAATAGGTATCTTCTGTTCTTTGTTCTTTTCTTGGCTCCCCTGCTTCAGTCACATTTACTGCAGTTTGCTTTTACTGAGTTTTATGTGCTGGGATTTTCAGAGTGGCTTAAGGCTATTGACTTTCAATAGGATTTGGGTAGCTAATTGCCTTTTCCTTTGTACTTTACAAATTCCAGCCATACCTCTTCTGTGAGTTCATTTTACTCTTTTATGACTGAATTTCCTGAAATGTTATATCCCTCTTCAAAGGAAACCAAAAAGCCCTGTTTCTTTTTAATGTAAACCAAAGGAAAGAGTTGTCCTACTTCCTATAAATGTGTATATTGTCCAAAGCTCTTGGTCTCTTATCTATTTAAGTGAAACAATACAGACATCAAATGCATTAATTCAAGTCTCTGTGAGACCTTGATTCCAGCATGACAGAGAATTTGGATGATACAGTATTTCTCTGTAGTCACTTCTCAGTGTGTGCCATACAGTGGTGGTTTAGAGCCTGCTAAACAGGCCAGCATTTCCTGAACTATATATTAAATATGATTCTGCTTCTGACCTTTCTCTCCTTCTTGTCCATGATAGCCACGCAGTTGCTCAGGGAATGTTTACTGAGAAGAGAGCCAAATATAAAAGCAGTGCTTCCCTCAAATCATTTTGGTGAGAATATGCTTTACCTTTCCACTGCTAGCCTAATTAACACAGTCAGGGTTAGCTCCAATGAAGATGGAAAAAAAAAAAAGGTTTTTTTTATCCTTCTTGTGCCTTTTCCTTCTAGGACACTCCTGTGAAAGTGTTATGCTGAAAAATTAATAAATACAGTCTTTGGACTGCCCATCTAGTTCAGCCAATGTGCTTCTGAATTAGAAGCATTTCTTTAACTCTTTCACAGCCAAACTACATAATCCATTGCCATCTGTCAGATTTGACAAGCAATTTTGGCCTCTCATTGTCCAGGATATCCTCTCTTTTGTCTTACTACTGGTGAGCTATGAGAAAACTCTGATTATTGCCAATCTCAGAAGGCAAAGCACAAGAGATGGTCAGGCCGTGACAGGAATAAAGCATTCGCCCAACCCAGCAGATCAGTCCACTAACAAAAAGAAAAAAAACGTTAATTTGTAATGGTAGTGGAAGTCTTCCAAAGACATTCAGAAAGGCAGAACAAGGGACAGAAAGAGCGCACAAAGGAAGCAAACTGCAGCATAAGCTTTTGTGAACTGCTACCTCAGCAAAAGATTGAAGCAGTCAGACACACGGCTGAGAGAATCTCACATAGAAAAGGGAGTAGGAGAAACCAGAGGCTGGAGGTAATGGATAAAATGCAGGGGGAGAAGAAGAGAAGCATTAGTCACTGAGTTATGGTTTGTCCTATTTCTCTGTGCCTTTTCTAACTGTTCTGGCTTCAGGCACCTCTGTGTCCTGCACAACAGGGGATGGGGATAACGGTACAGACGAGGTGTGTTGTATACAGTTTTGAAAGTAATTTACTCAGAAAGAGAGTTCACTGGAAAGGAAAGGGGAGTGAGAATATAAAATAAAATAGAATATGCCACAGCAGGTTTTTTGTTTTTTGTTTTTTGGGTTTTTTTTGCACAGCGCATTTATGCTAAGGATGGCTCTCAGAGAAAACACTAGGACAAAGGCATTTCAGTTAGAATGAGAATTATTTAAACTCCTCCAAAAATGTGTTAAATTGAGTTAGCAATTTCTTTAGTTCAGACTAGCTTTTGGAAGGCTGCATTTGCCTAATAAGAGAAGAATCAACTGCTATTCTGTTAATTTAGTCTCATAGTACCTCCAAGATGATCTTGTGTCAGCATAATATGGTTTTAAATTTCCCGTTGTTTTACCTCCAAACACAGGGAGCCACAGAAAGGCTTGTGTACCTGAACTTGTGCCTAACCAAGGGTACTATCTCTCCGATGACCTGGCTACTGTGACACTATTAGATGATGGCTGTGAGGTGTTTATAGATAAGCAGATAGTGATGCCAATATTGGCTCCATTTTCCTTTCACAGTTCTCCAGGTAAGGTATCTAATCCGTATCTGTCTTAAGACTTGCAGTCAAGGTTACTGCTTCTCAGCTTCCCCAGGCACAAAATGTGACTCTCATTGAGAGAGTGATAATTGCCCTTTCTTGAGCAATCAAAAGAACTACTTTAGAGTCTCCTGTGTTCAAACCACTGTGACATAGGTTCAGGAAATCGCCCCTATTCAGCAAAGCCCAGTAGCACTTTCTGACCATGTACTTCTTTTGTGCAAAGGTTTAAAGGTGTGCATCTCCATCAGAACTCTACAGCTTGAACTAAAGAACAAGCCTTTGCAGGCTATATTATCATGGGTTTGCAGCTTCTGTGAATTAGGCCAAGAGAATAAATTAAATACACTGTAAGCACCATCTAACAGGAATTCCTCTGTGCATCAGAAACTCATCTAGAAACTCTGTGCATTAGAACTCATCTAGAAACCACTGCCACTGTGAAAAAAAACAAGTAAAAAACCCACTTATTAGACATCTACCATTTGGGCCCTATCTTAATATTGACCATAGCACGTTCAGGTCAGGCTGTACAAATTTCCAGACCGTAAGCTAAACAGTCTTGCTGTCCAGCTGTCTTGGGAAATACGTAATGTGGAACAGCGATAACTGCTAGGTTAACTCCATTCTTGAATCAGAGCCTATTTAATGCGTAAGGAAGGACCTGTAGTTCCTGCTAAGTAAACTGTAGAGGAATTCATTTTAAAAAGATCAAAACCAGATACATTGTGCCCAGCATATTCCATCTGATAGTATCATTCATGTTGGGAAGAAGTAGCCTGAGATGAGAGAAACAACAAAATAATTTTCTACAAGTAGATTTCCCCGGGTTAAAAAGCTCACCTTGTTCAAAATAGCACAGACAATTTAATCATATTAGTAAAGAATTTCTAGTAAGTCATTGTGTAATTAAGCAAATTTGAGTAGATATGTCAGCAATTACCAGCACAACTGTATTCACAAGAGTCACAACTTAATTGTTTTATTAAGTGTCAGTGCTCTGTATTTGGGAGACTATCGCATTTCAAGTAATCGCAATGCACCAACATGAGAGAAAGTTAATAACACATATAAGCCCAGTCCTTGTTTTTCTGTAGTATTATAATGAGCTGTGAGACAAGAGAATTATTTTATAAGTAGCTGATCAGCATTTCTCCATTTGTGTTCAGGTATTACTGTTCTGCATAATGCCACTAAAACCAAGTCCATTCTACTTAGGATCTGCCTGTGAAGCCTGGGCACAGGAAACTTTCTTCCATCAGACCTGATTAATCTGCCTCAGTAGCTCAGAGTATCTCTGGAGTTTGACTAGAAGAACTCCTCATTATTGTCTGGCCAGTCAGATCAATGGCTATATCATTGTAGGACCGCCAAGGTAACAAAGAGGCCAAACTATTTTTCCTCCTCCTCATGAGTAAGTGATCAGATTTGTCTCAGGAACAGTCTATGAGAAAGATTCTGTAAAGCCATTCCATACTATTGTGAGATAAGGGGAGGTCTTTCTCAGAGGTGGTGAGTGAGTTCCTGCCAACCAGGACGGCAGAGCAAATTGTAACATAGACAGTAGGAATGTTGAATTTACAGTCACTGTTACAAAGGACCCAGAAGTATTTCTCATCTGAGGACACTAAGGCATTTAACCACTTGAAACTAAGATACCATTTTTACAGAGGGAGAAGCTGAGCTTCAGAGACCTAACTAGAATAAGTTGGAGGGTTCAGAGCAGAGCCCAGCCCAAGGCCTTCAATCTCAAGCCACAGCCTCCTGATTGTCTTAACACCATCATCCCATCAAAATAGAAAAGGTATTCATCTCCCCTAGGACCAAAAATGTTTCATAGGATCAATTCTTTCTCTTCACCAACAGAACTATTCAGATGTAAACCTGCAGTGACTGAAAGGAGAACCAACTCACTAACATAAATTGCTTTAGACTTAACATTTCTAACTTTTTCTCCTCTTTACCTCTTGAGAACCCTCTCCCGAACTCTGCTTTCAAATACATATTCTAGTAGTCCCCTGTACGGGCCATTTTGATCTAGGAAGTTGTAGGATACAGAGAGGATAAAGGTAAGAAAGCCAGCAGACTTCAAAAAGCTTCTTGGTGTTACTTGATATTTCTTCCATTCAACAGAGTCACAAGGATCATCTTCCAGGCCATAAGCAGGAAAACGAGCATGAGTCATTTAAAATATGGCAAATGCCTACCTGGCCTCTACCATTGCTTATGACAGGTCTGTGTGTGTGTGATCTCAACGTCCTTGGGATAATAGCTTCCTAGAGGTGGTCACAGGCTTTTTGTCTGTCCTGTAAGGGCAATGGAAATTTTAAGATTGGGTGAAAGAATATCATTATTTGTTAGCTGCAGTGTATATATGCCAACAATCACTGGTAAGGCATGCAGTTCAATCTAGACCTTACAAAATCTACAATATCTTGCTGGTGCTTCATCCAATATGTGTAATCACTGATAAACTGATGTTCCCTTGTGGGGAAAGGCATGCTTTAGAGGAAAGGAGAATTTCTATTTTTGTGTCAAGTTCACTCAGCTGTCAAAGTGCAGAAAAATGGTTCATTCCTACCACTGGCAAGTAAACACACTGTACTTGGCCAAGAAAAAAAAAGAGAAAAGAAGAAAAAAAAGAATCGTAATAAGGAATTAGGACTTTTTAGCAATTGTATTTGATTCTGACTGCACTTTTGCTGGTATCAGCAGCTTGCTTTGAAAGCAGCATTTCTATTTGCTACTAATGAGAGGAAACAAACTGCACTTCCATATCCATTTTTTAGTTTTTGGTTTTTAGTTCTTTAAATTTCTTCCACCAGATAATGAGTTTCTTCATGACAACAAATTGTGACTGCATCTTTCAACCCAGGGACAAATCAAAGTCTAAGGCTGTTTCATCCTCAAGAGAGTTAGCACCTAAATTTTCTGATTGAATTCAATATGCATATATGCCCTGTATGTATCCGACCCTGCCCAGACACTTCTGATCTTTATATGTCTGTTACTTATCCAAAATCACATTGTCATGATGTCAAAAAACATTTTCATTAAAAATATGGAACCTTTATTACAGACATGACACCTTTGTGTCTACAGGCTGAAATTAAAGTTATTTAAAGTAGGTGAATAAAATGACTGGAGATTTTAAAAGCAATTGGGGCTAGAAAGAGGTGTAAATTAGAATGATTATGACACAGATCAGTGTAAATTCTTGTAGTAACCAATTACCAACAAAGTACAATCTCTTTTCTGTACTTCTGTCTGCAGAACAGTATCAATGACTTGGCAAGAATTTATGCTCTAGAGAAGGCCTGGTTAGAAAGATAATTGGAGAGAGGAAAATAATAATTGAATATAAAATCCTTTGCTGTGAAGATATTGGTACACAAGTAACCCAGGGCCAGCTGTCACTGAAAGCTAATATCAGGCTAGTGATGTTCACTGGCTTTGTAGTTTTCTGTTCAGTTCCTAGAAGTCATCACCTGCTTTGGAAATCTCGGGAAAGAACCTGAGACTGAACTGGAAATCAGCTATAGACTGCCTGGCTACACCAAACAGGTTCAAACCATAAAAATGTAAAAGAAGTACTCTGAGAGTGGGTTATATAGTGCCAGATGGGTTCACAGTGCTCTGAGTCTTCCCACCAGACCCATCTGATGTCCATCTTTGTGACTTTCAGATGAGAGCTGGACATTTGTAATTGTTTAAAGAAGAACTGTTTGACTTTAAGAGCTAAAATATCCCCTGAAAACTGTCCTTTGTTATTCAGCAGCATCTAAAATAGGCTCCCTTGTGCTGATGTATTCATTATCTCATGTTTCATTGCCTCAGTACAGATCTTAGAGACTTCTTCTGAGGTTGGTGTTTCAATTGTAACATCCATCTATCTAAGAGACAGTAGACAAAATGCCAGACATTCAGTGTTGTTTTCTAAGCCAATGGGGGTTTGCTTTGAGGTGAAAATTCTGCTGATTTTCAGAATTATTTAAGTTTTGAGAAACTCTTTGGTGATCTGGTGTTTACTAAATGAAACTGCATCAAATAATACCTTCATTTCTTTTGTCAAATATGTCTCCTCCTGCCTAGTCTTGCTTTGGTTTTGACAATCCTCCTTGTCTTAGCTCTTTTGTTAATGTCAGCCAGGAAAAGTATTTCCAAATATGAGCTTTATGTCCACTCGGCAGATACTGTAAGGAGTTCTCTGTGGTAACTGCATTAAAATTATATTTTCCCCACTTCTGATATTCAGTTCATCCCTCCATTTCCTGACTAAAATTTATTTCCCTTTCGTGGCTAAGCCCTTTCATATACTCATGAGTTTATGAGTCTGCATACATGCATGCTCAGTAATTAAGTTACATAGAAAAGGAGAACACATTATTTATGTATTATTTCCATTCAGACCCTATATCATGTCTGTACTTACGGTATTTTAGGAGTGGCTATAAGAAGAACGTAACGCTAAACCATACAATATGTTTAGAATGTGCTTGTAATTCATTAAAAACTTTTCTATTTGTAGCTGAACTAGAATTAAGACCAAAAATCTTTGAGATCTACAGCTGATTGGTAGTTTTTCTTTTAATTGTTTTTCAATTTCAGTCCAAATTACTCTAAAATTGACTCTTAAAAAAAAAAGTGCAAATTCCACCTAAACCAGCATAGACCAGCTGCTCTATAGATCAGCTCAGTGCAATCAAAGCAGTAGAACAGAAAATTAAATTTGATGCAGAGAGATGTAAAGTGAAACAGTATTATCTTCACAAACAAAGTGACAGGCTCTGGGCTGACTCACCAGCTAGGAACAAGACTTTGGGCTTGTGACAGATAGGTAGTTCCATGAAAACATCAGTCTAGAGCTCAGGAACAGTCAAAAAAGCAAATCAGTTGTTAAAAATTTTTAGGAAAACAGTAAAACAGAAAACACCATTATGGCACCATAGGTATCCATGGTTCTCCCACACTTTTAATCATGCAGTCCGAGTCTCTCATCTCAGGATCTACTGGAAATGGAAAAGAGTCTGAGAAAGGCAACAAGAGGTATTGAAATTCTGGATCAGCTCCCAAATAAAGAATGGCTGAGTAGGCTGCATTTCCCCATCCTGGGCATGAGACAACTGAGCGTGGATACATTAGAGGTTACAAAACCATGAATCATATGGAGAGATAGGAAAAGATTGACTATTCATTCTCTTCCAATACAAGAATCAAGGGCCATCAGATTAGGCCAGCAAAAGCCAGCTGTGGCACAAATTAAAGGAGGTAGTTCTTCATGCAACAGATAGTAGAAACACCTGTGTAACTCCTTGGCAAAGCATCTTGTGGATGCAAGAGGTTTGCATGGGTTTAAAGGGATGAAAGACTTGGAAGAAAGATCTGCCAGGACTTAGTAACAGACAAACTACATCTGGAAATGCCCTGCTCTGAAAGTGATCCGAGACCAGGGACATATCTTACGTTTTTGCCCAGCTGTTACTTTTCCCTGGTATTTCTTAGAGATAGAAAATGTGAAATGTGACTGTGAATGTGAATGTGAAATGAACTAGTACAGCTGTTCTTATGAATGTTTTCCATGTGTTTATTTCTCTGTATATCTTTCTGTCTGTACAGCTACATAGCACTGTTTTGGAGAGTTCAAAGAACACCTTCCTCAAACAAAGCTTTAGGCAACAGTCCTTACAGTCCTTATCAGGTTTCAATTCAGCTGTTCGGCCATAGGATTTTCACTTACTCCTCTTGGAAAGAATACCATAGGAAGGAGATTCCTATACTATGAGAACTCCTGAACATGTGTCAATTCCCTAATTTTCTGTATAGTATAAACTTATGATAGTGAGTCCCGAACCACTTTGTTCTTGGAGAACTATTTTCTTCCCTGGACATGAGAGGGGAAATGACCTTGTTTGAGGAGATACAAGGCAATCAGATTTTTTTTCTCACTGGAAGATTGAATAAGGCTTCTTCTGTAAAGCCTTTCACAATGCATAGATGAAAAAACTATAGACTAATGATGAGATATTACTATTATTATTACCAAATGAGTCTGGATTTTACCTCAAACATTTTTCAAAGCCTCACTTGTATCAAATTTTGCAAGGATAACAGAACACTATTAATAAAACTTTTCAGTAGCACTGCTTTTGCAGATCTAGCTCAACTTGGTGCAAAAACTCTAAGAGATAATCTGCTGTCAGTGTAAAATGAGGGAAAATGGAGTAGATGGATGTCATTATTTCCTAATTTTAACATTCTTCCAGAACACACTCAACTTCCAGTTGTCAAGAGGGCAACCAGATATGTAACACTAAATGACACCATGGAAGATTGTCCTGTGACCTAGGGCCATCAATGGGAACTGGGTCATAACCCTCTTCTCATGCCTTTTGATCATGACCCTCTACTAACATATCCAGGTTCGATCTCCCAGGAAGCTAGTTAAACTACAGGCATTAGGGAGAGTAGCATAAAGGGAGTTGAAAATAGTGTCTGTGCCAGTACTGTCAGACATCATTCCCTCTTTCAAAACTGAGTAGGTAAGGTCAAAGCAGAAGACCAGCAGGAAAACACAGACAAAACAAGCCTCTGGGCCACCACCAGGGAAAAAAGGGGCACGTCAGAGATCAGAAACTTTGTCAAGGTTGTTTCATGAACCTACATCATAATTAAAAGTCTCATCACTGTGACTATGTTGGAGGAAGAGCCTGCTCTTTGCACTCCTCTCCATTTGCACAGACAGCTCAGTTCTGACCCGTGTATTGGACAGAAGATGCCCCCTTTGCCAAAGTGTAGCACTTACCAGTTGCAAAGGGGCTACAGAGGTTAATGGTAATGGGAAGTGAAAACACATGCTTTCTTGCTCATCACCTCACTGATTTCAACGTGAAGGAATATGGGAGTCTTGGTGTTTCTGAGAAGTTTGGGTTGAATGGGTGAACTGTGAAAACACTTGCTGTGACATGTGGAGCACAGGAGAAAGATGAGGTTTTCATTGTGACAGAAATGTGATTAAACAGCTACATGAAGTAGATCTGTTCAACACAAAGGTTAATGCTGTTAAGCACTACTAATAAATAGTATGGAATCTTTTAACATGCTGCTTTATAGGGTTTTTTTTTTTTTTGTTATTTTTCTATTTACCTCTCTCTGTTTCAGAATTGATTCTAGGAGACAATTCACAGTCATGATAACTCCCCATTTTATCAAGATGTTTAGCCTTGTCTTCCCGTCCTGACTCCTGGATTCAAGTGATTACTTGCATATCTTTTGATTTACCAATAGAATTGGATTTGTGTTCTGGTGACAGGATAAGAAAACAAAACACAGCACCCACCTCTGAAAATCTGATTAGAGAGAGAATAGAGACCCTAGGGACTACTATCCAAAAAGCTGACAAGAAGCATGGCAGTCATCTTTTGTAAAATCTCACCAAATTTTACCTATTTCTTACAATTTGGAGGACTTCATTATTTTCTGAGCATTTGATGTTGATAATTTTGTACTTAACTATCTTGCAAAAACTATTACAGAGAGAATTTCTGATATCTAAACATAGTATTTTTAATAAAGATTACTCTTTTTGGACAGAAATTCGGAACAAGGCCAATGTGCCACCACTTGTTACAGTGCCAGGATCTGACAACTAAAGTTGATAGCGTAGTATCATTTTCAAGCCAAAGTTTTTGTAGGGATGGAACAGTCTTCAATGAAGAAACATGATGAATTGGTTTCATTGTGATACATGGGCACAGAGCGAAAGCAGCGTAGTTGCCATTACTGAAATGAGATTGGAAGTTAGAGGAGATGAGGTAGAAGGAAAGGGTAATGAAATCAGGGAAGTTTTTTTAAAAAAAGGAGTTGGAGAGAGAAGGAAGGGCACACAGTTGCTTAGCACAAAAAAAAATAAGAATACCAGGAAATGAGAAAAAGGTAAAAATAAAGAAGAGACATTTACATGAGCCAAGTAGCATACTTTCCTTTACAATCAGAGCTGACTGAAATCATCAGTTATTTACAGTGGGAAATTTGGGAGGTGGGGAGGACATTTTCCATTGCTTCCTGTAAGAGCTGAATGCACTGCAGAAGGGAAATAGTACCGGAAAATACTTGGGAAATAAGTCATGGTCCAAGCTGAAAACCTTCTGTTTCTCCAGGCCTGTTTTGGGGGGGGTGTTTTGTATGTTTGTTTGTCTGTTTTTCCCTGGGGGACTAATAGGAGGGATGAGAGAAGTTCCTAGAATAGGAGTGTACAAGTTAGATGGATATAGCTATTTCTTTAAAAAAAAGTATCTTTCAGCAAAAGACAGATTCATCAGCTATCTTGAATTCTGAATACTCAAGTCAAATCCAAGACAAAATCACATCTGTGTGCGCGGTGGGGCTCTGAATCATTACTATGTTCACTCAGATGTTTCCATCATTCAAGCAACAATAGAATATGCTTCTGTCTGCCATTTCAGGTGATAATATGCAGCGTGAACTTAAATTACCAGTTGATAAATGTGAGTTAACACCCACTTACTAATTTGATAAAGCAGCATCAAGATAATCAGTCATGAAATAAAGTATGCATTTCTTTGGTCACTGAAAATAGCTACTGTGATTTACACCATCTCTATTAGAAAGCTAATGGTCTGCAGCTAGAAACAAAGAAGGCAAAAGAGAATTATTATAGAATTTGAATAGAATAGCTATAAAATGCATAAGGAAAAAACTTCAGTCTGCTTTCTGCACTGGAGCAGGAAACAGAAAATATTTTCTGTGTCTCTATAACTTAACTCATTTAAGATCTGAAAGTGGATTATTTGTATTTATTTCTACCATCTGTTGAAGATTTTTTTGTCCTCTTTCTGGCAAGTGAGTGTTGGCTCAAGAAGTATCACTGATGAGTCTGGCTGGTAGTTCTCACCAGCTGCCTCAGCCCAGTGGCCATGGAAATATATTGAACTTTCTTGCATGTGAGGGCAGATTCCCACTGGAAAATGGATAGACTTGGGGGAAATCAATATCTATCCAACCAAGAAAGGATACACTGAAGGATCGTTATCAAAATTCTGTCAGGGGAGAGTCAAACTGTGTGATTTCCAGTGAGGCATATAGAGTGCAGAAGAGTTTGTGAAGCACATGGACTTTACTCCCAAAAGAGCATGAAAGGTAATAAAAAGAGTCACAAGGGGTTGAAAATTTTATTACAATCTAAGCTGAGAGAATCTCCTCACATAACTTAGATTAAAGGTCAAGCTTTCTTTACCAAACTCTTGAAGCACGTGCAAGTCAACTAGACAGGCTTATCTGTGTAATCATTTCAACTCTGATAGTAAAAGTAAGAAGGCTGAGAAAAGAAAAAAAATAAAATAGAGTTTCCAGATAGAAAAGTTGAGAAAGACTTATCCAGGAGATAGCTCACTATGGAAAACTGATTCAGTAAATGAACTTAACACATATACTTGCATAAAATCATATGTTTAATTTACTCTGTACTAATCTGAGAACTTAACTCTGTGCTAAACACTGATTCAGTGGAATCAAAGTACATGCATAAGATTAAGCATAGGTCCACACGCTTTCCTGAATCAGGGAGCAGTTTAGATGTCAAGAAACTGTGGTTCTGCTTGCTCTGTGTTTAGTAAATCTGTTTGCGGTGGGCAGGTTACTTCCCTTCTGTGTCTCTCAGTTATTATCTGTGGGAGTACCATAGTGTAGCTCTGACATACAGAGAACTAATGAATACTTCATGAGACTCTCAGTTATTATTTAATCACAGCTTCTTTATGAGTTCATGGAATTTGTGTTGACTTGATACAAAGGGAAAATAGCACAGCACCTTCTGAAATGTAATAGTGAAAACAAAGCTAAAAAACATAATATTAACAAATATGAAAAGCACAGAAGAGAAATATAAAATATAATGGTTGAAAACTGAACACAGACATTTGGAAGTCTTTATAAAAAAGATCAATGTAACACTATACGTCAAAATGCTATGACATTTCTATTCATATTAGTCACGTTGAGGATCAATTCCCTCCATGAACGCCCTGTGAAACTGATGATTAATCTGAGAGTGAGGGCTGAAATGAATTGCAAGTAGAATTAATAAGATAAGCATGTAAAAATCTGGCCTAAACTTCTCAATTCTTTTCTAAACCTACTTTTCTCCAATATTAGCAGCAATATGGAAATTATAGGTTACTGGAAAATAAGATCGCTTCTTTGCCTACTAAACTCCTACCATCAGAGTTAACAGTCCAATCAAGATTATTAACTCAAAGGTGAACAACTTTAGTAATTTAGTTATTTAAATTAATTGGATCCAAGGTTTTGTTCTTCCAGACCATTGTTATTACAGCCAATCTTACGTAGAGCCACTCAACACTTCAGATTTCATAACATCCATATGCCAAGCCCCAATTCACTGTGCGCATACTGCATTATTTAAACTGTTGTAATAGGACCTGATCTAAAGCCCTTTGAAGTCAATGAAGAGACTCCCACTGACTTCAAAGGACTTTGCATTAGGCCCAGTATTTTCTTTGCAAGGCTTTTGTACTTGATAATATCTGATACGGTAGGGAAGAAAGGCAAGAGGGAAACTGTTGGCAGGCTTAGGAGGTCTTCCTGAAATAAATTATCTGTATAGCTGGATATTTCAGATCAGTCAGTGGTTAACCAGAAACTGCATTTGATTCAGTGTTTCTGAAACAAACAAAATATAGCATTTCTTGGCAAAACTTTTGGATAACATTCCTTGTTTGCTGACTCCCCCCCGCCAAGTATTTTTTTATACTTACAGGTCATTTAATTCTCTGGGGATTTTTGTTTGTTTAACACTAGGGTCAATTTTTAATGAAGGATAATGTTCTAAAAGTAAAAGTTCAAAAAATTTCATTTCAAAAGTGTCAAGATATTTTGGAAATTAAAATTTTCATTTTGAAAAGACCAAAAAGTTTTAGATTTTAATTAAAATATTTCCCCAAGCTCTTTGGCTATTTCTTCCACAGATGTTACTTGGATTTGTGAATAGGTTTGGTCTCCATAAAACTGAATTTTTATTACTGCATTTACTGACTGCCATATTTCATGCTCAGCAATATATATCTGACTGCTGCTAATTTCAGTGGAAACCAACATCTTGCAATTCAAAGTAATCCTTGCCCCTAATAATCTTATTGTCTATGATAAAGATTTTAAAATTGGCTTCTTCAGACCTGCTGAAGTTCCTCTGTATCACAGTTTAATTTTACAGCTTTCACATTTCACAGTGAGAATTTTTTGAGATTTTTGAGTTGTATCTCATTTCAGTTTCCCTTCTCTTCCTCCCTCTGAAGCTATGTGCAGGATTCATATACAGAATATGCTTAAGTATTTTGCTGCTTGTAGCATGGGGTGGTAATCTTTCTTCCATTTGCCTTACATGTGGTAAGACGTCGTTCTCCATTGCCCTTAAGAGCTTCTGCCATGATGAGATGCCACTGTAGAGACAGGCCAGTCACAAGTGACTGACTGTTGCGCACTCAGCTCTCACTAAAATCTTGTGGCAAAGGATTGAGCCCCATGGATTTATCACTCTAAAACAGAGAACATTCTGGAAATGTGAGGATAGGCCAGGCCACACACCTAGGCCAGGGAATCAGTCTTTCTTTCCAATGCTGGAACTCAGAATTGCATAGACGGATGGAATTGATTATGGAAGGCCTTGCCGAGGATACTGCTTGAGGTAGAAAACGTTCCCACAGAAGAAAATGGTACCTTGTGTATCTAGGCCTAGAAAAGTGTCTCCTCTGCTGATCTAAGGAATATGTGTAATTTTCACTAAAGGTTTTACTTCTGAGATTGTCAAGAATTTGCTCCAGGAAAAAAAAAAAAACATGTGTGTGTGTATTGGTGGGCAGGGGGAAGAGAGTGCAGAGTTGAAAATAGATTACTTCTGCGATAGAGAGCAGTAGAAAATATTTAACAAGAACTTGTTAAATATAAATATAAAATTTATTTTTATTTATTTTTTATTTATTTAAATTCTATAAAATATTTTACTGTTCCTTTTGTCCAGTTAGACCCTTCAAAATCATTAATCTTCATAGCATTTTCTAGGAGGTTGTTTATCATTAGCAATTTTCAGGTCAGCGACTTCATTCCACAGGTATGGGGATGTATTTTATTTTTTATATATAAAATTTTGAGCAGGCCAGTTCTTTCAAGACCAGCTACAAACAATTTTATCCTTCTGGCTCTGATTTACAGCAAAATGGTACAGTTTGCTTTCTTTTACTTACACTAGACAAATGCCCAAATGAGTCCTATGTGTCTGGATGACCATGCTACAGTTTAAAGTGTTTGATCCGAAGTGCATAGAAATCAATACAAATCTTTCAGTTGATCACAATGGGCTTTTGATCTGAACTTAGCATATCCGACAAACTAATTTCATTTACTATCAATCTGATGTTATAGATTAAGTTCTCTGATGGGGATACTGTGAGCTAACGTTTTCTGTTTTCAGTTGTTAAAAGGCTTATGTATAATTTATAGTGAAAGCATTCGTACAAGGCATTTTAAACAGGAAGACTCATAGAAGTGCAAGTCAAGAAAGAGATGTTAAATACTTTCTACACCTAGAAAAATAATTTGGTTATGGGCCCCTGTTTCATAGGCTGTGGTGTCCTCTTCGGTGGTAGGCACTGTTAGGCAGATCAAATGACTCAAAGACCTCAGACTACCCTCTCTGCCCCAGCAAAGGCAATGTCAGATAAAAGGCATCTTGCATAGCACTTGCAAAATAATGCTGAATCCAGTCAATTCCTTAAATAATGCAAAGCAGAGGAGTGAAAAATATGAGGTCCTTCAAGGAGCCAACAACCCTAAACAGTGCAGTTCCATTCTGGGATTAACCAGCTCCCCCCTTGGTCATACCCTCAGCATCTTTTAAGTGTGCTTGCTTTCAGCCTATGTGGTGGCTCCTCAGCTTCATCACTGACAACAATCAAACCTAGTTTCCGAACTCTTGCACTAGCATCAGCTGGAGCTAACAGCCTGCTGGAAACCTCTGATAAACAGATACACCATTCTGGTCACCTCTCTGGTTTGACCCTAGCTGATCCAACTACCTTAGATTTGAAGATGATGAAAGTTTCAGTTCTTTCATGTATTGATGTTATTCTCTGCTCTAAAAACTGTCAGCTGGAGGGAAAGTATCACAGGGAGCCAACCTGGGATTGCATTTGAGACTGTGGAGGCTGATATTTGTTCCTGCTGAGCACCAAGACAGTGCACACTGATTCACGGAAGAGGGAAATCTCATTATTCACAAAGAGCTTCCTCCTAATGTTCAAATGCATATGCCATTCATCACTTTCAGTCAGTGTTACTGACAGACAGAGCTCAGGCTATGTTCACCATGTTCAGTCTTTGTACAATTCATGGTTCACCAAACAAGCAAGGAATTTGCTCCTGCTTAGCAATGGCCTGGTGGTGGAACATACTCAGGAACATACTCTTTCTTGTCAGATAGCCCAGGGCTTCCAAAGAATGTACCAAAACCACAGCAACAGACTATCAAAAGGCATATGTGGATACAAGGGGTTGGAAAATTCAGCAGAAGAAATATAACCGCCTACCATAGCCAGATGACCACAAAAATCTAATATATACTCAAATATACATAGGAAAGGCTGGATTAAGATGCTTGTAACTCTTGAATTAGCACAAAACAGTGCCATAATAACTTAACAGACTCACAGGATAGTTGGGGTTGGAAGCGACCTCTGGAGATCATCTAGTCCAACCACCCTGATCAAAGCAGAGTTACCTAGAGCAGGTTGCCCATGACCGTGTCCAGTCGGGTTTTGAATATCTCCAGGGATGGAGACTCCACAGTCGCTCTGGGCAATCTGTTCCAGTGTTTGATCACGCTTATGGTAAAAAAGTGTTTCTTATGCTTACACAGAATTTCCTGTATTTCAATTTGTGTCCATTGCCTCTTGTCTATTCACTGGATACCACTGAGAAGAGACTTTCTCCATGTTCTTTATGTCTCCCCCCTCCCCCCCCCCCCGCCCATATCTGTATGTAAGTTGGTAAGATCTCTCCTCCAGGCTAAACAGTTCCAGCTCTCTCAACCTCTCCTAGTATGTCAGATGCTCCAGTCTCTTAATCATCTTTGTGGCTCTTTGCTGGACTCACTCCAGTAGGTCCGTGTCTGTCTTGTACTGGGGAGCCTAGAACTGGACACAGCACTCCAGGTGTGGTCTCACCAGTGCTACGTAGACAGGAAGGATCACTTTCCTCAGCCTGCTGGTAAGACTTTTCCTAATGCAGCCCAGGATACCGTTGGTTTTCATTGCCACCACAAAGGCACTTTGCTGGTTCATGTTCAGCTTGTTGTCCACCAGGACCTTCAGATCCTTACCTGCAGAGCTGCTTTTCAACTGGTCGGCCCTCAGCCTGTACTGGTGCATGGGGTTTTTCCTCCCCAGGTGCAGGACTTGTGCTGAACTTCATGAGATTCCTGTTTACCCATTTCTCCAGCCTGTCAAGGTCTCTATGACTGGCAGCACAGCCCTCTGGTGTGTCAGCCACTCCTCCCTGTTTTGTATCATCTGTAAACTTGCTGAGGGTGCACTCTGTCCCATCATCTAGGTCATTAATGAAGAGGTTAAACATTACTGGACCCAATATTGACCCCTGGGGTACACCACTAGTCACTAGTCTCCAGCTAGACTTTCTGCCACTGATCATAACTTTTGAGTCTGGCAGTTCAGCCAGTTTTCAGTGTATCTCACTGTTCATTTATCTAGCATCTATTTCATCAGCTTGTCTATAAGGATGCTGTGGGAGACAGTGCTGAAAGCCAGTGGTAAGTCTTCCTTGCTTCAGGCTTTCCTGCTGGACTGAGGGGCCTGGAATTCCTGAAGGCTGATCTTACCAGTAAAGACCGAGGTGAAGAAGGCATTGAGCACTCAGCCTTTTCTGTGTCCTTTGTCACCAGGGCCTCTGCTCCATTCAGCAGTGCCCCCCCCCCCCCCCCCATTTTCCCTAGCCTTCCTTCTGCTGCTTCTGCTCTTGTAGAAACCTTTCTTGTCGTCCTTCACGTTCCTTGCCAGATTCAACTTGAAATGGACTTTGGCTGTCCTAACCCTATCCTTACACACCTGGACTGTGTCTCTGTATTCCTGCTTGGTCACCTGTCCCTGCTTCCACCTCCTGTAGGCATCTTTTTTAATGTTTGAGTTTTGTCAGGAGCTCCTTGTTTGTCCACGCAGGCCTCTTGCTGCCTTTGCTTAATTTGCTGCTCATTGGGATGGGCCATTCTTGAGCTTGGAGGAGCTGATCCTTGAATTATCAACCAGCTTTCCTGGACCCATTTTCTCTCCAGGACCATATCCTATGGCATTCTTCCAAGCATATCCCTGAAGAGGCCAAAGTCTGCTCTCCTAAAGTCCAGAGCTGTGATCCTGCTTTTTGTCTTCTGTGTAGCATAGCACAACCAGTTCCACACTGCTTTAGGGCTCCTCAAGTCAGATTAGGGCTGCATGCCCTTCAAAACCTCATCATTGTGATTACATACCAAATCTTAAATATTGCAGCACCCCACATCAATAAATTGCCTTTCCATTTTTAAGTATTTCCTTTACCACTCCAAACCTGTGTCCACCTGCCTCTCATTAGCAATTAAAGGAAGTCCACCAAAATTCCAAATTAGCAGGCAGTAAAAAACAGAGATACTATACTGATCCCTGAAGACTACCAGCATCAGTGCCTACCAGAGACAGCAGAAGCATCTCACTATTAATGCACAGGAATTCAGCTCCAAGTACAAAATGTGAGACATGTGGAGACCCCGTCTGAAAAAGCAAACTTGTCTGTGGGTGGGTACATATATGCATGCAGAATGTAGGGAATTTTGCTGCTGCTGAAGTTTTGTGTGGTAATATCTTTACTTCACCATCCACCAGATACTAGAGTGTGAGCTGAGAGATAAACAAGAACAGAGCTAAGGAAGCAGCAGTGAGCTGGGCCTGGCTCGGCCAGCTAGGACCACATCAAAAAGTGGTATCTAGTCCAACTTAGTCACTTCCTTGAAAACAGAGAACTCTACAAACCAGAGTCCACTGTTTTTGAGCAGAAGAGGTGTTAGGCAATGCCTCACAAGAGCTTCAGAGATCCAGCAGTCCAAGAAGAGGGTAAAGCATATATTTTTTCCCCTGGATTTTCAGAATAGGCTTTTAGAATATATCTCACATCCCCTTTCTCAGTCCTTGCCCTGATACACCTACATAGCTCCCAATACTTAGCAGTTTAGGAAACTTATAAGATGGAGGCTACATCTAGACCTTCAAGCCTAAACCTGCATACAGCAGAGAGAGTGACAAAGGCTTCCTCAGGGTACCTTGACCGTGTAAATGCTGTAGTGTGCCGATGCACTCAATGCTTTTATGTTAAGTGTCGATAACTGTCTACTTCATTCATAGCTCCTTCTTCCTGGAGGCACAAATGTACATTTGCTGATCCTCACATAAATTCTGCCCCACCTCTTGGGCTTACAGCAGGAGGCAAGTATAGGTCTGCCTTTCTCCCCTCAAGAAAAGAGAATTTATGTGGCAAAGAGAGCAGCCAACACTACTCTCATAGCCTAGCAGCCCAGGGCATATCCACTTATCTTCCCACCCATGGCAATGTGAAAGTCTCATCTTTATTCACAAGTCTATCCTTGTAACACCGAGCCTTAGGGGAGGGGAGATGAGAAACCGCCTCATCTTCATCATGAGGGATGAAGTAACCCCATAGCTGCAAAAGGAACAAAGCTCAGGCTAGGCCAGGATCAACTTATTTCTGAGTTACCAGCACTGCAGTGATCATGTGCACACGCACAAAGAACTATGCAGGGGATTGCTATTTTCAAAAGACCACAAGTCGTATCTTAGTTATGTAATGGATTATGCCCTCTGAGTTCTAGTAACAACAAATGCAATTTTAAATATTGCACAGTATTGCATGTGCAGTGCACATCGGCAACACATTGCCAAGTGTTACTGCATATTTTGTATATTTTAATGTAAAGGACAGATACTTTATTTCTATTTTGTTATTTGATTTATTGTAATAATGTATATACTTTTCAAATGCATACTTGTTATTCCACTCATGACCTGGGGGGTGGGGGTGCTGTGACCACTGATTTCTAACAGTGTTTGGCAATGAAACTCAGAGCTGATGAACTCTAGGGTATTTTCTAGCCTGAGTTTGCATACCTGGAGCAGACAACAGCTTTAACACAAGTGGTCTTCCCGGTAGACATGTAAGGGACCTCAAGTCAAAGTGTCAAACACATCTGTATATCTCATTGCTTCTCTGCCTTCAGTGTGTGTCCAGCAGAGCAGCTACTTGTCAGCTCTGGCACCTCCATAGCTGCTTTACTGAGAAGATACAAGCTGAGACAAAGCAGTAGAAGATCACAGAGGCAAATGACTTAATCCAAAGCCCATTGCAGGCTGCATGGATTCTGGACATCAAATACCCTTAGATTCAGGGAGCCTTGAGTATTTTCCTCAAACCAGTGTCTTTTTTTTCATTCCCAGTTATCTATAAGTACTAGTCACTGAATGTATCAAAATTCTCTCAAGCATTACATACAAGCATTTAAATAAGCAAATTCCCTTAGTCACTCCTAAAACGCTGCACTTTGGCATTACCATTGCAAAGCATCACCTTCTGGGCTCCAAGCCTTAGGCCTGCAGTTTAAAGAAGTACTACAACTAGTGCTCTAAGTTTGATGCCAGATGTATCTAGTCTTACTGCACCTGAGAGGTAACAATTGTCTTCTGCATGTGTAGCTCATGGGACCTACCCTACATGCAACAAAAAAGGAAGATATTAGAACAAGTAGAACAGCTGTGAGACATCATTGATTATGTAACATCACAGACCATATTGCTTCTTCAAAGCCAGATATTAAACCCCCCTTCTCATTTAGTGCTGTTTAGAGTATTTTGATAATGAGGCAGCATTTTCTGTAACACATTGAAAGTAATTCCTCTTTCTCATTTCAGCCAACAACCTTGCCTCTTCAGATCCTTATCGATGCCATCATGATTGTGTCTTCTTATCACCATGCATTGCAGTTTTCTGAATATAGTTTTGTTAAAGGCACAGAAAATGGGGCTCTCAAGAGTGTGACGTGGAAGAGATGTTCTGCATTTGCATGTTATGGGCAGGGAAGGATCCTGCAGTGGGTGGTAGAACATACAATGAAAAATCACCTGTCCTGTCTCACTTTCACCTTGGCCATGAGGGTGAGAGGTTGAGGCACAGGTTTGATCCAGCCCTAGTTTTGATCTCACCTTCTGGAAAACCTTGTGCTGCACCCAGCTACAATCTAAAGGACAGAATTTTTAATGAGAAGAACAAAACTGATATATTTGTGTTTGCACTAACCACTCCTTCTGCACAATGGAGAGGGGGACAGTATTTAAATGACTTTTCTGCACCAATAATTTTGATTCCTGTGGCAGAAAATTAATTTCTCTCTTCTCTGCTGAAAAGAACCCAGTATGTATTCCTGGATCCCAGCTGGACTAGCAGCAGAGGAGAAAAAAAGCAACTGCACACCTAGCTAAAGAAATAGAATACAGAGCTCCTACAAAAGACAATTTTCATCAGATCCTGACGACAGACTGTTGTGCTAAACACAGTTGTAAGGGTAAGGCAGGGGCACCGCCTGGAATTCCAGCAGGGACAGGTACACAAACACAAAGCATACTATGGTCGATATGGAGCATTTATTACCTCTGCGACTGAGCGGGGGTTCCCTGGCATTTTTCCGATCAAGGCAATAATGGAGTGGGGGATCCCTGGCACCACTCAGCTTCGGTCCAGGGTGAGGAACACCGGGGGGGGCGGGGGGGCACTAGATGAAGTTTTTATGTACCATACACATGCGCAGTAAGCATGTTGAACTCATTGTTTTTCCTGATTCAAAGCCCAGGTGCAGCACCACCCTGGCACAGGCTGAACTACATGACTACAGGTCAACATGCCCTGTTGATGCTCCTTTTCCCACGGAATGGTCTGGCTAGCTTCCATCACCTATCTCCTCGACATTCTTCCGCACTTTCCCAAACAACAGTACAAGTAAAACTTGGAAGACATAGAAAGGACAAATAAGCAGTAACCAGAAATAAGTAACCATAAGCACCTTCATGCAATACAGGACAGTGTAGTAGTGCAGCACTATGCAAAGAAAATGGATTTCCTCACCAGAGAGCCTCGCCAGAGCCTCGCAAGAATCATTCCTTACCTTTTTCATATTCTGACCTAAATGCCTGCTGCTGACCAGCCGAACACTGGATGAAGAACAGGTTACTGGGCTAGGTGGACCTTCTGCTGTTAGCCACTCTCATATGTTAGCAAGCATGTGTTTCTGCTCAGCTGCAAAGCCATGGCTATGTGAGTACTCTGCTTTCAGGGCCAGAATGGGTATATGGAGCAGAAGCTCAAGTGTATTTGCACCACACTATTGTGGTAGACATGTGCACAGTCTTTTTAAATAAGCAAAGTGTTCACACCTTATTGCCAAACTTGCACTTGAATCTTTTTACCTGAGTCCTGAATTGCAGATTCAAAGCAGAACCTGTACCTGCAATTGCCTCATCTGTGCCTACAGTCAGAAGGTAAACATAAGGGTACAGTCCTTTGCATTTCTTACTCAAAATTTGGGTACAAAACTACCAGTGCCATTACTGGTGGCACAAAATTCACTCCTGGAGTGATGGCACCTGATTTAAGTGTGTCCTAATTTTCCCAGTGTTTTCAGTTATTTGCATTTTGTTTTATGAAGGAACATTGTAGCAAAAGCACTAGGGGTTATAAATAAAGCTGGTGAAAATAGCAAGGATTGTAGCAGGAAAGGAGAAAAGGCTTGTGAAAATATTTTCGTTGTTTGCTCTGTGAAAATATCAACAATATTTTTAAAGGTGAAAGCTTCACATCCCCTCTGTTTACATATGTGATCATTTGGAAAGTGGAATTAAAGCTTAAAGCAGACTGATTGAGAAGTGTTGTGTCAAAATGAAGCAAGTGTAGGTACTAAGGAATGAATTTAGTTCTAATCATATTCAGAAAGGAGGGCAGAATTCAGATTAACACACAAGTAGAGGCCTTCTGGCAGAGAGATATACTGAAGCCACAAGGGACCTAAAGAGATTGAGAAAAACTGTCCAGCTCAAAGGAACAGAAATGTTAATGCCTACATTAGAGTGAAGTCCACAGTTCCCTTTTCTAGTTTCCACCATTCTCACAGCCCTCGCTTGCATGAATATATATTATTGAATAGATTTGTTTCAAACCATCTGTTTGAGAGCAGGGGCTAATGAAAAATAGAAACAGCCTTGGAACAATTAATCAAAGGCATGTGCCATTGAATGAGAAAGGCCTGGGGAGCCAGATGGCAGGTGTCAACTCTGACTTACAGCTACAGAAACTTGCTCAACTTTCCCCACGGAGAGGAGCGATTAACTATGGTGAAATGGTGTTGTCAACTGTCCTCTCATAGTCTGTATGTATCAGAGAGGAGGGAGAAGAGGGGGTGTAGTTCTCCTTGGATTTAAGGTCTGTTACATGCTTTCAGAGCAGCATCTTCAACAGACCATACAGTATTCAGGAGAGATCACAGTACCATCACACTCTGGTCATATTTATCTACTGAACTCTCCTTATGATAGAAGATACTGAGAAGCAGTACTACAGAAGTTGGCTGCTTTTGCTCTGTGGTAGCTGACAACCCAGCTTTTCTTTTGGGCCAAATCCTCTCCTAATTTACCTTCCATGCATGCCATTTGAAGCCTTTTTTTGGAGGCGGGGGTAGAGTTTGGGTCATGTTTGTCTGCAGGGAGGAGATCCCTTGTAATTTCCAGTCCTATGGGAGAGCATTTCCAGAACTAAAACAAACAAGCCCATCACACAGAATAGTTTTTTTTTTCTTTAAGTTGAATCTTCCTTATGCTTCTTTCTTTAATTTTTCCCATTCCCAGCCTCTTCCCCAGCTCAAAACCAGGGAATATACAGCCATAACAGAGTTAGCCCAGACCACAAAATTTGGCTTCTGGCAAAAGTATTAAAGTAATACAAATCCAAACTGTTGCTGCTACACACTCAAAAAAATCCTATTTGCCTGTACGTTTCAATATGAACATTTATTCTTTCATATACAAGGTTCTTCCTGAATCTTAACTACTGTTTACCATACTCTGCAGGCTCTATTTCTGAAATGCAGAATGCAGTCTGCAGATAAAATGAATCTTTTGGGATAGAACTTTAAATATACATCTATACCTATATATATGCATATACATATTTTGTGTATATGTAGTATAAATATATAATTAGAATTCACTAAAAGAAATTCCAAAGGTTATTTGGCAAGTACAGTCTAAGCCATTAATGCATCATAGAATGTATTAAGATAAAAATCAGGATTACTGTGATAGGAACTGGAATTTTATGTATTTGTGTTCATAGCTTTCAAAGTGATATCAGAATCATCATGTTAGGCTGTGACAGAATTACCAGTTGAATCTCAAACACATCCATTTCTAGAATGAAAAATATGGTATTGAAATATGCTATAGAAAGACATGAATTATGATTCCCCGCAGAGAGGAAAGATGGGGATAATGTTGACTTCTTCCAGTAATGCAAACATTAACATTAGAAAAGTGATACAAAGCGAGGCAGGACTGTATTGTACTTTTCCCAAGGGTTACAGGACAAAAAGAAACTGAAACAGAGGAGGGAGTCCAGATGAAACAAAAGAATAACCAGCTGTAGCACATGGAGAAGAGGAGAAGATTTAAAGTAGCTAGTTGAAGACATGGTTTAGGATGGGAGGAATCCATTTTTCTCGCATGCTCAGATATGTAGTTGAAATATCAGCAGACCACACAGCTAAAAAATAGGAGGAATAAGAGTCTCCCAGAGGTTAGTCATTACTGATCCTGCTGGAATTTGAGTCATTTTTCACATACTCTTCCTGTCATGACTGTTGGGCCAGGGTGACTGGCAGCGCTTGCTCTGGGTGTCATTACTTTATAAACAACACACTTTTCATTTGATATGTGACTATTAAGCACATGATTTTGCTCTCTGGCAGTGACCAGCAACTATATATACTTGCCTGCAGCTGAGTTTATGCACTTGGTGTACTTGAATCATTTGGCCTCTATGGTGGCACACAAGTCCGTGGTAGGAGTCATAAGCAAGAGCAGCTAGAGGTACTCTACATAGCTTAGTTCTTCCACAAACATACGAGACACTCATCCTGACAAAGCAGCTCTTACATGCTTTAGCAGTGTATAGTATATTTGTTCATCAATAGCAGTATTAGAAACCATCCATTGTAGTTCCTGGAGGAAAATGCTGAGGGGCAAGGAGCTGATGGAAGTACTCCACCAAAATGCTGTGGTTTTCCTATGAAAAGTCAAACCCTCCTGGTCATAGTCCCCATGGTTCCATCATCATGACCCAGCAATTTCTCCCGCAAATGTGCCAACTACCCAAGAGCCCAATCAATTCAAGTGGCCCAAGCACAAGAGCCTAGTTAAAAACAAGGGTATATAATTAGCAATTGCTGAAGGAGAGAAATTAATCTTTCTTCTATCCTGCTGCTAAGAGAAGGAACACAGGAAGAGAGGGTGAAGGTAGCTTGATGTAACATTGCATTTTCCAGTCATGACAGTCTCTCAGGATGGAATATCCTTTTCCTTCCCCTGCTCCCCAAACAAACTTCGTGGCCTTGGAGACAGCTGTATGAGGACTTCACTCCAGAGCTGTCCTTTCACCAGGCCCTGGTTTGGAGCTTCCTTGGAAAGTCCAAAGATTTCATCTTTGTGTTTCACTGTCCATATGCAACGTTTGCCTCTATCCCACCCACCACACACTCTCACACACTCAATTACCTTTCTGTGAGGCCAGCCCTTTTATGGGGCATTTGCATTTGAAATTAGGTGTGGAATTGAATCTGCTGTAGCTCAGATTTGTCTCTTGAGCAAAAGGAAATGTAAGTGACTGCTTTGAAAAGAACTACATTACAACTGTGGAAAGGGATGGAGGTTGCACAAGAGAAGGAGGAAGGCTGATTTTGGTGGTAGATATTAAAGATTTCACAATGGATAGGATCAAACAACACTATTGATAAGGTCAGAACTATCTAAACCAGTAGTACCTTAAAATTCACTTTGACACGAGGACCTCAATGTGCTGGAAAAGTCTTAAAAATAGTTTGTTTCAGAAGGAGAAGAAAGGAAAGCAAAGGGAAGGGAGGGGGAAAGGGAAGAGAAACTGTTGCTGTGTGTGGACAGGGTTGTGTATATGCACACATACTTGAGTTTCTTTTGTCCAACACACTTCAAACACAGATTGTCTTGGCCAGGTAGTGTTCTCTATGTATAATTAAATGCATTTACTTGGATGGGAGATTTTCAGTTGTGGTTGTTATAGGAGCTATCAGCTGAAAGTAGTACAAATACATTTCTTGATTCTTATTCCTAGCATGCTGTCAAGTTTTGGTTCTTCAGCAGACTTGCTACGCTGCAAGCATTTTTCAAGCTCAGATAAAATTTGGGGGATAGAGGAACAATACTGTCAGTAGTTTTTCCTGAGTTCTGATTAGTGAATACTGAAGGTTGAGTTACTCTTGAGAAGCATCTGTTAGCGTACAGGAAAAGATTTTCTGGGAGGAAAAGATTTCTGTGTGTGCTATTTGCCTTTTCTCCTTCCTGAATTAAGTAGTATGCCTTTAAATGAAACATGTTAGAGTACAACTAGGCAAAGCAACGATTCCATCTCCACTGGGAAGGCAACATGCAGGACCCTGACTCTCTGCTGTCCTTCTAAACATGCAGCCTGCCCAGTGCAGGCATTTAAAGTCTTATCAGCTTTTTAAAATCACAGTAGGTGCTTTACAAATCTCTTCAGCAGTGCCTGATACTGTGCAACAGCGTGAAAGGGGACTTTGCTGTAGACAGAATGAGCAGTAAACTGCAAAGATGAATGAAATTATGATATACTTGTTTTAGGTGGCTTAAGCTGCTGTGCCTGGAACATGTAGATGTGTGGAAATGGAGAGAGGATGAGTAGAAAGGTGAGCAGGTGTAGTTAATCCTGATGGAATTCATGGATCTAACTTCATTCTCAGATAGATTTTTGCATCAGTCCTAGATTTCCACCAGTGCTGCTAAGCTAAAGCTAATACCATCTCTGGCATAGCTTTTCTGCTGTGGTCCCATATGTGAGTAATGATTGCCGTTTTTCTATATAACGATATTTAAATTCAGTACAAAGAGAAAAATATAAATCTATTTTGGCATGGACAAAACCTAGATTCTTCAAGTGGTATCAAATTTACAAGCAACATTATATTAAAGCAGAATTATTTTGAAACACATTTCACCAGGAAGAACGGTGGTATTTTGTGGCAGCATATTGGTCTTATATCTTTTTCTAATGCCTCTCAAATTTATTTTAGACTAGCTCAAGGCATGAGAAGATTTAGAGCCAGCCCTACCCCGAGCTCTACCCTCCTCATGTCTCAGTACAATATCATAACAAATTACTTGGATGAATTGGCAAATAATCCTTCGGCATTTTTTCCTACTTGTCAGCCCTTCACAACACACTACGGACATTTTCTTCTATATTTTGCAAATTAAGTAAAAGTTTCCATTCCCAAGGATAATTCTCTTAAGCCAGCAGAATATTTACCAGGTGTTTTAAACCACATAGGCATCTATTGCAAGGCAGTTCCCAAAACCTGAATTTCTGGGTAGATATTTCTTATGGCATTTGTGAAGAGGTGCTACCACTTCCAGAAAGCTGCTCCAAGCAGCTAAGTTGGATGACCAAAATTTAGACAGCATAAACACTCCCCCTTTTCTTTCCTGTGTTTAAAATACAAATTCTGCAAATACCCTGGGGTGTGCAGCCACCAATGGAGCATCTGGTGCAGCAGTGAGAAGCAAGCCAGGAGAACACAAAGCAGCGAATCTGAAGGCTGAAGTGTCTCCAAGAGTCAAAGGAAGACCTTGCACGTCAGGGTGAACATACTTGTGCACACACCAGTAGTAGCCAGGGTCATGTGTACTCCTTAACTAGGATCTCATATGGACACTGGACTACATGGACCACTGGTCTAAGCCAGTGAAATAGTTCTTTTAGGAAGACAAGTAATTCTGTAGGTGAAGGGTAGCAATTCTCCCCTAAAAGGATCACCATGAAAGATGAAAAGTAACTGTTCTACTGGAAAAACACAGGAATTTTTTCAACGTCCTTTTCCCCTAGTGTATGTTAAAATATATTTGAAGCCTTATGAAAGATAAAAAGGCAATTTTTGAAGGGTTTTATTAGAAACAATTTATCAGTTTGCAGGCACAGGAATTAAAAATTTAGCAAATCCTCATTAACACAAAAGAAAAGTTTGGTGAAACATCCATTAACCATAAATAAAATACTAATAAAATGTTCATAAACATCACCCAAAGATAGAGTATTATCACTGCCCCTTATGAGTCATACATACAGTACAGAAATAAATGGCCACTTCTGTGGCTGGATTTAGGGGAACTGCTTAGACTTCTGCTCCATAACTGTTAGACAAACACCACTGAACTGGTTCCAGGGACACATCAACTTTGAAACCACCCTAATCCAGACCCTTACATAAAATATCTATACAGACCTGTTTCCAGTTTTGGGGGGGAGGTTTTGGATCACCGTTCTTTGTATTTATTTATTTTGTGCGCTGGTTGCTACTAGCCCAGTACTTGTTATTTCTTATGAAAATGTCCTTGTATTCAGTTTGACCATCCAATTTCATTTGACACAACCATTTTCTATTTGTGATGTTTGTCTTTGCAGTTATGTGTGAAGAAATACAAATGAAGTCGAAAATCTTCTTTAAAGCTCTAAGCTTAGACACTGTATAAGAAAGTTTACTTTTTGTACATATTATATACTTGAATTCCAGAAGTAATATTTGCCATCTCATTGTCCAGATACTTCATGAACATGAATATCTGTTTGGCAGGTAAGGCTTACTTCCAGATGTTATCCAAAGGAACAAAATGGTTAAATGACTTGTTCAAGGATATCCAGCAGAAGGAGCAGAGAAACGAGTAAGTACCCAGGAATGCAGGAAAACCACATTCAGAGCCTTGTGATGAATGAGGCAGAGGAAGAAGTGGCAACCTGTGTGTCCTTCACCCCAGATGAATGTACCAGACACAAGAATCAGTGTCCCTCTTGCTGCCTAAATTATTATTAATTACTTATGAAATTGGGCACAGCTGCAACAGGGAGACAGAAAAATTTCATCACAGAACAGTCAGCAGCCCAACAGCTCAGCGCTCCCAGGGTGGTCTATGCCCTGGCTGTTCTCAGGAGGCTCTATCATTCCCTCTCTCACCTCACTGCACAGCTTGTCACATCCTCCTGAGGAACACAGTATTGAAATGGAGAGCTTCCCTCTGGGAATTGTTTGGTTTAGTGTTTTCCATTGAAGAAAAAAAAAAAGGGTTTTCCTGAGCAGCACTCCTCAGGATTTCTTCTTCCTTTACCCTGGACTATTTCCCATCACTTTATAAAATCTAATTATCACTCTCCCCAGTTCCTTCCTTTTCATATTTTTAACACCTTCCTATCCTTCCCCTCCACCTGCCTGTTGTTCTTGAATTGATTAAGCACCTCAATGTCACAGCCTTCTCTCACCTATCTGATCACTGTGAGGGAGGAAGGAGACAGCCTTTCAGGTCTGTCTCTCCAATCGTCCAACTATTCAGGATATGGAGAGACAAGAGTCCAAGCTACAGATAGATCCTAATCCACGTGCACAGGCTGCTGGCCACTTTTGCTTACAACACAGTCTTTCATTCCCAGCTACTGAGTCGTATCTCCATGAGCGTCTGCCTTCACTGAAGTGGAGGATGGAGGTAGTGTCTCTGGACACTTCAAGGTCAGGCAGAAAGCCTATTTCCTGGGGAGCAATGCGCAAAGGTGTTGTGGAGAAGATGGAGATGTCAGGAACCATTACTTGGCATTTCCACCATGATGTCCAATTGTAGACACCTTTTACAAATCACCTACCGCTGTTTTGTGACCACAAACAATTCAGAAATATTACTCAAAGACCACACTTTCAAACTCCCCTCTCTGCCTTCCCTTCTGAAAGTAAGGAATCTGCAGATTAGACCCTGGATACAATTTCCCTCAGTCTTGCATCTTGTATTAACCATCTGTGCTCATGCAAAGCAAGGATACAGTACTACTAAAGGACAATGACTTCTATTTAAACATACATGGCAGCCATGGAGAACAAGAGACAACCTCACAGAGTCACGGCCCTACCTATGCAGCAGGACTGCCCTTTTCACCAGAGACAACACTGGGTGGCAGTCCTATGCCACTAGATAAGCTACAGACACGTATCTCCTATGCCATGATACACAAGATGAAAAGATGTACTGAGAACATCAAGTCTTGAAAAGATGGGCACATGTCTGTTCTTGAAAAGACTTCCTCTACATGGCCTACTCACTGGACTCTAAAATGGCACAGTTCCTGGAGAAGAGAAAATGTAGGTCTAAACTGAGTGGAGGCAAAATCCCAGAAGTCTGCTAAGCATGTGAATAGATCCTTCTGCTGCCAAGGTTTTTCCCAACATCATCTCAGTGATGTTACCAGTTTCAGGGTTATTGAAAAATATTGTCCATAAATTGGAAATTTACAGCAGGAAGTGTTTTCTGATTATTATTGAATCCTTTCTATACTGGGAAGTAATTCGCTGAAAGCATGAACTGTTGCTGTCTGGATTTTAGGAAGCAAATACTACAATGAAACAAAGTTCCCATTTTATTTGCTCTCTTCCTTTTTTTTATTGCCACAAAAAATTAAGTTGTTGAACCCTTTGAGAGAGAACACTGTCCATCTGACAATACAGCTGGAAGCATGCTCTTTCTCTTTTCAACAAAACT
Organism: Dromaius novaehollandiae; assembly: GCF_036370855.1. Taxonomy (NCBI): domain Eukaryota; kingdom Metazoa; phylum Chordata; class Aves; order Casuariiformes; family Dromaiidae; genus Dromaius; species Dromaius novaehollandiae. The sequence goes on from NC_088101.1 coordinate 2,135,367, forward strand.
ATTGTGGACAGGTTTTCTTTAACTTTTTTTGTTTTAGTGGAAAATGTTAAAATGATGGGGGAAGGGAAATAGTTCATGAAAAATAACCATATTCTGGTTTTCTTTGGCTCTTTACTCCTTAGCCAATAATAGTTGATAAATATTGTGGGGACTGAAAATTTGCATTGTTTCACTGAAAGGGGTTGGTGCAAGCAAAAGGGCATGGTGAAAGAGGAAATAGTTTCAGTTTTCAAAGACTTCTTTTGATCCACAGTCTAGAAAAACTCCGAAAACAATGGTTTTGTTTTGTCCTCTTACAGTTTTCAGTGAGAAGTGAAAAATATCAGTATTTCTGACCAGTTCTACAATGTATCCAGTTATTTCTTCTGTGTATGTAATACAGTGGAGGCATCCAATTTTTGCAGAAATACTTCTGCACCATCTGGTACAGAATTCAAGATCTGCCAGGTGACAGAGAGCATGAGGCTGGGAGTACTGCAGGTTGCCTAGAAAGAAAAACCTGAACTCCTAACAAGGTGTCTGTGCAGTCTTAGAAGACTAATGATTTTAACATAACTTTTTCCCTTTGGGACACATTCTTTGACTCCCTGAAGGATCTCCACACCCTCCTTGTGCACAGCACCCCATTCAAATTCTTTTGTGCTTAACTCAAGCCTTTAACAAATGTTTTGAATGAAAAATCCCTTTTGTATGCTATTCACTACATGCATTCAATTAATATCCTTCAGTTTTATGATCCAGTCTATTCTCCCTCACTTTTTGCTTTGTTTATTTCCCTACTGTTACTAAATACAGTCTTTCAAGGCTGTCAGTTGGGTAGGCACCCCTCTTTAACTTACTGACAGAAACTTCCTGTTGCAGTGGAACAGAATAATGCACCACCAAGGAGTTGTTTAAACATACAGAGAAGTCTCTCTGTCTTTTGATGCAAGTGCACTGAAGAGCAACAAGACCCCTACGGTCACTGAAATGCTCTCTGTCCTCCACAAAACAAACAAAATGTAAAAAGCTATTTAACGCTGAGTTCTGAGCAAGCAGATTTCTAAAATGGCAAGTCAGCCCTTAACACGTTCTGCTTAACTTCATGTGACAGTTTGTAAAGCACTTTCCCCATCCAAAATGGGAAGGGGAAAGAAGAAAAAAAAAAGAAGAGATGAAACCAAAAAGCCTTCCATACATTGTGCTTCATTTCTCTAGACGAAATAGCCAATGGCTTTCTGAACTGTTTTTCAAAAGTTTTTTCCAGAAAGGCTCATAGCAAGGAATCCTTTCCAGTCACTCTGGAAATTGGGACTTAAGTATTGCTTTATGCATGACTTCCAATTACTGCAGGTATCTAGGAAACATAGCAAACTGCTTTATATGTCTCTTGGATAGATTGCTTAGAAACACTGCTTAGTCAAGAATTTTTACTTCCTTTTGAAACGAAAACATTCTTGCTTTGCTAAAATCCTCAGAGCATCAATGGAAGTGAAGTGGGGGCTGAAACATTATCTTTTGGGCAACAGGAACTCCCGATGAAATGACAGACAGCATGAGGTGCAAGATCCAGATCCATTAAAGGTGGGGTTCTTTACAGAGGGTGCTGCCAACAAACTGAAAGCAATAAAGCAAATATAATGCTGTGGGATCCTGGCTGTAGAGGCACCCCGCTAATGTCCTACACACTGGGGAACTTGCTTGGCTTGCTCCTGTCACCAGGAGAGTTGTTTTCTACACTGATCTGTGTAGGCTTTCAAGCAAGCCTGTGCAGTTTGCCAGATGGGAAAATATATTTGCCTTAAGGAACGGACAGTTTGCTAACTGCTTAGCCAAACAGAACAGATGTGAACACCTATTCAGCTAAAAGGATATTAACATTGCCAAAAAGGTTAATATTTCAGGGAGAGGGGTTGACTTTGTTGCTTTTGGGTATCCTGGGTAAATATATCTGATCTAGTAGACTCTAACTGTGCCTTGATACCAGTTTTAAGGATTGCCACTCCATAAGCATGGAGTGTCTTAAGGATGAACAATCACATTGACTTCATCTTACCTCAAATCATATTAACGTAAAAGGAAAGAAAAACATTCATTGACAGCATTCCAAATATAAAATAGAGTTACAACAGTTTATGAAGTTACAGGAATGGAAACCACACAGATATTATCAACTTAAAAAGATCTGTCCTGGGGGTCCTCCCTTACTCTGTATGGTCCAGTTGATGGACTGTTAGCTACTTGCAGCTTTCTGGTTGCCAGTCTAATTCTCAGACAGCTCTGCTTCCTTTGGTTTTATTTAGAAGATAGGACTACTATTAAGAGAAGTAAGGTAGCTCTTATATTTCCTTTAAATCTGCACTGGGGAGAAAGAGACATTAAGTCAAATGAAAGTTCCTTTCTCTACCCTCAGCCACCCAGTGGCTAGCCAAGTTCTGTGAAGTTCACAATACCTGCAATTTTATTGTGGGTTTGAAGCATAAGCATGCCATCCCTGGCATTAGACAGCAGAAGAAAATCTAACAGACATTCTGCCAAATAAGCAAACCCCCAAAATGTAATTCATACCTCTTCAAAATAACCTAATGCCAATCTAATGTCAGTTTGCAACATAAATGCACAAATACTCCATTGAGTGCCTCCCTGGTTTGCAATCAAATTGCAGTTCTGAAGGGGCAGCATCAATATACCCATCCATCAACCCATCCACAATGTCATATATGAAGCATTTCTTAGATCAGCATCAAAATAATTTCTACCTTGACTCTCTAAACTCCTTTGGAAGAATCTCAAACAAGGAACTGTCAGTAGCTATCTAACCGTTGAGTGCTGAAGCACTTGTCTGAGCCAAGAGAGAGATATAATACAACCATATAACTTAAAGTTAGCTCATGCAGATATCTAGTGTTCGCAAGGACCAGGGAGATGCTGCAGCTTTACTGGAAATGCTGGATCACCCATTTATTACTAGATATGTTTTAAAGCATAGAGAATGGCTGAACACATACACAATGTTTACATGTATGGTTCTGATGGTTAGACTCTTTATCAGAAATTTCATGCTCAGATAACTAAATAGAATGGGTTTTTTCCCCTCTCCAAGACACCTACAGAAAGAGACAGGTTGTAAATACATGGGAAGTGAAGTCATTGTGAAAGCAGGTGAGAAGTTATTTGGAAACATATTAATTGTTGCTTGAAGCAGAAAGCTGGACACTGGAAAAGAACCAGCAAATCTCACAGCCACATTCCTAGTGTGTGGCAACATCAGATGGATCGTTATGAAAAACAAACAAGGCAACTTTAGATATAGGATAGGACAGAATCTGATCCCTGCTGAAACCATACCAAGCCATCTGTCTGTATTATTGATGAAATCAGTCCAGTCCAAAGAATGAATGGTGTTAACAAGACATTTGCAGAGCCTGAGGAATGTGTCTGGTCATTAGCACTATGTGAAGGTGTGGGAATTCATACAATTGATGCAGCATTCAGCATTTGCAGGGAGACATCAATAAAGTTGCTGGGAGATACAACTTAGGACCTAACAAAAGCATTTGTGGCAAGAATTTTACTGCGGGTCACAACAGCCAGTTTTCAGCTAGTCTCATCAATATGCCAAATCTCCTCTAATTCACATTTGAACAACAGAAAAATAGATGAGAACAGGTTTTTGAGAGAGGCTACATGACAAATTTCTATACGCCATATTTGAGTTCTTCTATTAAAAGTTAATGAAGAGCACTGTGAGGAAATGGACCTTCCTAAATGATCTCAGGAGAAGGACATGTTACTGAGTTTGATTTCTATGCCTCTATAATGCGTACAAAAAAGTAAGTCATAATTATTGCAGAAACTACAACTACCCTTGCCTCTTTTGTGGCTTTAGATAGAGTATATTTGCCCAACACAATCATGGTACCTGGATAAGATCCACCAAAAATTCATGAATAGAGTCTTTCTTTGGGATAGGCATATATAGAATATATATGCAATATGACTGCCATACCTTTTTGGGGTGCAAAATGCGAGCTTTGCAGGCAAGATAAAGATGGTGACCCTAGAACTCCTGAAAAGAAAGCACACTTAGATCTTGTCCAAACTGGGAAACTAATGGGATCTTTTACAGAAACTCTTTCAAAAATTGCAGGAATTCACCTGCAATCTGCAGTCCCATACAACAACACCAACTGGTAGCACTGAATGACACTACCAGTTCTGCAGTAAAGAGGAAGAAGTTGCTCTGAGCAGCTTCCACCTTGCAAAGGCTGTATATTGCAGCACATATCGCACATCATGCAAGTCATCCAGCAGGGATATGGAGTCCTTGCAATGGGATCCCACAGTGCTCTAACAAGCTGTGGCTGGGCAACTTTTGTCAAAAGGAGTCTGGACAACAGGGACAACCAGCACCCAGAGCCATCCCAAAGCTTAACCAATACAATTCTTGTTTAATTGATGAATGCACATGACCTAGGAAAGGGCTTGTGCACAGACCGTGAAAGTTACAAAACAGTGCTCACCAAAAAGTTGATGGTACAGGGAAAGTTAGTGTGCAAGGTCATTTCAGTGAATGTTTGGAGGGCAAAGTGAAACAGAACCATGATGTAATTTAAAATAATTCAGATAGGCTGGGATTTACCTCCCTGAACTTTAACTTTAGACTTTCTTTATAGTCAGAGTGAGAGATCACCCCCTTCAGATGGTGATTCATCCTGTCTCTCCTGGGAGAGAATGAATCAACCTCTGCTTTTAACGCTCTCTTCACTGATTACAAAGAAGGCCTAGATGATTAGCTTATACTTAACCACTTTCTAAATGCAGCTAAAAGCAGAGGAGGTGAACCCTACCCATTTTGTGATGACATACAGATGCCAGACAGATCATCCAACATGTTTTCATAATGGGAAAATACTGTGGTGGTTAGTCCATATGAATGTTACATGCCTATTCCTGTGCAGAACCAGTCTGGGACAAAAAGAAATGCTTTAAATGGTAACTAAATAATAAATAGGTAGATTTATAGCCAGGTGAGACTATAAAGATGAGTAACTATTAAGCTGCTTTATGTTTTGGATCTCTCTCTAGTTTTTCGTGAAAGGCAGGTCTTACTATTACTTAGTGCCTTGTATAAAATGTATTAATTTTCTCTGAAGCTTGTTTTACATTGTATTCCTCCTTTAAGAAATACCTCCATTGAAAGCTCTTATATATTTGCTATTTTGTGAGACATTCTGACATCTAACTATCAGAGAAAAAACCTTGCCACCTGTTCCAGAGCTAATTAACGTGCTGCAAAGGCTGTGCCCTCCTAAGGTCACATGGCCTGAAAGCGGATGGTCACGTTTATAGTCAGCTGTTTTTGTCAAGTGTTACCTACTCACTGAGAGAGTTCCTGGGTCTATAAGGGAACAGAAAGATTATGCCCTCTGCCTCCTCCCTTCTTGCTTTCCCTTGGATTCTTCTACTCAAACCACTCTGAACTTGCAATAAGGTATGTTATCCTCTGAGTGTAGCTGCATAAATGTGGGAAGAATGTTTATGAAGGCAAGTTTCTCTTTAGCTTTCTTTCTCTCTCTCTCTCTCTGTTGGTAGAGAATGGGGGTTATACTTCCTCTGAAGCTTCTGTGCATGTGCAGTTCCAAAAGAAAAGTAATGATGTTTGAGGGATGTTTCCACCTCAGTTATTCTCCTATGGGAAATGCCCTCTTAACAAAACTAAAATTTTTCACTGGGAAAACCAGAATTGTGCTCAGCAAAACTGGCTATCCAGAGAAAATAACAGAAATTGGCAGGTCCCCAGCTGCATGCCTGATCCTTTCTATTTCCTTTTCTGTGACCAAACTGTTGGAAAGTCAGTGCATGTATTCTCTATTTTCCTGGCACTTAGTTTCCAGGAGGAGAGAGAATAAGGCACATAAGGGAGTTGGAAAGTCAAGACTCAGCCTCCTGAAACTTCCCCATTGATACTTATTGCCTGTTGATGAGTGAAAAAGGAGCATGAAGGACTGACATCTTGATTCTTTTGAAAAGTTTCACTAATGAATATATACTTTTTTTTTTTCCTTGCCCAAATTTGGGATATGTCTTCTGATGCAATTTTCCCTCCCCTTCCCCTTGGAAGCAATTTCTGCTTTCTGGACAGCCCAAATGGTGAAAAGAGAAAACAATTCTAATACCCTTCTCCTTGTTAATCAGCAAGAACTTAACCCACCTTCATGCATAACTTAAGTTCTCAGATACATTTAGCTGAATGGGAAGAATTCCACTCTGGTGTAATGGCATTACCTCCTTGGAGTTCTTCTGGGACTGAATTTGGGCACTAAGAAGTCATTATGCAGGCTGGCTAAGCAATGCTGTTATTTCATTATGCTGTTCTCCCTTGTACATAGTTTAGTCAGTAGTACCTTGAGGATAAGCACAAGTTATGGAATATGTTTTGGACAGATTGCTGCAATTTATGGAAGATGCTATTACTGTGGTATAGTGAGTATGATCTATATAGTTTGTGAGGTCCATTAGGCCCAAAAGAATTAAGAGCCAGACAAGCCCCTACGAGCAGTGAGTAGCCACAGTATTAGAAATGACATATGGTAATATGTTATTTGCTATATTCAGCCTAAACTGTGCATGTATACTAGAGGATGCTCTCTGTAGTTGTCCAAGAGGCAAAGCAATGCTAGTAAGATTCCCTGATCATTTCAGGTTAGTTGCTCAAAAGTGCACTAACCCGTGGGGACAAAAAATGGAAGAGCATTCCCTTTTTCTTTTTGCCTAGGAATGTATCCCAACTTCTACAAGTTTAGAAGTTCTCAGAAGTTTTTTCCATTCAATTTTCTCACTCAGGACTGTTTTGTAAAACTTGAAGCCATGGCAGGCTGACCTGCTGGCATTGCTAGCTCAAATGGATAGAAATCTATAAAGAGAGCCATCTAGTTCACTTGAGGTAAAGCAAATGAATTTTTGATTGGATAGCTTCCTGTGAATCAGAAACTGCACTAATTTTCTATTTTGAAGGGTGTTTTTTTTTTTCCCCCCATTTGAGTGTGGGGTGGAAGAATTTCTCCTTCAATTATAAACCACTCTTTAAAATTTTTATTTGGTTGTGGGGAGAAATATTTTGGTGGCATTTTTCCAGTCCTGACATTTGTGCACACTTTGAGCTTTATTTATTTATTTTTTTTATAGCTGCAACACTGAAAGCCCTGAAATAAACCTCATAAAAGAAAAGTTCCCCCAAAAAATCGCTTTCTCTTTTGAAAGCAATTCCTATGAACTGGATAGCTTCCAAAAGCAAAATATACATATCTGAAAGAAAGCAAGCTGAAAACAGAATCTATATACCGTAGTCTATTATTATGCTCTGGGAAAGTAATTATGCTGAGATAGTTACACGTTTTCACTTTTCCCACTTAACATTTTCTGCCAAGAACAGCTTCTCTCTATTACGCTACCTATCTAGTGGATAAAGCTAGAACAATGTCTAGTAAAAATGTCTTTGCAGAGAAAAATGGCTTCTTAATGAAATGAAGACTGTTATTCCCCTACTTTCCCTTCCCAAAATGCCACAAAAGTCCAAAATACTACCGTTTTCAGAAAAATTCTGAAAAAGTCAAAGAAAAAAACAGATGGTCTGATGTTTGCAAGGTTCTTATGACTGTAACCGCACCCCCCCCCCAAAAAAAAAAAAAACAGTGCCTTCAGTTTTATCTTTCTTTTGCTGCCCCTTTGGCCTCCATGAAGACTTTGTATGCTTGCATTGTTAAGGCTTCGCAAGTGACCTTTAGATCCCCCAGTTTCTGGCCTGTGGGTACAGGGAGGGCGTGAGGGCTTGTCTTGGCTGGCCCAACTCTCGTTCCTGGAAGGCTGTGGAGGACAGATCCAGAACTGGCCACATAAGATGTAGGTTGTGTCCATCTTCCAGGGAGAGGCAATGACTCAAGCCCTGTCAGTGAGACAAGTGGACATGATTCTCTGAGCAGTCTAGGTATAGTGATCATTGCACCAGGACTCTGGGCACCATCCAGTGTGTCTACCATGTTGGTACAGCTGCACCTATTGCAAGACAGAGAGCCAACAGGCATGATGGAAAGCTAAAAAAGGGAAGAAAGTCTCCTGACCAGTGTGGCAGCTCATACCACAAGCTGTTCAACATTGCCTTAGGAAGGGTCCCATCTGTGAAGGTTACTGTCTCAAGGTTTGCGTCTGAAAAGTCTTATTGTTAAAATTGCAGAGCTACTTAAACAGAATTAGAAGTAAAATTAATATTATTAGTATTTATTATTAGGATCAAAGACCCACTTCAACAAAGCTAATCTAATGGCTTGTTTTCCCTTCTGCATTCACAACATACTCAATTCAGCAGAACAACGTGCGTGCAGATGTACAGGTATCACTTTGAAAATGCGCGTCTCCTCTCTGACATGCCCTTTGTTACATTATCTAACTTCATTTAAAGCATTATGTTGACATATATCCTGGGATACATTGGGATTACTTTATTCTGCTGGTGAAAGATGAGTTCATATCTGTTCATGTTGCTTCTGCACTAATATTAGCAGTAACTTCACAAAAAGCTTGTAGAAAATCTCAAAGCTCTTCAGCATCAGAACAGCCCAATTTCCTAAGTGTTTCAAGAAAATGTTTTCATCACCCAGCTTAAAGCACACTTCTAGTCCAACAAATTTACGCATCCCAAAGTGGTCTTCCCAGTAATGAAAAAGGAATGCTGCTTTCTAAATCAATGGCAAATCATTACACATCAGCCCACCCAACTTCCTTTATGCAGTCTAGGAAATTTCCCAAACAGCTAGGCCTCCTGAGGATTCAGTTCCTTCATATTTCAGATGTCAAAATTCCTAATGTGGTCAATTAAACTGGACAGTTTAATTAGCAAATGCAATTCTATTGGTGTTTCAGTTGGAGTATATCTATATTCCTATACTGTCCTTATAACTCAGTGCTGGATTTCTTAAGAGAAGAAAAATCAAGGGGAATTGATTGTTTCTGCTACTCTGCCTTTTAGCTTGAAGAGAAATATTTCTCAGTGGTTTGACTTCATTTCAGTGAAAAAGCTCCTCACTGGCATCGACTCCCTGCTATCATCTAAGAAAGATCAGCCCTGCAAGACACCTTCTATGACTTCTATGTTTGTCATGCCAATTTGGAGTTTACCATGTTATCGAAGAAATACAGTCATCACAATGCTTGCAATAAATGGCTAATTAGTACTAAATTTGGACAAGGAAGTAGCACTTAAAGGACAGTCACCTTTTCAAAAGTTTCCTCTCATAAAATGACAGCACCTGTTGCATGGAAGTAGAGAGAGTTTAAGGAAAGCTGTAGGAGGTAATAGTTCTAGGTATACTGTGTGTGTGTATATATATGTTTCATTCTGGGCTTCAATAGCATGCACCAGTGAAGGACAGTATGTTTTCCCATAATCATCCCTCACAGCTGGCCCATGCACCTCCTCTAGGGAACCAGTTGTGCTATGAAGGTGTTGAGTGGGAAGGTAATCCTCAAAACACCTGAGCAATGGGATTGGAGGTAATGGAGAGGAATCAGCAACATATCCATGTAAATTTTAATAATTAAAGTGAAATGAGAAATACAGAAGCAACATGCCTGTTGCCCAGCACAATGCAATCCAGTGTGCCAGGAGCAGGATGTCGACCCAGCTGCACTTCGAAGCCAAGAGTGAAGGTCCCAAGCGCATATTTTTCCTATGATATGGTCCTTCCTACAGCTCTACTCCTGCATCCTCATCCCCAGATGTCCCTTGGACAATCACCAGAACAGCAGGGTAGAGTTAGCATTGCTTAAAGATGCATAGAGCAGTGTTTCCTTTTAGAGCTACTGTTCTTATTGGCCTGCCAATTTCAGCCATACCTCTTCATTGCTTGCACTTAAGCCACTTGCCACTGTAGTGGCAAACCCTAACATACTGTGCCTATACCTTCATCAGGCCTGCTTCAGCATTGCGTTGTGGCTGTGCTTTCTTCTCAAGAAGAAAGCTAAAGAGATGCACAGCCAAGACAGAACAGGCCAAAACATTGGTCCTCCTGTATAGGAAAGATCATGGGTAATCTCCACATAGGAAGCCCCAACCAGAAGGGCTCCAACAGAGATTCTGCTGAAGACTTAAACTTCCTTCCCTAGGATAACTCAAGAGTTAAGGGATTGTTACGTATTTTCTTCCTGCAGTGGCAAAGTTATCCAGAATACAACAGGTTTGAACAGAAGGAGGAGGTCCAATTTTAGTTGCTTGCTCTAGCATGGATAAACTTGCTCCTATGGGACAACAAAGGTGTAATGCTCATTCAATATGCGATACAAGGAAGACTTTTTAGATACAGAATAGCAGTTTAATTATTCTTGGAGAAATCTGTAGAACTGTTCAATAATACAATTACAGAGGTAAACAATGAGTAAATAGCCAGAAGGAAGAAGAATTAGAAATATAGGAAAGAGAGCAAAAAATGTATTTTTCAGATCAGATTTTAATGGAGACAGGTAGCAAGATAGAAAAGAGACAAGAAGTCTGCTAGAGATGGCCAGTGAAAGGGGAAACTCCAGCCCTAAGTATCCATACTGTGTGTGTGTGTGGGGGGGGGGGGGGTTAAGTATTTAGACCTCAGAATCCTGTTTCGAAGGTAAAAGCATATGCTTGCCATTTTACAGATGGAGAAACCAAGGCAGAGTGATGTGAGGTAACTTGCCCAGAACTGATAAGCAGCTGAGTCACAGAAATGGGACTCAGATTTCCTATTTCACTCATGCTACTGCCATGGAGGAAGTGCATAGGGAAAACTAGATGTCCCTCTCAGGACTAACAGTGAGATGGATAGATGTGACGTGTAAGTTCATCCTATCACCTTATCTTACATCTCTTACTGCTCCTAGAAAACACAAGGTACTGGGGCTGAATGGCCGCTTGATCTGATCCAGCTTCTCATGTGCTATACTAGGGTGAAGCGGCATTTGCCTAATGGTTTGGGGAAATAGGAAGGATTCCTCCTAGACACATGCTTTAAAGTTTTGAGAAGACAAGCTTTGATTACTTCATATTTTATTCACTGCAAATCTCAGAATCTTGAGACCCATCTATACCGATTTCTGAGAAAATACTAGTAATCAGCCTGAGGGGAAAAACCAAAACAAACTCCTCACTGCAATGAAAGCAAGTATATAACAAATTTACAAAAATCAATTCCAATAATGTGACACTTCTACCTGTAGCTGTTTAGATCCTGTATAAAAGTAAAGGCAAATAACTTTTTGCTTTAACCCAACCCCCCTTATAAGTCTTATAGGTCATGCAACGTATAGGTTAATATGAGGACATCCCCTCCCCAACCCTTCAACTCTTAGTCTATGAAGTTAGCCTCTGTTATCTACCCCTATGCTATATCTGTGAACTTCCCCAACAGAAATCCACACACAAATGAGTTTGTGATGAAAAAAGGAAACATATGCTTCTATATGCCTGTTTTATAGAAAACTATATACATAGTAAAACAGACGGCTTTTCTCAGGTTGGTAATTTCTTATACCTCTTCAAATTCTTTAAAGACACTTCACTGAAAACACTTAATTTTCTTTTGTGGCTCCAGTTTATATTATGAAATTGAGTTGCTATTCACCGGTATCTTTGGTAAGGGATGAGGCAGTACCATTGGTTGATTCTGAAGGGCATGCTGGATGCTGGGCAGCTTGATCTTTGAAGACAGGACCCTGGTTTATTAGCTCACAGGTTTTTGTTGACAGCAGAGAGGTTGCTGATGAGCTCAGACTATGTTCAGCCAGTGGTTACATCTGCAGCCAGCTTTATTGACCTGTCAGGAGAAACCATGAACTCAGAGGAGTGAGAGCAATGTAGGCTGTTCCTGGAGGACATGTGGCTCAAGTACTGTTCAGTGATTGCATGTAATATTACATTTAACTCAGCTACACAATGCCTTCTAAATAATCACAGCGAAGCCCTTTCTATATCAGGAATCCCAGCTGATAATGTGCTCTAATGCCACTTGCTGGTTCCAGCTAGGGGCAAATGGGGTCTTTTCACTAAATTTCTTGCTTATGAGGTGGAAATGTAAGTTTTCACTCACTGTATCCATTGCTGTGTCATCTGAAACAATACCCTTTTGCCTTGATCCTAAACTGCAGGACAAGAACAAGGGGCTCTGGGCTCTCATTTTGGCTACTTAAACTTGAAACCTCCAGAACAGGAAAGTGCTTCTTTCGTCTCTATTCGTCTGGTTTCTCAAGGGCCCCTCAACATTGCTTCTGATTTGTTGCAGTACACCTCCCACCCTAATGGTGGCAGAAAAACCCTACACTTCACACCATTGACTGCAACTAAAGGAGACTACTCAGGTGTAACATAACAGGGCATACCTTGATGTAGGGTTTCAAAAAAATCGACCACAAAACCATCAACAAAGTGAGATGCTGAGTATATCATTATAAGGGAGAAGACTGACTGTTTATTTAACAGAACTCAGAAGGTACATAAAAGACTTCCGTAAAGCTATAAATAGTTAAATCAAGAGGCCTTATTGCTCATAACTCCCAAACTAGAAGAAATGTCAGAAAATTGCCAGGCAGTACCTCTTACATAGCTGGAAAGGAGGGAGGAAAGGGTGTGTTGGGGGTGGGGAGGTTGTTTGTTTTTAAAAAAATTCTTCACTAACCCTTGGAATTCATTGTCAGAAGATGTGGTATTTTTAACAAGATGTAACAAAAAACAGAACTGGCATCTTTGTGGATGCCTTCTTTACAACTAGATTAGATGGGGAATGGGGTGAATGTGTTCATCTAACTGATTTACAGGCAGAAGACTTGACCCCATAAGTACAGGTGTTTGCTTAAGACTTAAGGAAAAATTTGGGCAGTACTTTTTAAAAATTCACTTTCTTCTAATAGCAAGCTGCCAAATTCCCTTGGCATGGTCAGCTTCTGAGTCAGCCAAAGCTAGTCATGCATCTCCTACTCAGCCTATAGTTACATCATGCAATCTGACAAGTAGACTGGCATTAAATCAATCACCTGATTCTAACACAGAACTTTTTTAACAAAGAAAAAACAAAACACTGTCCCTCATTACAAGTAGCATTTGCAAATGACAGGTTCTGCTAGAATAATTCAAATGCATCATGCTGCACATCATGGTGTTAAAAGGTTGGGTTGTTTTTTTTGTTGTTGTTGTTTGTATGTGTTTTTTAAGACAAATTCAGCATAAATGACTCAGGAGTCTGTTTCTTTTAGTCCCCTCTACATTGAAATACAGTCATCACTAACTAATGTTAGTAACATTTTCATCCCTCCTAGTTTGTGAATTTATACATGTCAGGTCCATTGATTTATTGCAGCAATGACAGCAGCACTGAATTTTTTTATTGGGATCCAAGTATACTGTTTGCTTATAACTTACCAAATTTGATACTTACCCAGAGTTCAAAGAAGTGTATTGATATCATTCTACAAAAATTCTGAAAATAGGGTAAGGAAAAGTCTATGTTAAACTGGAGCTCATACATATCAGTACCCAGCAGTATGATACTGCTGCTGTAATCACTGAGAAGACTCAGGGTTCACAGGTAAGGCTAAACTGAAGGAAAAAGTGAAATGGATTAAACTGTGTGAAATGCAAAAGCAATCCTTGTCCTCTTGGTGATTTAATAACCATACAGTTCTAATGTCCATGCAATAGCTATCTGACTTGATGAAAGGTTAGATTGGAAGGGACTTTTGGAGGTCACCTAATCCAACTTCTTAGTCAAAGCAGAGTTCACTTCAAAGTTAGATCTTGTAATCACATTATGATAAACAATACTTGGGTGGAAGGCCATCCAATGAAACCCTAGATTGGCATGCAATACAGATTGAGTCATACTTATTCCCTTCATTTCCTTTTCATCTGGATAATGTTTTTAAAAGAATGGTCTTCTCTTGTATTTTCTCCTCCATCCTGGTTTTGACTGAGAGGTTTTTTTTTTTTTCTCACTTCCTTATCCCCACCATTTAAAAGTTGATACAAGAAACAATCCCTTGAAAATGTTATGATTAAAAAGCACATTTGTGAAGCTGTCAGTAAGCAAGAGATGAAATGGTTGCCACAGGCAGGAACAGAGGCAAGAGAGAAGCCAACAAAGAGCAAGAACTCAGCTTTTTTTTTTTTTTTTTTTTTTTTTAAAGCTTACTAAAACATACCTGCCATGATGCATCGTCTCAGGATCACTGAATAGGAAATGGACATTTGTCTCCAATTGTGGCCGTAGGCGGAAAGAGCCCCCATGCAATGCCGAGAACAGGAGTCTGTAAAGCTGACATCAAAGAATGCCTCACCAGTGTCTGAAATGTGCAGACAAGAGTCAGTTCTGTTACTGCTAGTGGTGATTTAATACACGTGTAATTCAAAACACAAATGGGAGCTTGTATTGTTTGGCTTTAACAGGGCCCCTTTTAAGAACGTTACCATGTGACTGCATAAAAAGGAATGACACCAGTCAACCATGTGAAGATACAGTTACAGAAAAGAACAGCAAATCGAATAAAATTTGAAAGTAAGATTAGGTTTAGCCTGTGGGGAGGGGCTACAGGAAGAGAAGGAGAAGCAGACCATTAAAATAAGGGGAGCCAGGAGAACAAACGTGGCTTTGCTCCCCTGACTGAACAATGAGCTGGGGGGGCTTCCTTTCCTCCATCCTGAATAGAGTTGAGCATCTTGAGGCATTTCCTAAACTACATTAAAAATGAACAAACACAGCTGCAGTATCCTTAGCTTAATGGCAGTGGTTTCAGGAGAGTGTCTCTCTGTCAGGCTTTAGACCCATGAGAATTGCCTGACAGGTCTAGACCACCCAGCTCAACATCCAGCCATTGGTACCTTACATTTCACATGCAAGAAACTGTCAAGCAGTTATAATTTGCTTTTGCAGTTATAATTTGCAGTTATAATAAAGTGGTTATAATTTGAGCCTTAAGAATGGTTTCTCCTGGCCTGTTAGGCAGAAGATGTTAAATGCTTGACTGTTAATTAAGTCAAAGGCTTGAGTGTTTAGAAGAGTCCCAAAGCCTTTACCATTTGATGCTCTTTTAGAAGTGTCATAGTAACTTAGGATGTTTACCTCCTCAATAGAAGAGGCCAATCTTTTGCTAACTCTTCTAAGGCTGTTGGCCTTTGAGCTATGTCTAAGCATAATCTACTTGCACTTCTTGTGCAGAAGCATTTGTTTCACTGGGAGGGCTTAGGCTTACCAGCTACTATTCAATGTTCCTAGCTCCTGCTCTATAAAGCAGTTGTGGGTCCACCTTCACAATATCTTTTTTTATGTTGTGCCTTTTTGTCTCACTTTGCTTGGTCTGGTAGTTGATGCTGTTCCATTAAGGTCAATGGCAGTTTCAGCATTACTTTGAGCTACAGCAGTCATGCACTTAATCTCTAAGCCCCAATTAATTCAATCTTCCTTTTTACAAGAGTTTTTCCACACACCTATCTGTTCTTGTTGAACCTCAATTAATTCTGTGTTACTCTTTTTGAGATCGAATGCCCAGAACTGAACATAGTTTTTGGAATAAGGGTGAGCTACTAATAAAAAGAATAGCATTTATAATGGTTTCCCTATTATTCTTCATTCCACTTCTCGGGTATCTTCCCATTTTGTTGGCTTCTCTTACCAGAGCTGCAGATCAAGCAGACGACTGTATTGATCTGCCAAAAAATCTTTTGTTAAATTGTTTTAAAATCTCTCATTCTTCTAACTTTACCTGCTAGCCCAAGGAAAAATCTTTATTATTCTGAATTCTTAAAAGACCCCTAGACAACAGTTATATGAAATATTGCTACAACATTCATTCAAAAGATGGTCAATAGGGCTGTATAAGCCAGCCACAACATTTTGAAATACCATGCCTTGTTCCATATGACTAGTGTAGAGGCTGCCAAAGGAAGAGAGAGTAGGAGGAGGCTCTCCAAAAGCTGTTGGCTTTGGACTGAAATCCACAAAATCCAGTAGGAAACTCTCAGAACTAGAAGGTTCTCCATGTCTAATAATCTCTGAAAAGATAATAAGCAAGTCATCTTTGCCAAGAGTTCAAAAGATATTGCTGTTCTGTGGCTGCATTTCAATACCAAGGGCTTTCTCCCACTTCTTACAGGATTTTAAAAGTTTTCCTGAGTGTGAATGCTTGTCTTGTCTCACTAGAATACTTTAGAGCACAGAGAAGCTAAGGACAGGCTAAGTATTCAATTTCTTAGCTTTCTTATGGGGATGGAATAGTGTAACTCGGATATAACTTCCAGTGTGTTTCATTTTCTCCTGGTTGATGTTTCAGCTGAATAAAGCACAGTGGTGTACACACTTGTGTACCCATGGCTGACTTTAAAGCCTATTCCTTCACCCAGCTCTGCTGAAATTATTTCCTATGTGCTCTTGATTTTCCTGGCTGTTTGAATTTCTTTTTGTCTGATACAAACTGTATGGTTGTGGTAAATCCACCTGGTTCAACATGAGGTTGGAAACTGTTGCTATCACAGTGCCAAGAGATAATTAACTTGGTGGTGTTAACACACATGCTTGGCATTCAGCTATCAGAGAGGGTGAGAACAGAATGAGACAAGATCTCTGCTACAGCCATCTACTGACCCCACCGTCTGCTCTGTCCCAGCTGCCCACACACCCTCTCTTCCTCTTCCTCCTCCATGGCATCAGTTTGTTCAGATACTCAGTGAGCAAAGATGAAAAAATTAGGAGCCAGGAAGCCAAATGAGACACCTAAGCAGCTGTGCTGCTTTCTCTTCCAGGGTCCCTTCTCCTCTCCAGGCTCCACAGCAGCTATCCACTGTCCAACTCTCTTCTCTCCTTGTTGACCATCAACCCTGCAGGCTGGTTTCCCTCTTCCTGGGTAGAATGAATACATCTCAAAAATACCTATGCTGTGACAATCACTGTCCCTAAAAACAAAACTAACTGCAAAGGCCAGCAACAGTGACATTAAAATGCTTGTGGTTCAAAAGTTCTGTGTTGGAGAGCCAAGTCTTCAGTTTTCCATGCTTGGTACATTTGGCCAAAGAAGACTGAAATGAGTCATCTAAATTAGAAGGCATCTTTGCACACGGAGTCTGAATGGCTTACAAATTTGTCTTTATTGACAACTTAAAATGACAGCCCTCCTCAGATCCGGCTGAAATCTACCTGTTTGGAAGCTTGTGGTGTTTAGGGATTGTGGCCATGGATCTGCCTTTCAAAGCAGCTCCTTGTAGGTCTTTGTGATGATGTTTAAACTTCCCCAAAAACCCTCTGTAATTCTGCCACTATCTTCCTCATCTCTCCACCATCTCTTACCCTGAAACAATGGTTGTCTATTTCTTGGTGAAAAGTTTAGATGACAGTACACTTGCCTACACAACCTGGATGACATAATGGTTACTTGAATGCCTAATTTATATATGGTTCTATCTATTTGAGGGATGCTTTGTAAAGCACAAAGGAAGAAGACCGTTTGTTCAAGAAAAAAATAAAGCATCCCAACCTTTAAAAAAAATTTTTTTAATTAAAAAAGACCCAACATATGTCCCCAAGCTAAAGAATTTTTTTGTATTATTATTATTGAGAGAGTAGTAGATTTGGTTAATTTTTGTGGGTACTTTATATTCTGTAAATAGCCATTGTTATATGCTAAATTTTCCAATGAAAGAGTTCCCCAAGGGAATAAAGGGACTGTTTCTTCCTTCGAAGGAAAGTAGAACCTGTAAACCCGACTGGAAGTCAAATTATGAATCTCAGAGGCAAAATACAGTTCAAGAACAGCCCACAATGTGCTTTCCATGATCTGAGAGCAAAAGCAAAACAAGTATGCTACTATCTATGGAAGAGCAATTTTAATGCCTTTGGAAAAGCTATGTAAAAAGTCAGATTTTCAAAAATATGCAGCAGTGCCATCAACACAACTGAAAACTTATTGTATGAATCTGAAATGGAGTTGAATCCCTTTGAAAATCCACCTACTTCTTCTAGTGCTTGTGTCAGAGATGTTGGGCAGTGAATCCTTTTGGAAAGCCAGTGGTGATTCCTGATTTTTCAGAACTGGTGTGCACCTACAGCTTTTGGCCACTTTAATTGGACTGGGGAAATGATGCTTGCAAGTTAACCTTTCCACATCTGAAGCCTAACACCCAAAACTTAATCACTTCAAACAGGCCCCCCTCCCCCCCCCCCGCCCCTATTTTTAGAAAAAAGATATGTAGGTGTGTGCCTGAAATGGCTGAACTATGGTCAGCCAATCTGGACCCAGAAGGGGAGAAAGCTGCATTTCAAGATGCTGGTAATGTGCATATCATTGGGTAAATGAGTGATATTGCGTGATCGAAAGCCGACACTGGTTTCATAGGAGAAGGGTTAGAACTGGGCCAAAGCCAAGGAAACACAGCTGCAGAGCTGATGATACTGTGGGGTGGGCCTGAGATTGTTACAACAATAAATTGAAGTAGATTCTAATATCTGTTGTTTGCTAGAATTAAATTATGTATTTATGTCTAATATTTAATCTCAAAAATATATCCTTTGCAATAGCAGCAATGATTACTAAACTTCAAGCCAAATTTTAGTCAGTATTTTTGAAGGTAAATGAACAGGACTGTAAGAAATTCCTATTTTTTGAAATTTACCAATTTCTATGCATGTGTGTTTATTTACATGTTAACTTTATGGAACTTAGCTCTCGTAGAAGGAAGAGAGGAAATTTCAAAGTAAGAAGGCAAGAATCAATATGCACGAATGCAAATCACTCTTACTTGCGTAATGAGAAACACACTTATTGCATGTGAAAGAGGTCAGGATGGTTAGCACAACTGGTATCTGCAGGCTCTAGGAAAACTGCAAATCTACCACAGTGTAACAACCTGACAGGCTAAGGTGAAAAAAAGAAGTGAGAAAAAACTAGCAATAGTAAATCCACTTCCACCTTCTTTGCAGTCCTTTATATTCCCAGCAGATAGAAATAAGCTCCTTACTCCTCCTTTCTGTAGTAATATTTATTTTGGAGTGGGACCAGCAGTATTCCCCAATCCCCATTTTTATTAATAGTCCACAGAAAAACATCAAAGTGACAATTATAAAGTACCGAAGCCCACTACATCAGCAGAAAGTGCATCAATATGCCTAGCAACAATTCTTCCCCTAAAGCGACGCTGCTTTGTGCAGTAGACATTTCCTATTCAGACAGCCCCTTAGAGAAGTGGACAGCATTTGGGATAATTCCCAAATATCAAAGACTGAAAAGTGGGAAGAAGTTAAAGAAGACAGTCAGCCAAAATATTTCTCTCTCTCTAACCCTGAGAAAGAGTCCTTTGAAAAGTGCCAAGGCAGATTCTGTCCGTACTGATCATTTTGAATAATGCTTTGTTCTACCAAGTGTACCCACTGAAATGAAACTAGAAATACTAAGAATCTCAGTCACCACTGATGGGCTGAGGGGAATAAATATGAGCAGAAGGAATGAAAATCAAGATACACACCTTACAATGAGAAACAAAAAATGAACAGACCCAAGACAAATATACTAAAGGGTAAAATAAAATGAAAAAAAATGTTTTTCCTATTTCTTTTCCTTTCTCCACTTTCCATATTAACAGCGAAGGGCTGTTTTCCGGTCAGAAAAGCCTCTTTACAATGAGGCATATATTAGTGCCCAAACCCAATTAGATGAGTGTTTTTCCTAACATCAGTTGGCTTTACTTGGATTGCTATAGTTTGCTACCCTTCCTATGATTCAGCACTCCTTTTCCATTATCCATTCATCTTCCACACAATCCACTAAGTTTTGCCTACCTTGGGCCAAAAAAGAGTAATGTGAGTAGCACTGACCATACCTCTGCCACTGCTGAGGCCACACATACACACATGCGTGCACACACACAGACACACTGTGTGTGCATCTGATCAAACAATAGGGAACATTTTTCTTGCTTTGCATTAATTAGGATATATTGAATATTAAAAATATTTGCTCAGAAGCATGCAAAATAAATATTAAAATATGTTAGTAAAACTCACAGGGTCCAAACAAGTACTAGAGATCCTCAGCTTGGAGCTGTATACAATGAAGCCAAAACACAACCTTAACACTCTAAGATTACAACAAGCAACAAGTGGATGGAACAAGTGAAGTAGAAAAGAGAGAAAATGGAAATAAAAACATATGGAAGAATAATTAGAAGGCTGAGCATGCCACAGATCTAGCTATTATCATTTGGCAATACTTTCTCCGTATCAAAATAGCACAGGGATAGAAAGGAAGATAAGTTGTGGATTTGTGGCCTTTGTCTGTGACTCTGCTCCACAAATACCAGCTAAATGAAAGAAACAGTTCAGAGAACAGGACAAGCTGGTATCTTTGGCAGAGCAGAAGCAGAGGTTTCAGATACAATTGCAGAAGTGATTAAACATTTTTATGGGAAGGAGAGAAGAAGAAAATAGCAGAACTGTGATTTTTTTGCTTGTAAAATCCAGCTGTGGTGCTTCTAGGGGCAAACTGTTTACTCTGTGTAGGCCTAGCAAGCCATCAGGAGAAAACAATCTCAGTCTGTGAAGAGGTTGATGATGGAAATGGAGCATGGCCCAATTATTTAAAAGGCTGAAAGAAAATCTAAAGAGAGCCTGGTTCTTGTGTTAGCTGAGTCTTGACTGCTGCACTGTGAGAGGTTTAGATAGGAGCCTGCATTTACGTCCTAAGAACTCCAGTGGGCAAAACGATGGGTGCTGTAGTAAGGAACACACCAAAGCATTGAACAGGCTACAACAAAATGAGAATAATTAATAGGGGAGCAATAATAAAGGTGAAGGTTTCAAACAGAATACAGAGGCCAATATGCTGTAGGCATCTATAATGCTGAGGGCAAGTGAGAAAACAGCTGTGGGAGATCAACTTTTACAGAAGTAACAAAAGACAGTAGTCAAAATGAAGGAAGAGGAGAGGAGGTATGAAAAAAGAAAGAAGCTCTTTAAAATAATGCATTTAGGCTTGACGTGTGGATGCTATTGCTGGAAGCCATTTTACTAACCAAGGACACAGGCATTTTATTTTCATTTATTTGTTTTGGGCAGGTTGGAATAATTGAGGTAACCAAAGAAAGGGGGGGGAGGGGCTTGGGATTTGGATTTTTTTTTGTTTTAAAGGGAGGTGGTTTTCCCTCCTCTAGATTTATTTTAAGAAAAAACATGCTTACTTACAAATATCTACTGCAATAAGGAAATCAGTGAATCAGGCAATAAAATGTCATTCTAAAGGAAAAGCAGAAATATTCTCAGAAACTGTCCTTCTTTGACTCTTTAAGGTTGATGTTACTTGACATAGCTTGCCTTTAAACTTACCAGTATTTGAAAAAAGAGACAAAAAAATATGTTCAAAACAGATGAAAGAGGTTTACACCAATAGCTAGTTCTGTGTCTCATTGCGATTATTAGTTCATATAAATTTTCACATGACACTAGTATGCCTTCTTTGGTTTCAGCCTGCATTGAAGGGAAAGTCACAAAAACTTTTAAAGGTTTAGTAGTTGATTAGCAGATATTCCAGGATATGTTATCAACATGATCAGCATGCATAATAGATGTTTATGAAAATGTCAGCAGGAAACGTTTTACTCCATTATAAGCAACCTGTTGACTTATTAGAACTTTAAACAACTAAATGTCTATGAGTATTTTATTAATTGTAAACAACGTATTTCTATACACATCCTTAATATTGAGCACAATTATCTTCTCATATCAATAGCTGAAAGGATACTAATATGTCCAGCAAAGGAGGAATTCGTTGGCAGTTTTGAGAATTTCTTGCTAGATCTGTTAGTGTGACACAGAAAGTCTAAGGGTATTACTGCATCAGAAGGTATAGAGAGATGCTGACCAGGGTTTTCAGAACAGCCTAGAGGCCCCCATCAGCCCCACTACAGGTCCTAAACATAGAAGTTGTAACTGCATCCCTCTGGTGACTGAATGGGAAGCCAGGGCTCAAACACGCATGGCCAGTAAGTGTTTGAATCAGTCACTACAATTGAATAGCTTCCCAGGTGCATTACCTCCATCACGATACTTAACTTCCCTTCATGCTCCTATATACACAGTCTTTTCTGAAAATAGGCAAACTGTAGGTAAGCTTTTCAAAAACACACATAAATTATGTGGTTCCCAAGTTGGGGACGAATGCAGCTTTCACAAATGTCAGTAAAGTTTCACCACAGTTGGTTTCCTGGTTTTTTTGCAACTCCTGCAACAGCAATAAGTTTACCTTGTAATTTTTGAATTATTCTAGTGATTGTTGTAGCTTGCAGATTTATCTAGAATTGAAATTTTATCCAACATTTTTCAACATTATTATTCATCTCAGCAGCTACATACTCTAGGGATTTTCATAGTTTACCAGTAGGCTGTGCATAGCAATAATTCAATCTCCTCTTTAATTTTGTATACTATTCTTATTTCAGGCAGGAGATTAAAAGAAGTTTCTAACTGGAAAGGTGAATGCCTAAAGTGAACTTCTTAATTTTTTCTTTTCCAAACCTAGCAACATTACATTTCCAATGTATCACCAAGTCCAAGTATAGCATCTCTGGGAAGTAAAGCATGGTCAGGAAGGTGCAACTGTCTGTTATGCTTAAGGACACAGAAAATGTCAAGGTAAGTCTTCCTCAAATATCTTCTATTTGTTATTGAAAATATGTGTATATTCAGTAAGACCTCACTAAGGACTACTAGAACTTTAATGATGCTTAATTGTATTTGAAAGTATTAGTAAAATACAAAATAGAAACCTTTCCCTTTGGTGAACATATATCTTTCCATCAGCTTTGAAAGCAATATAGCTATGATGTATTCAGTGAACATTACCAGAAGTAACAGAATACAGGAATCCTTGGAGTTGAACTACATCAAATACATTGATGTAGTATGAGGACTGAGGCGAAATGACTTCTAATGTATGCAGCTAAAATCTACAGTAGCCCTTCTTCTGTTCTCTCAAACCTTGATAAGCAGAATGTGATAATGCTGTTATCTGACCTATCACTTGGGTATAGGGAAATGGTTGCAGCTTAGCACCAGCCCACCAGAGCTAAACACTGGAACGTGAAACTAGGGTATCCTCTTATTTCTGTACTCTTGTTTCAGCTCGTGCAGTTTTGTGTTTAGACCAAGGAAAAGGACAGTAACTACAAGAGTAGTTAACTAGCAGCTAGTTAACTACTGCTAGTAGTATAAGAGTAACTAACTAGCAGTTGTTGGCAAAACAGAACAGAATGCATTTTACACTGAAAAGAAGAAAATGAAAGAGTGGTAAAGAGGGCAAAGTGCAAGAGAGAATGAATGATGAAATGGAAAGATGAAAAAGTGAGTGCAAACTGTTTGCAGCACATTGTCACGATCAAATTGCATGCAGAACATATGTTTTTACATTAAGTATGAGGCTAATCATGTAATTATATTATCATCACAAAGTTACTGCATTTCTGGACCAAGTATTCCTAACAACAGTTGTTCTAGTCTGGAGCACAGAAAAGGAGAATAATAGTGACATAGTGACCTTGTCATTGCATATTTATTAGCATAGCTCTGCTAAGTGCATACGGCTAGAAGACATCATCAGGCTAGGCACTCACCACAGTGGTAACTTCCTGGAGAAGATACAAAAACAAAAGCTCTTTTTCAACAAATGTTTTCTTCCCAGAAGCAATTAAAACTGTACAAAACCAAATCCTGGGGGTACAGGACTTTTCTAGCTTTTTCTACTAAGCAGCAAGCTATTCTATATCAACTAGGCCTCTCAAAACTCACTTGAGGAGCAAATGATTCCTCCAGCCCTTGTTCCGTAACCACTGAAAGAAAATAAGGCAGAAATCTTACCAAGCAAGTGAAAAAGACTTTTATTGCTTTGCATTCTTTTCATTTTGCTAAAATGGCTGTGGTGTTACTGCAATGATAATGAATGCCGTACAGAGCCATCTGAACGTTTTCATAGTTATTTAGTAAGTTACCTAACCAAGAAGTGAAACTAGTCAAGGTACCAAATGGTTAGCTAGTCATCAATTAACTGATATCTGGGCAGCTAGGGGAGAGGGATGACGTGGACAGGTTTTATATACTGAATCTAAATAGAAGGAAACTGATCTAGGCATCATTTTTTGTCTTACCATTTTATTCTCTCCTGATGAGCATGATTGCTTGGAGACCTCCCTCAAAACTTCACAAAATAGGAATGCATCTCTTCTTAAGGAGTTCAGTGCAGATGGAGGTGCATAGGAAGAGATACAGATGCATAAATACATACATACATATAAACACATTGAGAAAATACACAATAGAGTGGCATGATCCAAAGGCTTGAATTCATATGCTATTCCCAAGAGGCAGACATGAGCAAAGTGTCTATAACATTCCAAACATGTGCATAAATTCCTTATTCCACACATGCCTCACTATGAATTCTGTATATACCATCTATTTACAGTTCACCTATTTTAAAGAATTTCGGGAAACGATAGTCATCATGTATCCCTCTACCTAATCAGCAAGTCTCTTCGATACCATCAATTCAAATACATTGTAGCCAGCGGAAAAGATGCACTGAATATACTTTAGATATCTCCAGTGCCGCGATGTCTTGCTAGTAAGTAATGTTATGAGCATATTAAAAAGTGGTATCTTTGATGCTGGCAGGAGCCAAATCACATGCAGTATATTCTACTGGCATGTGGTATACCCTCCCCCCACCAGCCAGAAATTCCTGCATCTAGGATTTTGGCCTTTTGCTCTATTAGTAGTCAAGGAGTAAATTTTGCCTATCCTGGGCCTCACTGAGAGACAGCTTTGTGGGAGAGGAAGGAGAGGAATTGCACCAATTAGAAAGAAACTGCAGTTAGAGTTGCTCAGTTGGAAATAGTCTGGGCCGAGCTTACTGAGGAGGCTAGTGCTAGAAGGGTTAGTGCAGGAACAAGCCTGGCCTTGCAGCTCATCACTGCTCAGAGACACACTCCTGCTCCAGGCCACAAATGTAAGAATGTGTCAAACACATGTGGTTCGGAAAATTCAGCGTAATTAGCATTATTCTTATTTTTAAAACTCTGTTAGAAATACTAACATGATAAAGATTGCAGAGTCAATTAGACAGTTCAAAAATGTCAGAACTCCCTGGGAAGCATTTTATGCTGAAGCACTGCAACCCAACGTTTAGTACATGGCCACATCCCATTTTCTAAAAGAACCTGCTGACTCCTATACCTAGTTTTGCAATCTTGAAGCTCTTTCTTTTTAAACAGATTTAAAAAAAAATCCTTTTTGAAATGAATTGCCTCCTACGAGGTTACCAGGTTATTAGATGTTTATACATGTGTTTTGAGACATAATCTTCCACTCAACCACACTTAATGGTGCTCAGCCATTAAAGAGAGCGATACAACTTGCATGCCTCCCAGTTGTCTCTCCCTGAATCCAAATCAGAAAAGCAGAGGAGAAAGTCTTTTTGGTTTCCATGTCCATTGCCACAGTATCCTCTAGCAGTTCTGTGGAGAAACAGCCACAGAAGTTTTGCTCAACCCCTGTAATTTAGCGGTGCCCATTTTTGGCCCCTCAGAGCATTTGCACGCACCTAGAGCACTGCACCTGCGAGTGCCTGTCATGTGCTCAGAGCTTGAGGCCTTGGAGGATTTCAGTGCAGCACACCGGCAAGCCTCTATCAGATACACACCAAGGATGATTTTTCAGAGACCCAGAACTTGGTTACAATTTAAAATTTGCCTAGGGATGGCCAGACGCATCTCCTTAAGACCAGACAACTGTGCTGCAAGTTCGCATCCAAGCAACAAAACCCATTCTTTCCAGAAACAGCTCTGACTTTTCAGCAATAGTACCCAGGATTTGAGTTAGGGCAGCCGTGCGGGGTGCCTCCCCGCTGGCGCTCATCCCGTCTCGGTGCTCATGGTGTGGACGACTGAGGTACAGGAGGCCAGCTGTGAGACACAGAGCGAGGAGCCGGGTTTCATCAGAGCAGAAAGTTAACAGAGGGGAATGCTGAGGTGCTGCATCAGGGGCTACCTAACTTAGAATGTTTATTAATTTTCTAACAGGAACTGTGCTAAAGGATGGCAAGGTTAGGAGCACGTTGGAGCAATTTGAGGAAGAGGCCAAATAAACATCAGAGAGTCATTCTAATTATCTCCAACTTCAACATTATAAATCCAGGAAACTCAGAAGTAGGGTTTAATTTAAAATAAGTAAGCTACGGTGTTCAGATGTCTTGCTATGACTTATAAAGAAACTTGACTGCTTTTTACTGAAGCTATGCAATAATAATGCACTGATGATTAATGCATAATAGATACTGTGCCTTGAGATCAGAATACTATTACTTTAAATGATAAATCAGATTTTAAAAAATTATAATTTTGTCCCATTTTGACACTAGAGTTTTCAATGAGGTTGGATACATAGAACATTTGAAGAAGCTGCAAAACAATATTTTTTTCCTGGCCAAAAAAACACAGGTGCTCAATATTGCAATAGGAGAATCCAATTTTAAATTAGTTTCATCTCATAAATATGTTAATATATTTACTTAGAATTTCACATAAAATTCATTCTGTGCCCAGTCAGTGCTATAATTCCAAAGAAGGAAGATACAGTCTTCATATATAATGAAGAGACCAAATCACTGCTTAACATGCAAAACTCATCTCACCTTAATGAAGGAAGAGGACTTTTGTAACATTTGAAAAAGAGAGTGAACAGTCACATGAAGAATAAGGGTTCACCTTTCCCAGTCTAAATCAGACCTTATCAGCAGTTTCAAAGAGACATAAGCAAACTAGGAGAATGGGAAATGCAATGGCAAGTGAAATTTAATGTTGACAAAGTAATGTATGCAGTAGGAATAATTTATATTCCTACTAAGTTTTAAATTTGCTATTTCAACATAAAAAATAATCTGTGTATTTCTTGTACCAAGAAAAGCACAGGTACACAATTTTTTTAAGATACAAAGGAAAACTATTCTGAAAATGTTATGAAAACAATAGTGATGGTTCTTCATCAAAGGTGTCATAGAACACTATATATCAAAGACAGAAGTGGTCTGAAGCAGATCCTGGGAATTAGCTAAGTGTAAAGAAATATCTTTTTAAGGACAACCAAAACTTTGAGTTGTTAATTTTAGAAAACAAAAATGCGAGATGTGCCATGATAAACATACCTACAGTAACCTGGTGTGATGTAAAGGGAAATGACTCTTCTTCACAAGCAGGAACTGTAATCTAAAGGTGGAAAATCAAAAGCTGATTACGAGGAAAATTTTCTCGCCCTGCACCATTCCCTTGTGGAACTCATTGCTACAAAGTATTGTTAAAATCAGGAACTTAGAAGCGTTCAGGATAGTATATGGATAAGAAAATGAGTCAGCGTTTAATACTGTATCAACAAGAAAGAAAGTGATTTACTAGGGATATAGAACTGAGTAGCTGGTCATTAACCTTATCCTCCTCTGAAATGTCAAGTAAAGGCTGCTGCTGAGGGGATAAAGGCCTGCATGGACCCATCTTCTGATTTAGTTCAATAAAGTGCACATTCCTACTCACCCTGCTGCTGCTTCTCTGCTGTATTTCTGTGGCATGGCTACCAGTGCATTTTCTTTAAGGCCTTTTCTTTGAAGCACAGCAACCATCTCACCATACACATATCCAAATACATGTTACATATGAAGCTAGTTTTTCCCTCCACTTCTCATATCGATTTCTTGGGTTTTGGACGTGAAGGCAACAAATCTGCTCTAATCATCTTCCATCTGAAGCATGGCTGTAATGAGATGATACTATCTTTGTCTTGAAGTACTTCCTAATCACGGATCTGTTTACTTCTTAAAGCAAGAAGGGACCATTAGATGATGTAGTGTTATCTAATTTATAACACAGGTATATAGCATCAGAAGGAGCCTGTTTTGCAGTCTGGTCGTCTTTTTACTTTTCACTGATCCAGAGAACTGTTTCAATTTCACAGGCTCACATGAGACGGGTGTCTTTGAATGCTGGTTTATATTAATACAAAGTGTGTATAGCAGTTCATTTTTCTTTGATTTACATTGGCCAAGGCTATTCAGAAAATAATAATTGCACTACAGAAATTATGCCCACATTTTGAGATTTGCAAGGAATTTAATGGAGATTTCAATGTTACATGTGAAAGAAATGTAAACCTTAATGACCATGAAAATAGGCAGGGCTTAGGCACTTACCTGTAAACTGGGAAACCTGGATTCAGTTCCCTCCTCTAAATGAGGTAAGATTTTGTAGCTTGGGCTCAGAGTTATGTTAATATGTTCATCTAATACTCAGAAGAAATCTGTCTCCAAGCATGGATACTCTGAAAAGTTTAGACAAACTCTAAGACAAATAGCAACCCCCAGTGTTGGCTTTCCCCTAGTCTCTTAGCTGGATGCCAATACCTGCACAAAGTCACTGAGCTGACATTAAAGTGGGACTCCTGGGAGAAGACAAGACGGGGTAAAAACAGCGCTGCAGTGTCTTGAATGAAAAGAGACATTGCAGGTTGCTTTCCAATGCCTTGTTGACATAAAACCTTCCCTCTGAATGTGTGTTGGTGTACCCAGGGTTAGAATGAATCAGCAACGCGGCATCAACACCATATGAGTCTTCCCATTAGTGAACACCTGTTGATAATTTAATAGCCTGAAGAACAGCTGAAAAATTAGACACATTGCTGGCAGCCAGCATATCTATTCAGCAGTAAATCTTTCCTTTTCAGTGGGTATTCAAGTCACTTGCTACTACACTCCTGTTTACAATGGCCTAGCTCTCTTGATATTTGTGTGTGAAAAGGAAAACAAGAAAAGGAGGCAATGTGTTGGCATCCTAGAACAGACTGGTGATCTCTACCTCCATGGCATGTCAAAAGTAGGATTAATCTTTCACACACACACACAAAACCTTAGCAAAAATTGTTTCAATCAAAACAGAAAATTTTCACAAAAAGGTGTTTCCTTGAGGGACAGAACCGAGAGAGAAAGATGGGCAGTCCATACCAGAAGAAACAATAGAGAGCTGATGCCCTTTTAATCCCTGAGGAGGTAAAACTGAGCATGTCTCCATTACAGGAGTCTTTTATGAAAGGCTTTGAAAGGTCTTACTTTAATTCTGATGTGGAATGAGAACATATGAAATCACCTTTATTTCCTTATCAATATGGACTTCCTGGTTATTGCTTCTCTAATCCTCCACTGATGGGTGAGCAAGCAATCAAAAGGCACCAGCACAACTCAATCGAGTCACAAAAGTGCCAAGATGCCTGCAGCTGTGACCAGGTGTAATAAAAGTGCAGGCCATGTATGGCGTCTAAGTATAGGTTGCTGCTGCTCTCACCGGATTGCTTAACCTCTGAAAATTCTGGACAAATGTCCAGTTGTGAAATTTCACCAGAGCAAAATGTATGAGCTTTAAAGGAAGACAATTGCAATGTAGTTGATTGTAAAGCTAGCACTACTATGACATGGAGGGACAGGACACTGATGCAGGTAGTCAGCAACACTGGCTTTGCATCATAATATTCCCTTGTGATTTCCTATGAGAGTGGTGAATTGTCGTTCCTCTTTTAGAAGCCGTCCTCCACAGGCCTTAGCCACAGACTTCACCATGGCAGTTACAGTCCTCATTAACAAGATCTGAATAACCTCTGACATGCAGCTCATCTCAGTTCAGAAACACAGCACTAAAATAACATCTAGCTCTTAAAAAGTTGATCAAGTATGTGCAAAATATCCTGCCCATAACAACTTTTTGACAATCTCAGACACCTTTGTCCATTCTATATATGCAGTGGAATTAATAAAAACCAAAAATGTTCATAAAAGAATATTCAAACCATTTTTCAAAACCTCCCCTTTGTAAAATCACAATTTCAGTTCCCACATATAAATCTCGATGACAGGGAAAAATACTGAAAATGCAAAAACCAGAATACTTCATGGAAAGCTTTGCACAAACTATTATGGCACCTTCAAATAGATCCCTTTTAATTAATCTCTTTTCTTAATAGAAAGGTTTGTATCCCATATTCAGAGTATGGCATTGACTCATACTTTGAGTGTAGGTGTTTCCCTGAAGTTCCTCATTCTCGAACATCTTTGGACATTCTCATTTCCTGTTTATTCTAATAAACAACAAGAACAAATTTGAAAGCTTCCAGAACTGTCACAAAAACTAATGCTTATCCTCTGGGCATCTCTAATTGTAAAAATAAATTCAACTTAACCTATGGTCCAAGAACAATAATTTTTCTCAAAGGTACTGACAGCACACATACTTTTAAATATGTGTGGCTGCAGACAGTTACACATGCGCTTGTAAGGCTGAGGTTTTCAAAGACAGGAGCTTTGGATTAGACCTCTGAATATTTGCCTGTGGAAGAAATGGTCCCTGCAGCTCTCACTAAAATGGGGAAATGGAGGGTTTAGGGGAAAGATAAAGTTAGAGAAGAAATTCAGCTGTGCAAGAGCCATAGAAAAGACAGTGTAAGGAAGCAACAGTTTCTTTAGGCTTGATTCTTGCCTAAATAACGCCATTTTGTGTATGTAGAATCCATTTTACTTAAACAAGTACATCTGGTACCGCATTCTCTCTTCTTTCTTCCCTTTCTCCTGTATTAGAACAAAGGGGTCAGTTCAATCAGACACTTAATATTGTGGATGAGGCACCATAAGCCCAGAGCAAAAGCTCTAGCTTCGTATCAGCTCAGTCAAGCTTTTTAGAAAGTCCATGACTAATGTCTTGTATTCATTTCCAACAAATCACTCTGCATGGGGAAGAGTCTTGTTTTCTCTGCATATAGCTGTTAGTAGTTGCAAGGGGTCTGCTTGGATGGCAAGCTGAGGTCAGTCATTAGGATTTCACCATCGTGTTCAGAGTGACAGATTCAAAAGCTCAAAACCCTTATTAAATAAGAGCATAAAACCCTTATTAAATAAGAGCATTGGAAGTAAAAAAGAAAAAGAGAAAGAGAGAGATGGGGAGAGAGACAGTGAAATGTTTGGGTATTAAATCGTGCAGACTCCCTGGTTGACATTTATAATCACATTTTGAAACCCAACCCAGAGAAGTATGTCCACTCATCTGTAGCAAGATCTGAACATTCAGCTTGGATATGTTTATGAATTGTATTTTGAAAGTTTTAGTGTGTCACTAATTGGTTTTTATTTATTAATCCATTTCTCATATGGCTAATCTTAGAGGTGGAAGTGTGATTTTTCATCTTTTAACTTTTTTTATGTTGTGTCACAGAATGTTCTAATTGGATGTGTTTCACTGAGTAATATAGAACTTAGTTAGAAAAGGATTAGTCATGTTGACTGTACTGTTGTAGTCCAGGAAGAGGATGAAACTGTGAGACTTCAATTTTAATGTATTTATGGATATTTTTAAAGAGAAATATTGTGAAAGTATATTATAAACAGGTGTCCATCCACATCTTAATCACTGTGGACAAGGAAAAATCTTATCCGTGGTCATTTAAATAAGTTCTGGAATCATTTCCAGCAGAAATATAACTTCTAGGAACATATGAAATGAACTGTGACCCATTTGAATTAAATGGAGATGGGCCAATTTTAGTAAGTGGATTTTGTTCTCTTTTTTCATTTCCATGAAGACTATGAAAAATTAGACCAAAATACTTGGCTGCTTCTTTTAGCTGGACTTCTACCCATGGAATGGCTAAATAACACTTGTGCCTGTTACTAGCAAATGGCTTGAAGCTACAAAACGAGCTTCTTTACTTTTTTGCTGGAGAAAAAAAAAAAGAATCAATGATCTCAGTGAACTTCTGGATCAGGCCACTTGGAAACAGAAGATAGAATTGGGTAGGACTACCTTTGTCCAAGCTACAGGGAGAGTATTTTTCACGACTAGTTTTGACAGCAGCTAAGCAGAGAATTAGAAAGTCAGCCAAGAGCTTTTTCAAAGATCTCACCAGTTTTAGAATAATACATGACTAAAGGCTCTCTACATATAACTCTGTATTTTTATGAAACACTGAAGAGTAATCGCTCTGAGATATTTACTTCAAAAAAGTAAATAATGCCATTTAAAAAAAAATGTTTAAATAGTAGTTTAGAAGATCCTTAATGTAATTTGTGTTTATGTATGGTAGGATTCATCTTATCTAAGTGTCAGTATCTGAAAACTGGTGTTTTGTCTCAGCTACACACTCTTTGGACACTTCCAATTTAGGAAAATCATAGAGGCAGTTCAGCCTGCTAAGGTACAATGGGCTGATTACCAAGGGAACCAACAGAAAGGAACAGTTTGAACTAGGTGCCTAGCATTTTAGACTGAGCATGGTAAGCAAAACAAACCTCATCCTC
Source organism: Dromaius novaehollandiae (assembly GCF_036370855.1). NCBI lineage: Eukaryota > Metazoa > Chordata > Aves > Casuariiformes > Dromaiidae > Dromaius > Dromaius novaehollandiae. The sequence goes on from NC_088101.1 coordinate 2,167,764, forward strand.
CATGCAGAGGAGAAAGGCTTGCTTTATGGTGCCAAATGCATACAACTGTAGCACTTTCATATGGTTGTGCAGCCATACAGAGGAAAGGGAATAATCAAGTGATAATACAGAAATTTCCAAAAAGCTCTTGGAAATCATTTTTCAGTCTGTTCTTGTTCCAGGAAAGTCTATTATCTCTAGTAGTAATATAAAATGGATAGTCCTGAGTCATGACGATACACACCTTAAAAAATCTCTGGTGGGAATCTGAGTTGAAGGTTACATCACTGGGTGAATGTGATTTCTTCTGATCTCATTGGCTAGTGGCCTTCTTCAATTTTGAGTCTATTCCCATTTGGGGACACAACACAAAAGCTTTTCTTGGGAAGGGACATGGATTTAAACGCCTGCAGAGTCCTGCTAGGGATAAGCATCTCTCTCCAGCCATACCAGAGAAAAGATTTTAATCCCCCAGCTGTTTAGCTCTGCTCCCCGACGGAAGTCCCCATTTGCCAGTCTAGTGACAGAGACAGAGCACTCTGTAATTCTGTGTTAATTAAACAATTTCAGTCTTTGTGCTGAGCTAACCTGAATAATTTTGCCTGACGTGAATAAGGGGGCACTCACATGGGCTCTTCCCTTAGCAAATCAGGAAGGACTGTAACCTCCAGCAATGGGATAGGTGACTGCCAGCAAGAAATACTAACTTATTCAACCCGCATAGTCAGCTCTAGAAGAGAACAAGTGCTCACAACCCTAGAGTAAATCCAAGGTGAAATGAATTCATGGGAAGCATACAGTAGAAAGCCAAACATGTGCTCAGTGGAATGGATTGTGTGGTTGTGACCTTCATAAATGTGACTTATCAGCTTGTGTGAACAGTTGCTGATGGGAAAGAGAAGTTATATCACAACACTTGGCATAATTAGTATTATCCACCTACACTTATTTTCCTATAATTTTTTCATAACATTGTATTTTTTTCTAAAGAGGAGATTCTGAGGCAAGAAGAGGGAGTATCAGACATGGTGTCAAGGGAGAAAGAATGCTAATTACTTTCTTTAAAGTATGAATAAGATCAAAGATACATTTTTTAAAAAGTTTCCATAGCTTCATTAATTATTTAATGGTAGTTGTAGTCCAGTGAATTATATTAGAGAAGTTTACCATTCACAATACTTCTCTTTGAGTTTAGATTTAGTTGATAACATATCCTCTGCTAACTTACATCTGGGAAATTTTGAGTGGCAGTGTGAAGTCTGCAGTGAAATATAAACAGGACTTTTAAAAAAGAGCGAACAAATTTTAGACAAAAAAGAGACCAAAAAAATTGCGCTGGAACTAGATGATTCATAATGAGGGAGTCATAATGAGTCCCTGGAAAAAGCAGAATGAGAATGCAAGGTGTATACTCCCCTCCTTCACATTAACAATCCTCTAGTAAGTTATCATCATCATCAGAAGAAAAGAGGGTGAAGAAAAATCTGAAAAAGGGAGAACAGAACAAACTGGAAACACTGGAGCAAAAAAACTACCTCCATCCCAGTAGAGCCAAAGCTTTTTGAGCACTATAAGTTGAGATTTAACTAGCACATTGAAATTAACCACATGAGTTCACATTCAGTAAGGTCTCTGGTTCAACATTTACAAGGCAGAGGTCTTTCAGACTGCCTAGCTTCCTGTCCTTAGTAGAGATGGGACTCTGTAGCCAGAGCAGATTACATTAATCACCACATTATATGTTTAGCTAGGCAACCACTTTGAAATTAATGGGCAAGGACAGCTGTCTCAAAGGGTTCTGCAAAACCAGGTATGACATTAGGATCGCTTGTTTGTACAGAAAAGTTGGCAGCTATAGCTGCTGCTAGTAAGAAAAAAAATATTCCATTACAGTTGTGCTAATATAATGTCTGCATCTGAGAACTCCATTCTGGATAAAAAAAAATCACTTGATTCTGCATTAATACTTTACCTCACAAGAGTGAAAACAGGCCAACACCTGATTTTCTCAAACCAGAATGTAGAAGGGGGAGATTTTCTTGTCACTTTCTCATTTTTTGAAAAAAACAAAACAAAAAGTGTTCTGCAAATTTCACCAGGGGGAATAAAGAAGAGGAAAATCAATTTTCCCTGTTCTTGCCCTCACATCCACACACTAAGTAAAGGAATACTGAGGAAAGGTAGGTCCAAATCACAGGGGAAAAACATCAAAGACAAAATAAAATCTTCTCACTGCCATTAGCCATGCCCTTTCTGGAACACTTTGGAATGAAAATATTTCATTCCCTTTCTTTCATAGGGAATGAAAAAACCAGGAAGCCAGAGGGAACGTTCTCCCCTTGGTGGCCATGTGCTGGCAGGAACCAGGGAGAGACCACAGGAAGAGGGAAGAGAGGAAGCTGTGCCCTCAGTTTCACATGTTCCACTGCACATACTAGTTGGATCTGTGGTTATGTGGAGGCAGCCCCTCACTAAAGTGCAGTGGGTGAGGTGGGAGGATAGAGAGAAGAAGAGCAAAAAGACCCACATGCTGCCTGTTGACTAGCCCACACTGGCTAATTAACTGACAAACCAGCAGTCTGTCAGGATATACCATAAGAACAGGCTGTGTGAAGTGAATTCATTTGCTGTGGTAACAAAGTTAAGGATGTTCAGTTGATAAGAAAGGCTGTTTAAGGGCTGTAAGTCTCCCTGATGACAGTGCAGTTTGGTGGAAGCCTAGAAAAGCACCAAGATGCTGTTAGGAGGAGCTCTGTCAAGAATAGGCAAGTGTGGGTTGAAGCAAATCTGTTGTAATGACACACAAAACTGGAACTTCAATTCATGATGAGCTTATGAAGAATAATCAAAACTCTGGTGGGCTAAGGTCCCTCGACCCCTAGTGCATTCAAGGCCCTAATGAAAGGCATTTCACTGAAGTCTCTCAATACAAAGAGAGACATAAAGATGGAAATCAATTTGTAAGGGACTTGAATGGGAATTTGGTGGAAAGGGCTCCTGCCTAATTCCATGATTGGTAACGATATCATTCCCTTTCCCATGATACAAGCCTGTGCGCTTGGCTTGTTTGCTAAGTCCACTCAAGCCAACTTGTAGGATCTGGTATGCTTTTAGATGGAAAACCAGTTCTGAATAACAAAAGTGAATGATTTGGCCTCAGTAAAAAAATCTTCTTTCAAGATGCTCAAGAGCAGAGAGGAGATCCTGCCCTGCTCCTCCCCTTTCCCTGGCTACCTACTGAAGACAGATGCATGTAAAGAGCACGCATGGTCAGACAGAGGGGCTGCACGTGGGGTGCAGTTGGGAGATGCTCTGCCTTAGACTGGGGGATACTTCGGTGGTACAGCATGAAACAGGATCAATAGCTTTAATGTAATCACGGTCTGTACATTTTCCCTTGCAGCATGAGGGTCTGATAATAGTCAGTACTTGCTGAGCTTTCCAGTTTGGCCACAGAGCACGCAAGGTTTATGTGAATCACTGTCAGAGGGCAAATTTAAATTGTGATAAGTAGCCTATATGTAAAAGCAGTATTTCTGCATCAAGTAATAATGCTGTGTTTCCTGGGAAATGAATGGTTGAAATCCATCCCTTGTCACACAGTAACATGCACAATAAATGTAATTTTAAATCCATTATAATGCTGCCAAATACATTAAACAAAAATATACGGAGGATTTATCCACCAGAAGATTTACAGATTTCCTGAGTGGTACATCATTATCGGAACTGTCAATTTGAAAATAAAAATTGTCAAACCATCACTGGAACATAATAAAAGCTGTGACAGAAATATGCAATAGCTACTAAGTTCTTATAAAATAAAACTCTCAAGAAACCTGCTGTACACACAATTATCACCTTTGTAGACTGCCAAGGAAGCAACAAAGTACTGAAGGATACCAAAAGGAGAAGTGCAGTATCCAGCATAGTTAACATCAGCACTGTACCAATTATTACATGTAAGCACAATTGAAAAGCAATGCTGTGCCTTCAGTGACAAAATCCAGAGGGGCTGGCATCCAGAAGAGAGAAAACCCCAGCTAGGAGATGATCATTTGTTCTCACATTTTTTTTTTAATCTAGGGTTTGGGTCCCTGGCTGTGCTCCTGGCTGGTCAGGCTCACACTTCTTAGCTTCCTAGCTTCCTTGGTTAATCCAAGAGATGAGCAAGAAGTAGTTTTGTCACAGTCTGCAAATAATTATGAAAGAAGAGATTTCTGTCACATAGCTTTGGATGAACTTTCCCTACCTGAAAGGTGACCAGGCTGATATGTCTGGATCTCAGGAAGCTAGTCCCATGCATTCTTTGATCTGAGAAAAGTATAATAACATCTTTCCCTTCCACGTCCTTTTTGATTCCTCCACCTCGTTATTTCCTTGCAAAAACAAGATTACATTGTGAGGCTGTCCCACAACCTTAAGACCAGTGCTCCTAGATTGTCTAGTAACTTAAGCATACCTTTTCTCAGTTTCCAAATTTTGCAGGTTCTGCAGATTTATAAGTTGACCCTCCAGGGACATTTGGTAGTTAAAAGCAAAAAGGCAGAAAGGCCACACGATCGCTCTGAAATCTGATAGCATAGTAGTTCTACTTTCTGGAGGGACAAGGTGGCAGTTTCACTGCAAAGTACTCCAGAGGAACTGAGTACCTGTGCATCATTTTATAACCTTGAAGGTAATCAATAGTAAAATATAGAAAACTATGGAGAACTTTTCTATTAAATGACTGACTGCCTGAAAAAAAATAGAGGGACATGTGTTGGGTCAGTATTTCTTCAAGAGTTTGGAAATTTGGATGTGTGGGTCTTCACTCTGGAACTTACCAGAGTTACTGGGAATGTCTCCGCAAAATTCTGTGTTGGGGATCAGGCTTGTTGGAGTCAGTGACTAAATCCACAGTGGCTTAAATGGAGCCTACTCCATTTAAGTTTTAAGGGTTGTGATGGTTTAGACTAATGCATTTTAGATAGCTTTTTCTGGTGGCAAAGGGAACTGCCATACTCATTTCCTGCAGCTCAGCTGATGTACAATATGTCATTAAGCTGTGGTAATTCATTTGTGCTTCTTCGTGCTAAGCTTTTTCCAGCTCTTGGTGTATCCTAGATTATGATCAACTTTGTATTATTAGACTGCAACCACTGACCCTCTGGTCGCAACTTTATTCAGCTTTGTAAAAATGCTATTTGGTCTCTTAATGCCATATCTTGGTATTCTATAGACTGATTTGAGCTGATGCCCAGAATGTCCTTAGCTGGACTGATTATTTACTGTTGCTGGACCTGTATCCCAGATGTACATTCTTGTGCATTTCACACCGTTACCTTTACAATATTATTACTTATTAGCCTTATTTTACAGAAGGTAAATTGAGGTGATGAAGTGATAACAAGTGGGACTTTCAACAACCCAACATACCTACTCCTGCTTCAAAAAGGAACGCTGCAGTAGATCTGGTAATTGAATGAAAATTTCTCAAGCAACAAACAGCACTGGAGCTGTGAGAGCACCCTTGATTGTGTCACTTCTCCCATTTGCACAGGAAAACCCCAAACACTAACGCAGTTTTTGCAGTATCAACATAATTTGGCTTTATTTGCACATTGTTGTCGTATCACTTTTGAAATGCTGGCAGCCAGAGATAGGCATCCTGCTTTGGCTATGGACATCTGGTCATCCCTGAATGGAGCCAGCAATGCTAATTAATTCTAGCAGTACACAACGCCTTGTTCTGTACTGTCATAATTCACTGAAGGCAATGAAAGCTACACCCCTCTCTGTGAGGTTTCAAGCAAGCATGTGATTGGAATATTACTCCCTATGTATTTCTTGCTCTTCTTGAGATCTGATTTACCCCAAAGAAAAGTTCAATTGCTGGGATTAAGAGCAGACTAATTTAGCCTCCTGAGCAGACCTTTAACCAAAGGAAAGCTTACTGTTTGCTGAAAACACAACGAAATTTGTTTGTTACAATTTAACTACAAAATAGTTTAACTAAACAGCTATCTTATCTTCACTCCCTCCCCCCACTTCCCCCTACGAAAATACCACAAACAAACAGAAGTTTGTATTGTGAGATACCTTTCATTTCCAGTGAGGTTTAACTGCCTAATAGCCTTAAGTAGCTTTGAAAATACCTGGTTTAATGGAAACAGTGTTTTAATGGGAGTGGTAGCAAATACTTCACATCAGCAGAAAAAGATAATAAGATAATAATTTAAGAATTCCAGTTGCTCTATTTTATCAATCTTGGGATAAAGTGACATTTTCAGCACAGATGCCAATTATTTATGCACTGAGCTTCCTTCATCATTGGATTCATTTCCATTCCAGATTGTTGTATAACATGCTTTTGAAAGAAAAAGGCAGCTAGTGGAACCCAAAGCTGGATGGCAAGACATTGCTAGCTGAAAATACTATTTCAGTGACAACAGCAATCTACCAGAAGATGGGGGGGGGGGGGGGGGGGGGGAGAGGGGAAGTCTCAGTAAACATACCTTCAGACTTAATTCGTGTGCTCACCAGATCATATCATTAAAGTCTATTTCCTGACTTTTAAAATTTTCCTTTTGGATATCACCAAATATTATGATGGCAGCAGCAGGAGAAGGGTGAGTAGTAACTCAACTGTAATTTCCCTAGTGCCTGTAAATAACAAACGTTGTTAGGAAATGAATGATGGAGGTCAATGGGCCATGCAGTCATTAGATGGTTTAATGATATGCTGCAGGTTATCTCAGGGCACAGTGCACTAATGACATTCTCAGCCTCCTCTGCAGCAAATAACCTCTGCAACCCGAGATAAGCAGTCACATTCCACAATACAATACAATAGCAAACAACTGCAACGAGAAAATATATCTTCTGGTTGACATTTAATGGGCTAGTATCCATCAAAATCTGTCCTGAGAAGAGTGCTGTCCCTCTTGAATCTGGTTTTGCTAACTAAGAAGCTATTAAAGGGCAGAAACCAAATGTCCTCAGACTTGTGGCTTATGGATAAAGAGGTAATCAAGTCCTTTGGAGAACGCACAACATGTAGCATCTTGTTTTGTTTTTCTGGCTGTTGCTTGGCCATCAAGAAGCATTGGCCAAGGGGAAAAAGTGTAAGAAGTATGGCCTATTTTGTGCAGGGGGTTGTACTCAGAGATCATAGCATGCTCTGATAACCTGGAAGTCTTTGAATTTATGAAAACTGCTGAATTACTTGTCAATGACACTTCTTTGGAGTAAGATGCCAATCCAAGTTATAGCAGGTCTGGGGCCATGTTTGGTAGGTATAAAATGATAAAATAATTTCAGCATTACTCCAAGAGCTGAAGGGAAACCAATACCACGGGCCAGGTTGTCAGCCCGAGTAAAGAAATAGTGATTTCTTTGGGCCTGGATATAGCTTCAATAACAATGTGTTGTGTACATAAGCTGCATTTTGCTTAAAGCAGCAGGTCACATATGGCATTCTCTCTGATCCCTCCTGTATCAGTACAAAGAGATGACAATTCAGCCAGACTCTTATTTACTGTGGATGGGATACCATAAAACTTCAGGCGTAAGGCCATGTAAAACAAAGGCATAAATGATACTGTGTAGGAGAAATACCAAAATGAAATGGAGAACAGTCTCATTTGGATTCTTCCAGGATAAAGACATTTAAATACAGGCATTATATCTAATATTTAATTAATTCAGAGTGAGTTAAATATTTTATTAAATATTTCATAAAATAGTGTTTATTAATTGTTAATAATACTGTCATTTAAAAGCAAAAATGCAATAGGAAGAGGATATGAGCACAAAAAAGGTAGAGAGGGGAGACTGAAGAACCGCTGCAGAAGTTACAGGAATCCCCTTTCTCTTGCAGTGGGAAGGCTAGCCAGCAAGGTCATGGGAAGGCAGCCACTTACTCCATCTGACTTCTATTGTTTGTTACTCTGTTGTTGTTGGTTTTTTTTTTAATCTAGTGCTCAATTAATGTGTGACTGCAGTGGTTTGGCTTCTTACCTATTATTGTTGTCTGACCACCCAAAAGCTATAGGTGCAACAAGCACACTTAATAAGCTGAAGTCATTGCAACCACACCAATTTCTGAGATCTTAATATAAGACTGTAAAGTTGCAAGCTCTGTATCATATTGTATTAAAGTCCTTAAAAATCAATAAGCAAAGTTCTCATAATCAAATATCATCTTTCTTCCCTGTTTAGAGCACATACATTCTGTGAAAAATTCCTTAGCTCAGGTTACTGGAAAAGCCAAACAGATACTAAATTAAAGGTGGATACCTCAGCCAGAAATGGTTTTTGTCACACGCCTACATTTTTTACCTGGTCTTTTCACTTTCCCAACCAGTCCAGCCCTCTAGTGGGTGTTTTGCACAGTAGCATCTGCTGTTACCACCATCCTGATGAACTACCTGGGAAATAATAGGCAAAGTTGTAACACAGACCATCTATTTTTGATACATGCTATGCTAGAACATTGCTAGGAAAACTCATCTGTAATTTGCCTGGCTTTCTGGGAAGGAGGAACAGAGAAGGAAATGTTCACATCCAACATTTTGCGCACACAGATTTGGTGAGGCACCATAAAGAGAACGAACATTTCAGTGAAATGAAACATATGTTATGGATCAGTCTTGTCCATCTACCACGCTCCTTGATGGGCAAGATTTCCAATGGTCCCAGCACTCAATAGCTCCCACTCAAAATAATTGGAGCACTTCACTTCAGTGTCAGATAAGGCAATTAAGTTCTTAAAGATCTCACATGGCTTTGATTTTACCCCTTCAAAAATTTCCCAAAGACCACAAGACCTTCTTAGCATCCTTTTTTAATGGTACTGCAGACAAACAGGCCAGTCCAACCTGGGAGCTACTACATTGCAGATTTGTGCCTGTAGTCTTCACGGCCTTTTCCTCAATCCCTTGCTTTGGCAAAGGGATTGTTGTCGTCCTAACAAGACGATATAGCCTCTTGCTGATAACTAAACTGAGTTTAGCTGGCTTTATTTAAAAAAACAAACAAAAAACAGCAAAACAAAACAACCCCCCCAGAACCAGACCAAAGATGCAGAGAAATGAAACAGAAAATAAGTAACTCAGATGAAATATGGCGTTATAGTTGTGTGCCGTGACTGATTTACTTTGGTATCTAAGAAAGCACAATCTCTTACTGAGGCTTTTCTTGCACCTGTAGTACATCTCTGCCCTGTTTACATTCTCTAAAGGTTGAGCTCACATTGCAGCTACCTGTACAGGGTCTCTTTCCTTCATCTAGCACCTACTTTCAGAGAAATCATAGGAACACAATTCTGCTGAAGACTTCCTCAGTAACTTTTCATTGAACTCAGCTGAAGTGTTCAAAAGTTATCAAAGGACAATAGACAAATAGACACGGACTGACAGCATGACCACACAAGTTTTATTTCTATAGGCTGACAGGCTACAGAGTTATAGTCCGGTACCTGAAAGCTAGGAAACGATATATCCTACTTACCTGGCAAAAGCGTGTGCTGTGAACTGTAGATGACAAATATGATTAGCTTTTTCGACTCTCCTTTTTAGCTCTTCTGAAATTTTGCAATGTAGCACACAGGCACTCAATTTACTACTGAAAATCTGAGGTCTCCAAACCTTGGAACACATTTCTAGGGACCACTGATTAAAGCACACTGCTGATCATAGCCATCATGAAAGCAGATCTTGGATCTTGCAGGATTAATCCAATTACTTGAAAAACACCTGGAAACAGATGAGAATGTGACTTCCAGAGCATAACATGCATCATGTTTGTGGGTATACACTGTCCAGTAAGAGAGATTTCATTTCTTGACAGTACTAGTTCCTACTAAAAAATATGATAGCCAGCAAAGATTTGGTGCCTACAAAGCATTAACATGCTGTAAGAGGGCCACCAGCGAACACAAGCATGGCTAAAGCCAAATAGCCTGCAAGAATTAGTCTCTTTCAGCGGCTTCCAGAGCCACACTAGAATTCTGCGTCATGGGACTGCACCCCTGGTGGTATCATTCATTTGACACAACTGTAGAAGTGTGCTCTAGGATTTGGAGGCCTCAGATTTTCAAATGGCCTGGGGGGTCATTTGAAACATGGGCTGGTTTACACCATACCAAAATGAAGCAAGCCCTTGAGTGCATGTGAATACTTCTTATTTTGAAACTCTGCCCCCAGCCCTAATAGAGGGGAACAGCCTTAGTTTTTATAAAAATAAGGTCCAAATCCTGGACCTCACCCTCATATCCAGCTCTTATTACTGAAAGGAAGAGAAATACCTTAGGTAGGGGCCTGACAAAACCCCAGAAGCTTATCCTCCGTATGTTATCTTTGTGTCACTAAGCTGAGATCTGCTCGTCTATCTACAGGCCTTCAGGCCATTTTATTACCTCTAACTACCTGTTCTCAAGTGTTGAAAGTTCTCTCTTTTTCCCCTCCCCTGCTTTTCATTAGCTAGGTGAGGCACAAAGTGAAAGGCTTGTCTCAGAAAGGCAGGTTCACATGATGTTCCCGGGCTTTTCACACTTCACAGGATGTACAACCAAACCTATTAAAACAACCATAGCTTAACAAGAGCAGATGTGAGAGGTTTTTGTTTCCTGAGTGCTATGACAGCTGTCACTATGAATGGAGAGGAGGACAACATGATATGGATGACATATGTATGAGACAGTAAACAAGCTAATGCCAATTGTAGATGTTCCCTCTAATTTGGGTAGGATTTGCTACAGTAGTTTAATGTCCCGGTCTGGAACTCATTTAGTTTTTTATCAAAGCTTTCTTACCTGCAGGACTTTTATAAAATATAGGATTTTATATTCTGGGGGAAGAGGAGTATGAGAAATGATCTTAAATGAGGATCATTCCTTTTAAAACTCCTCTTATTCAACAGCAATCAATCACATAATTACGTATAACACATTCTGGTGCAATTCAACCTTTGGCCAGTGCTACACTGGGGAAATTAACCAGCAGAACTATGCCGTAATAACTTACGTTATAGCTATTCTGGTATAATTTAACTATTCTGGAATAACTCCCCAGTGCAGACATTCAGTTCCAGAATAAAAGTGATCTTATTCCAGAATAATTGCTCTGTTACCAAAGGAGAATAATCACTCCAGAATCACTCCACATTCATTGTAGAATAAAATATGCAGGGAGTTATTTGGGCATGGTTACCCCCTAAAAGTTATTCTAGTGCCAGTTAATTTTCTCATGTACACAGAAATCTTAGTAGTCTTTGGCAGTGCTGTGTCTTATTATACTTAGCTGTATTTACATGATAATCTGCATAAAATTAAGCACAAAGATTTAAATGGAATGTATTAAGCTCTGTGAATTACCTTTTTTACCTTGACTCATACATACACACTTGAAGTTTTTTCAATAAGCACATATCTAATCTGAAGGAAAATAAAATCTGTTTAAATACTTGCCTTTGCATAAATTGTATGATTTAATCCATCATTACAGGCTGAAGTTTGTTCTTTACAGTTTACAACATATAGTCAACAAAGAAACAAACGTACACACAAAAATGTTTTGAATTTGGGAACTGACTTGGTATTTAGAACATATACAATGACTGCAAAAGTAATTTCAAAATAATTATATTTCAGTCATAGTGAAGTTGTTGTCCAAATGAGCTAAAATTCCAAAAGCTCACACTTGAAGTCAACATGAATTTATTGATTTTCATAGGTGTAAAGTAAATAATAATAATTTGGTTTTCATGGCTGAAGAACTTCTTCAGCTGTATTCACTGCCATTTTGATAGTGCTTTAACCAAGGCTATTGCAAAAGTTGGAGTTTCCCAGGCTTAGAATTTGATTACAGTTCATGTTAGAAAGGGCCTGCAGGAGTTTGGAGAGGCATCCTACTCAGTTAGTCAAAGAGTTTCTCCAAACCCATCTGACGTCAAAAGAAACATTCCCATTGCATCTCAGTCAAACCCTGAGTCTGGACCAACAGTCAAATGAATTAGCTTTTCATGAGAATTTTTCAGCTGCTCCAGTTTCAGTGATGGGAAACTGGAAATAAAAGCGAACGAACAAATAAAAATGTTCCATAACCTTAAATATATTTACATCTGAAAGTTTAAATTTAAAGAAGAAAAAAGAAAAAGGAATTCTTTAAAGCATGAACAATATTGTCCTGTTTCAATTTAAATCAGAAAGTAAAGTTGGTAAACTAGTATTTATTTGAGGTTAGAGATGCTTTTTTCAGTTATTCTGCTGTCTGTGAAAATCATGTATTTAGAGTAGGATCCCAGCAGCTTCTCAGCATCTTCAGGCAGGCACTCTGCACCTGTCAGAAGCAAACCCTTAGCTACTTCTTCTTAATATAAAATTTTATATATGCTCTGTGTTAAGAGAGTTGGGCAGACAGACAGATTCATCTGTGTTTTGAAGAGGTGGTAAATTGTTCTTCCACAGTGTAGTTATGGTTATTTCATTGCAATAAAACCCCATTTTAACTTTCCCCTGTCTTTTTCTTGCATTTTGATTAGAAGGATGGTTTTGGACAGAAAATTGCCCCAGTGGTGCTGAAAGTGAATGAGGGCATTTCTGCAAAGTTTAAAGAAAGATATTTTGGAATGTTTTGGAACTTTACCTGGATTTTAATCATTGGTTCTCTTTACGCAGTTCAAATCTTTACTTCAGATTTCAGTATTATCTCCTTCGGATGAGGTGGCTGTATTTGCAATGCATAGCTTATATTTAGTCAAGAGGTTGAATTTGATTAGTTAGGGATCTTTGGGGAGAATTGGCCAGTGATTTTAGAGGCAAAAAGCTCTAGTTTTATATGTGAGGGTGAACTGATTATATTGATGCCTAACTTGTTTTTAAGCTTGTCAAGAGTTGGAGTACACTATTGTCACTTGACAATCTATGTTGGTTTGAAGAACTGCCTAGCCTTGCTCTGCAGATGTAATCCAGAGTATGTCTTCCCCACATCTCTCCTCTCTATAATTAAATGTATTAATTCAAAATCTATCTCAAAGTGTTCCTACTGGGAGTCATGAGGTATTGAGCTGATAAGAAGAAACTCTATGAGAGAATGCAGTTTCCTCTGGATGATAGGCATAGCTGCTAGAGTATACAAGGATTTATTTTTATGGGTATTGAAACAATTTACATTGGAATCCATTTTTAGAGATGTTTTCATTTAACAGATGGAGATAGTTTTCCAAACAGTCTTCACACCTGCAGTGTGAAGTAGCTCTTTATGGCTATATATTTTGTGACAGCAGAGTTACGAAGTGATCTGTATGGCATTACTGTACTCTCAGTAGTTACTTTCTGAATGTTAATATTATAGCCCCTTGGAAAGCTGACCAGAAAACCTAACCAGACAGTATGACCTTGCAAAATTATATTTCCCATTTAAGTCTGAAAGAGACACATTTGCCCTGACTTTAGTCCTGTCGTTCAAAAATAGTCCATTTCTTTTGCCTTTTAATTGTTTTTAATTTGACTGCAAATTTTGCATGCCCAGTTTCATGCCAGAATAACTTTTCATAGTCCAGTTTTAAGTGCCAGCCTGATAAAATATGATTATTACTGTAACAGGTTTACTCTACAGCTGAACTAACATCCATTAAATTTCATAAACCTTCTTTATTTTTGCAAACATTGATACAACTTTGCTAAGCCAGTAGAGAAAAGGTAACAAAATTGCATGTTGCAAGCATGTGTTGTTTATACAAAGACAGTGCAAACATTTAGGGCAAAATACGTGAATAATCTAAGTCTTATCAAGCGATTTAGGCTCTTTTTAAATGTAAGGTTGGTAACAGCCTACTCTGTACAGTGCTTCTGTGAATGCATTCTTACGTGGAAATGTCAGCAAATAAGCATCAGGAGCAGGGATGCTGAGGGAAGGCCAGACCACGCACAGCTATGATTGTAGATCTGCTCATGTGTGGTAGTAGAGATGTTCATACTTAGAAAAAATCAGATCTTGGGGAAGTCTGAGTTCAAAAAGCAATACATAATGGGGCATATGGGACTCTGAAGGAGGCAGGAGGGCAGCTGGCCCTGCTTACCAAAATAGATAAGCTTATGAGTTTAGAAACGTGAGGACTCAGACAAGGAGATACTCTGCAGTTGAATGAGGTAGTTTTCTAGAGGGTGACTGAAATACTCTGCTGCTGGGTTTGAAGGACAGAGCCGTGCACTTCTGTGGTTGTTAATTAAGTGGAGGTGTCCCACTGCCTTCAGTGGTAAATAAAGGACATTTTTGAAATTTAAAACTAGACTGGCACTCACTGAGTTGACTGATAAGAGGCACAACCTCTTCCCAAGTCCTCTCCTTCAACAGCGTGTCTGAGAGCTTCCTGTGCCTTGCCAAAGATTACAAAATCCCTAGGTTTATATTGCAAACTGATGGTGGTCCTAGAGTGTGGTCCAGTGATAGAGCAGCCAGATATACTTTTCCAGCATTTCCTGGCTAGAAATGTGTGCCCACACTGTATGCTTCTGAGACTAATGCTGTAGGAAGTGTCGGATTTGCTGTATGCGTACACTGCCTACACAGGAAGTCCCAAGGGGTCAAATTTATTGAGTATGCATAATAGGCCAGCAGTAAATGTTTGACTGGCATTTCTGCATCTCCAGAGTCAAGTCAAAGCTCTTGCTGGCAGTTTGATGGGATGCCAGAAATCCCAGATATGTTCCTACACTCCTTCATCCAACTGGAAAAAAATTTTCAGCTGGAAAAAATAGATAACATCCAAAGAAACCCAAATATATCATAACCAAAATTGATGGTGTTATACAGTTCAGCAAATCTTTTTTTTTAGCTTCATTCTTCTAGGCTTCGGTATGGGTTGTGAAATGTATTATATTTAGGAAACAAAGAGATTCAGTTATGTACACTAAGAGGAAGGAAAAAAACAAATGCGAAGAAAGGGAAGAAAAATAAAACAAACTTGCTCTGAGGACAGAAGTATAAAGCGAACTGCATTGGAACGCTTGTAAGTGTGTTCCCTTTCATTTTGATCATATATAGCTTGCAAGTTTATCCCAAATAGTCTGATCATAGTGCCTGTGAACACCCAAGCTCAACTTAGGCATGAAATATCTGGCTGATTTCTTGAAATATCCCAGAAACCGTGGTGATGGACATGCAGTATACAGCTGGTTCATAAAACCCAAATGCTCTCTAATGGAGCAGCACAGCCTTTCTCCAACAGCTGCTTGGGGCACACCTGCCCCTGGGAGCTCTGGGTAGGGTAAAAGCATCTATAGGCCTCTACAGGTAGTCAACAAGGGAGCACTAAAGTTTGGACAATGTGCACCTTTTGGGTCTCACCTCCACATCCTTTCTGGATACACAACAGGGTGAAAGATGGAAGAGACTGGTCAGGTCTGGGTACTGCTTTACTGTGGATTTGTTTCTGTATAGTTTGAAAGGATTTTACAGGAAGCAAATTAAGTGCCTGGCTGGCTGCAGCTACAGCTGAAACATTATCACAGCACTGGGAAATTTGGTGGGTATCATCAGATTTTTGTGAACTAATGTCAGGCTTCCTGAACCGCTGCATTATTTGTGCCTTGTGGGAATACAGCCAATATTGTCTCAGTATTGCTGGAGCAACTCACAGAACAAAACCTGCTGATGATTTCCTGTTCCGTACTCCTTATCTGCCACCCTTTTGCCAGTGATTTCATGAAAGAGATAACACAGCCAGTCCAGATGCACAGGGCACCTGATGTATTCTTCTTTAGAAAGTGCCCCAGTTGCCTGGCCTGCTTGCCTTGTCTTTGTACTCACGCATGTTTTTGATAAATAAAATAATAGGTAAATTTTCAAAAGCACTCAGCATGTGTTTAAGCCTCTAAATGAAGTGGTTGCATTTTCAGGGAGGGCTTGGCTCCTACCAATTTCCACTAGTTCCATTAACCACCAGTAAAGAATTGGGCCCTGACTGTGGATAATGATCATTTTAGAGAATCTGGCTCTTTAGAGTCAAAAACAGATATCTTCAGACTGTGACACAACCACCTAAAAATTGTGCCTTTTCCTGTCTAGCATAAGGACCTTACTCTATGGCCTATCACACATGCAACACATCTTTCCTTGCTTCCTATCCTACCTACCCTGGTGAAATTCCAATGCATATTTCCTTCTCCATATTTCCTTTTGATGTCTCTCCTCTGTGACACTATGTCATACAAGCTGAGGAAGCAGCTTGTGTAACAGAAAGTGACACAGAATAATGTGTTGTGTCAAATATATTAAACATTTTAAGGCATCACAGACCCAAAGGATTTCAGATAAAAGAAACAGTTGTTTGAATCCTTAAAAAAGGTATAAAAAGCCACATGAAGGCTGATATTTATACCTGAGCTTTAATGGCACTTCTTATTTCTGTTTAATGTGGAGTCATGTGCACAGTTAAGGTGCAATGTTCAGACTGTAATTGTCATCAGATTTTTTTGTGTCATTTTGAAAGGTCAGACTTCATGCTGTGTGCTATTGGGATTTTCCACTTTTTCCTATGGACACTGAGGATGGCAGCAGGATTGAGCCAAAAAATATCAGTATTTTCTGGTAATTGACTCTCTGACAGGTGATAGTGAAGTAGGATTTGGGAGGGGTTTCGTGTTGCTTTAGCTTCATGGCTTCCCTGACTTTGTCTTTTGTGATGCTGTGTGGCGGCTGAACACACTTAGTGCTGAGGGTGAGTCTACAGAAGGGCTCTGGAAAGCTATAATGAGCCATCCAGAGGTTGTAACCCAAACATGTGTAGAAGGATGAAGGTCAAAGCCTATGTGAGATGCTAGATCAAGGACAGGCCAGGAACATCCTACAATATCTTCCTCTTTCTTTTTGCCAGAAAATTTATTCCTGGGGACCACTGACAACACTTACCTTTCCAAAAGCTTTCTGATTTTCACATTAGTTAACCTATTATTCTGATGAAGATTCAATTTTATTATCTGGTGAGACATAAAACTCACCACTGAAGACTGCTACCTAATACTACGAAATAGAACCTTTGGGAAAAAGTGAGAGAGGCTCCAGCACCACAGCAGAAATCCAGTAGCTGTTTAAGTAGGAAAATAAACTGAACTGGGAGATAAAAAGATGAACAAAGAGGACTTTTTTATTTTAACATTGTCAGGTCAGTGCCACTAGATTTGTTTAACAGCCTAGCTTAATTAAGGAAGAGCAAGGCTTTTACCAGATGTGTGTCCTAAGGCTTCCTGCACAACTAGAAAGAATAACAGCATTGAGAGATAAGGTTCATCCATGAAACCAAAAAGAAGGAGCAACATTTGAAGCCTTTATGAAAGTTCTGGGACTTTTCAGTCACATGTGTGAAGTTTTTGTGGGAAGGGAGATTTTGCAGCACTCATAATTTAAGATTAGTTTCTAGGTGGGGTTCAGAGGAACTGTTAGAAGATCTTGGCTGAGGTTTAGAAAAAAAATATAAAATGGTTTCAGTCTGCAGAATAGAGACAGATCAGTCTCAACATGTTGGAGAGAAAGCTCAGTTCTCAGTGGACTGGATTACCAGATCAAAAACCACACAGAGTCAAAGCAAAACCGAGAGAGTGTAAGGAGTCTGAAAAATTCAGTCAAGAATGGATTAGAATATGGAGCAAGGGAGACTGCTTACTTGCCACCTTGAGCACAAAGGTAAGGAGCATCCAACTCTGAGACAGAGCTGAAAACAAATCTTTAAAAAAGGAAAGGTTGTTCTTTTTGTAGGAAATGGATGAGGGCTGAAAAAGTGCCTGAAACCAGGTTTCACAGAGCTAATATGTACTATAGAAGGACAGGAGTCCACACAGAAAAATTCGAAAGTTCAGGTAGAGGAGAGCTGAACTAAATGTAAATCTGGAAATAGTAAAGGAAAGCAAATTTTCCAGTAAGTTTGCAAATACCAAAGGATAACAAAAAAATTTAAAATAGATATTTTCAGTTTAATTAGAAAGTTTGATAACTGTGCTTAAGAAACCTAAGTTCCATGGCCCAACATTGACAGAGATTTGTGTGTACAATATGAGAACATTGCATAAGGCTCCTGGAGTGTTGTCCCAGCTATCCAGAAACACCAGTGTCAGGGTTCTGATGCATAACATTGATATTTGCTAGATAATTCATACCAATTATGATAATGTCAGCTAAAGGGTTACAATCTGACAGTTCTGAATTTAAGTGTTTTGCAAGGATGATGATTTTAAATATATTATACCAAGCACAAGATAGCTACTATCTAATAATCTTTTTGGACGATAATGTCCAAATTGTTAAAAGAATGCCTTGAAAGGCTATAAAACAAAGTTCAGTCCTCTAGTTAGTCCTACCAAATCACAGGGCAGCACCCTTGAAATGCATCCTGTCCCTTCCTGAATTGTTATTTAGTAGACAGTTTAGAAGTCAACTACCATGTTATATGATTCCTTGTGCAACAGTAAAGTCTACTGTAAAACAAACAGAAAGAAGACAAATCGAGTTGAAAATGCATTTTGGTGAAAGAAACATATGAGCCAATGCCATTGTGCCAGCAGCTGCGATGAAATAGAAGTGTGAAATGTAGGCATCTCTTCCAGAGCTTTGCCTTGTTTCTATGAGATGAATTCTGAATAAGGGCAAGACTTGTGGGAGAAAAAGACACACCTTCAGCTTCCTCCACAGTACAAAAAGGACAGCAAGGGTGGGATCCATCTGGCCCAGCCTTAGCCAGCTCAAAAGTAGTTGTCTAGCCTGAACCACAAAGGATGCATCTCCAGACAATCCTAAGGATAGGATTATATTAATCTCCCAGGAGAGGCACTTAACAACCTCCCTTGACAATAAAGGGAGCCTAAAAAAAACCAGCTCAGATTGCATGCCTGATGCAAAGATGGCAAAAATTGGCTGAGATGGATTCCATCAAGAGTCTTGAAGATTGAAATCAGAACAAACTATGGAGGAAAGCAGAGGAGCAAACAGCACTAGCACAGGGTACTAAGCAAAGCAGTGCTACTTGCTTTGGGGACTAAATTGCATAAGATGCTTCAGGTATCTACCAGATGAAAGAGACCTATAGGGATGTATCCAAGAGTCCTTCGTGCATGAACTATACTGCCAGTATTATAGTTTTCCCTGGAAGGGGTAGGTGTAAAATTGCTGCATGAAGAGAATGAAAGATTTGGGTTTGAGCCAATATCTGTTAGAGCTCCAACTCATCTTGTAGGCTCCAGACTAAGGAAAATAACATATAATCTTGCTTAGTTAGCATGAACAATGAACAAATCTCTAAATCCAGTAAATAAATGGTTAAACATGAAAAAGCTCAAGAATTGAAAGTGTATGCTCTTGGCACTAACAAAATTTTAACTCCTCCCTGTGGTATATCATGCAGTACCAATGTGATTTTAACAAAAGCACTTGAATACCTTTGACTTAGATGAAATGAAACTGATTTGTTAAAGGCACTATGATTTTTTCCACTGCCTCCTATTGGCATCAGCAAAGTTATTCTACATGGCTGCTCTAACCATGCATGCCCACACCACGACACTTTACCTGTGTTTTAGGCAGTTCAGTTTAATTCATTGAAACTTGTAAAGTAATTAAAAGGTTTACTTGTAAAACTTTGGAAAACTCATCTTGTGCCCAGAGAATAAGTGCTGTCGGTTTGCAGTGGTTACACTGTGGTTTTATAATTGCAGCCCCTTTGTTAAGGACAAAACAACTTTATGATGCCATGAACAAGCTCTTGCTAAGTCTAGAGCAAGATTTCTGCAGTCAGAGTCCACTGCCTTGCCCCCTCCCCAAGCCCAATCTGAAAGAGTTTCTTTTCTCAGAAGTCTTTTACTGCCATTGACTGCCTGTGCCATATGTCTTCATTTAATAGCTGTGGCTTCTGTTAAGTTTATTTACTTGCCCCTGCAGCTTTGAATGAAGGACCGCTTAAATTTAATTACTTTCTAATGCTGCTTGAATAGTAAATGTGCAGCTGCTAATTGATAGCTCCTTCTCAATGAGGCTTTGTATCTCATGCTGGCATGTCCCCTCGGGTGCTGTGGGTAACCTCATTGTTAGGATCACCGATTCAAATGGAAATGGATACAGGAAATTCAGATTAGATACTGTACAGTGTAGCCTAGCAAATGCAATCCTCTTCTAACTTCCAGGGATGTGTTCAGAGAGGAGCAAATGATTGTGTTGATGATGGGAGCACATGGGTTTGATGTCTGTAAGGCTAGATTGTCATCACCCAGTCTTCCTTTACAAATTAATCCTGGCTTAAAATAGATATGGGTCAATTAACCAGAAGTTCAGCTGAAGACTCAAGTAGACACAGTTACAAGTTTAGCACTGCACAAGTGTTGTCAAGGGAGAATTGGCCAGCACAAAAAGCACCAACATAACATTTGCCATTAAGCTAAGCAGTGATGAGCCCAAATGCTGTAAAGAGGACTAAGAAATAATTTTTCATTCTTATGAAAAATTCTCAGTCACAGATTACTTTGTTCAATATTGGGATAAAACCCAACATCAGTCAGAGAGCTAGGTGGCCCTCTACCCAAAAAAGCCTGTGGCTTGGTGTTTCTTACTGTCACCTGGGATGTGGAACACTGAAGTTTAAGGCCCTGGCATGAATCAGGCCCTCTCAGAGACATGTTCAACTTCCTGGAGGAGTGCCCTAACTACACTGGACTATGGGCTGTTCTGTAGCAACCACGCATCTCACCTAAAGCTCCAAGTGAGGGAAAAACAGCACAATACAGGCAAATGTTGAAAATTAATCTAGAGCCCTTTGCTAAGGCCAGCTTTTAATCTAAAATGAAATGTTCTTTCCAAAATGAGAGTACTCATCATGCTTTAAATGGGATCTCAGTATCTGAAGGTATAGTCTTTGCTGCAGAGGGCCACAGATGTGTTGCATCTCAGTAGGACAGCTCCACTTACCAAGACTTACAGTTTCTGGTCAAGATATCACAGGGATCAGTGAGGAACTGGTCAGGTGGAAGCAGTGGCTACTGAATGATGCTAGAAGACATGAGTCAGCATGCAGAGATTTGGGTGAAACTTTAGCATGAAGTGCTGAAGAGATGTGCTGTGCAGTAGCACAGACAGGCTACTTAGGTTACCATTGACTGCTAAAGCACTCAGCAGTTTTTCCATTTGAAAAAAAAAAGGCATGTAAAAGTCGCTATACATGTCATATGTATGGAGAAGCAAGAGTATACAGATTGTTCTTGTACTCTTGAGTTTTGCATTGAATGCTTGATAGGAATACTCTAGGAAAATCAGAAGTGCATATATAAACCTTGTAACTATTTCCAGATGGCTGGAGTTATCATTTCACTTAGAAAGCCTATTATGAGTTCTTTGTGTTATTATTCCAACAGATGTAAAATCAACATCATGCTAGGCACTACACTAGAGTATTCAAAGGCAATTGTCCAAAGTTAGTTGGGGGTTTGGCATAAATCATACTCTCAAAGAAAAGGGAAAAACTTTTTCTTTGTGTCACAATATAAGGAATAGTCTGGAAATGATGTCCTTCTACTGTGATCATAAGCTCGGAATCTATGGCATTGCATTCATGTGGTCTTGGAAATCTGCTTCTTGGTACTGTTCAGTACATATAGCAAGTAGACAGATATCTATGTAGCAACTTTCCTCCTACTGAATATAACATACATGATACATGAAATACTTGCTTATCTGGCTTGCTGGAACAACTGATAAACAACAGTGAAGTTCTATTTGTATTTCATGAGTTTCAGCCTTCTGTGCTCATGTGTAAGACATTATTACTGTATAAGGATTTAACCAGACAAAATTTTCAAGCAAAAACTGTAGCCATACATTCTTGCCAGGGATCAAGGTCAGTCAGAAACTTATCAACAGTTTATTACCAACCCTTTCTACCTTTCCTCAAGTCAGATGAATTGCCAGGTAGATTTTCAAAACAAGCTGTTCCTTTACTCATAGAAATGCATTAAAAATCTTTCACTTTGCCTTACAGTTTCAGTAGAGACAAAACAACTATGCACATGTATGTTTGTGAATGTGAATTTGTGCTTTTTTAATTATTGAATTTATTTGTTTTATTCTTCCCTTTCTTCCTTTTCTTTGTATATCTGCATTTCTCTTTCTATTTGCCTTCTCTAGTTCTAGTTTGCCAGTGGTCAACTGCAATGAAACTTGGTATCATTTTCTGGGTGGAGACAATTTTCTTCCTTCATCACTTCTTTCCTTAGTGGTAATTCCTGGAGATGCCTCTCCAATACGTTGCAGAGTTCTAGACATGTATTTTAAGACAGCCAATTATGACAGCCAGCTGGACTGATATTTCACTTGTATGAAAGGGTGGCTCACCCAGTGGCCTTTTCAACCTCTTCATCTACCTAGTCCAGCCATGACTAGGCTACATGTTTAAGTGCTGCTGCACCTTTTGCTTCATGCATCTTCTTCTTATTTTCTTCATTTTAGTGGCTTCGTTTCTGTCAGTGCTGTTGTTTTAAAACTCTCAACATAACAGAAATGGCTGTGTTTCAAACAAATTCTTCCTGTCATCTTTGTCAGTTCATTGTTTTCAAACCACATCGATGTATTTTCTTGCCTGTTGCTATTTCTAAATATTTTCTCTTTCAGGTTCAACTTTTTTGACTTCTTTGCTCCCATCTTCATTTTTATGATTCTTGTTTTAAATCCCATCATAAAAATCCTTCCTTTGTCTTCTGTTTTACGTCTCTGTCTCCCCTTCCCTTCTTGTAAAACCACTACCTATTCTCTCTGGGAGTTATTAGATGTTATTTATTGTTTTAATACTCTATCACTTTGTTTCCTTTACCTTGTAGTTTTGGATAACAGAGGATATATAAATAAATAATTGTTATTTTAAATAATTAAATACAATACAAGCAGTATCATGCAAAAATGAGTGAAAGTTGACTGTAGGGAGCTATATGGCAAAGGGCAAATGATGTTAGCTTATTTCGCTAGTGGACTCTCCTGAGATCTTACCTTGCTCCACACCACAACCCTGATGCTGCAGTGGGCACCTGTGGCTACATCCTTCTAGCTGTGTGTATGCATATGGATGTCATCAGCCCCAGAATGTAACATCTTTATCAGAAAGCAAAGTTCTAAGATGACAACATTCATTTTCTTATCAATGATCAGGTCCTGGTAAATGTTACAGAATATTTCAGACGAATATTCAGTATTTGTAAGGCTGTCTTCTGATTGTTTTCCACTTTTAATTTATTGCGGACATCATCAGAAAGGGTAAAAAAAATGGATGCACGGGTTGGAGGTAAAACTAAGGTTAGATTCATGTTACAAGAGGGGGTTTTTATAGTCAGAAAAAGAGGTTTATCCTCAACCACTTGGTGAACTTAAACAGAGTCTGGAGCTCAGATTGTCGCTTGCCCTCCAGTAGGATCTTTTTCTCCAAGTGAGCCCACTGGAACAAATGAATACATGTAGTTAATTGACCAATACAGTCCAAAGTAAGGTTGGAATTCAGCCCCACATGAAACACCCGTCAACACTAAGTGCCACTGCCTGAAGAGTAAATATTCAGTATTATTTTAAAAGAGCATAAATTCATTACTATTGTCCAGAATTTAACTGAATACTTTCTAGTAACCAACACAGTAAACATTACAGTTTACAAATTGCTCCACTGCCTGCATGAGTCATTAGATGAAATCATGCATGGCAGTGTACTTCACAAGCTCTCAAACTTTAACTTTCACAGTTTCATCCAGCAACTGTTTCATGTAAAAGAGAGCACATCCTTGCCCACAAAGCCTGTGTCTCGTCTCCAGCTGGTGTACATCACTTAACATTAACTAGCCAAGGTGACTTCCCAAACCATTAGGAGAGAGGGTCACATTTGCTTTCATTCTCTTTTTCTGGTCAAATGAATCCTATAGTCTCTTCTGCACAGTGGCAACAAAAGGAGTGGAAAATGCCCTTTCACACAGACCCTCTTTCTAAAAAGCAGACAGCTTAATGGCTATGCTACTCTGTTGAGTGAAAAGAGGTGTGGAGTTGAATCCCAAGAGCCAGAATATTAAACTAAGCCTGCATCTTCTGCACGTTGTGGGTGACAGCCAGCAGATGCAGAGGAGGCTCCTCCAGCAGTGAGTTGAGCAGAAAATGGCATGTGGGCACCTGAACACTTCACAGGGAACTGATCCTCTTGTTGTATGGTATGAGGTTTCCCAGCACACTTCCCGGTGTGGTTCCTTGTGGAACATACACAGAGGAGAGCACATTTCTGGATCTCCATCAGGTTTAATCATGAGAAGGTGCCCTATTTGAACAAATCCATCTTCACCTCCCATGTACTATAGGCCTTTTTTGATTTAGTCTTAAGTCAGCTCTCCTGAGTCCTGGGCCCCTTCCTTTCTTTCCATGGTGATTGATCTGTTCTGGTAGGGGAATTTAAATTGCTATATTTTCTGCTGTCCTGACTCTGCCTTCAGGGCTAAAAGTTCATGTTGTATACTTTGGAAGAGAGTTATTTACTTCAGTAGAGCTATTCTGCTTTATACCAGCTGAGGACCTGACCTGCCTTTGCCTTTAAAAAGTATAAGATGACAGGAGGAATCTTGAAAATGCACTCTTTTCAGGAAAAAAAAAAATACTGAAGGTGTTTGTCACCTATCTGTACACTGGTATGTTCTTTCATTTCTGCAACAGCCACCTAAATATTTGAATACAACACCTAACAATAACACAGGCTGTAATTCTGGAAAGACTTTATATACTCCAAGCAGTTCCTTGATGTAAAATCTTGGAGGATCATAGCCTTAATAAATACAGCTGATGTACATGTATTGGTTTATAAATTCTGATTATTACTTGTTTAAATGCTCTCTTTTTGTCTTCCATACTGTTCTCTGGATGCAGAAAAAGATGTCCCCATACAGCTTATGCATACTTTGGTCCATTTCTACTGTAGCAAGTTGAAATACAAAAACAGATTTGGTGGCAGGAAATTTCTTAGTTTTGCCTTTAAAGCAACACTGAGCATGTTCTAATGAATAATCAAGTAAGCAGATATAAATAATTAAGAGATTTTCCTACTATTTTTAGAACATGCTAATTCTGGCTGGATGCCAGCATATAGAATAAGAGAAAGCTTTGTAAAATCCTCTGGTGGATTATAGAAATGTTATCAGCATTTTCCCCTCACTTCACTTTCAGACTCTTTTTTTCTCTCTTAAAGTGCAATACAACAAACTCAGCCTATCACCACAGTAGATTTTTAATCAATAATTAATTAACCATTCACCTTCAATTTAAAGCTAAATTGTTCCCCAAAACATTAAAAAAAAATCCCAGATTAATTTTTCTTTTTTAAAAAAAGCAATGGTTATTTAATTAAGCACCACAAGTTTTGCTTTCCAGGTTCTTGTCATATTTTTGGATGTGGTCTTACTTACTGCAGTAACTGGCAAGCAATCCCACTACAATAAATCAAAAAGTACAGCTGGGTGACAAAAGAAAACACTTCCAATGAGGCTCTCCTTTGTAGCCACATGATTTTAACTGGTATTGACAAGCAGTACATTATATCTTGGGTGAGAAAATTTAGTTGATATTGAATCACAATAAAATGAAAAATAAATGAGAGTATTTTTCAAGAAGAAAAACAAGAAAACTTTTTTAGAGCTCCCAAGGCTTTGGGGGTGAACACTTTTCTAGCTTAGAACATTCTAGCAGTAACCTAAAGAGATATATGAAAACTCTCTCCATTTCTTCCAAAAGGTACTGAGCAGAGCACATGATATTTAATAATGCTGTCCGACCAACTGTTGTGACTTTCTTTTCAACCACTGTAGGCTTTTCATTCATGAGTACTTTACACACTTTGGCAATGATGGCGTTGTTCAATGTATGACATCATTGCTGCTAAAACCAGGAAAGGAGAGGCGCATTTGCATGAGAAAGGCAGCTTTTTCTATAGCAATGAAGAGAGCGAGGGTCACGGGTCCATTCTTCTGTTCGTCGGCTACGGATAGTGCTATAAGCTGACCATGCCTTAGTGTGAGGGGCTCACAGTCAGCAAATACGGTGCTTGGTACATTGCTGACTACAAACAGACCATTATCCTCTGATAAAAGTTGTGCTGGCTATGACTTTTGCATGGCGCCGGGAGTTCATTTCATGTTCAATGGCTATCTGAGAAAAGCACAAACCATTCTGTCTCTTCTTTGTGTGAGTTAGTTTGGTGGAGGGGAGGGACTGAGAAAGGGGGGAGCTGGATCAACCGGTACCGCCGTCAGCTAGTCTCCCCCACACTGCTCTTAAATCTCCTGGAGTGAGTGCTCTGCTGGGGTCCTGTACTCCTGCAGAGGTGCAGGTTGAGTGGCCAGCGAGTGCAGAAGGGAAGAGGAAAAGCATCATGTGTGAGATGTCCTAACAGTCCCTCCAGACTGCACAGGGAGAAGCGCAGGGGTTTAAACTCTCCTGCTTTAAGCTGCTACATCAGTTCTGATTTCATGACTTTCAAGAGTCTTTGCAGGCCATTTAAAGAATAGAGAGAAGCAGGCAAGTGATATTCAAGTTCTTTTTTTTTTTAAAAAAAAAAGAATTATTTACTGATCAGACTAAGACTACCACCAGGATAGTATCAATAGGTCTTTCCACGAATCTCAGTTCTCACAGTTTCAATGCAATCATTGATTTGTCTTAATTGCCAGCTCGTGCAGTGAATGAAGAAGCAGGAGATACACTTAGAGCAAGTATTTGGCACAAAATCTCTGTAGAAATACCACTTCTGTCTTCACTCCCTGGTTTTGTCTTCCCCCAGCACAGGGAATATTTTGAATGGCGTACAGCTGGGGCCGGCATTCTAGTGGCTTTGCCTCAGCACAGATTACCGGATGAGGAAGAGACCTAATGCCAAATTAGTTTGACCCCCTATGGTAACAAATGCCACACACAGGATGTATAAGCACTGAATATGTGAGGCTTTGCCTCAGAAGTGACTGCTCCCCAAAATGCCACCACAATGCCAGGTCCAATCTAACATATTTCTTCCTGCAGCTGAAGAGGTCCGTAGTATCTACAGTCCTGCATCCAACAGGAAGATTTTGCCAGTTAAAACATTTCAAACATCTTGAGTTTCTTTTGAGTGTATTTCAGCTAACAGAAATCTTAGTGCATACAGTAGCCTTGAAACACACCAGGAATTTGCTTTTGGTTTGAGAAAAGAAGTCAGGGTCTGAGATGACAAAGTTATGGATGTGGGAAAATATTTCTGTAATATCTATAGATGTATAACCTATATATAGATACACACACATTATGTATTTCATATTATACAACAAGATATCCTTCTCAATTTCAGGGAGAAATGGGAAGCAAGCTGTTCCTTGTCATGACATGTGTGTGACTGGGAGGGAGAGGGCTGCTTTTAGAGCTGCTCTGCAGTCTCAGGAAGCATGTTCCCTGTGTGTGGAAAAGGCAAAATCTATGCTTACCCACTCCCTTTCAGAAAAGTTGATGTGATTCACTGTTGTACAACGTGTATCAAAAGGACTTGGTGAAATTGCAAAGAAGAGGTACATCTAGGCTTTCTCTGTAAAGTGACATAGTTAACAGGAAGGACTATAGCTTGTCACAAGATTACAGATAACTGCAGTGCTATTTCTTTAAACGGACATTGAATAGACAGGACTCTCAAAGTTCAGATCAGGCAGCTTTAGACAGACAAAAGAGTTAGATCTGTCACTTCTTACTGCTTACTCTCACAAGCTGGAAATGTCCGGCTCTTCTTTGCCAAAAAAAAAGTCAAAGGCTTTTCCTAGCACTTTTACTATCTAGTTGGACAGAAAGCAGCCCAGATATTGCTGCAGCAGTAAAGTATCCTGAAATGGACACTGCCATCTTAATACAACTAAGGCTGTATCTAAACTATGAGTCATAGTAACAGTGAACTCCTGTGTCTTCCTGAAATGAGGTAGTGTTTCCTCCCTAAGTGCAGAAATCCCAAATGGGCCACAAAGCCCGTTAGATTTACCACTACACCAGAGGTGATCCTGCCACAACAAATGAGCACATGTTATTGTTGCTCTGCTCACAAGCACAAGACACAGAATGCTTCACAGAGCAGGATATTTATATATCCAATGTGTTGGACCGGCTGCTCAAAAGCGCATATGAGCACAGCATTGGAAAAACACTGGGTGTGTTTGTATTATATGCCTGTGCATGTTTCTAAACTGAAACGCTCTTCCTCACTTGAACTCAGGCAGTTTCCATTATTTATTTATCTACTTATTTATTTCTTATTTAGTGGCTATTTGACATCCCTTCTTAAGCTTTGAAAATTAAGCCTCCTGCATCATCATTCAGCTCTTTCTCTGCCATATGGTTACTCTGATTCATCCCCTCCATCAGCTGGTGCAGTGCACAGTTCAGGGATGTTTTAAGTTTTACCATATTTAAGGGCAGGAGGATTTCTATGTTGCTCATCTTTTTGATGTTCTGGACTTGGATGCTGCCAACTAGCAACACTCATTGCTGTCTGAATTAATGCTATTTTTTTCTCTCAGGAGAGCAGTTGATGCAGGAGATGGGAAGGAGAAAATGGGCAAGCACTTATCTTTAGGTAGCTTTTGTGAAAGTATTTCAGTTTTAATTCTTCTATGCCCAAGGCTGTGAGACCTGTAAATGTAACGTGGCATACTCTCTGTTGCAAATTTAACCTAATTCCCTCACAGCAAGTGTAGCTACATTAAGAAAGAATAGACTGTGGTGTGTACAAGTTATTTAAACTGCAACTGCTGGGGTTTAGTTTTACATTCACTGCCCCCAAAGTTTATCCAAATGTGTTTTGAAATGTAGAAAATAGGTGACATCAGGTAGTAATATATACTGGCCTGCTCTGTACGTACCAACAATTCATTCAAACTAGTAACTCTACAGAGGGAAATAGAGACAGCAAAAGCAGTTGCTTTCCTTGAAAAGGTCTCTTGCAGGCCTGTATGCTCTCCTCAGCCCAAGCTGTGCATGGCAGGTGGCTGAGCAAGGCCCAGGGAGCAGAGTCCTGTGGCAGACAGTGTCTGCCTACCTCTGGAGCCAGCAGTTTCCACCCCAAGTTCCCCAGTGCCTTTTTATAAAAGCACATAACAGGGCTTTCCCTCTGCAGAGGCTGGATGTTCACACTTTCCCTGTTACCCAGAAGTAAAGGCTCCAGTCACTGCCATTCACGCTCCTCACTTTCTCTGACAGTCTGTTTTTTTTAATGTAGCCAGAAGGCCCGCTGACACAGGCAAACTGAGAATTCGTAGAGCTCTCACTTTAGCACAGTGGTCTCTCTCTCATGGCTGTAGATGTGGTTATGTTGCAATATAACCATGCAATCCCAAAGAAAGGATGACAGTGAGGACAGAAAGCTATAAATAACCCTGCTTTGCCAAGCCTTGAACCTTGAACCCCAGAATAAATGCTACCACAAGCACTAACAGCAGCATCTCCAATTTGGGCAGTAACTAGCACACAGATGTACCTGTGTATCCACAACTGCCTCAGACAAATGTGCACGCATCTGGCAGCTACCAAACACACCGAGAATCAAAATACAGTTTATCCAGCACATTACAACAGTGTCAAGCTGACCATACAGGAATTTTGACCAGGCACTAAACAAACGACAGAAAAGAAAGAGTAAATTGGATCCAAAAAAAAAAAAAAAAGTAAATCCACAGGAAAAAAACAATACGTATTTTAACTCTATTTTTACTCTTTTTAAACACATAGGCCACTCAGTGCTTTATCCAACTTAACAGACTATTTTCACATCAGGAATACTTACAAAGGGAAGAAATCTATTTTCTTATGAATGAAAACTGATAGTGTTTTTAAGGGATATAAATGGTCTGACTGTTTATCATTGTTTAACATTTGCTGAGTACTTTCTGCATACATTTGAGCAGTTAAAAGGCTTGCATTTGGTAAATTGCATCATTCAAATATCGCCCAATATGGCATATGAAATGCATGTAAGGCAGTAGGAGACAAGTATTAGAGAATTTTATCTCCTTTAGCCTTTTCAGAACAATATTTCTGTAAACATCAGCTTTATATCTGTCTTTGCACCCTGTTTCAACTTCTGAGGTAAGATCATGATTTTGGATATCCTTACTTCAAAGGACAGAATGGACACTTTTTTTCTTTTTCGTTATGTTTCCAAGCAGAATAAAAATCTCCAGTCTTTTACTACATGAGATTTACCTTATATAATTGAGTCTGTCTAAAAACGTAGGTATCTTTCTTAAGCTAAGCAAGATTTGAAGGAGAGGGAGGATTTTTTTTTTTTAATACTGATATAGGCAAAACAGACAAGCTTTCAAGCAAGCCCTTCTTCAGGCTTGAAAGGGAAGCAGAAATCTTTGGAGTTAAATACAAGCTGAGAACAATCATTCTGAATTTGTTAATCAGTTACATCATTTGAGAGAAAAGGCAGCTGGTACCTCTGAAACAGAGGAATGACACTTGCAACAGAAGAGATGATAAGATAGCTATCCCTTGTGGGGAAAAAAGAGATGGGCAATTTATCAGCAATTGAACTTGCAGGAATCACTGGGCATGGGCAAAAGAAGGCATAATGTGCCATAAAACTAGTATCTCTCTACTGAATCCATGACTTCTGGTATCCAAAAATGTTGTGAATTTTAATTCACAGAGACTTATTTTGAAAGCATTTCACAGATTTCCCTTGAGGATAAGAACTGAAGAGTCAAAAATTAAATGACTGTTTTGTGAGGAATTTTCTCTCTCAGATCTTTGAGTGCTCCTGGTTTTCATCAATTACTTGTATTCACTCATTCTGGGGTTCGGTGATGGTTTGGCCTCACCCATATAATTTCCATGAGGTACCAGGAGTTAGGTAAGAAGACTCAGTTTTTTTATCAGACATTCTCTTCCCAGCAAGCTTCTGCACAGAAACTGAACTGTTGTTCCTTCACAGGATGAGATTTACAGGTTTCCTTCTCCATCCTGTTGGCATGAGGATGTTAGTCTTCTCGCAAATCAGAAGCGGATGACATTTCAGAAGTAAGGGCAACTCCTCCATAGTTTCTGGTAATAAAGCTCCTAACAGTCTTCCAGCTCCTTTCCCTGACACCTACACCAGAAAGCGAGCTGAGCAGAAACTGCTCACAAACTCCAGGTGTGAATTCCTTTGGGTTCAGCTGTTCCTATGGATCCAGGAGAGTGCGCATATCCAGTAGAACTCTTTGGTGTGCTAGGCAAGTTCAGCTACAAATATTTATTAAAGAGGTGTGAGCTGGGACTAGTGTTTTTAGTCAGCCTCTGTCCAGATGGAGTATAACCATTGAATTTCCCTTAATTTGAGACAGCTAAGGCTACCTAAGCTTCCTGCTCCTTCTTACATCCAGGCTATTAATCCCCAGTCTTGCAACCTCGGCTCAACTACTCTTTTTCCAGTGTTTTCCCAGCCAAGCGCTTCTTCTGATGGTCTCTCAGTGATCAGTGAAATAAGTTTCTAGTGAGTAAGGAAAGGAACAGGCCACAAGTGTGAGCAACTCACTCACCACCATGGTATCATTGTCAGATTATGGCAGTCTGATGCCTAGGAAACACTGCAGCCTATGTGGTCCTCTGGCACTGCCCTGTTATCTTGCCTTTACAGTCTGATGGACTGAAATATTGTTCAGTGGCCCTTTGTGGCCATCATTTCAAGCACTCTGCAGTTTCTGACAGTATCTGATTTGCTTAAATTGCATTTTTCAGACTTTCCTTCTGACAAAGCAAAACACTGAGTTTTTCCTTTCAGTAAAATCTGAGATGAAGAGAATCATGTAACCTTAGGTATTGGAACCATTCTCATGGCCCCTGTGTTCACCTTAATCCCTTATGAAGATCACTATCTCTTTTAAGGACTTTATAATCAAAAATCATAATTCTTTTAAAAATCTGAGATGTTCTGAAGGTACAATGTCAAAGCTATCTCAGTCAGTCTACTCTGTGGCAAGTTTACTAAATACCAGTAGTTTCCAAAGCAAAAAAACTGTACCATACTTTACTATATCTAATGTCTTATAGAAAAACAGTGTTACTTTAATGCGCCTGCAGTTATTAAAAAAGAAAATATGGACATAGCTGATGGGCTGTTGACCAGACTGGTTGTCTTGTCAATTGGACAAAGATTTGCATGGTGGTGAAAAATTAAAGGTAATCAAATCACCAGCCACAAACAAACTTTGCCAGCTTATCTCATTATCAGTGAACAAGCTGCTAATATAACATGGCACTTAAGTTCATTAGCAGTGAATATGGTACTAATGAGTGCCTCAGACAATTAAAAGGAGTGCTACAGTGTATTGGGTTACTTGCAGTCGGCACTTTGAACAACCTGGTGAGGTTATATTCGATGTAGTCCACACAATAGTGCCTGTGACCCCAGAATGAAAACTGGCTACATTCATGGTGTTTCTCATTCTGTTGGCTACAAAATCCTGTCAGTTCTGTGCAAAAATCTGCTGAATATTAGAAAAAAAGGTAGGTGGGTGTTAATAGGAATGGCTTGAAAGTCCATTAATTCTCTTAGTCTAAAATCCAAGTATGTTTTTTTACTGAAGAATTTAGAGATATTCTGAAAGCCAGCACCAGCTGCAGGTGTTGAAATATCATAGTTGTTTAGATACTATGGTAACAGACACTACAGAAAATACAGAGGCAGATAGTTGTACATCACTTCTTCATTTGACCATTACATTTAGTTTGGATTTGTAAGTGCCTGCCAGCCAATGTTTCAAATTCAAATTCCAATGAATTCAAAATCTGAAAGAAAAGTTTAGCTAAAACATCCATGTTTCACTCAGTTAAGGCAGAAGTGCAGCAAACTCAGCTATTCCGTGCGTATTTGATCTCACTAGCCATCATCCCCCTGGACATCTAAAGCAAACATAATTTTTTTACAGCTTCAAAGAATTCTCATGAAAAGTTTTGATAAACTTGGCCCAAGTGCCAAGTATGAAAGCAAACATAAATCTAAAAAAAAGCAAAGTGGGTTTGAGATGCTTTGTCAACAGAGACTCAAGAACTGTCCTGTCACTGGTCTACCAGGAAAAAAAAAAAAAAAAAAAAAGAATGCCCCTGAAAACCATACTTCTTCACTCATGCTCTTCCTAGGTACTCAGGTGATAACAAGGCTGGTCTCTGATGACTGAGGCCGAGATGTTTCACACCACTGGGACACTTTAGATGCTTACAAGACATTAGCTTCTGTCTTACATGGCAAGGTAAGGGTTACACATTCATTTGGTTACACCCTACTCCAGGCTCATTATCCCTTTAGCTTCACTCTACAACTAGACAGTGAAGAAATATACTGTTAATTTGGAGTTAATAAAACAAGAGCAATTAGGCTAGTTAATATCTGAGCTCAAACAGGACTAAACAAACTGATCAACGGTGCAGGCAGGTGTCAGCTGTAATTTATATTAGATAAATATGAAGTGATACGAGGAGCTAGAAAAAGCCTAAGTACTTTTACACACTGCTGGGGTCTAAATTACCCAGAATATTTCAGGAAGAGGATCTAGCATTCTTTGTTAGTAGGCTGAGGTGCTGGCGGGATTTTAAAACAAGGAAATGATTGGACATTCCAAAATAATTAAAACTGGCATGAAAAGAAAATTGGCAACTAAAGAAAATATTCTCACAGGACTAGGAATTTGTAACTTAGTGATACACTCCCTTATTACTGCATTCAGGGTAGTCTGTCTCAGCTCCACTGTACCACAGACAGTTACGATTTACGTGGACAGGGGATGAGAGAATGGAAGAGAGATTAAAATATTGGACATGATTAAAATGGGCAAGGCTATTTAGTTTAGAAAGCAGGATTGTTAAAAGGGCCATCTAAAATAACGACTAGTTTAGTGGAAAGGGATCTGGTACTCCTCCACAGTCATTCCCAGCCCCATAACACAATTACAAGAGAAGAGTTGATGAAATTGGCAGGCAGCAAATGTGAAATGAACAGAAGGGAAAGCCTCTTTAAGTAGCACATTATCAGCCCATGGAATTCAATGCTGCAGGAAATCGTTGAGGAAAAGAGTTTAACAGGATTTTAAAAGGTTTGAGTTACTTATATTGACAAACAAAACTTTTGTGGGTACATGAAGAAGTTAAGTCAAAAATGAAAGGGACTTTAACCCTTCATGGCAGAACTGAATCATCAGAGCTGTCAAGAGGTAAATTGTGTCTCACACTGAAGTGTTACTGCTGGAGAAGCTGTGTGTAGGGGCTTGGAGAGAGGTGTCTGGATGCAGGAAGATGAGGGGAATTCTGCCTTGCTTTGACCTTCAGGGAAGGCAGATACCAGACTGCCTGTTAGGATGAGCTTCACATTTATAGCTCTCAGGCCTTGCTAGGAGGGAACCAGGAAAGAAGCGGACACTCCAACACTTTGCTCAGATTTGGATTCCAACTGGGAAAACAAGTAAGACCCATGTGAGCTCTTACCAAAGACACCAAAACAACTCTGGAGATTGAATTCACATGCACCAAAACTCATTGGACATCAGCATTTAGTGTTTGCCTATGAAAGCAAGATGTCTGCTAAGAAATGCTGTCCTTCCCTAGCCAGTTTCCTCAGGGTGTAGTCATGTATTCTCAGCCATAGCAATGCTGCACAGGAAAGACTTAGAAGAGATGACATATGGATTATTTTCAAAAAACATCCCTGCAACACTTGGGTAGACACTTGCACACAAAAACAATCTCACCGGGTAACTCAACAACTCTAAGAGATACACTTTTCTAAAAGTGAGTGGAATTGCCTAAACTTCAAAATGAAACAATACATTTTCTCTGTTACAGGCCTTTGTTTTGAACAACAAAAGCAGCAGGATGTTATTATACTAAACCACCTTGTTTCAGTGCCTTTCAGCTGGGCCCACTGAAGGGGGTGATCAACGCAGCAGACAGATATCCTTTAAAATAGGTAGGCGACTCTGCTAGCATATTGCATAAAACAGACTTTCATGCCCTGTGCTCAACCAGGCTTTCACACTGTCCATCTGGTTTAATTTGCCATCCTGCAACCTTGTCCAGCTCTGGAATAGAAACAGCTCAGCCCACTCAGACCAGCATTCAAACAGAAGATGATGAAGAAACATTTACAGCTTCTGAGCATAAATTACTGACAGTGTCTAGTTAGGGATTTTAATCCATTGTGGTCCTGCTAACTGTCTTTCTGTCATAGTTTTTCCATAAAGCTATATTACGAACTGTTGTAAAAAATAACTCTGTAAATGCTAGTATAAATTAACCAACCCTCACTGTGTTTTCTGAAACAAAAGCATGAAGTCAAAGAAAAGCAGAAAACCAGAGCTGGAATTTAAGAAGAAAACAACCCAGAAAGAGATAGCCATGATCTAAAGAAAATGAGTGAGTGACTGAACTTCTGTTCAGTAGATGAAATACTCATCCCTACTCAAGCCCTTTTAGTTCTGCTAAAAGGACAAGCCTGTTCTCAAAGGCTTAATGACTGCCACGACTATACATAGTGAGGTGAAGAGCTGCCGAGCAGCTCTCCCTTGCAGCCCCTGGAAGGAGGATATCCTAGGGCTAAACATTTCCTAAGCACTTCATGAAAATTTTAAACTTCCTATAGAAAATTATTGGCTTGGAGAAAAATGTTAAGAAAAAGCAACTCACTCTCCACACAAATCCCCATCCTTGAAAATGACTACCCGGTGTCCTGTTGGTTAGCCTATTTGAATGGGACATAAGAAGTTCATAACCCTGATCTCAGATGTCTTCCTTATCGCAGGAAACTGTCCTTAAGAGAACAAGCAAGGATATGCTTCCTTCCAGGTGGCTCAGTGTTTATACCAAGCAGAAAAGGACCGAATGGCAAGCCTGGTTATGTAGCTTGGTGGATAGGCTGCTTTGTTGAGAGGGCTCATACTAAATGCCTGTTCTGTCCAATATGACCACCAGGCTGCTCGCTATTTTGAACCGTGCTTTCAAAATTTTGCAAAAAGCACTGGAGAGCTTACCTTTTGTTCTGTCAAAGAACACAAATACCTGCCAAAATGTCAAAACTGTTGTTTTGGCCAGCCCTAAAGTGGAGGCGATGATATGGTGACAGCTGCAACATCTTTAAATATGAGAAGACCCTTTTCCTGCGCCCTTCCCAGAGGATAGTGTCTTCACCCTGGGGAAAGCCAGCTGCAGTGCAGCTCCCAGGGTGCCGTCTTGGCCAGAGCAGGTGGTGTAACAGACAGGTTGAAGGAAAGGGACCCAGCAGAAAGCAGCCTGCTGTTCTGGGTTGAAAATTGAGCCTTGTGCTAACTACATGTGATGCCAGCAAAGATCATGACAAACCGGATATATTAAGCTGCCTCTCACAGCACAGGAAGGTCTAGACACAGGCTTCCCTTGTCCACTGAGATGGAGGTTATCTGTGGGGCATTTCATGGTAGATATTATGTAAGAGGAAAATGAAATCCCCAGGAAGAAACGTCTGGATGTGGATCTTTCCTATGCCATCCCACTTCACTTAGGACATATACAAGACACTGTGATAGTAAATCACCCTGTTTCTGCACTTTTCAGCTGGAGTAACAGAACTTTAACTGCAAGTTTGAAGACCTGCGTAGATTACTTGCTTGGAAAGCTGCTTCTGTCTTTTGTAACAGAGTTTATTTTTATAAGATCCGTTTCTTTTGATATTCTTCCTATTTTAGGATGTTTCCAAAAGTTCCAATGTGATACATTTGCACAAATTTTAAAACACATTTGCAAGGTTAATGATAAGCAGTTACAGATTCCTGAGGTGATAAACTCTGAATCGATACAAGCTCAGTTGCCTGTGTGGCTTTGCTTTATGGAAACACAACAGTATCTCCATAATCATAAGCCTGTACCTGATTTCAAAAAATAAAGGAAGGGAAAATAGATGGTGTGGGTGGCAACATGCTACTCTTCTATTGAAATTGTTCCAAAATTGTTGAAATGGCAAAGTATTGTCTCATCTTGTCACATTATTTATATCACACTTGATACATAGCCCATTTTAATGTGGTTTTATTCAGGGTTATATTGTTTAGCTTTTGCAAATCAACAGTTATGAGAAAAAGAAAATCAAAGTGTTGCACGCTGTCTCACATTCCATTAATCCAACTGATGTTACAATGAACAGATACACAGTATATGTTATTATACAGGTCATATGATA
Source organism: Dromaius novaehollandiae (assembly GCF_036370855.1). Taxonomy (NCBI): domain Eukaryota; kingdom Metazoa; phylum Chordata; class Aves; order Casuariiformes; family Dromaiidae; genus Dromaius; species Dromaius novaehollandiae. Next base: position 2,204,952 of record NC_088101.1, read on the forward strand.
CTTATTTGAATGAGATGCTTTCAACAAGAAAGCATTCATAAAGCACCAATGCTACCGCTGCTATAAGAAATGTGACGTATTGAAATGTGATGTATTTTTTAAAACCAGCTGCAATTAGGGGCATTACCAAGTTTAGAGATCCTACTAGGCAAGGTGGCATACACTATTAGCTACCTAAATACCTTTGCACTGTGTTGTTCTGGTTCTCAAGTGGTATTTAGATGTGTAATTCCCAGTGATACCACTAGGACAAAGGTGCCTACATTCCTCTGAGGGTTGCGGTTTGAATCCTACAACATAAGGATAACATTCTCAAATTTTACTTTTCTGACTTCATGTCAGATTTCAGGATAGAACTATTGAGGAAAAGGTGGTCTAGGTAAGATGAACTCATTTTCTGTGTACAGTTCTTCAATCTCACAACTTTCCTAACTATGGGCAACATTTGGACATGTTTAATTATGAGGAGCAATGAGTGATCAGACTGAAACTGGTAGAAATAGACACAGCATAAGTTGCCAGGGTGAGCAAGGCGTTCCAAACCCAGGCCTGATGGGTGTATGTGTTGCATGCACCCTTGGAAAACCCCTTTACCCCTTCGCATCTGCTGCATCTCACACTGGCTTTTATATTTCCCATGTTTACTTTAAATTTAGGTGTGGATTTAACTCCTAGAGAAATCAGAAGGACCTAAACTCAGACCTAAGGTTAAACACATGCTAAACTATTCAGCTGAATAAGAAGAGAGTTCTGAGTTATGGTATTACAGAGGAATAGCTACCTGATACAAACTTTGTAACTTTTCATTTGAGGTTCTAAACTACTCAGTGCACTGTCAAAATGTCCCTTTTAAGAGCTCTGGAGAAACATATTTCCCTCTTTTTCAAGAGGAGATTGCTTTCATCAGTTCCTACAGCGTCCCTCTAACTAAATCAGTGCCTGATTTTAATATTTTTGACACAATAATGCTCTGCAGCTGCATGCAGAAGGCAGAGATAAACAGAGCACCGAATTAACAAGCCTCTTAAAACTTCCCAACTGTAAAATTCTTTACAAATTTTCTCAGTTACAAAAAAGGTAAAAAAAGAAAATAAAATATTCATCAATGCTTTACCATTTATCTACAATGGCGAGCCAAACAGACTTTGGTTTTTTTAACCCTTCAGTTTTTCTCAAGGGCATTTCATTGCTATCTGAAACATTTTTGAAGGCAAAAATTACCAAGATTTGGGACGTTTCTAAATGACTGGAGAATAGTCCTATTAGAGCTCATCTACACACCTCCTTTATACTACTCAGATGCAGAAAACGGCTCTTGGCATTTTAAACAAATGTAAAATTAGAATTCACCTTCAGTCAAGACATGAGCTTGTTCCTAGGTCACATTCCAACTTAAGCAATATTTCCATATTTAAATATCCTGCTTTATATCACTTGGAAGATTATATCTCTAGCCTTAACACATCCACTGCCTTTTGTATGCTGCTAAAACATTCACCAAGCTACTTTCCAGCAACACCTGCTTTCTAAGTCTGAGATCCTTCAGAGTGACAAGTGCTGTGGTAGGTCTGTATTATAGTGAGAAACTCATTTTTATTCAATCTGGTTAAAGAATTTTGTCAAGTCTTTTTTTTTTTTCCTGTGAAAAAATAGCTTTTCACTTAAATGGAAACTTACACTAATTATATTTTTAATCAAAATATATCAGATTTATGGTAAAAGCCTCACGTATTTCAAATGAAATTGGCTGTGAAAACAAAATAAATTCCTTTTGGTTAAGAGATTTATAGAGGAAAAACATTACTTCCTAGCTAGTTTTAAGTTTGCTCCTGATCTAATAAGGAAGGTAGAAAAGAAGTAAAAGCCAAGGGGATATAAAATTTAGCCATTAATAATGCACATGCAATTGCCCCACTGGAAGGAGAAAGAACCCAGGAGATGCACGTCAGATTAGCTTATGCACAAACTCGCCAGATAACACAGTGATGGGTGTAATGTACAAGCCTACGTAAGAAACTTTGCCACCCTTGCAGACAGCTGCAGCACTTTAATGCAATGTGCTAAATGAAATTTTATGCCCAGAAGATTCAGTTAACTCCTGAGCAATGTAGTCTCAGCAATATTTAAAACACTTTCTGAAAGTCTCCAGCTGGCAGCTATTTTTCCCTCACCAAATGCATTTCTCTATTCCATGTTTTAGGTCGATTTTCCATTGCCCCTCTATTGTGGCGGGTCTTAGCATGCGAATCGCACTCCTTTCTTGATCCTTGCACCTGCATCACCTCCAGGTTTAAACAGACACCTGTGGCTGTCCACCGACACCCTTTCCTCTGGCCTATAACTCTTGCCTTGGCAACTTATTTTCAGGTATTAGCTGAGCTCAGGAGCCTATACGCTGCACTGTGGAATGGATGTAGGGCAAGTCCATGGCATATGAAATGGAGGTATCACAGATTTTTACTTCTGCTGTTGCACCTGTAGTGTGTTGTTCCATCCAGATCTATTTGGTTCATATACATCCTATTTGTCCGTATACTCCTCTGCTACAGAATAATAGGTGATGAGGGCACAATGACAAAAAATCACCAGGCTTCCATGCATATCAAAATCTCAATTTTCTTCATATGTTCAGAATAGAAGCTTTTTGCCCTCCCAGGACCAGAGAGGAATGCCTGCCAACCCTGGAAATCCATGGGTACCCATCTTGGCAGCATCAGTTTATGCCTTTATTCTTCAAAAGCAGGTAAACAGGGGTTGAGGATCATCCCAATAAGACTTCAAAAAGTGACATCCTATCCTCTTTGCATGGATATTAAACTTTCCATGAGATAATAGCTAAGAGCAGGGATTTGTCTTGATGGCCTGGTTCAAAGTCTCAATTGCAGCAACTGCTCTATGTTTGTTCCCTACCCATTCACTGACGCATTCAATGTTCATCAGTATGCCAAGGTGCTTGGTGTATAGTCTGAGCGTTATTATACTCTTTGCACTGGATGATGTTAGGGAAGTGTGCAACATTGTTATGACAGTAGCATTTGGCCTTTAAAATTCCGGTTTAGCTTTCCATTTTCAGAGGAAATGGATTCATTCAAATAAATGGATTATAAGCCTGGGATTTTCAAAAGCACGTAGTGTTGGCCAGTATCAGCTATCTGAACTCCAGGGGGAGTCTTCTACAGACGTCAGCGCCAGCCAGTGATGAGTGCTTTGAAAGCCCCCGGTGCACACACACTTATTCAAATTGGCTGCATAAGGTTATCTTGAAGATGCTGGACCATATATTGGCAGTACTCAGCACCCACAACCGGGCACAGCTTCTTTACAGAATACAGTCCTTGCCTACCAAAATTAATTATCATTAATAATAGTTTTCTGTAGTATTGAGAACCTAGATGTTCCTACCACAATGAAGGCCTATACAGCAGGCTCTGCCCAAGCCCCTGTAGAAGACGAGATAAATCTCCTTCTGGCTTCTGTGGTTCAGAATCAGACCAAGAGAAAGAGGGACTCCATGACTCAAAAAGCTTATAAACTAAATAGGTAGGACAGACAAAGCCTGGCTGAAAACAAATCTGTCAAACTTGCAAAGACATTCAACACCTGCTGGCTCCTGTGAACTGCGCCAAGCTAAAACAGTGCTCTCATGCTACTACCTGAGTAACTGAATAAAGATGCAAGCACGTGGCAGTGTACTTGTATGAAGGCCTGGTCACTCTTTCTGTGTGCAAAGATACAGAAATATTGTGTGCTTTTGTTGTGTGGATCTGTGAAAAACACTCAGCACTCATCAGAAGCCCTTAAGAATATGTGCTGGACATTCCCAAGATATCATGGACCACTTAGGCTGAAATGCTTTTATTTCTTAATTCATATTTTTAGTTCAGTCTTAGCCAAACAAATTTTCTTCATCAAAGACTACATACAAAACATGCCACATTTGAACTTCTAAATGAAATCAGTCTGAATCATGAAAGTGCATCTGAACAACTTTCTCAGAGCAAGAAAACAACTGTAGCTTCTCTCCTACACACACAGATGTTCAGGTTTTTCAAAACTGGCTAACTGGACTTTCTTGACTCTTTCACCTCTCCTCCCTTTCCTTCGATTTAAAAAAAAATAATTTCTGAATAAAGAGAAATACTGAAATAAAAGTCTCAGTGTGGAGTAAATGAAAAAAAACCCTAACTCTGGGGAAATTCTCAGCAGGAAGGTTTGCTATGAAAATCTAAACACAGAGACACCAGTTCCTGGCTGTTTTCCGCACCTGAAGGGCAACACACTTGCATTCTCCATTGAGCTCAACAGTTTGACCACAAGGCCAACCCCAGAAATGTGCTTGAGCTCTCTTTTTGTCAAAGGAAGGTTAGAAATATCTCTGTTTTCCCTTTCATCCAGTAGCATGATGAGTGGTAGCAGGGGAAGAGGGTCATGTGCCAGGGGAGAAGAGCACTGGCAGAGCTGCTAGGTTGGTACTAGTCTGTGGGAATAGCTCTCAGTGCATCTAGCGATGCTCACCTCCTGGACACCCTTCTGCTGTGAATGGCAGAAAAAAGCAGGTCCTCCAGAGGGCAGTTCAGGGCAGGCAAAGTGTGAGCCTGTTCTGAACTGCCCTTTCCAGGTGCCTCAGTTTCTCTCCATTGACCACAGAGGGAGCCTATGGACACTGTCTTGCTTGTCTACCACTAGCCGCTGTGAATATATTGCTGTTCCCACAGGAGTCTCAAATCAGGCCATCAGAAACGTAGGTGAAGAGATGCCTAGCTGGTGAGACACAAGTAATGTGCTGAGCAGCCCAGGCCCATCAAGACACAGATGTTTCTGAGCCGGAGCAGAAACAGAAGGGAGTATGGAAGGATTTCCGTGGTGACAATGGAGATGGCTGAGGAGTTATCTGGCAACCATGTGCCTTTCTGAAGTTGCCACAGGGGGTGGTTGAGGAAGACTGCTGATAAATATAACAAAATTTGACAGACACTGGAGGGAATATGCAAGGATGTCCCCTCTCCCATCCCTAATATAGGTGCCATGATACTGAAAGGAATGGACTACAAGAAGTGGCTGGGCTTGCATACTACCCTTGCATGGCTGAAGACAGGGGTTTGGGCTAGGTCAATCACTAGTGTGACCCTGTAGGGTACTTCTTATGTTCTTATGTTCTAAATTCTTGGCTCCTACCAGTTGCCTGGGCAGCACATCCCACATTATTAATGGAATATAGCCATGGCAAGGTAATGACAGCAAGAGGAAAGCCCAGCCTGAAAAACAGCAGATACTGGCATCGCGCTGCTATTTCCAGTCCTGTCTTGAGGCCCCTACACTGCGCCAGATCAAATCAAGCTCTCCTTTGAGAGAAAGAGACTTCTTTATTAATTTGATGACATGCACACACAAAAATTCTGGATTCCTAAACAACTCCCCCAGTGCCTCCCCCATAAGCTGAATAATAACCATCTGGTGGAGCAATTTTTAAAAAATACAGATTTGCCAATTTTCTTGGCAAGGTTTTGATCAAATGGGAGGAGGCAAACCCACAAACAACAATCTCCTTCACTCCAGAAGCCTGATTCATCCACAGACACTATCCTTCCTGTGCTCTGGAGGAGGCAGGTGTCCCGTGGGAAAAAAATAGTATGTAATTGTTTGTATATATGTAATCCCCCCTATAGGGTGAGGGGGGGGGGCAGAATATGTTCCACAGGCACTCTTACTTCTAGCATTTTTCAGCTCCCAAGTTCTTCATTCTGCAAACTTCCCAATCTTTTATGTAATTTTTTGTGTGTAACTGAAATAATTGCCAAAGGCTCCCTCAGTTTTGTTTTGTTTTGTTTTGTTTTGTTTTGTTTTGTTTTTCTGTAGAGTATTTGGATTTCAATAACATAGATTGAAATTGTGTGCTTTGTTTTTGGTTTTTTTTTCCCTCTTATTTCTCCTGCAGTTTTCTAGGTGAATATCAAACATATCAAATTTGGAATAATGATATTTACATACAAAGTCTGTCTATGATAGAGTTTCTTTCAGAGTCTTGTGCAAAAAAAGGATCACTGATGCAGTTTAGATCAGGCCCTAACAACTGAAAAAGATGCAGTAGCTCTACAAAAATTACACTGACATTTCCTATGGAAATGATTTTTGAGTATCTCAAATGTAGACTATTCTGACTTCTTTCCCAGAACTAAGTCTTTTATGGGGAAGATTGCAGAGCTGCAGCTGCAGGGATGCCCATACGCTCCCAGACCAAGTTAGAGAGAAAATTATTGTATACCCTGGAGTTCCCAAGACCTCTAGAGCTGCTCCTATGTTCACACAGACAAGAGCTGGGAATCTTTTTGGTTATTGCTTGCTGTTGAGCTGGACTGGCAATGGTATGTTGCCTTAACTGAATGGACATGGCCTATTTTCATGTTATTATTTCAATCCTGATAGTTTGCTGCCTGAGAATCAGATCTATGCCAGAACTGGTGCTGCCCTGAATCCCTGCAAAGGGTTCCTCCACACCAAGAACAACCTCCTCTGTCATAGACAAGCAGGCTGTGGCAATCAACCATCTTCAGTTCAGCTCCTCCCTTCCCAGCCACAATTCACAGTATCCCAGTTGAATGGTAGAAGGGGAACCAGAGGAGAGCAACGGCTATTCTTCAGCAATTGTCAGCATTCAAAAGTACAAGTGTTACAGAAGATGTTGTGCTTGGCTGAAAGGTCAAGCCACTCTTTATCTTGATGATCAATTAGCCAGAGTTTGTATTTCCAGGATTTTAAACTGTTCTCTAGACAAGGGAAACAATATTTCACCTTTAAGATAGAGTCTTCTTCACCTTCCCTCCTGCCCCCTGTATCCCACCCCTCCCACAGCACGGTGTTGATTTCAATACTGCAGGTCAGAATTAATCAATCCAGTTTTATTTGAAGGTTGGCTAGATGATGAATTTCATTACATCTGAGTAGAGAATTAATGTTACACAGCAAAAATAGCATATCCACTCAAAGCAAAAATGTTTTGGCCTCTAGAGTTCATGGAGAGCCCTCAGTAACCTCTGAGAGATCCTGCTAATACATTGCCTATATTTAAAAGGATGTAGAAATAATTTGTCACCTGAATCCAGAGTAGGGTTGTCCCCCCTCTCCTTCTTTGCTCAATTTTGGGAGTTGTCTCTTCTGAGCAGCTGAATTCAAATCCTATATTAGCGTTAAAATTAAATTATATTAAAACATCTTCAAGTAATTGAAATGTTTTAAGTCCAATGGGTTGTCTGCTCATCCTGTTTGCCTCATTCATTAGCTTAAGAAGGCTCTATTTGTACAGCCAACAAGACAGCTCGTTGAATTTGTACTCCTGCAAACCAGACAGAATTGCTGCGCCAGCCCCATCCGCCTTTCTCATGCTTGTGAACAGTGACCATATTTATAAAAGTCAAAGCGAGAGACTTTTGTTGCAATGCTTCATTTGGGACCCAGAAAACAAAAACTACCCTCACTTTGTATTTTCAAAGTGCCACTACTTCCAGGTTCTGACTCAACAGCCACATTGGCATAGTGTTGGATGGGAAGATTTTTTCCCAGTAATGAACCATCTGACAGAGTTATCAGGAAACTCCAAGCACATCATTAACATTTTCTACCATAAAAGTCTTGACAGTGTCTGCGCTCATTTATCTTTTTCCTTCACGCCCCACACAATTCATCACACTGAGTACTTTTTCTACTGGGCTGCTGGTTCCTGATAAACCACAGAAACAACCCAGGTTCCTTCAGGAATATGTCTTAAATCTGCTTGTTACAGGAATGAAGAAAAGGATGTTTTGCCTGAGGAGCTAAAAAGTGGGAGAACATTTCAGGTATCCTAGAAGTAGTTACCAGGCTTTGGACATATGAGCTGGCCCCATCCCAGTGAAATCAAGAAAGATAGCCTGCTGTCATTTAGCATTGGCTTCCTTAGCACAGTGATATCCATATTTTTACAAATACCTAACAGAGCAGAGATATTCAGGAGCAATTTACCAGGACCAATCACAGAACACAATTGATATTACTGCAAGTAACCTTGCACTTCTTTCTCGTCCTCCTACATAATGCAGCTGTACCCTAGACCTTAAGTAGAGCCAGGTGCTACTAACAGAGCTTTAGGCTGGTTAAACAGAAAAGCCCCAAACACCTGGTGGCCTTTTGCCTTATGTTCTTCACTTCTGCATTTGCCTGCTGTAAGTCATAAGAGTGAAAAGCTTGTATCTGTTAAGCAATTAGAGCAAAGGTGGAGCATAACAAGCCTAAAAAGGAAGTGTTTTTTTCTTCTTCTTTTTCTTCACGCATACTTGGAAACAGCTGAAGATTCAGGTCCTCTATCAGGCTAAATGATTTAGCATTTACTTCAGGTAGTGCCTGAACTCTGGCTGAAGCGGTTTAGTTCTTTATTATTTTATTTTTTTTTTTTTGTAATTGTTTTGGTTCATTCTTGTTCTGCTTTGGTTTGAAGTCAGAGGGATATCTCTTTCCTAGTCTGATAGGTAATTCAGATGTCTTCTATCTCAGTAGTGCAGTAAGACGTTTGGGGAGGGAAGAAGGTGTTACTCTAGCCTACTTCCATTGATATCTTTCTCCTCCTTGTGTGCATAGAAATTATTCCATAGCCTGAAAATACTTTGTGCCCCAGAGAGGATGTATGAATTGTATACGTGCCCTGATGTTAATCATGTTTATTGTATTACAGTAACACTCAGAGTAACTTTTGTAATGGTGGATCATGTCTAAACTACTATGTTATCTCTCTCAATAAGAGCTTTCATAAACTATCATTCAGTAGTTAACAAAAAGTGAGTTTCTGTGTATGTTATAGAGTTAGTGTGCTACAAGAAATGTGACTTATGGGATTTGCGAATGAAGGATGTACCTCCCTTTCCCATGAGAAAACATAGGCTGTGAACTAAAGCAACAAGTTTTATGAAGCCTCTCTATTCTTTTGGTTTTGACAATACCCTTGGCAAAACAAGCTCTGAAACAGGTGCTTAAAAAGGTTGATTTCAAGCACTACTTCAGTAGGTGACTGAGCTGCTGAGCTTCTTTAGCAATGTAATTGGTCTGTGGTTTAGATGGAGGAATTGTAGTATTTTCTGGAGATGATGTATAAATCAGGCTTCTTAAATATGCACACTTAGTGTACTTAATTGACTGTAAAATAATTATCCTGTGCTGTATAATTATGTTGTGGCAGGGAGCAAGGCTTCTAAACATCTCAAAGGCAAATGATTACAGGCCCAGAATTAAGACTTTATTCTTTCTTAAAATATAAAGCAAACCAACAAAAGTATTTCATCTCTACAGTGAGGTCTTTGCATGAGACTTGAGTCTATATTTTAAAAGATTCTCTTAATGTCATCTCCCTCTCATTTTCTAGTCTTCCTCATGCCATTCTAATTTAGCAATACAGATGGAAATACTATTCAAACCATGGCCAGGAATGATGTTAAAAATCCCCATATGGCATCAGTGGCTGCAGATGAATCAGAATATCTAAAGCTAGTCATGTAAGAATCTCAGCTGGTCAAAAGTAGGCATCTCCTGAGAGTAGTTCAGGACACTTCACTTGAGCTGGTTGGCTAAAGTAGATGATGTGGAGATGCCTAGCTCTGAATTCCCCCCCCCCCACACACACACACACACACACACCTGCCTATACATTAGGGAGGGTGAATTTCCACCTCTCTCAAGTCAGGCATGTCCCTTAAACAAAAAGCTATTGCCCAGGTTAGGACAGATCTCTTGAAGCTGATTGGCTTTGTATCAAGAAGCACTGGACCTAAAGGAGAGAAAGAAGCTGGATTTATAGCCTGTGCTCTCACTTGGGATGCAGAAGACACCATGCCTGCCCTGGTGAACCTTTAATTCTATCCACAAAATGGAGCTGCTCCAGAGGGCAGGCCAAGAGGTTTCCTTCTCTATGAAGAAGAAAATTTTCTTTCTTTTTTGGGGGATGGGGGGGAATATTTTGTGGTTTTAGCCTAACCCAAAGGGGGCAGAGAGGGGGGGAAGAGGGACAAGAGATGGCTTGGAAAAAGTCCTCTCTTCCCTAGAGTGCTTTCACTGATCTGTCCTGTGTATTCCCCTCCAGGGAAAAATGTGATTCCGCCTTCAGCTTGGACAGAACTACTATTAGGCCTTTTGCCATGGTAGCTGTGCCAGAGACGAACACTGAGTTGGGATGTCTAGCAGCAAAGAAAAGTAGATGTCAGAATAGACATAAACTGGCTTAGAGTAGTCATGGTGTCATTAATCAAATCCCAATTCCTAGTGAGGAGCTGGATCAAAGGAATCTCACTGAGAATCAGAAAGCAAGTTTGTCAAAAAGTGTGCCCCCCACCACCACCCTTGCCTTCTCCTCCCCCCTCTAAAACTTGCAGGAATTGCATTTTGCTTTGAAATAGAATCTCTCTTGGGGGAAATACACCAACTGAGAGCAGCCAACACAGTTATATCTTGTGGAAAATGTTATGGGTGAGCAGTCTGATTTCCACAGCCCTCCTCCCCATTGACGCTGTCAGGAGTGCCTCTTTTGTGGCCTTGCTCCCTCTTTAGGAATCAATAACAAGAAGGGTGTAAATAACTGATTTTGGGGCTGAAAGAATTGTTTAGCCAAAGCTGGGAACTTTGGACTGACCCTATTTGTTTGTAAATATAGGAAGTGTCTGTTTCAATCCCTGCAAATAGAAGTGTTTTTGGAGAAAAAAAAAAAAATCAGCCCAAAGCATTTTTTTTTCTCTCTCATGTATTGACCTTCATAAAAGGTTCATCAAGCCTTATATCCTCTAACTGGATGCTTAGGTAGGAATGCAGGATGTTGATGAAAGTCTTTTTTTCTAAAACTTGCTTTCTGGTGACAAGTGCTAGGTCTTTCCAGCTAAAAATGTTTGTCTGCCTTTGATAGTGTTTCCCAGCAGTTGGCTCCAAAGGACATGGAGTACATCTTTCTTGCTCCTGAAAGACTTCTTGGGTGTAGTTTGACTTTTTCTTACAGCCTTCTAATGAAGACCTGCCTTGTAACTAATCAGCCTTGTGTTCTGTTCACCAGATGTATGTGAATGTGTGGCCTTAGGGCTGTCCCCGTTTATGATGGATGCATGGGGATCTGCATGTCTATAGTCATGTTAAGAATAGAAAACTAGCAGACAGGGCTACGGTGACAGCTGTATTCTAGGTTATTTTTATCCTTAACAATAAAGAACAAGACAATTACAGCAGCCTAAAGACTTAATATGTCTTTGTTTTCAGTCCTGGAAAGCTTTGGAGGGCATCAGTTTTAGCGGCCATATTCCCAAGGGATCCTGTGCAGATGGTGTACTCCCCATGAGCCAGATGTGGGAACAGCTGTTCCTTCAGCTGTGGTCTATAATGGAAAGTGTGTTCTTTAGCATTGTAACTAGCATCCTGTGAGAGCAGGTCACATGCAGAACTTCACAACTGCCTCACTGCACTTCCAGATGGGCTGTAGCTGCACAGAAGATCATGACTTACCTGGCCAAAAGACTTTCTGACAGCTATGCTGCTGAAATGCTATTTTTCAGAGCAGGAGTATGTTCTCAAAACTCCAACACTGATATTGAAGCGAGATATTAGGCTATTATCATTCACTCCTCAGTCCCAAACCAAAGAAAGCTGCTGTCCCTTTACTAGGGAGCTAGAGGTAGAATTGGTGAAAACTCTCAAACTTGGGAACAGAAACATTTGGAGCTCCACTAAGAATGAGGTGTGAGAGAATTGGAATATTAGTAACCCTTTTAAATAGACAAGGATTGCCATAGAAGGGAAGAACCTGATTTATTCTTTCAATTAATAATAAATCATGTTGCCCTTTCAACAGACATCTTTAATGCTTAATATTTGTCACATATTTTAGATAATAGAATACCCCAAATATAGCCCATTAGCTATAAGTACCGGAGGACATTAGCAGAACAGTCTTTTGTATGTGAAGAAAAAATGGGAGACAGATTTGATAAATTATTGGTCATGGAGAATTTGAATGGCCCATCTTCTCCATTCTCCAAATGCAATAAATTTTTTAAGAACAGAGTGTATGTCAAATGGAGTTCATAAAGTGGAAAATGACACTATTTACTTTCATCAAATAAAATGCCGTCAAAATTTATGGCTCTGCACCTCAGAAATCTATCTGAATGCTTCTGCTATTTTGTGTAACACTTTAGCAACCCAAACTAATAGGGCTATAAACTAACTTATGCCAGCAGAAATTCTTAAAAATCCTAAATTCATAACCTGAAGTAATACTCCAAGCTTTTGACTCCTGCATAAGGGAAAATGGTGTAGCTTTTCATAATTACCAGAGATGGGAGCTTCTTCTAAAGGCAACTGAGAAAACTGACCCACGTCAGTACCTGATGACACTGCTGCTGCAGCATTCAAAGTGCAGCAGTGTGCCCTTGAAATAATAGTCTTCCTTTGAGCTATTGTGTCTTCAGCTAATGTTGTATGTCCCAAGAATGTAAAGCTAAAGTACCTATCAGAAAAAGACCAGGCAGCCTTTGTACAAGAAAGAGTACACTGAAAGCAGATCACACAAATGACCTGTGCAATTTGGGTTTTCCTGCAGAAGCAGCCAAAGGCTAAAGTTTCCTTCTTGGTCTGGAAAGATGACCATTGAGCACCCTGGAATATAATAATCTTAACATGCAGGCTACCAAGTGTTATGGTAATAAAGTGGTTCTGTTTCAGTTTTGCCCACTTGATATTTAATTGTACTGTATCAGGTGGATTTTTTTAGTATTCATCTAGAAATTACTAAAGCAGTAATGTCTACTATCCCTATTCCAAATACACTGGGTCAAATTAGATCAGTCGAATCTCCAGCCTCACCTTTTCAAGTAGAATTACCTTATATATTGTAGTAACAGCTACAGTCACTTTGTTCCATCAAAAAATCTTGTAACTTGCTTTCCTTTATCTGTGCCTGGCACATTTGGCCTGCTTTTGAAGTAGAGCAAAAGCTATTGAGGCTAATAATACCGTGTTTGTATAAGGTATATACTCAAAATACTCATATTTAACTCTTCATCTTCTCTCTTGCTTAAATCACTCGATCACTCTTGAGTTCAGGTATCTTCCATCTGCTCCAGGGCTGATGACTTGCACGGAAACAGCTAAATGCCTTTCAAATATGATAAGACTCCATGTGCCCAAAATGATATCTTCCTGTCATTATTTGATGGAGGTCTGGAGAGGTTGCCATCTGTAACCCAGCATAGAATAACCTGCCACCTCCTGGACATGCTAAGATCTACAATTAGTAGGCATAAAGGCTGGACATGCAAAAGCACAACCTCTCAAGGCCTTGGCAAAGTCACAAGTGTTTTTCTTCTACTGTTCTTTCTCATTTCCCAGGAACACCAGTGTTCAATAAAATAGTTCAAGCTTTCTGGCAGTGACGAAGACTGTGCTTGACGTGTACCATAACTTCCCTTAGTCCTTCACCTGCTTTTCCATTGTCTATGAGCATTTCATTTATTAATAAGGTCAGGTTTTTGTAGGGGAACTGCACCCCGACATACAAAAAACATCACTGCCTACTCATGAAGGCAGCTAAGTTTGCCAAATGCACTCTATAGCGTCATCATCAGTCCTGAAAATGGGCTTTGGAGTCTAAAGTTGGAAAGTACTTAAGGAAATATGCAATATTTGCAGGTAGGGATTAGTGAATAGTAATTATTTTTTAAGGCTGTAAAACTGTTTCAGTCTCTCTTATGTCTGGCTCCAGACTTCTAATATCTACTGCAGGTGTTTAAGTGAAACTGGTCTGTCTCTCACAAGAGTTTAGGTAACAACAGAGGCCATGAAATAATCTCCTTACAAATGGACTGATGCACAGTGGTGACTGTCCTCTGCATCTGTGTGCAGAATCTCTTACTTTAAAAACAAAAAAACCCCACATGAGTGCCCCCAAAAAGGAATGATTTTGGTACTTGGTGGTTCAGAGATGTTTTCCACTGTCCAGAACAGTAGTGGTCTTGGGATTTTTATTTTTTATTTTTTGGCCTTGTTCAGGGAAATAGGAAGAAGGAAAATATGCCTTGTAGAAGGCACATCTGGGGTAGCAGTCTGTTTTGGCTGACTTATTTCATCTCCAGCTTGCTGGCTGTATGAAAATGGAAGTTGTCTGAAGCACTTCAAGCCTGTGTGGCTCTCACCTGGTAATTCCAGCTACCCTTTGTATGGCAAAACACTCTGGAGCAAATTCTGACCCAGGTGAAAGCAAGGTGAACTCTGGAGCCTGGCTGTCATGTGCCTTGGGTGACCTCCTCTGCCAGGTGGTAGAAAATGTTGGAAGAACCCAGCTTAAATGCAGGTTCATCTAGTTAAAACAAATGCAAGGTTAATGCTGTTGTGGGTAATGTTCTAATTTGACATGATAGATGCAGTAGTCTGGTCAAACGTGACTAGAATTCTCAGTTAAAAAATTGTGCCCTTCATTACAAGGATAAATATACATAGTCATCCATATTTGTGAGGAGTTCAGCTACAAAAATGGAAGGTATCATAAGAGACTTGACTAATGTTAATCTACTGAGCAGCTGGAGATCCTTCAAGGGCTGAATGGTAAATTGTCATTGGTTTTAGTTCCTGACTTTGCAACTGTACCTGCTGTAGTTCTCTTCCAGCCAGTAGTCACAACATCTACCCACGGTGGGAACAAAAAGCACCAGGCTGGGCTCTGTGACCTCATTTTCTCTCTAGCAATGTATATTGATCTGCCACAGGCCCAGAAATCAGCCATTGCTTGGCCAAGAGGCAACAGAAGGGAGACAGAACAAGTTGCATAAATGCAATAACTTTCAGTACGGAGCCTCCAGCAGCAATAGCTCCCCTTGGTGTTAAAGAAGAACCAAAGCCAAGCTAGGAAAAACTTTTTTTTTCCCTTTCCTCTTAAAACAGTTTGGATTAAGGCCCACTTTTTTTATTGTGATCTAGTGAAGAATTCTCAGTTAGTGTTCTTGCTAGTGGAAATGTAGTACCTGGGCTTCCTACTGCTGAAGTGTCTGGGCAGAGATGAGCCACTGGTACCACCCACACATACATACACAAATCCATCTTTAAACTCCCTGTTTAATTTGACTGGTAATCAGCGTGGGTAGTTACAGTCTGATAATTATATGGCATTGAGATGTTGTTAGCCAGATTTCTCCCATTTCAAGGCACTTTATGGAGCTGTGTGATGACAGGAGAGGGATTACAGCCAATCATGGACCAGAAAGTGCATAACACATCCTCTAAAATGAGTCTGAAACTTAGCAACAATGCAACAGGGCCCAGATTTTCAAGTGTGTGAGCAAATAAGGTTGAATCCAGAAACTACGGGCCTGCATGATCAAATAGCTTACACATTTCACCAAACAGACTGTTTTCATTAATATTTATACACTGAAACTTGAGTCGTCTTACCCGTGACCCAAGGAAGGACAGCGAGTATATTAATCAGCAAGAAGTACTGTTTATAGATCTACAGAAGAAAAGTAAATGAAATGTCGTCTTAACATGTGTAATCTCTTACAATAAATAATGATACTTAAGAATATATATATCCTACAGGGCTTTGTAAACTAATGCTATATGCACAATAGTGTGTGTGGGGGGGGTGGTTCTGTTTAACCCTGTGAAAAAATTCAGCTTTTTCCACTGAACTCGCTTGGCAGCACTAGGGCATGAGATGGGGAGAGCCTTGGAGCTTTATTTATCTGATTGTAACCATGGGAAGAATTTCAAGAAGCAGGGTGTTATTAGCTTGAGTTGGAGTCCAGTCAGGTAGAATCAGGTCAGGTCAATGTGCTTCATGTCCTTAATTTTTCAGACCATGTCAGAGGTGTTTAATGTCCAGTCGCGTCTCTCCAAAACCATCCATACAGTGTTGAGATCAGCGTGGTTCTTGCCTCACCATATGAAAACATTTGCTGAACGCAGGAATAGAGGAATGCTGCTCAGCGTGTGCACAACACCACTTGCTGAACCAATGCTTGACTCGGTCTGCTGCTCACTGACTGGCCATTGGTTCTGGATCAAACCTTTGCTTCACCTTGTGAGTCCAGGGTTTTCCAACCATACTTTACACGCTGTGAAGCTCAGTCTCTTCATATTATTAGTATACCTGCAGGAAATGATTTTTTAGCAATTATCAAATGCTTCAGATTCACTCTGACATTTAATCAACTACAAACACAGCTTATTGCTTGATGTGTTCAAGTGCCATGAACATTATCCCTTAAATAGCACATGTCTTGTTTTATGGCTTAATTAGTTACTCTTAGAAGACTTTATTTTATTGTATTCATGCTTGTCTAGATTTTTTATTTGCTGTAATTAACAAATAAAATGCAGGTATAGCATATTAGCAGAAATCAAGTGTATATGACTTCATCCATTCTGGCATTTTGAAATAAAGACATTTGTCTAGGGAATTGGAAGAATAAGAATGGGTTCTGAAACAATTAGCAGGTTCTGACATTATCTTAGAGCACACAAGTGAAGCCCAAACAAAGGGCTGCTTAGTTTAAAGAAAAAGTATCTTCGGAATACTGTGTGACAGCACCCACTAAATCTTGCAAATTCCTAGGGTTTTAAGTCAAACAGGGAGATAATTTGATCTTATTTTAATGGTGGAAAGCGAGAAGTGGGATTCTCTGTAGTGCTTTGTTTCAATCCCTACTCCAGCTGACTTCAGGAGAGGGTCAAGCTTTAAGAATCCTGCCTGAGGTTTGCTAGTTCTGTATTTGCTGATACCTCAACAGTCTATATAACCTGCAAGAACCTGATCACTTTCATGGTGCATTGTAAAGCTGGGAAGGCAAATACTGAGCTCCTCTCGTTTGTCTTAGAGGTGGTATAATATACATTGGAAGAGACAGATTAGGGCTCCACTCCAATAGTACCTAAATGATGCTTTTAAATATAAATGTGACTAGCTCAGCTGGACAAGTTGGAGTACAGACTTTTTGTTCTGTCTATCTCTGGTCCTGTGTATTGCAGCCATTAGGGAATCTATGGGCTGTTTGCAAGTCTCACAAAAGACAACTGAAAAAGCAAGCCTGTTATCAATTAACTGAACTCAGTTAAGTGATCCACATTCCCCACTGGAAAAGCTACAAGCGTGCAGCTCAAAGAAGGTTGAAAAATACAAATCCAGTTCAGTATGGTCCTGATCTAGAATTGTTATCCCTAGAAATTATCATTATAACCAGGAATGTTTGGATCACATCACAATACCATGTGGAGGATGCCTGAAATTTGCTGCCAGTGCAATGCTGTAGTAATGTTTAAGGCATCAATTCAGCAAATGTGCACTGAGACTTGGAGTATGTATGCTTTCTTGCTGAAGTCTGAAAATACAGCTGGGGAAATTCTTTTCAGCAAATAGTAAACTCAAAAAATGTGGTTTCATGGGAAAAGCATTCATGAATTTTTGGGCTGAAGTTGACAAATTTCTTTGAGGGGGGAAAATTGTAGGCTGTAACATCAAATCATTTCAATATTTTTTTTAGTAGAGGCTTAAACTTTGTTTTGGAGTGCTGTTCATAATTCAAAAAGGAAAAAATTCAACAATCTGAAGCCACAAGAGGAATTTTCCTTTGAGATTGGTCAACATGTGGCAAATTCACTCTATTGCTTATCTATTAGACTTTTGGTTTTGAAAAAAAATCTGTTTTATATGCCCAAACCAATCCTGTCCTTAATTCCCTTGCCCTGTTCCCCTGATGTGCTTGGAAGAGCCTATCATTCATACTGCTTCCTTTCCCATGTGCCCAAAAAGCTTCTCCCATTTCAGGATTTCAAAATAAAAGATGTTGTTTCCTAAATTCCCCTTCTTTTTTCCTCTATTCTTTTTTCGCTTCACTTCTATTGTCTTCATCTTGCAACTAAGATCTAATAAAGTTTTAAAACCTGTCAAGTCACAAATGAAAATCAACCTTGGCTAAAGTTAACATTAAACATCTTAAGACACTTGCGGACAGAATTAAAATGCAGCAATCCCACTGACTAAGAAAAAAAGGGTGATCAATGCCCACAGTCAAGCTTTTTCAGAATAAGCTTTTATACTGAGCAATATTAGTTCATAAATGTGGATTCGAGATGTCCATTGCACTGATTTCCTCCCTGTCCCTTTCCTCCCCTGACTTCTTCCCAGCTCCTATTGCAGTTCACGGCTGGCTGAAATGGCTGTTCTAATAACTCCATATTTATTGCTCTCTGCTCATCTTTTGCAGTTGCTTCTGTAGTTGCAATTGAGTTATTAATTATAATCATCTGGGGAGGCACAATTTATCACTGTTCCCTGTTTTGAGAATTCAATACATAAGCATCTCCCGGAACATACATATGTGGAAATGCCTTGAAAGGTACTTCTGTACACTTTTTTTTCCTGCCCCAGGCATGCTGTTAGACTTCCAGAGCTGTAGATTATTTATCTCATTTCAGATTGGTTCTGCATGCTGCTTTTTTTTTTTTTTCCTACATAGGAAATGCAGTCTGACCCATTATTGTATATCTGATGTAGAAAATATCCTTTCTTTTCCCTTCCAGAAAATAAAAGCAGGTGGTCTTTCTTTTGAGAGCCTAAAGAAATGTGTTAAAGTAATCTTTAAATATATAAACTTTAAGACTTTATAAAAAGAATAAAAAGCAATGGCGACTACATTAAGTGGAACATTCTAATTTCAAACTGATTAATTTTGCAGATGTTGGCAATCCATATTGTAACATAATTAGTCAATTTATTATCCACATTATAAATATCAAGAATCACAAGGTTAAGAGCATGAATCCCTTACAGTCTCTCTTGCATTCCAGGTTGCATTCATTTCTATTGTTCTAATTTGAAAATATCAATATACTGAGCTTATTAAATCTAGCTAAATAAGCTGCATGTGGATAAAAGGGAGGCATGCTGGGTGATTAGAAAGAAAAACATCTTGTGCTCAGTCTTTGTGAAAATATTAGTATCTGTTCCCTGGTTTTCCAGTTGACTGTCCTACTTTGTGGCTCAAATGAAAGAATTGAGCATCCTCAAGATCCTGTACAGGAAGGATACCATCTAAAGTACTTATGTCCCTGATGCAAATGTGCATCTATTGCAGTTAGTTGGCAGATGTTTTTTGGTGAGGAACCAAAACCTGTGCTATGCTACTTATCTACTGGCACATAATGCTATTTTCTGCTCTTTCACTGCCAAGTTCATGAGATGATTGGGATTTCTGAAAGGATCTATTGGAGCTGGGCAGCCAGATCATAGCAGCATACTTTGCCGAAGATCCTTGGAGATCGTACCAGATTGCAAGCGATTCTGAAAGTTGTGAACCCCAGATCAGCTACAGCTTCTCTGCTTAAGTGCATAAATCTCTTGGGTCTGAACAGTGGCATGCTCATAGCAGGTGTATTTTCATGCATTTTGTTTTGGCATTGTCATAAGCAAAAAGTTGCTCATGCAGATATCCAGAGAAATCAGGTGTCAGAAGCTGGGAGTATCACTACAGGAAGTGTGAGTTGGTGCATGTGAATGTGTGGGGAACGTTTTTCTGCTTTCTTGCTTTGAACTTTGCTTTGACGCTATGCACAGTAAATCACATCAGTTCCTTTCTCAGTAAGCCTCAATGGCAAAGCTACAGTCTTCAAAACATAAAACCCTTCCAGCCTCATGTCATTTACACAATTTCACCAAAGCTTCTTCAGCAGATTGACTAGTTAATCACTTAACCCAGACATTTAATAGTTCACAAAAGTCTGTGATAAAATGCTTCATATGTGCTCTGCTTGCAATTGTTATAATTAGGCATATCTGTCTTTTTAAATCTGATCCAGCATGCCTCTCCAGAGATTTAATCACTCAAGGTAGATCACCAAGTAGCTAGTTGAGTTAATTATTTGAATAATCTACAATTCAGACACTTAATATTATACTTGCATATTCTCATGTGTACCTGTGTTTTCTGCTCGGGTCTACAGAGCTTTGGCAAAGCTGCAGGGAAATTTTGCTATGGGGTGAAACAGTGCAAGTTCAGGGCACTGCTAAGCACTTGCTCCTTTGGCTTCTTCTGTCCCCAGTTACCCTGGGCTGGAATGAAGATGGCAGGTCTGGCCAGTCAGATCAAGGCATTCAGTCAAAAAATGAGATGCTGAGGCCTGTTTGTAGTCAAAGAAATACGTTAAATCCCACTTGTCACTTTTAGCATTGCAAATTAAGGGATCTTGCATTTTGTTATGGCTCCTATCAATCAACCCAAGATCCTTTCAGGTTTTGAGGGGAATATTTCAGTCCAGGATCTTGAATTAAAATTCACTCAGATGTCCATGAAGGCAGCCACCTGAAGCATTTAAAGGAGTTGAGGAAAAACATCACTTCCCATAACTCTGTTGTTCTATTACCTTGTATTTAGTACCTCCTTTTAGGGAGGAGAACTGATCGCCTAAATCAGTTAACCCAAGAAACATACAAATCCCTAGCTATTAGTCAGCTGAGGGACAGAACAACCCAAATGCCCACCAAAAAAAAAAGTCTTTTCTTCTGAGAAAACACAGACGGGAGAATAACACTTAGAGATGAAGGACGTGAAGATCCTTGGAAAGGACAAATCGGTGATATGCTGTACAGTATCTGGAAGCCTGTAAAGTCGCATCTATGCATGGAAGACCAAAAACAGAATAGAATAGTAGTTTGACTGCCATGTCAGTGTACAGATGGATTTTTCAAAGTTTGGTCTGCCACCTATTAGTGCACTGACTGCAACTTCAAAATGCCATTTTCTTCCCGCCTCCACTGTCATGGAAAGACCAGCAACCCTGCACTGTAGCATGTTTTGTGGAGTACTGTGAACTTTCTGACTGCTATTATTTATCAATATGCTTTCATCAGTGCAATCCTTTCTGGACTCCAGCATTATATGTAACCAGTTTTCCCAAGCTGTTTCGGGCTAAGCCTTGCACTGTCCCGTACAGCTCTGCATAGCTGTTGGAAAGCCACAGTTTCCATCTTACTCTCAGTAGTAGTGCACACTCAGCCCTGACTAGGCACAGACGGCATCCTCCCTCCTGTTCAGGCAGTCTCTGACATTACATCAACTGCTGGCAGCGCTCTGTCTCCTTGCTAATATTTATTGTGTTGCATGCGTGGTACGATAAGATTGCTAAAATTTTAGCACACATTGGCAACAAGCAGCAAACTTCAGGCCTTCTGATCTGAAAGCACCTCAACTGTGAAGGCCCAGACCTGAGTGTGGCTGCTGTGACCTGACTACTGCTAGAGGTGGTCAATGCCAAAAATGCTGGAGGAGCTGTTGGCTCTGTCATCCTGCAAGTTGGCTCTGTCATCCTGCAAGTTTCAGTGCCCTTCCTCTTTCTCTCTCTTCTTTCTCCTTTTGCATGTAGGAGAAAGAGCCTTTCCCTTCCCTCTACAAGAGGGAGTCTGCAATATAGGCTGCTGAGAGCAGGAACAGGTAGATGGTTCACCCCTTGAAATGGAGGGGCAAAAAAGAATGCAACATCTATTTAAAAACAAAAAAACCTCTCATGATCTTTAAGTCAGTCTTGTGATTTGGGGAGGTAGAGGAGAGCTGACCTGTGATTTGTAATGTTTGAAGGTTGCTGCTCTATCTAATCTTCACTTCCATTAAGAAGAATTTTGTCTTTCAAAATAAGATATGAAAAGAGATTCCAGTGTCTACTTGTTCCCATATAATAAATGCAGTAAAAAATTAAGTTCATAAAGGTCACGGTGCCTTAGCAGAGAAGTAGTCATGTATTTCTATTACTGGCTTTCCCTCCCCTCTCTGCTTTTGAATGAATCACGTGCTGACGTAATTTCAAATTCAGAAGACACTCAATAAAGCATTTGCTTAGCCCACTGTGCCTGCAGACTACACTGGAGTGACAGAGGCATTGCTATTTACAGGAAGGTGGGTGAAGCACTCCACCCCTGCATGTTTTAGCAAAGGCTCAGTGCTCAGGGGTGTTGCAGGGGTTAGGAGCCGTGTGAAACTTTCTCCCTTCTCTGCATGTCTTGGGGTTGGGGGGCAAAGAATCCCTCTGTTGCAGCGTTGAGTGCCCCATTCCTGGCCTGCTGCAAGACAGAGGGATTACTTATCTTACTGCTCTAAAAGGGCTGCTTCCAGAGCTTGCATGTGCTGTTAAAATAGGTATCGCGTGGCAGGTTGCTGCAGTAACCCAGCCCTTCCTCATTAGAGGGCAAATCAACCATCTTTAAGTTCACACATGTGAAATTATTTTTCTTCTAAGAAAGTACATATATATTTTTAGCTTACAATTTTTCCGAATAGTGATATACAGCAGACACTTCATTCAGATATATGTTCATCTAATTGAGTATTTTCCACCAAAAGCTGAACCGAGGTATCATGTGGCCAACAGCCAGGTGCGAACCTGTGAAGTAATGTAAGTGTCATGTTCAACACATCCTGAGTCCTGCAACACATCCACAGAACTGGCTATCGTGAGTCTGACGTGAGCTGGGGAGAAGGTCTCTAAGTGAACACTAATAATCTGCATTTTCACTGCGTTCCTATGCAGTCCCAAGGCTTTAGGCACATGACTCTAGTCAAAGACAGCCTTTGCTATGGCAATTTGTTTTCTGGTAGAGATGGATCAGACTAACAAAAAGGTATACACTTACACACCTCCATTTGAGGCTAGTTACTGAACAGAATTACATGCAATAATAAATATGTACATTTACAAAGAGAAATATGAATGATAAATGCAATGTTTAGTGAAAAATAAAGCTAAGAATAAAGCAATTTAAAATACTATGAATGCCATGTGGTGAACAGTAGCCTGGGGAAGTTCACTGAGCCTGAAATTTAGGCAGTGCTCCAAGTTTAAAACTTGTCCCTCTCTAGGGGCATGCTTATGGTTATTATATTAAAGAAAATGTAACTTTTCAATAGACATAAGTGCAACTGGTGTCCTGTTGGATCTTTATTTTAGTTTTTCTTTTCTATAGAGAAAAGGAAATAGAAACTCCTGGGCTGAGATTTTGAAAACAGTCAGTATGGGTCTAATTCTGATCCCACTGAAGTCAATAGAAACTTCACTACTGATTTTTTTGAAGGGGGAAGAGTTACATTTGTGTTGGAGGCTTTTGAAAACTCTGACCTAGTGTTTTCAATCAGCCTTTTGTAAAATAATTGCCAGTATTATGTTCTATACTTTTCCTGGCCTTTGTAAAATGATCAGGGTTTACCACTGGAAAAGACTGACTTATTTTCCAGCACAGGAAAGCAGTATGTCAGAATGTAGCATGTCTAAACTTGTTAAAAATTCCATTTTTTAAAAATTTGACCTGCTTAATGGACAATCATTTGTGGTGGACAGAATTCTTTCCAGAATGCTCCCTTACTGTCAGTTGAATTTATCTGACTGGAAGTCACGTTCCTGCACGTGATGGTGATCCCATGGACCGTGCTGTGACTTCTCACGCTCCATATGTGATGGCAATGCCTAGAAAACAGTCTTATGGGTAGTGCCAGCTGAGGCTTCTCCCCTCACCCTTGCAAGAAACAGCCCATGCTGCCTTCCAAACCCACCTGCTCAAGATTGATCTTGTAGACAGGGATCTGCGGCTGTGTCTCAGCCCCTGCTGCTGGGTCACTTGCTGAGACCTACTCCCCAGAAGCCCGTCAAAGGGTGCTGCTTCCTCATGTTCCTCAGCCTAAGTGGCTCACTGCTTAGATGTCCCAGCCAAAGAAGTCAGGCAGGTTCTTCTTTCAGCTTCGTCCCTGGTATGCGGTTCCCACATCCATTACAACGTTTCACAGGTTTTAAGGCCACAGGAGAGAAGTAGGACATCCAGCCTGACCTCCGTTAAACTCATAAGTAACTCTTGGACTGGATCTGGGAACTGATTGCTGTCAGGCTCACAAAGTCAAACACTCATTTGCACATGCCTTGCATCCTCTCCACAACTAAATCCCATCAAGGCAGCTTTTCAAGCTCCTTGTCCAAGGAGCCTGAGACTTGCTTTCAGCAAAGCTGACTCTCTAATGGAGCTCAAATGCATTTATATTTTCCATAAGGGGTGCTCTAGAACTGACAACCTAATGTCTTTGGAAAAAGGATTGTACCATTTTTTTTCATAGCACTGGCTCAGGCAGCTCTAGTCTCTTTGCGAAGTATATATCATGCAAAAACATTTACTTCAGCATAAATTTTGAGATACAGCAAAACTCTTAAGGAACGGCTTTATGCTTCCTGTCATGGACAAAATACCTATTGTGAATTTCCATTTTTCCTGAGTGCCAAGTTATTTTTTTGGTCCCAGCTTTGCCTTCAGAATTATGCATGCAATTCCTAAGGAAGGCAAGGGAAAACAGTTGGCACCACTGGAATCAATGGGCAGAGAAAAAACACCAACCTCAGTCAGAACAAGTAGTGTGGTGGAAACAAATGCTGGCTTTTTGTCTCTCAAAAAGGCCAAAAGCGAAATCAGTAGCAAAGAGGACACTGTGCAGATGAACTAGCCCAGGTTTTGGCACATCCTATTCTTTGCCAACTCCCACCAAAAAAAAAAAAAAAAAAAAAAAGAAAGAAAGAAAAAAAAAGAAATTGTCTATTTTGAGTGTCCTTTGGATAGCTAAATACCTCAGCCTTCTCAAATGAGGGATGTGATTATCTGAAGCATTTCTGTTGCTAGGAAACTTGCTAACGCTAAAGCCAGGACAACACATTCATCGGGCTCCTGCCCTTGTTGTGCCATCCTCCCAGTGCCCTGTGCCTTCTGTGTCCTTGTGAATTGGCTGGAGGTTGAAGCTAACAAGCTGGAGCCGTGCTCTGAAGTGGCTGGCACATAGCAAACTAACCATTTCAGCTCTTTGCAAGTGCCCAAGAACAGAACTGGCCGGGTCAGTGAAGCAAAGCTTTGGCTTCCTATAATAGAGAATTTTACCCAAAATGAACAGAATTGAAAAATGCTAGGTAATTATTTCAGTCCTGCAGAACTGAAGCATTCTCCTCTCCTCTGTAACTCAACAGAATTGCATGGAGCTTATTCAATCAGCTAACTTAATAGTGAATGAAACTTTTTAAACTACAACATGGAATGCCAAAATGTTGAAAAGAGAATGCACAGCATAGGCTGTATAAAAGGGTTACTTAAACGTTTTATGGCTTTCCCATAAAGTACTGATTACTATGGCGCAGGTTCAAGGAGTTAAATGATGCATGCTTGAAGAAGTGGCAGCTGATTTTTCCAGAGAATAAGTAGGATCCGAGGCCTGTAAGATTTGAGAGTTTGTTTGGATAAGTCTGCAGATGGAGAAAAGCATCATGAGTTAGTAACCTGAACACAGGACTGGTCACCAGGAGTACTTGATAAATGCATATTCCCTGCATGGCTTTGCGTGAAGTTTTACATTCGCTTCCCTTGATTGTGGGTGGGGAGTAACCAAGGCATTACCAAAATAATTAAATCTTACAATAAGACACCTCTGTCCATGTGAAGTTTTCCAAGAGATCAACAATGTTCCTCTAAGGGTTGAAACATGGGCCCATTTCCAATTGTTCCCTGTTAGTAAAGGCACTGTATTTCTGTGAGCCTGATATGTGCTGAACTGGACTCCTGTCTCCACATATGGTGTCCTTTTTCCAGAGAAACTCGATAGCAATAGAACATCTTGTGATTGATCTCCTTTGAATGTTAACAAGCAAAGAACATGCCATTAATAAAACCCAAAGTATGAAAATCTATCTGTCATCAGCATGATGAATCTAGGCCATAATTTCTCAAATCAAATCCTTCTGTGAAAGCAATGGCTGTTCACAGATCAATTTGGCTGTGGATTCAGAGTAAATCAAAAATGAACTGCCCAGAAGCTAAACTTTGAGTCTGTTCTAATTGAAAAAACATTCCTGTTGCTCGGTCAGCTTGTTTGAACAGAATCTGTATATGACTTGCATATGCTTACAGCTATAGGCTGGAGTCACCATTTTTAAGCACCCTGAGCTCTGTCTTTCCAGCCCAAGTTTGGCACAGCTATGGGAATAAGCCATCATGCAAGGAAGTAGTTCAATGCAGAAAGTTTGCTTGTATGCCCTACCATGTTCTCAGTGGGCCCATCATGGCTTTTTTCTTCAGAGGTTTCTTTGTAACTGGGTGTTTTGCTCCCAAAGCAGGGAGGGAACGAGATCTGCTTTGTGGTGGTGGGAACAAGCAAGAGATCAGTGGGCTTGCATGAGAACCCATCTAAAGGTTGAAATAAAATGGCCTCCTAAAGCTTATACACCTATCGTGACCTACGCAGCAAAAGTTCCCCTATTGCTCCAGAGCCAAGAGGCTAAGAGTCTTAGTGGTGAGCCACTAATGATATGTGGCTTACAATTAACAAGCCAATAATGAAAGAATTTAAGATCTGAGGGTCTCTTGGGTTACAATTTATATGGCTGATTTTTTTTTCCAGCCAAAAAGAGGACATTAGGAATATTGCCTTACTTTAATGGGCTGTGCAATAGGGTAATCTGCAATTAAGATTTCTTTAACCTCTAAACTGATCACAATTATTAAATGCTGTCTTTCCCTACTTCAGTACAATAGCTTTCTTTAAGTGTGGACACTTAGTGTGAAATCCAGTAGATGCACAGGCAGTGAGCTTGTAGGCTGCCTGTTTTCCCCCTCTGCTCCGGGAAGAACTCAGGATCCCAGGCAGTTGTATCTATGCTGCCTAAACACTGCATGAGGAAAGGCACAAAAGTGGAAACAGAATAAAAGCTTTTATACCTTTACCATTAAGAATGACCTTCGGGAAATGGTGCCCTGGGTTCTGTTCCAGTAACTCTTTCATATAAAAATTAGAAACAACCCTATGAGCAGGGATGGAGAGCCAGGATTTCCCTTTCCTGCCTCATTTCTCCATCTCCTATGCCACACTGCTAGGCACATTCTTCTGCTCTTGCTGGTCCCTGAGAATTGAATTCTTGTCCAATGAATAGCTTCAGCAGCTCAGGTAGTGCAGCTCAAACAGCCTGTTGCCAGCTGGTTAGAGAATTTGCCACAGGGCCAGCCCCTACTGTGTATCTTTATCAGCTGCTTTAACCTCTATGTTCCTATGAAAATGATGGACACCTCCACCCAGCTTTTAAAGAAGACGACTCAGCCCAGTATCTCGTCCTAACCACAGGATGGGTTTCCAGTCCTGATTTCCAGTTTCACAGAAGTGCCTAAATAAACAAGAGTACCTTCCTGGAGCCTGAAGACACCAGATGATACCTGCCTGGGCTAGGTGAGGATCCAGCCCACGGTCCCCAACCACAACAAATCCTGGTGTCTGCAGTCCCCAGCCAAGCATAGGCTCTTTTCTTCCTCAGTTTACACTCAGGTGACTGTGTGTAACAGCCAGCATGCCCTGTGGATTATCTTACATAATTCAAGTTGAAATATATCAGTTCACTTGGGGTGAGTCCTGTCCATCCACAGCAGTAAACAGCCCCAGAATGATCTCTGGACTTCCAGATGCCTCCGGCAGTTTTGAGCATGAAGTGCTGTTCGCTGGGACAGAAGGGCTGGCAGTACGACCAGAAACAGCGTTCTGCTGTCTCTATTTAATCATGACCATATTTTGTTCATTTCCATATGCACAAACCACTTAATTCGACATGGATTCATAGCTATAAGGAAGAGGGAATCAGGCTCTTGCTGCGCAGATTGGGCACCAGTGGGATCGAACACTTACTTAACTTCATGAGGATTTCATGTATGCGCCTGTGCTTGCCAGCAGTGAAGAGCAGGAGAATCCCCCAAATGAAAAGGCCAATGTCCAATTCAGCCATTAAAATCTGGCAGAAAAGTTTGTACTGCTAAAAATCAACTGCTAGAGAAAAGAGGAATGAGGCAGAGGAAAGAAGAACTGAGCACTGAGCAGTAACTTTCTGAGAGCACAGAACACATTCAGGAATAAACTTTTACTAGGAGTAGTAAACAACAAACGTGAATGATCAGGGAAATGCAGGGAATGATAAAAGAAAGAAGTGCGTATGGAGACACTAACCTTGTAGATGAAACACTAACCTTGCGTTGATCAGGGAATACAAGATATGGCCCTAGAAAACCACCAGTGAAAATGAAACCAGGTCTGCACAAGCTGTGAAGACAAATAAAAGCTTTTACGGTCATATAGAGTAGTAATCTTGCTGGGGTAGCAGTGTAGGCTTTGAAAGACAGGCCAAGCATACAGAACCAGACATCTCAATGGCTTCCCTACATCTGTGTTCACCAGGGGGAATGGAGGAAGCGGGAATAATTTAGCTGTGTGCAGACAGGGAAAGAGAAAAATAGCTAACAACTGAGGAACATAGCAGAAGAATCAGAAAGGAATTAGACCAATCAAAAAAAAACTTTAGATGCCTCCAGGACTTGATGGTAAAGGATCTCAGAAGAAATTAGAAAACAAATAATTTATAGACATTTGCAATATTTTCACTGATGCTAGTTAAAATGTCTAGGGACTAGAGAGAAACTAATTTGACACCCTGTATTTAAGATGGGATTGCAGGAGTAACCAGGAAAATACAGCCCTTCACCAAAAGGTTAACATGTTTTCCAATAAAGTAATTAGTTAATTTTGCTATCTGCTGGTTTGGAAACTGGCAGAGAGTGTTTGTTTAATGAAATGCAGATTTAACTCTTTCTTGTTCTTTAAAAAATTAAAAAGAATTCTGCTAGCCAGCAGAATAAACCAGGCAAGAAATAGAAGCTTTATGTCCAAATTAAGTTCTATTTTTGTCTCAACCGCCTCTCTGCTGTTATTTCAGACACCTGGCCTTTAATAAATGTTCTCATGGCTCAACCCCACTTTCTGCCGGAGTCTGCAGTGAAGTCAGAAATCTGTGATGATGACATCAGGTTGTTGCTATGGAAACAAGAGCCAAGTCACAGATTCAATGTCAGCATTTCACCAAGATTCACAAAAGGCAAGAAAGGCTGTGAAAGAGCCAAACCTTGCTGAAAATCGTGCCATTTGTAAAGAAGTGCAGAAAACAATAAAACAAGATAACACAATCACAGTTATTTGGAGAGACTTAGATATTTTTAATCTTGATCCCCTCACTCAAATGTATTTATTGCCAATGAAACGTGACAGAAATAGAGCACTGGTCTGTCCTTCTGGGGAACAAGAATACCATCCAACTTGTGTTTGAATGGTACAAGGAGAAGAGTTTGCACATCGGAACTGGGATCATATATTACCTCAGACACATCAATGACCGTTTTTTGCACTTACATTACAATATGTGGGATTTTACTTTAAAATCCAGTTCCTGGCAACAAATGGTTTTATATTAAGATCATAGCTTTTGCTTAAAATACATCTATGAAGACAAATTTGAAAAATGTGAACCAAGCACACCCCGAAGGAAAATAAGTAGAGACCCAAATTTTACTTTTTCTTTTTTATACAAGAGAAATCTTGTGATTTTAAATGTAATCTCATTGTTTTCTCTAGGTCTAGCTTCTGACCTCTTTTGTCTTTGCTATTAGCAAAAGCTGTCTATATGAATTCATATGAAATATGTCTTGAGCATTACAAATAATATACCTGTTCTATTTATTCTCATTCACCAAGGGTAGAAGCTGCCGTTTTTTAATATAATTGCCTTAATTGCTACACACAACTTTATTGCTTGGTTGGGTCCTACTGTGTGACTGCTGTCCCTTCTGCTTTAACCTTGGTGTCTTTATATGAAATGCAAAACTGGATGAATAAACCCAAAGAAGAAAAAGTGCAAGTTCACAGACCATTGAGCAATAAGCAATGCTTGACATGGGACCCCAGAAGGTTAAAAAGCGTCCATGTGGACCTGCTGCACAACACCTCAAAGAAATATTGCACAGGGCTCACCTGGGGATGGAAGTAATGTCATTTTTAAGCTATGTTTGCACCTTTCAAGTTTGGGGGATGGCCAGAGAAGTGGAGACGAGCCAGCACAATTTGTATAGCCCTGGGGCCCTTTCTGAATTGTATCGGCTTCCTCAGGTTGCTCTGTAAGACTTAGCACGACCCAAAATCTCTGCAGTGCTGCAAAGGAGCTATCAGCTGTCTTCTGCAGTGCCTCTTCTGAGGAACCTTCAGTGGTCAGAGACAGGGCTTTAGAGCTACATCCCACCCCATCAACCTTGCTGCCTAGGACTTAGGGCAGGTAGAGAATCTCTCCCTGGAAAACTTCAAGTAGTGCTGAAGTGGAAAGAGTCATTATGTCATGACTAAGAGGTTTGTCATTGTGCTAGAAAGGCCCTGTGTATGCTCATTTTTTTCAAGACTAATGTTCCTACTCCTCTAAACAAATCCTTCACCTCCTTGTAATGATATAAGAAACTGGATAGGTGTATAGGATATTTTCAGAAACACTGTGTCTCCATAGGGAGTTCTAAACTGCAGTTCCTGTTTAACTAGTTAAACCCATTTAGGAATTTCAGTAAGAACTTGGTGAGGAATGTAGCACTCCATATTACAGCAAGACAAAAGCTATCTCCTGCCACTACAGAGCCGCCTCCTTTCTCTCTTTCTGCAATACTATTCCAGGCAGGGTCAGAAGGCCTTCAGTAGTAAAGCCCATTGGATTTCAGCAAGCTGGACAGACCACCCCAATGCCAGCTTTGCTTGTTTTCGTTTATCTGCTATCTGTTTTCCGCTTCCATGCCAACAGTACTCATACTGCCGCACTGCCAGATAGTGTTGGCCAATTAGGCTTGAACTTCTCAGTAGCAGTAGATGGTCTAATCAGGATGGCAGGTGTGCTGTTGTCTTCAAGCACACCCTAGTGTGTCCATAACAATATACTTTTTGAACAGACTCCACCCTATTCTGCATATACTGATTGTAATCAAAGCAACGGATGATTTACTATAATGAACTGTTATAAAACTTCCAGTCTAATTATGGTGAGGCAGAAGGATATTTGCTAAACTTTTCAGACTTGTTTACCAGTCTAACCATGGTCTGAAGGCATCTTCTGTGGTGTCCAGTTCTGCCAGCTGTGCTATTGGTCAATACCCCGGAAGCATATTTCAGCCATCTATCATTTTAATAAAAAATGACCCAGAATGCAAATGCTCTGGAAAACTTTATTCTGCATGCTGTGAACACCATTGAGCTGAGGCTGATATCAATGCAAATAGTCTAGAAAAGTTTATTCCACATGCTATGAACGTCAATGAGCTGGCTTTCCTCAGAATCTATTTAACAATTAACTTTTTTCTCATAGAACACTTTATAGTATCCATAGCATCTATTAATTACTGGGTCAATTAGTAACTTAGGTTTGCTGAAGTCAGATCACTGTACATTAAAGCCAAAGGGTTCCAATTTCACAACATCAGCAGTTAGATGCAAATGAACAGTGACAGAAAACCCTGTTTTCCTTTCTCTGAGACCACTTGAAGAATAAGCCTTGACAAGATTTGGAAAACATGAAAAGCCATCATGCTCATCCATCAGAAAACCCAGTCTGCCCATCCAGCAGCGACAAAACAGGATCTGAATCCCAGAGAGTACTGCTCCCTGTTAGAGTTGTACATGCACACACACAAAAATCACATAAGAGCAAGCTTCAGATTTGTGGGAGAGGTAAAATCAGCCAGCGGATAAATGGAGAGAATACAGAACATTGAAATGTGGTGAAACATTGTAACTATTAAATAAAAGGCATGTGCAATTTATTTTTAAATGTAATTTGTGAAAGGAGGGTTCAGCTGTACTAATTTCTTTCAAAGCTTTGCATTTAGGAATATGTGTTTAAGTCAGATTTTCCAATGCCAAAAGCAAAAAGTGACATCATTTCCAGATGTAGATTTTAGTAGATCATGTCTTGAGTAATTAAGGGCTGTCAGATCTGAGAAGGCTAGTAATTGAATCTGTACAGAATACAATTTATTGCCAAACAATACCAGACCCTTAGTAAAAAGTAGAAATCACATCTCTCTAGCACAAGCTTTTCATTCTGGGAATAAGCTTGGAGGTGTAGAATAAAAACTTCAGATTTTCCTCCCAAGTGGAAAAGTTAAAACAAACAAAAAGCTGTTCCCAGGAACATTCTTTCTATGTGCTGAATTATTTGTCTCCCTGCATTTCTGTGTTTGCTTGTTATTTTTGGTTGGAAAACATGTTCAAATTATGCACTTTCTCTAACCTACTCAGTCAGAGGAGACAGACTGTTTGACTCCAGACCTGAACATCAGCTGTTTGTATTCAGCTCAGTACTGCTCAAAATAGTTTATAGTTGAGTATAAACTGAACCATCAGAAATAGGATCTCAATCCTTTGAAACATCAGAAGATCAAGTTCACTGTGCACGCAGGAGCTGAATTTTCAGTCCAGAAAGCTGCATCATTGTCAAAAGCTCAAGATTATTTAGGTGAGCTGATTTACCAACATGGCAACTAACAAGATTTGTGCTCCAAAGTTTGATTTATACTTTGGATTCATCTTGTCAGACCAACTCTAAATAACATCTGCTAAGAGCAACATTTTATAAGGTCCGTTTTTAGTTTTGCTCTGATTGTTTGTGAGCCCGCAGTGAGGATACGAGGCATCTTAAACATCAGGCCTAAATTCTGCCTTGTCCTGGGCTGCTATGTAGGAAAGTAAAAAAGGATGCTGTAAAAGGGCGTGCAAGTGGCCAGCAAGAAGGTGACCCAACAGGCCACAGAGGCTAAGCAGGTATCTCGAGGAGAATAAAATGTGTGTGTCCTTCTCTCTATCTGCCCTATAAAATGAAGCAGCTTGGGCAACTTCTGCTTTGTCACATCAGAGACGAGCGAAGGGCTCTTTCCTTCCAGATCCTGCCATACAGCTTTACAAGTTTGTTGTTTCACACTTTCACACCTTGATTCTTTCATTGTTGACCCAATTTGTATATCACAATGGAAAAAAAAAATAGTGTTGGGACAAAGAATCTTTTGTGTTTTCCTGTCACATTCTCACTGTAAGAGTTGTTGCTAATGTCAATGAATGAATAACATGCAAACACATTTTAGAGGGAAGGCAGTGCATTTTCTGTAAGCCTTGGAAGTGTAAGTTACAGCTCAGGTACATACAATGAACTTAAAGCAATGATCTGCAGACAGCTTCCCACAGGGAAATCAGTGCTATATATAACAAAACCAGTTTGCTATGAATTTTTCTGTCTTCGGCATGCTTGATTAGGTAGAAGTTCACCGGGGCACAAACAGAAAATGTAGCATGGGCAGGAAAAGCTCTGCAAACTGCTGCATGAAAAGACTGCGTGTTGCACAATCATGTAACCTGTTCCTTTTTGGATCCAGCAGCCCTCTGGGCCAAGCGCAGGATACATCTGCACTGCATTTTTCTTATCTGGGCTGGATTCAGGCTCCAGTTCTCAGAGCCCTGTGGCTCAAAACCAATTGTTTCCAACTTTGGGTCCAACCCGAGTCTGAGCTATGGCCACCGTTTGCCCGTTACCCTTCCTGGCTGCTGCCAGACTACGGCCACTTGTGTACCAGGACATGGGCAGGCCAGGACTGTACTAAGGCCCTGCTCCAGGGCAGCTCTAACAAGACATCCAGAGTTTTTCAGACAGTTTTTGCAGGACTGTGATCCAAAGGAAAAGCTAAGGGACTGGCATTTGGGAGAGTATTATGGGCCAAAAGCTCTGCTAATACCCATTGTTATGTTTCTGCAGATTTCTGTGGAGCTGTGAGCAATTCGGCCAGCTGATGTATAATTTCATATTGCAGCTTCTTTGATATTTCTTCCTCACCTCTCCCATTCAAGACAAATAGTCAGGCTGCACAAACCCTCTGTGCCATTAAAATTGCAGGGCTGTTTATGACTTGCTGTCCACTGACTCACCTTTCTCAAGCCAGTGCGCAGTGTGTGGTGAATAACATAAAGTAATTAATGATTCGGGTAAGAGGCAAAACATTTCAGTAATTAACATCTGTGTCTTAACCCCCCCCCCCCCGACCCCTGCCTCATATTAACTGGATTTTTCAGAATATTTGGACAATTGGGACACACTAGAATATGTTGATAGCTCCATGGAGACTTGATGGTTCCCTCTCTTCAAGTGAACTATAAAACAGGGATCCTTACAGCCAGGTGCCACCGGAAGCCATGGGCTGGTTTTCAAAGGCGACAGCCCTAGCCAGAGCCCATCCGGGTTATTTACATCACCCCTACACAAATTCACCTGAAGTTCCAACAGAGCAGGAGATTATTCATTTGCCCCAATCATTGCTTCTCGAGATACCACGTTCCATCAGACAGGTGACATCATCTCCACGGCGGCTTCCGCATGCGGCTGCCTCGTGCTGAAGAGTCATGGCGGCGTGAGCTCAGGAGGAGCCACGTGGCCTGCAAAGTCCATTCACACATAATCCCCCAAAACAGCTTTCCCAGCAAACTTCAAATCCTTAGCACAAAAGCGTCATCAGAAAAAAAAAAATTACTGGTTTAATCTGTGGGGTAGAAAGAGTTTCTGCAGCTCAGCTGACAAATCTTGTTCTTTAGTATTGATCGGATAGTCATTTGTTATCATGATGGCTAAAACATTCAAGCAGATGCTACAAAGACTGTGGTTTTGATTTATGAATGTGAAAAGCTCTTTTTCCACATGTTGCAGAAGAATGCAAAGCTTCACAGCCCCTTGTCCCTCAAACAGAGAGGTGTCCAGGTGTCTTTTCTGGTATTTTTCCATTTGCTTTTCGTTTTGTGAAAATGGAATATTCACAGAATGATGGCAAATTCGTGAAGGCTGATGACGTGGTGCCAAACGTCTACCCCATCTCTCCACCTCCAGTGCTAGGGAAGATAATGACTATATAGTCTGTAACCTAGGATAACTCAGCAGGATTGCTAACTTACCATGTCAACAGGGAATGTTTATCCTGCACATGCAGGATCAGTTTTACCTCAAGCAGTTTGGCACAGAGGAACTGATAAATTCACAGCATGTATTCAAACACTGCTCTCAGCAAAACATTTCTGCTTTTATTCTGGAGATGCTCAGAGGTGGCTAGTAGGAACAGGAAAACATCTTCGCAAAGTGGAAGCGGAGACAGGGCCGTGAAGCATGCAGGGAAGCAAAATCAGAGCTGAATCATGCATGATCCTTCAGCTGCAGCAAATATCAAGGGCTTGCTCCTTGCACACTAGGAAGAGTGTCCAGTACATAGACGGAACGAATGCTGCTGTAACGTGGATGAAGTCTGGGCAATAATAATAATGACTACAACTAATAAAAGGAGGCAGTACAAACACAAATAAGCAAATCAGTCTGCTGTTGCTCAGAGCTGCTTCAAAATAAGCTAAGAAAGATTAAGATGTAAAGACTCATGTAGCATAAGGAAGGTAAAAGCACCATTTCACAATGCCAAACTGAGAAAATTACCCCCAAATGTACAGCTCTAATTGATGCAATTGAGAGAGACAGTGAAGATAATCCAAGTACATAATGACTGTGGTGGGAGCATCACAACGTAATTGCAATGTACTTTTTTTGCCACAATGTATCATTACACCACCTCTGTTTCTCTTGAACAAATATATTCATTTGAGTTGAAGCATGCAAACTCCCAAATCCCTTTCTTTCCCTTTCCTGCCAAACCTGCATGCCATCTTCTGCTGTCGTGTCCAGAAGCTGCAGGCACGAGAAGCTGTGGCTGCAGCACTGTTTGATTTTAGCCCCATTTCACATCTGAGCCCCCCAAAATCAAGAATTTGCTCGGTTCGTTGGCTGATCTTAAATGGCGCAGGGAGACCTGCGAGGGGAAGTCCTGCAAGGAGACATAATATTTCTTCTCCAAATGCAGGTCCCTTGTGCATAACAAAACTACCTTGGCTGAGACGTCTGATGCCAAACCTCAGCGCAGGGGGAAGCTGTTTTTTTTTCTTTCGTCATTTGAACACTTTATATATCATTTTTATCATGTGTAAAATGAAGACAATACCTGCCTTCTTCCCAACGGCACTTAGACCCAACTCACTAATTTCCTCTAGGAGGTTCCCCAGATTAGTGCAGAATTTTATTATTATTATTTCACCACTACAAGAAATCACGTACAGTGGCAAGACAGCTACTGAAGAAGTAAGGGAAAGGCAATATATTTTCCTCTGGCATCCTTTTTTCCCATGACATCCTTTATGTCATTAGTCATGTATCTGCAAAAATACAGAGCTGTGTGTCTGTGTGTGACATGCTACATCACTACTGAAGAGACTTGATTGAATATTATTTCCACTGGAAACTTTTTTCCCTTTCTCACAGAAATATCCTAAAGGTTGTTTTTGTTCCTCATAGGGGAAGAAAGAAAGACAAAGGACAAGCAGAAAGCTGACATCTTGCCATTTAATTTTCTTGAAAAGAGAAAGAGTTAGCTTTTGGATAAACATGTAAAATACTCCTCATATAGTTCTGGCAAAATGCTTTTTTTCTGTAAACTTGCAACTTTTCTATTAAAAATGATTTTCTTTTAAAAGGGATTTTTAAATAAAAAAAAAGCAGATTAAAAAGTTTAACCTGCTTTGCTAAGCATGTATGTGCTGCTATTAAAATCAGCAATATGTGTTTGTAACCCTTCTTGCTATTTTTTCATTAATTTGGTACATGCGTTGCAAATCAATTCTGTAACGGTGGATCTTTGTAAACTTTTTCTGTATAAAATTAAGGAAAAAATGTAAATTAAAACATGAGGGCCTGGAAAGCTTCCAGATGCATAGCTCTGCCTTTCTCAGAAAGAAATGACTGTAAAATACAGATTTCAAGCAGAATACAAGCATGACTAAACAGAAACAATCCATTTCCATGGAAACAACACATCTAAAATCAGATAAAGGATGCACTTAAGAATCTACCTGACTATATGTCAACTTTAACTTGCAGTCAGTGGGGATTAAGCACCTGCCATCAGGCAAGCCTGTACGCATCTGCATTCCCGAATCCAGGAGCTCTGCAACGCTGATGCAGCAGGACAGGGCAGGGTGACCTGAGCCATGGCAGGGGACATCCCCCGTGTCCTGGGCCCAGGCAGGATTAATTTGCTGCAGAAAAGGGGCTGTTGCAGCTTTTCTTCTGGCATCGAACAGAGTAGGTAGAGCTGCAGCGGGTGGGCCCTTGTGGGCTTCCCTTGTGATCCATGGCATGGCAGCGTGCTTGAAAGACGGATTAATCCGTGCAACATGGCTGGGCATTTTGCCTTAAAGATTTTATACAATGGAGAGGGAAAGATGCAACTGTATTTATTGCAGCTCAAACGTTACCAGCACCTGGTGAGAAGATCAGTAGAGCACTTAACATATATTTTCTGATTTAACGCCTTTGTAATTTCCCCAGGAACTGAACCTTTTTGGAAGGCCAGTTCAGGTATTATTAAACATGAATGTATGCTGTGTTTGAGGGAGAAAGAATGCACTTTTCCTTGTCCTTAAAATAATCCTGAATTCTTAAGACGTTTTCTAGCCAGTTCACAAAAGCTGGGCAAAGGGAGCTTCTACCTGATGAGGGAAGCAGGCCTCACCAAGAAACGCCTTTGCGTGGCCTGAGGAAAATGAGTTCAGATCTGGCCAAGTGATGAGTCTTCGAGAATAGCACTTTGCATACATGTGGCAATTTTTTTTTAATAATGCAAGCATTTGGAGTGAATATAAGCTGTTCTCTGCATGCACACACAGCTAAACTGACAGGCAGGCTGGATGTTCACATCTTCCAAGGCGCATGTTGAATGAGCCATATTCTTCCTTTATTCACTGCTTAATGAAAAGCACATAAAGAGCCATATTGCTCCACCTGGACTCCTGCAATGGCTGAAAAATGAGGTCAAGCAGGCACAGGGGGTGGGGGGGTGGGGTGGGGAGGGGCATTGTGTTGATTTAGAGGTTGTTAGAGACCCAGAAATCTCCAAAGGCATGGCTGTTTTCTCTCCAGATCTACTGAACACAAACTTGCAGTCTCCCCATACTGAGACAGCAGGAGGTGAGACTCATTCTCCTCTTTAAAAGCAGCAAATACTAAGCAAATACCCCCAAACCAGTCTTGAGTGCATAGGTGGCAGGATTCAAGCATGAACTGAAGCCACCGGGTTCTCCTTTTGCATTATTGAGATTACCATGCTTAGAGGGCATAAATAGCTTAGCCTGGCCTTTGTGCTAAAAAGATCTTTTTTTTCCCAGTTCTGTGCTAAGCGTACTAGAGTATGACTTAATCTTTGTGTGATTAATTCTGGATCACTGTGCTCATGATTACGCAATTTGACAAGATGTACTACTTAAGGAAAAGCAGTTGCTCAGTACGGCTCCTTGCATCAGGCAGTTCAGAAGCCAAATTTGCGAGACAGGCTGATTTTGTATCAGCTGAAGGTAACAAAAAGTGCTGCTTACTGCTTTCGTGCCTCGTTTGACTCAACTGAGCTGGTCCCTTTGCAGCTGATCGGTTTTTGGTGGCCAGACTGCCTACGACATCTGCTTGGGGGAATAGGAGGGGAAGTGTCTTCCTGCTGGGATGCGTGCCGGGAAAGGGTTTCCGCAGACGATGGCCTGGCTGCATTCCTGTGCGTGTGATCACTTAATGCTGCTGGGCTTTTATTGCTCCTAATGACTCCTTGGACACCCACAACCCCGATTAGGTATATTTGCAATGTTGAATGCGGCATCCTTTTCTCACCGCCATTAAGGCTGGAAAAACACTAACTGATCGCATCTCCCTTCCAACACATGACAAGGGGAAAAAACTGGCAGTGCTAGGACTCAGAAGAAGGGGTCAGCCTTCAGAGCGGCGCGGAAAATCAGTGCATTTGGAGGTCATTTGCCCTGCTCATCCCAGGCTTTAACATACATCATTAGCAAGCAAGCTGCAATGGAAATTAAATACTAACAGAGAGCATGCTTACTGTGCTTTACTTCCATAGATTTCCAAGAACTGTGTATGGACAGGTAAGCACAATCTCCATTTGACTCAGAATGTGGCTCTGGGACACTCGGAGACTAAGTGGGCAATCCACAGCATTAGCGGCTATTACTACTATTTGTTTTCATATTGTATCATTGTCACCAGAGACGCATTGCTGGGTCAGTTCCCTAGTCACTGCACAGATACAAAACGAAATGGCAGTCCATGCACAAATGAGCTCATAGACCAAGTAATGACACATTTTAACGGCAAATGTATTCAGAAAAGCCTTTCGTCTTTCCCAGTTAGCCAGGAAATGAGGCTTTTTTTTCCCTCTGTCGAAGGCCTGGCTGGCCTCATCCTTCGTTTGAGCACAGCTGTAGCAAACAGCTCTCCCTGAGACTGACCGCAAAGGGTGCAACAAAAAAATGAACTTGGTGGCTCTGTTGAAACCCATTTCAGGGTGAAGACAAGCAGCAGAAAAGCATCACCCTGCAATGCTCCTCAGCACTATATTCTCTTTCTAGAAGCTAGCAGTGAAACACTTACTATGATTTAATACACAGATAA
Source organism: Dromaius novaehollandiae (assembly GCF_036370855.1). NCBI lineage: Eukaryota > Metazoa > Chordata > Aves > Casuariiformes > Dromaiidae > Dromaius > Dromaius novaehollandiae. The sequence goes on from NC_088101.1 coordinate 2,244,405, forward strand.
GCTCAGGCGCAGTGATCAATGTATGTTTGTATTGTGCCAACAAGTGAAACAAAAAAGAAAACCCAGGTGGCCTTGAAATGACAGTGTATGGGCTGGGGTGAGCTTTTAAATTCCTGCATAAAATACTTGAAATTGCGAACAAAATCGTGCCTAAAAATAGACCCATACAAGATATCTGATGGCATTGCTTCTATGTGAGTTCATGCACATTTGACAAACACAAGAATCACCAAGCAAACTATAGGTTTAATACAAGATGCTCACAGTCATTTAGTTTTTGTGACTGATCCAAGTTCAATTCTTACTCTGGAAGAGAAAACATTGACAGATCCCAGAGCAAAGCAATCGTTTCAATATAGTAAATTGAATCCAAACATGAAAATAAGATGGAAGACCTATTTTCCAGAGCTGTAGGCACACCTAATTAGAGCTTTCAGCTGCAAACTCCAGAGAATCTAAATGAATAGGGAATGACATATTACTAGAGGAAGCAAAATAATCTGAGCAGGAAGACAAGGCATAATTTTATTCTAACAGATTGCATAAAGATACATAAAGATTATACCTATAGTTAAATTATCTGAAATTCCACCAGGGTGATCAGAAATGTTTATAGCACACTGCTGTCCTCTCAGGCACTATAAAATCACAGTGTTGCTAAACAATATTATAACTTCCCATCTACAAGCCAGCTTGGTTGCACAGCTGTTTTCAAGCACTTGCAACCATATTAAACTATGATATGATACTCCTGCTGTATCTAACAGAGGAGAGCTGCAGACCTGCATGCAACCAATTAGTGTAGCAAAATGGTTTCCAGATCTGAGTTGCCATTATGTTTACCCACAGCTTAATGGGAATGCTATAAAATACTAAGGACCTATCGGTGGTATCACTGTACTTATCAAACTGGTTGTGACACAGCTCACTTCCAGGTGGCTTTCCTAAGAAACTGGGACCTGGTTCCTGTGAATGCAAATGGAGTGCTTGACTTAAGGTGTTCATAAAACACCTGACAAAGGAAACAAAAAAAATACTAACACTCTTTCTAACAGGTGGGAACAAGTATAGAGACACTAAGAGCCTGCCTACTAAGTACAGTACAGGATCACATTAGGGGTATGCAAACTAACGGCAAATAAGCCCACATGCCTTCACAGCAAAGTTTGGTGCCCGCTGGGGTGCCAGAAGCAGGATGGCCATGTCAAGACAGCACCAAACTGGGCCCTGTCAAGAAGTTTTATTAGAATGACACCCGATGTGGAAGGCGAGCTTGAGAGCTTCTTCATGGTGCTGCACTAGACAATGTAGCCTTCTCCTAAATAATTTGCCCAGTGGGAATAAAACCCAGAGCACTTCAATGCCTTTCAAACAAGAGTAGCCCTGTCATGATGACCAGCTTGCTTTTGACCAGCATTCTTCTCATCTTTATCCTGGTGTCCGTGTTTTTTGTCTGTCATCTCTATGCTTGCGCAGCAACATTTAAAGAAATTGGCTGTTTTGAACCAAGCATGCCAGAAGTGAGTAAGACCTGCAAAAATAAGCAGGCAGAGAGATGAGACCTCTCCTAAGAGACTTTTACTGAGGGCTGCAACGTGAGCTCAACCCTATGATTAGACACTGCAGGAGTGAGGCGTTTGCATTTCACTGAATGCAGAATGACTTGTGGGTTACTCTGTAAAACTTCAGAGGGCTACTGGAGGGTGGATACCTATGGCGGATGCCTTGACAGACCTCTCCCTCCTACTTTCCCAACCCCTAGATATGCCGTAAAGGCAATGGACAACTAACAACCAGGATAATGTTGATAATGTTTCAAGGTAAAGGTGGCAACATAGAGAACAACTAACATGAAATCAAACTGAAATATAAATCTGACAAGAAAAACATGGGCTAGACACTGATTTCTCCTGACAAGCAGCTAGAGCTCAAAGTGGATGGAGTATTGTCACACAAATAATTAAGAGGAAAGACATTAGCAATGGAAGGAGGAGAAAAGTGAGTAGATGGAGCTTTACTCCATTTTAGAACTGAAACGAGGGATGACCTAAATAAAAAGAAAAAAAAGGAAGGTAAATTAAGCTGAAGCCAAAGTCTAGGGAAGAAATGCTGACACTGATCTATAATTAATAGACTAATACTTTTTAAAGCCAAAAAGGACCATATAATCATCTAGTGTGATGTCCTGCATTAGAGCTGTGAGGAGGGCAGGATTTTCAGATTTTGACATTTGGCTTTTTTCCAGCTAAGACTTAAAGCTGACAATTTGAAAATATTCCATGAGTGAAAATGCTGAAAAAGTTGGTCTGAACTCAATAGTATGGAAGGAAAACCAGTAAATAATAAAATAGCAAAACCTAAATATTTGGTTTGATTCATCTGCAAAAAATAAAAGGTGGCATCATATGAGGTAACTTAAAATGCCTTTCAGAATGAAAAACTAACATTTTGTTTTGAAAGTATTAAAACCAAAAATTTAGCATTGTGGCAGATATTTTTTCTCTCAGAGATAATGTTTGTGAAATGAGCCTATTAGTAGAGCACTTTGATTTTTATCAGAATAAAATTTCTCACAAAGGAAGGTACTCCTCTGATTCTTCTAGGCCCACCTTTGTCCCACATAGTTCAGGTCAGACAATCCTGCCCTAATTTCATATCTTCTGGGTGTGCAAAAAGTATTTCAAAAAGACATCTGATTGGAGTAGAAAAGCTTCAAGGGATAAAGAATTCACCATATTCTCAACACAACACTACAAGATTCAGAATTGAGCTCTTAGGAAGCATTCCAGAGGACCAAACAGATCCCGAAAAGACTCACAAATAAGAGACAAAATTGTGTCCAGCCTTCTGCAGGCATTTTAAGGAAAAAAGAGACCTGGCAGAGGAGGTCTCTTGCAGAAAAAGGCAGGCCTTGTTGCAAAGATAGCACTCAATGCAATGATTTCTCCCAAGTGGTCGGAGACGGTAGACCGTGGTGAGGACTGCCAATGGAAATGGCTTTGCTGATGGTCGGGCTGCGCACTGTGTTGTTTCTAAGGTTATGCCATAATTACTCTGAGAATTTAGTACCAGGATGGTGCAGAATTCCTGGAGAGAGTGTTTTTTGTTTTTTGTTTTTTGTTTTTTTTCCCCCATTAGAAACTGGCAGCAATAACCTAGCTACAAGATTATGGATGTGGATGATGCATGCAGGTGCCTTCAAAGCCCTGAAGGAAGCAGAAGTGGCAGGCAGTGAAAAGCAGAGCCGAGCATCGAGACACCAAATGCCAGGCCATCTCAGGACCGCATAGCATGGATGGTATAGCTTGGGAAGAGGCATTCACAGTGGCAAAACTAAAAAAAGCTAACCTGTTTCACTTTATTCATAAACAAAGTAGGAGCGCCCACACCAGTGCTTACTGCGAGTCACAGGAGAGTAGGTGGGGGTGTTAACTCCTCATTCCCCTGGATGAGATCACAGTTACGCACCCGACTGTGCTCCTCACCTGCACGGGGCACAAGCATTGCAGAGGGTTTTCCATTGATTGTGGGGTGAGTATACCACCTATTAAAACTTTTTTTTTTTGCATTCAGCCACTTTTCTGAGCTGTTAAATGCAATACTAAAGTGCTCAGCCCACAAAGCTAGGAAATGCAAAAAAATGACATTTGCACATTGAGGAATCCAGAGGAGTGAAGGATCCTCTGGAGTTTCTCTGTTTTTGACCTGTTTTATAATTAAATGTGATATAAAATGTATTCTGGAGTAATTGCAATCAGGTTAGAAAATGTCAGTTGTTCACCTGTGCATCCTAAAGAAGTGCCTAGGTTGTGCTTTTAAAGCTACATGGAAAGAAACACAGCTAGAAACTTTTGAAATTCAAAATATTTAGCTGAATGACAAGAAAACTAATCTTTGGTTTATTATTAGACATGATAAAAGATTTCTGAACATCCTCGATGTTCATATTTTTCTTCTGCTCTTTTAATGCAGTGCTACTCTGAAAAATGACTTTGTCAAAAACATAGCTAAGCTTTTAGAAGTGAGAGTGGTTGTGGAGACACAACATAAAATGCCTTGAAGAGGTCTAATTTTTGGAGATGTGGGCTCTGTTCTTTCTGATTACTGCATTCTTTGAAAATGGCATCAAGTTTGATATCCGAAAAGTGGGGGGCTGAAAATCATTAGTCACCTCTGAAAAGCTGAGCCAACTTCGTCTTGCTCAATGCATCTGTCCTCTGAGCATAAGCAGCAAAAATCAGAGGGTTAGTTCAGTCTTGGAAATAAGTTTCACCGCTCCCATTAGCTCTAGAACATCAACAAACAATGTGAAAGTGCAGTCGAGGTGCTGTCTTTTTGTATAATTGTTATCTATTGAGCACAGTGCAAAATAGATGAGCTATTTATGCTCCTAAGCGTAAGAGGCTCCTGGTTCTGCCCTTAGCATCGGCTGAGATCCTGGCTATCGCCAGCAGAATTGATAAATTCCCAGCTGTTACGTCAGGGAAAAATTTGCTGACTGTGACAGCGGCAGAATAGATTTATCTTTGGACACACTAGCCATACTTAACCTGTGCAACCAGAAGCTCCCATGCTACCTCCCCAGAACAGCACAGATGGCGATATTCTCCCTTCCCAGCTCTGAATTTCATGGAGAGCAAGCAATAAAATGTGGTTGTCGAGGAAAGCAAGGTGGGGTGTCCCAGCCAAGCCTCCAACCTTAGGTTGAGGGGCCCAAAGTCCTAGAATGTGCTGCAGATTGCGTTCATGGGGCAATTAGAAGCAGTCAGTGAGACCTGCTGGAAATTCATTACTCATGGTGATGTGTGAAAAGGCACAAACAAATGATTCACTGGGAACAGACTGTTAGCAAGGCAAGCCGCTAAGGAGAAGGAAGCCTTTTACTTGTAAGTGGAGCACTTTTGATGCAGGATTAGTGAGATACAATAAACATAGCACTCTGGAATGATATTTTGACAGAGCTAATTTTTGGAACAGAATGACATGCTAAGTGGCATGTTTAAGAGAATGCTGGGCGAAATCAAATTTTGGCTGGATTAAAATGATGGCTTGAAATTATTTCAGGGGTTCTTATTGATTAGGAAATGTAATTTTATAGGACAATGTTGTGTATAATCAAAATACAGTCATAAAGAAAAGGGTCAGGATATGACTGAGAAATGGTCTTCTCTCTTTACAGTATTTAGTGAAGAAGACTAGAAATAGTAAAAATCAGCACCTTTTCCATAAGCACCTGCTACTACATTGCTTTAAGTTATCAAAATTAAGAGAAGTTAATTGAACCACTGAAAGCTGTATGTCTTCCCATATCCTGTGTACATTTCTCTTGATACAGCTATGGAATTTCATTCTACTATCTTAAATATTTTTCTTATTTCATTTAAGTAAGGAGGTGTTAAATTCTGTTCCCTCACATCTTGTACCGAACAGTCATGTGCTGAATGTATTTGGCTTAATTTTATTAATTTCAAAATAATTAAAGCCCCAAAATTTGGAAGACTTCCCAGGTTACAAATCTGTCTAATTGATGCCTCAGTGAAGAAGGCGGCTCTGGTTTGAAGGGACCCAGCGGGAACAGCACCCTATCGGATTCCTGTGCAACTTCTCTCTATAGTTGTTCTCGGCATAGCCAGAATTCCAGCTGGCATTTAATAGATAATATTCACTCACTGAGGAGAAGAAGGCCTATCTGCTTTGATGAGGGAGTCCTAGGGATTAAACCTTGGGGAAGATGAATGGGGGGGGGGGGAGGGAAACAAGGGCAGTGGTACCTGTTATTGGGTTCAAACCAAGGCAAAGAGATGGTTCAGACAGGCCTGGCGGATGAGCCCATTGCAGTAGGAAGCCATGAGTGGAAATATACTTGGCAAGATGTGTCTACACACAGTGGGACAACACTCCATAGTCTCCAGATCCTGACCTGCCTCTTAGCCTTAATCGCTAATACCCAAGTGCGCATGCTGGTTTATTTTCTGCCTTTCTGGGGCATTGCACAGTGCCCGGCCTGTTTATTTTTGTAAAATCTCAGTCTCTGTATTTATGAGACGTAGCTGAGGCTGATTGCTCCTCCACACATGATTATTGTAGCCTTGCTGTGCGGCACCAAGGAAATGGATAAAACAAAGTCTATGACGATGTTGCCCTGGAGGAGTGTTTGGGAATGCTGCTTTGTGTCATATCAAACAAGACACCCCGTGGATGAAAACAGAATGCTGTGAAATGCAAGCCCGCACTCATTGATCCATCACAGGCAAAGCAGAGTGTTTAACTAGCAGCCACTTACCTCAGCTCCCCAACAGCCTGGTTCAAATAATCATCTGCTAGTCCACATGATCACTATAGGTGCATTGAAAACTGCTTTGGTGGGGTCAAAAGTGTGCTGACCTGATTTCTCCGAAGAGTGTATTACACTCTATTGGTATGTATTACAACCACTATTGGTAATAGCAATAATACAAACAGCACCCAGGAGTCCCAGACCTTGTGGTGACAGCAGCTGAGCAATATAAGAGAGAGAGATGTCCCCCCTTTCAATCAAAAGAACTGGTGGCGTTTGCAGATTGTTAGGGAAAGAAAGGTCACAGAGTGAAAATGCTAGTAAAAATGAATTCTGAACTTTGAGAAATTGTTCATTTAGGTGGTTTCTATGCTGTTCCCTCAAGTAGTATGAAAACATCTCATTCAGTAAGATAAAAATGTTTCATTTTGATAATAGCTGAACTATATCATTTATTATCAAAATTATATGCTGGATACATGTAATAAAGGAGGTGTGTAAATTCAATATTATCATGCATATTTTAATATGCCATGCAAGCTGAAATGAGCAGAACTGTAAAAGTAGAAACAAAACACATTCACATTATTGAAATGAAACATTCATGCCTTATCAAAACAAAACAAGAAAATAGAAATGGTTCATTTAAACATTTCCCTGTCAAAAAACTAAGCTGAAATTGACATTCTCCCATGAAATGTTTTGATTTTAAAAATGCTTCTTTCTCTGATGGGAAAAAATGTTCTGTTAAAAAATTTCTGGTGTCTCTCATTGCCAGGTACACATAATGTGGCATTGATTACGATGTCTTCTAGGATGGAGATCACTGCTGATGGGGATGACTTATTCCAAGCCTCCATATTCCAGTTTAGGGATCCGGGCTGAGGTGCTAGCAGCGTCCCTGTGGGAGGTGACTCTCCAAATGATATGTCTGGACCAGTCCGGTTGTGCACCCAGCAGGTCCTCTGCAAATAACGCAAGAAAGCATTTGAGCATAATGCAATGGTAAATTAAAAGGACTGCAGGTGAAAACGTGTTAACTATTCTGAAACTACCTGTCACCAGTGAGCAGAATATTTTAATATCAGCTCCAAAACACATTGCTCTAGAGTTATGAGAAGGCTGGAAAGCCTCCTGCAAAGCCTTGGGTCCATTACTTTCTGTTCCTTGACTTGAAGGGACTTTGCACCCTGAGAAGACCAAATAAAAACAGGTGTGATTCGCAGTATTGGATGTTGCTGTCTACAAAGCCATCTGGAAGGCAGCTGGTGATGTCCAAGCACAAAGCAATGCAATGCAGAGCTCTGGGTGTCTCTAGGCTCCTGCGGGTGATGCAGCATGGAGATGAGAAACATAGCTCAGAAACGGAGGAGAGCCCAGCACCCAAAACCTCTGCTACAGCCATGCAGTTCCTGCTAGACGCAGTGCTCGTCTCTACTCAGCAACAGCAAAAGGAGGCTGAGTGAACTCAGGGTATTTGGACATGGCAAGTACTACTTAGGTGCCATCTCACAGCAAGGACTTTCCCTTCTTTTTGCCAGATCGGTCAGACAAATGGATGGCGGAGGGGGTGGGTGCACATGCAGAGCCTCACGTCCAGCCTGGGAAGACTCCCAGGGCCTTGCAGAGGCAGAGAGGTCTCTGCAAGGCGCTCCTCCACCAGAGGATGGGTACATGGTCAGCCCATCAGTTGGTGGCAGCTGCTGCTGCAAAGGAAAAGAGGATGAAACACAGCAGGTGAGCAGGGAATTTGGAAAGGCGAATGGCTCCTGCTCCGCAGGTCTCTCCTGTTCCCTCGGTGTGGAGCTCGCGGAGAGATGTCCAAAGCCAAAATGAGTCTCTCTCGGACTACATGCACCTGCAGGTGATGCCTAGTCACCTCCAGGTGGGAGTGGGGGACCACTCTGCTCGGCCCATCAACACAAGCTGATGCAGGACCTGGCAGTATCCCTGAATGAGTGGGGAAAAAGTCACCTTGCTTCCCTGAGGTGTACACTCCTCCCAAGTTCATCCCGAGAAACAAAGTCAACAGGATAAAAAGAAGGAGGCAGGCATCTGACAGCTCTTGGTATGAGCTCTATAAACTAGTTTATTTCACCTCACTTAGTGCACTTCAGGAAGTGGGAAGACCAATGTGCTTTTCTATCCCTCTGAGGGGGCTTGGTGCTATAATTAAGAGGGTATTATTGCTGAAGTCTAATTACATTCTTCAAAGTATACTGATAAGAGCACCCAAAGAACTGCTTTAAAACAACTTGCTTCCACCACTGGCTCTTTTATCCAAACTAAAACCAGCCAACAAACAAACAAATATTGCGAAAGCAGATCTTGCATGATAGCAGTTTTACTGCTAGTCCCATCAGGAAATGCTATGGGAGGGAGGAGCAAGGGGAGAACTATGGAGAATTATAGATGTGTTTTTGTACAGTTGAAGTTTCCTTTTTTTTTTTTTTTCCCACCTAAACAGCACTTTTCTTTTTAATAACAGCAGCTTACATTTGTCTAACACTCTCATTAAGGGCTAGCTGAACTCATTGCTTGCTAATGCAAAACATAGTCCTCTGATTACTACCACCAAGGTCTTCATTGATCCACCTTTTGTGTCCACTAGTGCAATCAGATCATAAGCTGTGTGAAGCAAGGGCAGCATGCCTCCTTCTTGTTGCATATGAAGACTTTACCCTCTGACCAAGGTTTCCAGATGCTGTCAGTCTGTAATAAATAATTTGCACAGCATTTGCCATCCAGCTGGATGCTGATCTCCATGTTCATTTGCTTGGACACGGATTCCTAGCATGTATTTTTCTCAGATGTACCCCAGGAGTGTATTGCAGTTTACCTTTTTTCCCCTTTTCTCTAATGAAATGTTTCTTTGACCTTTAAACACTAATGAAGGCAGATGACAATGTGCACAAAATGTTTGTCTTAATTGTTTTGGGTGATGTGGCTTCAGTGTGAAACTTCTTTTAGAAGCTTAATTACTCCCAGCGCTGCATTTACAGCAAAGGGAAGGTATCAAATGAGACAATGAAGGGAGTTCAGTGGTTTTGATCTTATTTTCTGAAATCTGGCGATCTCGCGCTCTCACCATTTATTAATACAGATCATTTCCTCCCATTTCTCACAATTGAATTGAGTCACTGTTTGCATGCTGATGGGGCAAGGAAGTGGGGAGCTGCATGCATTGCCATCTGATAATGGATGAGAGCTGTTAGTTCTGAGGCAGGAGGTTCCTCTGGAGGCCCTGTGATTTGCCAGAATATATTACATTTTTCCAAGATTATTGCACAGCAGATGATTAATATTGCATGCTCAAATAGCCTTTTCAAGGACTGAGTAGGGAGGGGGGAGACTAAGGGAGAGCCTCAGAAGACTAATTTTCTATCTGCATGTTGTGACAGAAATGCATAATTGCAAACAGCATTTTGTAACTTGCCAGAGTAAAAAAAAGGGAAGCCACTGTGCAATGTGGAGCTGGCACAATCAACAGAGCCCTTCTCCCTCTGAAATCAGTGTGGCTGCACTGGTTTGCATCAGCTGAGAATCTAGCCCAGAAGGCTTATTAGGGAGGTGAGGCAGAGGCATGCCACAGGCAGAGGAATAATTTTATGCTGAAGGGAGAGGTAGAGCCTCTGAATCAAGGTAGTTTCTGGTATGGGCTCTGCAGGAGCACACAACCAGAAGACAGATGCTACGAAAGTTAGGTACTGCCTATAATGCAATAGTGAAGGAGTGTGCTGTGTCTTGGTCTGAGCATGTGAGAGGAGGAACAGCTGGGCTTTGCCATGGGCTGTATGGTGTGGAAAAAGGGGTTAGGTTGGTTTAGCATGGCTGTGCAACTATGTTAAAGAACAGCCTAAGACCACATTAGCTTTTGTAGTCTGAAGAGAGGACTGCAAAGCGGAGGAAATACTACTGGAAATGCTTTGCTAGAGGTGAGTGGTTTGGTGCAACAGAGGACTGTGTGGATCACTTCTTGGCCCTTTCCTCTCCACTACAGCTAGGACCACTGTGTTTTGGGAGTGTTGGAAAGCAAGCTTGTGTAAATGCACCTAGGTGACTGGGTTTGGATAGAGCTTGAGCAGGCTCTGTGCTGTTTATAGCTCCAACACTGATGTTTTTGTAATGTGTCTCCTGCCTTTCACATGCAAGGACTCAAACCAAATTCAAAGGTGAGCCTAAATAACATGAGAAAATGTCTAAGCTGATCCTCTCCCCCCTTCTTTTGGCCTTTCCTGGAGCTGTGCTCTGAGCTCTTTTGGCTAGCTGCAAGTATCGTGACTCAAATCTGAAGAGTGTGTCCAAGCTGGAACTGCTTCCACCTCCTTCCACCCAACTGTTCTCCCAGCTGTGGTAGAAGCAGTGAGGCTGTGTTATTCCTGAAACGTGTGTTTTTGATGCTGCCTTGTCTTATCCACCATTTTCTACATGAATTTGGACTTTATTTTTTCCACTTACTTCTTAAGTGGGCATGCTATTCCAGCTGAGGTTCCCTCTTGGAAAAGATTGCCAATATTGTCTGAACTGCGATAAGCTGACAAGGTGTGCTATAAGTAAATACAAGGGCTGCATGCTACATGTAGTGTGCTTAAGCGATCAGCCAAAATCTGGGCAATATAAGCTGCTGCGTGCATCTCTGAGCACCACGTTTAAGACGTATGTCTTTATCAATATGTGCCACTCCTTTAGCAATTCTACCCTATACAGAAAGAGTCTGGTAAAGTGGGTCTCTTCCCTAGCACTGAAATTCGTATTTGTCCAAGCAGCAGTATCTGTCCTTCACCTGTGCCCCCAGCACTGAGCTGAGCATAAGGCTAAGGAAAGTAGATCAATTTTTACACTTCTTGCCTGGCTTTTCAGCTCTAGGTTAAAGAAAGACTGCGTTCACTCTTGGCTAGGCAAGTAGATTCCTATTAGGACTTTTGCTTATGCAATTTTGCATCATTGTGCCCTAGTTAGTGAATGTAAGACATTCTCCAGTGGTTTGCCCAAGTCTGATCTATCTGCACCCAGGCATCTTTAGGATAGGTTGCCTAATACATATAAAGATGCTCAAATACATGTTGTCAACCAAATGTAGTGAGGTCAATGTATTTGTAAGGAGATTCTCAGTGAGTTTTTCTTTAATTAAAGCTTTCTTTAAAATATTGGGGATCCAATTTTATCGCTGAACTACTGGTCTGGAAATCCATCTTCTTATACTTGATGCTTAGATTATTTGCCTGCTTATTCTCCCAGGCAGGATACAGAAATCTTTTAAATCAATATGAAGAAGGCCTGGGAAAAAATACAGAGGTAGAATATGATGAGTGAACAGTGAAAGTTAGTGGAGAAACCCATTTACCCTTGCACCCTTGACTTCCTGATGGAGCATTTCCATGTAGCTAATTTTGGAAAGAAGTCTCTGTTTAAGACCTGAAATCCATATGCGTAAATCAATCACTCAGACTGTTGTGTTACATCAGGGATAGGGCTGTAATCCAGGAGCAATGTTGTCTTACTTCCTTGCCATCAATTATCTGGCAAATATTTGGGAACAGCAAACACTTTCAAGAGAAGTTAGATCTGTGAATGGGAGTGGAAAAAGGTCATGTTCCACACAATTTATCTGCAGGAAATAATTAAGCTGCTACTTAAAACCACTCCTGAATCTGGCCCCTTGTTTTCAAAACTATTCATTCTTTCTAATGCAACAGAGCAATGCTTATTTGAAGAAATAAAATAAAGAGCTGCTACAGTACAACAGAATGCAGATAATTTAAACATGGAAACTCGGAGATGTCATGGGAGATATACAAAGGCATCCCTTTGTTCTGTTGTTCTTCTCCCCATTGTGGAAACAAGCTTGGCCTTAATAGCAAACGTGTTAATTCAGTTTTTAAGTTAGCTGTTTGAGAGGGCTTTTGCATTGCTGGGTGGCTGCCTCAAAACCACGAATAATTCAAAGAGATCTTAAAAATAAAGGGGGGTGGAGGGAGCCATAACAAGAATTCCACAGTGGGTCCGTTTCATGTAAATCAATAAACAGGCTTCGTTAGTGCTTGATCATTGATAGCATATGCATGAGGGAGGAGAGCAGGTCCTCTTCCAATTGACGCTAGCAAACTGTTTGTGAGCGGTACGCATCCTTTTGTACCATATTTACATAGCTTAATGGAGTTTTAAAAGGTCAAAATCCAAGCAGCAGACACTTTGAAACTGAGAACTACATGCAACTGTGTTGCTGCCTCCTTAATTGTGCCTTCAAAGTCTTTTTTTGCTGAGAGGCTTTCACAGCTGAGCAAAACTTCCCTTTATAAAACTTTCACATTGCAGTGGGGACAAAGGACACTGCAACATATCTGGCAAGGATGGTCTTAAACTTGGAGGTGTGAGTAAATGTTTGTCATAGCAGTACTACTGAAGTTGAATAGCATTTGAGCTATAGAAAAAGAGGGTGAGGGCTGGTCCTGGCACATAATTAAAAACTAAAGTTTGGTTTTCATTATTATTATTTTTTGGAGCCCTAAAGCAAGCTTTGCTTGCTGGTTATGTTCAGAGTTGGCTGAAGTGTACCTTGCCATGTTCTAGACCATGATTTCGAAAGTCCCTATTCTTTTTCCTGAAGGAAGTGTGAAATTCTGCTTTTTCTTCCTTTTTCTTTTTTAAACCACTTATTCCTTTTAATCTCAGCACTTGTCCCTTGCTTTCTGCAATGTTAACATGTGCATGAGCACCACTATGTAATGGGGAGTAGACCCATGCTTCCAGATTGTGATCAGTGTGTTGCCAACCATAAGACCTGTAACAAGACCTCAGGCTGTCACCTCTGGAGTAAAAGGTTCAAGCTACATAATTGCCAGAGAGCAACACAGCCACTCATACTGTATTATGGTATAAACGCACAACTGTTCTAAAGACCAGGTATTCACTGTTAGCTGTGACTGATCAGGCCATCCTAGGGTTCAGTGCATGTTGTCTTTTTAACTCTAATCATGGAATACCTTGTCTCTAGATGGATAATAACACCTGGCATGGAGGGCACTGCATAAAGCAAAAACCCAGAAGAGCTCAGTTCAGCCCTGTTGCAGTTCTTTGCTCCTTACTTAAGTGCTTCCCACCTAGGGCTCAGAGGTGACCTTGAATATTATCTACAAAATGTGCTGGCATAGAGTTTCTGCTGGTGTAAATTAAAATAGGTGTACGGATTTCAATACCTCTGGATGAGTTTACCTCAGCTGAAGAGCTATTTCTCTGGGCCTGGACCATTCAGAGTATGACCAAGTAATGCATCAGCATCTCATATAGATAGGACCTTGGCCCGTATTTGTTAATGCTAATAATCATTAGCCCTGAAGTTAATTCACTTCAGCACAAGCCATGCATGCACTTTACTGTCAGATCAAAGTAGTCTGCCATGAATTTGCCCATTTAGACTCTGCTGTCCACAAATTGACAGACCAATCTTCATGACTCAATGTGCAGGAGACCATCTCTGGAGGTGGGTTTGGTGCGCTCCAGAGAACGTGATGTACTGAGTGGGGCTGAAAGCCTTCAGCAACGTTTGGAAGGTGTTTCTAGGAACTTGTGAACTGAACCACTGAGAAGAAAGCAAAGGGACTAACTGTTGTAGTGGTTGCTACAGCCTAACAGGCTGCATTTAAGGCCTTGGGAAGTTCATGAACCAGATAAACATACAGGTTTGTTGAAAATGCATTACCTACAGTTAATCTTCTGCCTATCCAAAAATATGCTGCTACACCAAGTCAGACAAACCACAGTGTAATTCCACTAGGTCTAATAGGGAGATGCAGTGGTGGACAGGATCTACTGCTCCTTTCCCTCCCCATATCACAACACTTCCTCCCGCTTCAGCAGCTCCCATGTATTCCTGCCATGGTCAGAGCAAAGGTTGCACATAAGCAGCTGGTGTTAGTCTTTTGCTACCAACCTGTTATTCAAGCAGAAATGAAAACATATGCATTTATTACCAGCTTTGTATCACTTGTTGCTTTTTGTTAGTAAATTTCAATTATTTATAATATCTGATCACTTAGGTCACTGACAAATCAACAGCTCACTTCAGCTCTAGTGTTTTGATCATGTCATTTTGTTAACTGAGTGAGCGAAAGGCAGCTTTGCTCTGGTTCAGAAAATAGAGGGTGGCTCCTCAACTTAGGCTTTTGACAAATTATTCACAAGTTATATAAAGGGTCTCTTGGATCCCTTAAATTTCCGAATGGCTGCAATGCAGAAAATGGGCTCCTCCAAGTGCTTCTCTATGTGGGGAGGGAGGGACCAGATGGGGAATAACTCACTGGAGAATGAAATGTATTTGCAACATGTCTCAAGGGGCTACATAGGAATAACCATCCTGCTTAATCTCATCATGCTGTCGGAGAGGTATATGGCTTCCCAGCAGAACTCATTGCAAATTTGCTATCTCGGGGCTCAGCCACACAACCCAGATAATGTGGCTTATCAAGATACTGTGAGTCAGCCAAGGTGCAGTAGCTGTCCAAGTAACACCCTTAGACCCTGCCAAAAGCAAGGGAGAGCAACTTAATTTAATTCTCATCCCTCACAGGCTAAGTGAAGTCATTCTATTACATTTGTCATCAGTTTAAAAATGTGCACACACAGTTCTTCCTGCAGCTCTGACTGTACATGGTGTCCTGTAAAGGGGTGGTAACTTGAACTCTAGATTACATCCTCTGAAACGTCTCTTTGAGGCATATTCCACAAACAGTCTTCACAAGGAAGATTGCTGTGTGCCAGTTGAATGTATTACATTATAACCTTCTGCTCCAAGTAAATAAAATGTATTCAGAGCATCTCTCTCTTTCTCTGGGAAGTGGTGAACAGGCCTCTTACCCAAGCTTACATCATGATCCAGGTGTTGTACCATATCAATATCCATTAAATGTGTTGCTGACTTATATCATGGCGTCTTACTGTGGAGGCAGAACACAGCTAGCAAAAAAGAGTACCACCATATGGATGTGGATTTATGGTTGTTGCTGGCTTTTTTTAAAGCCTAGATTAAATGGATGCAAGGGGTGACCAAGGAGGATAACAGGAGAAAGTGGGTCTTTGGGGTCCTCAGTTGCCCACCTCTTGTTCATTCACACCTTCTTACTAATGGCTACGTAGTGCTGGAGGTCCTAAAGGAAGCTGCAGCACTGTACGGACATCAGGAAAGTGCCGTGTCTTCCCGCAGCCTCGTGTCCTGTTCCTGGCCTGTGGTCCTTCTCTGGGGCATGACTTCTGTGGTAAGAGGAGCTCAGCCCCCACCACCTTGACACTTCTCCTCCTCCATGCAACCACAGGAAAACTCCAGCTGTAGCTTCCTCTTCTTCATGTGTAGTGAAATGCATGTCCTCAAATCTCCTTTCAGCAACCTCTTGGAGACCCTCAAATGCTGAAGCTCCAGAGCTTCTTAATAGAGACTTCTGCTTCAATATCATCCCTATTTTGACACACAAAATTTCAGGTTCTTGCTATCATCTTGCTGTGGTTGTGCCATGCCATCATATCTGACAGGAGATGGCATGCTTCCTTCTGAAGATTGCATTTAATCTACTTAGGAAAGGTATATTCTCTCATCTATAAAGCTGCACTCTGTGACCAGAGCTCTTCAGAAAGTGTTGTTTTTTAATCAGGGTTTTGCTCCAAGGACAGGAGGGACTTAGAGCGAATGCTCTACTGCTCCAAGATGTTTCAGTGCTCTGAAATGAAAGCAGTGGTTCTGAGTTATCTTTGCAGGATTCCAGTTTTATGCTGATATCGATGGAGGTACACAGGACTACCTCCTGTAATGCAGTAGTGAATCATCTCAGCAGAAACTCAGTGTCTCCTAGGTTTGTAGCATCCACCTCTGCAATGCCCTGTGGAATACATTGCTGATATAACTGTGGGTGCCATTGCTGGTTTGAATTATTTTTCAGAACTGCATGAGGAAGAACTCCCTCGGACTCCTTCTGGGATATCAGAAAAGTGCAAGAGTAAAGGTGCAGCATTGTTCTCATTTATTTTTAATCTTTGTCGGTGATTTATTATCTGAGACCCTGGATTCTCCCCTGAGACCTGGGGTTCTGTGCCGTGTGTATGCAAAATTGCCATTTATTCTTTTAGGCTGAGAGATCTGATCTTACAATATCTGATGTTATAGCAAAGTTCTTGCAGGCTCAGGGAGTTTGTTAAATGGAAATTATGAGAATTTGGCTTTCTGTGGAGAAAATGTCAGGAACATCTTAAAGTCTTTGTTTTGTAAGTGCCTTATTTTTATCAATGCCTGTTGAAAACTATGTAATGGTTTCATATTCTGAATATTGTTTTTGGTCTGCAAAGGTTGAGGGAGCGATCAGGAGTTATCACATTGCCGGAGGGTATTAAAAACATAAAGGGTGATGAGAAGGGCTCAGTGTAACTACTAGCAGCATATAAAAATGAATAATGTGCAGCTTAACAGTTTTGATGCCATTTCCATTAGCCTTATCTAGGAAAGCTACAGCAACTTCCTGCCCTGCCAGTTAGTGCTGTCATGCAAGGCTCTCATCTCCTCGAGGTTACTGTGATTTGTCCTCTGGGCTTGTCCAGCCTTTAGCCAGTGTCCCCAGCCTTTTCCAGAGTAGGCAGTCTTCGATAAAACAGTGGGGGAGGAAAAAGAAAGACCAAAATATCCCCCCCAAAAAAGTGTAGGAAAACTATAGGACTTCCCTGTGCAGTGATTCTGCCCATCCTGAGAAATAAGAAAGTTTGTTTAGGTGTACTGTGTGGCTTATTTATAGGCTCTACTCATATAATATTATAGGATCTGCTCATAAAATTATATATATATAAAATAGATATATGGCCGATATATATATATCATATATATAATTATAGGCTCTGCTTATATAAAGTCCAGTCCAGGAAGCATTTGATCTAAGTCTCAGCCTCCAATCAACAGAAGTAGAGGAAACTTCAGTGCAAAATGGTTTTCAAATCCAGCCCAGTACTGCTTGACAGATCACCAGGAGTAGCTCAACTGCATTACAAACCTATAGCAAAAGTGACTAGTGATAGATTTGCCCAAATGGTGCACAAATGATGATTGTGGTGCATATGATATCTCCAGGTAAGTATTCTTGGAACTGGCCAATCTGAAAACACATACAAGCAGTTTCTGGTTAAATCTTCACACTAAAATTTTATTTAGGCATCTGCTTTCAATATGTGTCTGATAAAATGGTCCACAGAGCCTAAGTGGATGGCACAAAGCATCGCTGTTCTTGTTATTTAGCTTGCAGAGAGATACAGGAAGGTTACTGAAAATGAAGTCAAGCTAAATCAGCCAAGGAGCTGGGATCAACAGTGTTGTGTATTTTAAAATCCAAATTAACCTACTGAAAATGTAAGCAGAGAAGGCAGTGGTCTTGCCTGTTAGTTCAGTTCCTCTGGTTATGATGAGATACCATTTAAACCCCTTATCGCATTGAATATCTTAATTAAAAAAAAAAAAAACTCAAAAGCCAAGCTCTAAATGAAACGCAGGTGTTGTATTGGGAAGTGTTAAACCTTAGCAGAGATGGCACAGATATATAAGGTGGGGTTTACTTTACCTAGATGTAGATACCTACAGTGACAACAGTCTTAGTGTGCTAGCTGGAGCCATATAGTGTATCTTAGTATGATTTGTTGCAGTGGGAAAAATAAAAATGACCTCTCCCCCAAGTAAAAAACTGAAATGGGTTTTAATCATGAGCTATAGTTTTGGGTTTTATGGTCTTAGGAGTTTTTGAAGGAGTCTGGTTTGTCTTTTAAACAACTAATGCTGGCAATACTCTGAAACAAAAAGGAGTATAGCCCTGACTATTTCCACCTCTGAGTCAAGCAAGAGGCAAATTTTAACTGAACTGTTGAAATTAATCTAGATTTTCAAAAAAAATCTTTCACTTTGAATAATGTATTTGCTGCTAGCACCCATGGTGGGTTTTTGTTTCAACGCATAGATATCACTTTTTTGACCTGAGAGTTCCATTGAAGTCTTCAGTTTCAATTTGGCCGTCTTCATGTCTGCATTGAGGAAGGCACATAATGGTGAAAACAGGCTTTACAAAACCTCTCAGTCTTGGTTTTCTGCCCATCAATACTCTAGAGGACTTGGCTATATGAATGTATATGTTCCGAAACATCAGAGATGAAGAGAAATGGAAATCACCGCTACATTTATAGCAGGTTTTCCCTCTCTTTAAGATTGCTTCTGTAACATGATTTCTATTTGTTACCATACCCAGTCAGTATGTATTGGCTCTGCCTATAGCCTATCTGGACTGGCAGGCCTGAGGAAGGCCTCAAACACAGGGGCTCCCAAGGCTCAGCTTCTTGAATCCACAGTGAGTCGAATTTGATGGATCACAGGCCTCATATGCTTTTGCAAATAGTAGCAGCAGGGCCCTTCTAAGAGCATCTCCAGGCTAATACACACCTGACCCAACAGTGGTTGTGTGTCCTCTAAGGGTAAATGGCCAGGCCCATCTACATGGCAGGTCCTCAAGCCCTTGGGGCATAGCTTGGTTTCTCCCTTGGATGAAAGATGTTGGAACCAACCTAGATGTTGGTTCCTAACACTTTGGTAGAGTAGGGAGTTTTTATTGTGCTCCAGAGCCCAGAAGTAGCCTAGTCAGCACACTGTCTACCTTGTCTTTGCTAGATGGAGGCTAGGGGTGTATGCAGTGTCATCCAGTGTGGAGTCTCAGGACTGAATGTAAAACTCATAGAAAGAGTTATCCTCCCAGCCTTAAAAACTGAACTTTGTGTGACTGATCCCTTCCCTCCCCGAGGCCAGGGATGGGACAGTATTCCCCAATACAGGTTAAAAAAAAAAAAAAAATCAGGTGAGCAAATATAGACCTAAGTGACAGAGGAAATTATTCTGCTGAAGTACAGAAACATTTCATCCTGAAATAACCAGTTGCGTTCCACACCACCTCTGCTGCAGCGCACTGCAGCAGCGGTGCTATTGTAAGATATGCAAGTTAGGATTCGCATGATAGATACCTCAGGTCACTGCTGCAGAATTACCTATTGCAAGGATAGAGTCAACATTTCTCCTGGGCAGTTATTCTAGACCAGACTCATCCACTAGGATGCTTCAATTTCTACGTGGATCTTTCTTGTGGATCTTGTGGCAAAATTGACAAAAAGCATTCACTATGTGTGTGTGAGAGGGTGGTAGGTGACATTGCTTATAAGACAAGGAACAGAAAGGCGCATATAAACACTGAAGGCTTAAAGGTTTTTTTTTTTTTTTTTTACACGGGAAAGAAGGAATTTGGTTATATTCTGTCAAACTTCTAAACTGAAAGAGGCTTTCCTTTCTAATTTTTTTGATCTTCCAAACTTTAAGTTTATCAACATGTTGAAAAAAGAAGGCTTTCAGCAGCTTAAAGGCTGAGAATGCTTTCGTTGACATCAATGGGAGATTCACTATTAATTTTAGCGGGGGTGAGGGTTAGCAATACTTGCTAGTCGACATCAGACAGGAAGCTCAGTGCCTCTACACACTTGCTCATCTGTTGACAATTCAAGAATATTTTACTATCTTTAAATAGATCATAGATGTGTGTCTAGAAGTTGCTTTCTAAAACGGCTCTGCAAAATTTCCTCAGCCACTGTTCTCTCTTCATTTCCTCGCTTGAACATTATGGTGTCCTCATCAATTTTGTTTTTATCCATTTGTCCCCAGCCTTCACACATGTACTGCTTATGACAAAGGTCTCCGATCCTCCTTGCTCCAGCTCTTTAAGCCATAGAAATGCTGAGCAGAAGGGACCTCTGGAGGTTATCCAGTCTAATCTCTCACTCAGTCTCTCCTTAAGCAATATTTGCACAAGAACCTTAGGAACATCAATCTTCTTTTCCAAGTGACTGTGTCTGCTGAAAAATTCAAGATATCTGCAGCCATGTGCTCACTAGGGTAGGTTGACCAGCCTTTTGCCTGGCCATGACCACCTCTTTTCTCTCTCCACTGATTTGGCCAACTTTTTCCTCAGTAAATAAAATGATTGTTATCATGGTACTTTTTTAAAGCAGGGTCTCTTCAAAAAAAATATAGCTCCTTCTGTCTGTCTTGTGCAAGTTAATATTTTTCTCCTTTAGCTTCGTGCAGAACAATTGTTTTGGCCTGGGCACAAGCCTATAGGGCACATGTGGAAGAGCAGGCTAGCCAAGCACCAGGAATCAAATGTGCCTCTCTTATGTGCAAGGTAGGGAGCAGTGCTTCATTTACATTAACGTTGGAGTGCTCTACAACCAAACTTAAGCTCATTCTAGTCATGCAATATCTCTTCTTCTAGTAGCATGTACCACCTCCGAGATAGCAACAGCACTGCCTAGCGATTATGAGCATAGATACGGAATAGGCTAGCTTGATATCCGAGACGGGTAAAAAGCACAAGAGTTTTCCTTGACTTGAAATGGCTGCCTCTTCCCATTACTGGTGAGAAAAAAGCCGGGGAGATCATATGGTGGCATGTGGGAGGCAGAGGACCACATGAATAAATGTGCTTGCCACAGCTGATGACTGCGGCTGAGTCGCTCAGACGCCAGATGAGCGCTGCTGAAACGAGGGCTTTGAGATGCAGTGGGGATGTGGCAAAAGGTGGGGTGGACAAAGTGTACTAGGATGAGGAAGGCACATCTAAGAGGTGGCTGAGAAAGGGGTTCTGTGGGGTCACAGAGATGCTGAAAGGATGCAAGGCGGCTGTAGGTGTTACAGGGGAAGATGGAGGTGGGAAGATCTGCAGGAGGTGCACGTTCTCCCTCACAGTGATACGAGAGTTTTCTGAGCAGGAAAAACTTGATTACTGACATGAGGAATCAAGTCTGAGTTCAGCAGCTACCTGACTACATACAGCTTTTCTCCTCCCTCCAAATCCCCAGCAGAAAAGAGGTCTCCTCTGTCAAGACACTGTGGTGCTGCTGGGCTTCCAGACAGAGAACGACAGCCAAGACAGAAGCAGAAACATTCATTAGGATAACTGTTTTAGCTTTTTGGACAGTTAGCCTCATAATTATGCCACTTATTTATTGTAATAGCCCAAATACATTTTAGTGACTCTAATAGATGCTATACAAGGAAATTAATGACTGTAAATTATTTTAGAAACACCCTTCAAAGGTGATCTTTTTAAATAATAATGCAGAACTCTGTTGGGTGTTTAAAAAAGTTAGACTGCTGTCTCAGGGCACCCTGCTACCCAGGCAAGCTGACTGCTGTTATAAAGCCATCGTTGCTTCTCAGAAAAAAAGTTAAACATGCATGGGGGGGGTGGAGGGGAGATTTTGCCCTGAGTCTGGGAGAAGGAGCCTGGAGGTGCAAGCAATGCCGAAAGAGCTGTGCTCTTCAGCTCCGTAGCGAGTGGTGCACATCGGTGTAGGCTGTACTGGTGCTTTCCTTCCATCAGTGGTGTGGCAATGTGTTGCCTGTCTCTGCCCTGGCTGGGCTTGTGTCCTGCCTCTTTGTCAAGTGTAGACGGTCCCTTTTCTTATAGCATAAAGTGGCAGGGCTATTTATGATCTGCTCCGCACAGGCTGTCAGAGGCGGTTAAGATACCTTCGCTCAAGGAAGCCGTACTTATTCCCTTGTTATAAAACAAAGGTCTATTGGACTGAAAATACCTCTGTTCCTAGACAAACTGAACGAGGGAGAGAGCTCTGTATAACAGGCTGGAAGCAAGAAGGGCTATTGCCAAAGCACAGGTGACAGGGACTAGATTTGTGTACATAAAGAAAGCAGCATCTCTCTCTGGGTTGCAGCTGTCTGATCCAAGGCCCAGTTTGGTGCAGTGCAGCTGTGTGACCTTACTCAGTTTTAATGACAACTTTCCCAGTAAGGTGGGAGAAAGTCCAGGACCTAAAGCCATGCAAGATGAGGAAAGCTTGAAACCGCAGAAATGTAATTTCTGGGTGTAATTTGCAAAAGCTAAGTCTTTTGTATTCTTTTCTCAGTGGGACCTGGGCTCAGCTCTTGGGCAGGGCTGCAGTCCTAGCTTGCCGAGCCTATGCTAGACATGGAGCAGTGGTATAGCTTAGGCAGTCACTCCATTCCCTACCCCGCTGTCCTGGGAGTATTTTGCAGTCAAATCGGTTCCCTTATCCAGCTCTGCCCAAAAGCTCATGCTGACACAGAGGACAAAGCCAGCAGTCTGGCAGCACCTGTTTAATGCTGAAATGCCAAGCAAACCTGTAGCAACTTTGCAGAGCCAGAGGTTGCTCTGGGCAGGGATGCAGCTGAGACACGCTGGTTGTGCCTGCTCTGTGTGCTGGCCAAGACCAGGACTGGGATTTGTGAATCCTGCTCCAGTGGCTATGCTGATCCTCAAGCTTTACTTCCCAGCAAGCAAGAAGTGACTGTTTGCATTGATTTGTATGGAACAACCTGGCTTCTGGGCAGCTGTATGCATAAAGCTGAAATATTTAATATCTCCATTAATTGTCTTTATAGCAAAGGGGTAGGATGGAGCACACCTTTATAGACGTCTCTGTTCTGTGATGCCATGCTCTATTTTTTAAAGAAGGACAGGCTGTTCTGTTCCACAAACCAGCGTCTACTGAATGTGATGAACCAGCTAGGTACTTAAAATTAAGTGTGTATGCTTGCCTAATGGTGGCTAACCTAATGGACTGAAAACTGTGTAAACCTGACAAATCAAATAAAAGAAAGATAATTATACCTTCTGTAGCAGGCATTTTTAGAACATGAACAACGCGTGTTCAGGGAGAGTAAAGCTTCATTGAAACCACAGGGGAAATAATGGCACCTAGTATTTGTGGGGCTGTAACAAAATATTGTTTACAGATCTCCACCAGTTGTGAAATTATCTATACTGAAGAAACTGGATGTACTCTAAACCAAAGATTGAAGGAGCATAAAACATGTAATATTGTAGTTACAAGGCACATAAAATCTTATTGGATCTGTGATAAATATTTGTGCCTGAGCAATTTTACTATTTTACAAACTGCTTTCCCTGGGGAATGGTTAAAGACTACAAGGACACCTTATTTATCAGTTTTAAAGTCTAGCAGCTCCCAAGACCTATGATGAGAGTGTAGTGTACCTGTTCTCAAAAGTATCCATTTAATTGTTTAGTTTTGTATTGGGAACATTCTTTTTTTGATTAAAGCTGCTATCAGTAGATAGATGTACCATCTCATGGGCTGCATAAATAAAGACAGAATAGGTCCCTAAAGTGATGCTGTTTTGAAATTGAAGCCATATTTTAAAGAAAACTCCCTATGGGGGTTGGGGAGCCCACAATGCAGAGTTTAATGGAAACAAATACTGCTTTCAGCTGCAGTACAGTTCTTTTGTTGTTCAGTTGTCCAGAGGACTTGAAATAGGCTCCGGTATTCATTTAAAAAGTGTTTAAATACCTAAAGATGCAGGCACATAGCTTGTGAAATTGGGGGCAGGGTGTTTGAAGCTAGGGCTAAGCCTCCCTGAATGTCAATGAAATGTTTTGCCTGATATATTTTTAAACTCCTTGAGGAACACATCTAGAGAACTTCTTTTTTAAAAAAAAAAAAAAAAAAAAAAATCTGGCCTTTTATGCATTTACACCGCTAGCGTCCTGGCTCTTTCTCACTGATTATTCCTGGTTTGGCCTTCTCTACGCCAGGCCCCCCAAAGGAAGTTTATATCCCCACCTTTCTTCACATGTGGAAGGAATACATAATTTTTGAAACCAAAATCTTCTCTGTATAATTTTTTTCTTCCACTACTTTCTTTTAAATCTCAAGCTTGCTTCTAGCCCATTTCTCCAAAAGCAGAACTTAACCTTCATCTTTTTCTAATAGCATCTTATCTGCTAACTTCCTTTTTGTTCACTAACTAGTGTGGAGGTTTATCTCTTATTCTTGGAAACAAGTATTTTGATGGTTCCACATAGAGGTGCTTGCTAATTACCTTTCGGGTCAAATGGTCTTAGGATAGGTTTTGTGTGTTGGCATTTGGAGCTGCTCAGCACTTTGCCAACTTAGATATTGTCAGGTGAATTTATAGTCTCATGATAATGTTCTGCCAACATTGCTGTCAAATAGCTGCAAAAGCTGGGCAGAGGGGGAGAGGCAAATTGCCATGGAGCACTTAGAGGCAGTCCAGACATGGTGTATGTGGCAGCCCACGCACGTTACTGCCTGTACCCTGACTCCCTGGCATTGTTTTGGGCTTCTAGCACAACGTTGTGTTAGAATAAGTGCCATCACATGAATACTCTGTATCTCAGAATTCAACTGAAATCAGATAACAAGCAACATAGCCCTGACCAAAATCATTAGCGGCAAACAGTTCTTTTGACTATATGTATATATATATGTGTGTGTATAAATATATGTACACATACACACACACACACAAATATATACATATATAGCTTTTAGAGGCACTGAGGCACACAGTCCTACTGAGGCGGTTTTTGTGCATCTGCTGCAGCCACACAACGTGGACAGTCCAAACGTATTTGAAGAGTTAAATGCCAAGGAGGGCACTAAGTGCCCTGTAGCTGTAAATAACTTCATGGAATTCTATCTGCTTAAGGATCCTTAATGGGCTGATCGCTTCCTATTAGTTATCCGGTCAGTGCTGAAATTAAAGTCTTGCAGCCTGCTGGGACAACTCTTGCAACCACATGAGCTTGCAGGCAATTTGGCCACTGGGCTACGGTTGTGTGAACTATAGGCAATTCACAGAGGCAGAGTGGTAAATTCAATTACCAGCCCTCTCATCCACTGCATTTCTGGAACAGTGACTTAAATTGACAAACAAAGGCATTCATGGGTAAAGTTGAAAGTCTGGACTGAGTGATCTGGCTTGCAGCAAATACCATTGCTTTTACTTTGATGTTGTGCATTGTAACGCCGTGAGTTAAAATTGGATATTTATTTTCTATTCATATTGACATGCATTCAGGGAAAGCCCTTGCCTCTAGTCACTCTCAACAGATTTTAGAGTAGTAATTTTGCTGCTATCTTCATAACCAGAAAGAAAAAAAAAGATAAACAGGAGATGTCTGATCGCATCCAGCAATGGTTGTCATTCCACCTTTCCTGGCTTTTAGTGTCCTGGGGGAATGGCAAGTGTATCTTGCAGTAAGTCCTGAAAGTCATCAGTCCCTAGTCATTATGGAGCAATGTGAAAAACCTGAAGACTGTTCTGTGCTGGTAGGCCATGCCCACTCAGCAACTGGCATTGAGACTGGACACTTCTAAAAAATGTGGTCTATGTAGGGAAGTGGTGTCCTGAGTCAACCCTTCTGAAGCTGTTGAAGGGTTTGCGCTAACATAAAATCCATCCATTCTGTCCACAAACTGATCGGCAACTGGTATGTATTGCAGTCTTTATGTTGTGTTCTTCAGTGGGTTCCTGTCTTAAAAGTTCTTTAAGCATAGCTCTGACCTAAAGCATTCCAAAGTCTAGCTTGGCTCTGGTTAAAGTGCATGATGGTAGCAGAGCCCGCCTGGATCATGTGAGTATGCAGTTCTGAATCAAGCCACCTGGGCTTGCCCATGTCTGAGGGTGTGCTAATAACCTACGCTAGGGAAGGCTGGATGAATGGGCCATTGTCTGTTCCATCCCTGTTAATTTGTGATGGATGATAGGTTTTTTGTATGGTTTATTGAATATTAAAACATGTTCTGAAGGTTAGGTGGTGGGTCAGCAGGGAGGAAGTCAGCCTGCTCTCTCTGTGTCAGGGACTTCTCTTGTTCCAGTTCACTTTAATAAAATGCAGCCACAAAGTGTGTGGTGGTGCTCTGAGTGCTGGGAGGAAAAGGTGCTGTTCCCTCTGCGCAGGGGACTGCTGTATTCTGTTATGCAGGAAGGCTTCCATTTTTTGCTTTTTCAACCCAAAACACCTTCTGTATGCCAAAGACTTATCACTTGCAACAGCTGGCAACTGGGAAGCGCTTACCCATATTTCCTAAAGGAAGGTACATCACAGTGCTTTCAAGTGACTGTGCCAAGGTCATGAGGGAATTCTCTGGGAAGCAAAGAGATAAAGGTCATACTGCCTTCCTACATTTCAATCAACAGAAGCAGGTAGCAGGTTGACCTTACCTCTCCCAGGTTTAACTTGTGCCTGTATTCATGCCTTGTCATGTGGCAAAATTTATGGCTGAGGAGAGGAAGAGCAATGAAAGCTGAACTCACCATATTGTGGTATTTGTTAATTCAGCTTTTTAAATACAGCAGCTACTAAGAAGTCATAAGTTCAAAGGAAAAAGTCATTTTTCTGTTGAAATAATTTCTGAATCAAAATCGTGGCAGACTGGACCAACTTTCTCATCTGCCCAAATTAAAATATTCCAGCCTAGCTACTGCCTTAACACATTTGATGCAGAATTCTCTCTGCTTTGTCTTCACTGGGACAAGACTTTTTTTGCAGGGTGCAAAAACAGTTTGCTTTATGTCCAGAAGTGGACAGACAAGCATGCAGTGATCTGTTCAACAGCTACTAAGGAGCAGTCAGGCCTTCACTCAAGATTAGTACCTCTACAGCAAGTGTACCTTTACATCCTTAGGGGCAGTTCTGCTCCTCTTGAAATCGATGGGTATTTTACTACTGACACAACGGAGCAGTAGCAGCCCCTCTTTGGATGGGGCTTGTTTTGAATGGCTCAGTACCTCATTCTGGATTTTTCCAATGTTTATTGCTGAAGTAGATTCAGGAGTGAATATAACCGTTTGGAAGCACCCAGGGTTCAATGTGATTTCTGCTCTCTTAATTACTGAGGAAGCAAGAGGTTGGCTATTGTCTAATCAATAACCTGGATCAGCTGATATAGTAATGGAAAACCCCTGGCTGGGTCCTCAGGCTGTATGTAGTGGCAGAGCTCCAATAGAGTTGATAGAGCAATGCAGATTGCTCTTGGGTGGGGATCTGACCTATGCCACTTCAACTGTGGGATGCCTAAAGGTCAAATGTGGTGTTCAGCACTCCTGCCCCTTGCTGCAGCAAGGCAGTGGAAGGCCTCTCTGCAGATCCTTTGGAGGTTTCATGTCTCTGGGTAGTATCCTGACTTCAGCAAATTTGATAGAAGATTTTCCTGGACTCGGAATGAGTAAGGATTTGACCCAAAATCCTGAGGGTAACACTAGGGGCCAGGTCTGCAAGCAATTTCTACACTTGGAGGGTGGGCTGCTTACTGCCTTCCTTGCCTGAGACTGTCTGCAAGGCACTCTTGCGTCGCGGGGGTGCGAAATACTGCCATGCAGGAAGGCCTCCCTAAAGAGATGGTTGGAAGGTGGCCACTGCCTTTGCCCAGGCTTCCAGGCAAAAAGCCCCATTGCACCCTAGCTTCTGCTGAAGATAGTCACAGAGGCTCAAAGCTGTACGGTTCCCTTCATGCTATCCTGGTGGAACTTACTGCTTCCTCTACTCATGCTCTTTCCTAAAGCCCTTTTTGAGGGGAAGAGCAAATTAGAAGAAGTTAATGTACAGTAAATGACTTGATTGTGACTCCTGCTATCACAGTTCCATATGTAGGTCATCTTTCTGTTTTGTTAGCACTTTTGTGGTAAATTGCTTCTGCAACTAAAGTTAGATAAGCTCACAGAAAAGTCAAACTCCCCGAGCTCTGTTCTGCTCTGTAAGACCTGCCGACAGCACAGCATCACCAAGTACAGCCAAGAGAGCAGCTTTGATTCACCCAGCCACCCACTTGCATTTACCAGCCTTGGTACTCCAGGCTGGAGAAGACTCCTCAGCACGCCGCTATGCCAAGCTATGGATGTAATCCACGAAATGCTTGCTGTGCAGCAGGCACAACAGCATGGCTTTCTGCAAGGTGGCAAGCCTTGTGTGACATAGTCTCCTCAGAAGTCCTCTTCCCAGCCCTAGAGGAAACCAGGTTGTGTACTAGTACAAATGTGGTGTGGGAAAGACAGCAAAAACATGGATTGGGAGTTAACTTAGTGGGATCTGTTAAAGGCAAGGTAATGGGAGATCTTGTCCTCAGCATTGCACTTAGAGATAGTACAAGAGCCATGTGCGGGTGTAGCAGGAAGACATGTTGGAAGCAAAGGACTGAGCCTTGCTCCCTGTCGGATATTATAAGATGTCTCCATCAATAATCATCAAGAAGTACATAAGTGTTTTCCTTAATGTATTGCAAAATACAAATGGGATGTTTTCATCCGGGTTAGCAGTGAGAATAAAGGAAAAAATGGGCAGATCCACCAATTTTTGAGTGGACCTACACTAAGCATGGTGGAAAGATAGAAAAGCTGCCACAAAGTTTCTTGTAAAAGAGATAGGGCGTGCCTAATCAAAGCTGACACAAAATCAAGACTTTTCAAGGCAATACCTGCAATAACAGATAAGTATTCAGACACTGTCAGTCTCTGCAAACATCTCCTAGTGCTACCAGGTAAAAAAAATTCCCCATCAGCAGTATGTGATTTTTATTCTGCTGTACATGTCGCCAGATGAGCCTTGCTCTAAACTTCACTGTAGAAATTTCTGAGGAACAGTGAATTATCCAGTGCTTTGGTTCCACAATACTGTTTCTGAAGAAAGACCCACATGAGGGTGGACAGCCAGAGAAAAATAAGGTTAGAAAGGGGAAGGCAGGAATAGACTGAGATACTGAAGAAAAAGTTAAAAAGACAAGGTCAAATTCTAAATTTTCTCTTAAAGACATTCACCCCAATTCTTGCAGCTCTACTGAAATCTAACGACCAAAAGTAGAATTTGTCCATAGTCCTGAATTATTTTGATGATAAAGGCAGGCTTTTGTCTGAATAGGAAATGGGCAGCTCATCTGAAGACTGAATGCAGTAAATGTAAATGTTAGGAGGCTGTTTAGGGCTGAGATAAAAATTGCTGGAAATCTTTTCTTTTTTTCCAAGTTACTTCCAAACACATGTTCAGAGTGCTTTGGTGTTCCCTGATGGCTGGGTTAAAATGAACATGTTGACGGGGAGCCAGTTTTGGCATAAAGTGCACCCATTGTTCAAAGTGCTCATTTTTAAATACATTATTTAACATTTGTTTCACATACTACATGCTGGGTAATAATAGGGGAGGGCTCTGTGGTGTTCAGAAACAAACCAAATAGCCAACGAGAGTTTGTTTGCTCTTTTTTCATAGAAAAGAGCAATCCGTGAGACTGCTCTAAGTGCAACTGGTACTATAGCTCCATGCACCCAGACTCATCACCTAGCGCTTTCTCCAGATTTGTCCTTGGCAGCCTGTGCTGCATTGGCTGAGCTGCCTTTTGGCCACTGCTCCTTTTCTATAATGATGTGGTGGTGGTGGCATTTATCAGAGCTCCCTTTTCCTCTAATGGTGCTGCTGTCTTGGCTTTCCCTCTCAATAGCCATAACTATTCGGAGGCATTTCTCTGGGGTTTCATTAGTCTATCCCAACAATTTCTTCTTTAATACTAGAACTCTGTTGCCCACAAATGATTCCCTCACTCATTAGGGAATTGTTAAAGTTTCCAAAGCTATGTGCAAATGATAGACTTTCTTCTGCTGCTTGATTACTGGCTTGTTTTCTAGAGAAACTGTCTGTCTACAATCTCCTCCTGCCTTGGGTCTCACATTCAGGATCATTCTGTTGGCAACTCATTTTGAGACACTGCTACCAAAAAAAAAAAAAAAAAAAAAAGTTCAAATCTTCTGCCTTTTTCTCCAAGGACAAGGGAGGGATTCTCTAGGCCCATATTCAGCTAGTTGAATGTGCATCTGGATCCTGTTGCTTCCTTCTAGCTTAAGTGGGCAATAGGATGAAGAACTTTGGCTTTAGTGAGGTCCTGTGGCCTTGTCCTTACACAACCACTCAGTCACCTTGGCTTACGTTCTAGGAGTGTCTCATTTCAGGGGCAGTCTTGCTTAAACAGCTGCTTGGGGGGGGGGGGGGATTACTGCAAAATTAGATAGTACAGTGAAGGTGTCAGTGCAGCTGAAATCGATTAGAGACTAAGTTCATTATTTGTCAAATACATGCATGAGTGCTACCACTACAGTGACTGGGTTTTTTCAAACTTGCTTTGGTTTTGATAGCTTACGATCACAGCAAAGTGATCTTATTTTTTTGGAAATAGAGCTGAGAGCTTTTGTTTTTGCAAGCAGGAAGCTATAGTGCAAAAGCACCTGATGGTCTTCATATTCCTTCTCCTTCAGAGGCAGCATTTGCTTCCCCCCCCACCCCTGCGAAGTGTAATGTTTTCTTCTCAAAAGAAGTTTAAAGATTGTATAACACATAATTCATGTGTGTTGCAAACATTTGCATTTTCTAATTTATTTCTACAAAAGCCTGAGATACTAGATGTGGATGGATGTTCGGGGGAGCATTCAGTTAGCTTCCTTCCTGATATACAGATGTAAGCTTTTGCCAATCTGTGTGCTGTTTGGGGGGGAAAAGGTATTTGTGCTGCCTCAGATCATCCTTTGAGAAAACAGATCTCTTTCCAGCTCACAATTTGGAATGGGAAAGTTGGTCACTTTGTGCATAGTTAAGCAGCCTAACTATCCTGGGATTCTGCTGTTACAGTCCTTGCCTATGTATTAGTTTTAGATCCAGTATCTGAGGAAAACTTTTCTTTTTCTTTTTCTTTCTTTTTCTTTTTTTTTTCCCCAGCAGTGACCGTAAATAGTTATATAAAACTTGACACTTAAACAACAATGACAAACACATTTGGTGCTTTTTTCTTCTTGGATACTGCACTGCTTTTTCCTTCAAAAGATGTTCATACTATTTTCTTTCCCCAGGTCAGGTGTATAGCTGTCTTCATACCCTAAAAAAATATGTGACAAAAAGAGCTTTAGAAATAATGCAGCAATGGATGAAATAGCTGCTTTTTGACATTGATTTCTAAACATGGTTTAGAAACAGGATATTGTATACCTATTTATAAATAGCGATGAGCCTGCTAATGGAAGGTATTGTTCCACAAGTGCTTGCCCAAGAGGAGGAGACCTGCAGGCCCACATCTGGTTGTGGGCTGGATATTCTTGCTGCTTTACCAAGCCTGCTGTTGCTGGTGGTCTCTCTGGTGAATGCTTAGATCTGTGCCTGCGAGCTGCTGGGGCGCGTGATAGAGTAAAACAGGGCAGGGAGCAGGCTGACATTTGTTGTGTTGTTCTTTGCATTATGGTAATTAGAGCTTGTCCCTTACAATTATTTGTTTTTCTTAATCTAAGCACTACAAAAAATACAAAGAAGAGCCCTACTGCTAGTGTTGATTGGGTGACACTATCTAAATCACTCACAGTACCCACAGAAAAAAAAAAAAAAAAAAAAAAGGGGGGGAGAGAGAAAATGAAGCAATTCGGACAAGAGGTCAGCAGATTTTCATTGGTGCCAGGGTGGAGAAACTGCATTCTTTCCTCGTGAGCTGATCGCAGGGGCTGCCCCTGGGGACTCCCCACCGCAACTGTGGCAGAGGCTGCAGGGAGAATGTGGTCCTTCATGTCCCAAGGCAGGTGCCCTAGCAAGAGTAATCCTTTCCCTTAATAACATCTTTCTGTGTGTCTTTATTCTAATTTGGCTGTTTCCAGGGGGGAAAATTGTCTCCTTGGTGCCGTAGCGGTGATGTGGTGTGTGGGGGTCTGCTCTGAGGAGCAGGATGGGGTGGCAGAGCATTACTGTGATTGCAGCATATGGCCTGACCCAAGTGTCATCAGCCCAAAGTCTATGGCCCGTTTTCAGAGGAAAAAGCTGCCTTTGTTTCCTCTAGTCATGCCCAGGTCCTTTTGCAATAGCAGCAGCAGCTGTATGCTCTTTCAGGCTGGGGAAAGGCTATTTCCATTCCTCTGGGGAGCAAAAATCTGACAGTGCAAAGCATATATGACTTATTTTTTTGGCCACACAGTGTGGCAATTCTCAGCATGGAAGTCTTCATTTTTAGCCTGTTAGAAAATGTTAGTTTACTACCTTTAACTTTACATAATAATAACTGGGAAAGTATACAGCTTTCTTGTTTGTAGTTTAATTCTTGGACAGCAGCAAATCCCAGTTTTAGTCTTCTCCATTTGTAAATTTGCATTTATATCCCACACCGCGTGCAGTGGCATACACTTGCTTGTAGTCTTGCAGCAAAGTACAGCATGGGTCAGGGTGGTGCCTGGGGTCCCATAGCCTCCTTGATACCTTGGTTTTTGCATTTCTCGCCCTTTCAAATGTGAGCTCTCTGTGATCCACAGTCTAGCCATTCACTTGCTTCTGGACTTCCCCCTGAAGCCAGCAGGGCTTGTCGAGGCTGTGGGCTGTCAGCCCCAATTATTTGCAATGCATCTTAATAGGGTCTGTAGTTTTCTTTAAAACCCCAAAGAAATTGTCACAAGGGTCAAGTGTCCTCTCTTGAAAATTGGTTTCATGGAATCGGTCTCTCCCCAGGAGATTTGCGGCACTGATGGAATTACTGCATAATCAACTACTGTTTTCTCTTGGGACTGCACTAACACAAAATCAAATAATGTCATCATCTCGATGTGAAAACAAACTTCAGCCAGCACCTTTGATCTCGGAGGTCTGAGAGTGTCACTTAAAGAATTACTTTGAGACAGATGGTCTCAAATGGCATGAAGCGTCGACTGGGATCACTCCAAAACCTGTAAGCAAAGCAAGAAAGGGCCTGGGCAGGTCTGAATGAGAGGCCTCCAAAAAAAAAACCCCTTATGTGTGAGAGGGGCTGATGTTTTAAGAAATATTGCTTTTCTCAAGGGATTTCATAGCAGCACTGCAGAATAGTTTTAGTTACGACAGGGCTAAAAGGATTGCTGCTTCCCGTGCTGCATATAACCATGGTCCTACCATTTGTGATCTACAGCCATCTCCTGACCTATTCAGAAGAGTCTTTTCACCCAAACAAGGCTTTCAATGCAAAACAGACTTTTCTGCCTAGCGATGGAATAGGGCATCACTTTTATTTAAGATTCCTGATGAAAAATAAGGGCAGAAAATCAAAATGGGGGAGAAATACACTTTTTTTTATTGCTTTGGTCCATCTTTCTGTTTTCAGCTTCGTTATAAAAAAGCAGGCTGTTTTCACTGGCACTCTTTTTAAGATGGAAAAAAAAAAATCCCATGAAAAATAATTGGTGTTTTTCAGCTGCCTACATACAAGAGTCCAATAAACTCTAATCCTGTAGCTGAGGCTATTAACCCATATTTTTGTACCCTAGAAAAGCTATGTTGAAATCAATGGAGCAGAGCACATTTGACAGCAAGAATGATTATAAGATCAGTGGCCAATTAGGCAAAAAGACAGCTCAAGATTGTTACGATATTGGGAACAAAAGCAGTCTTAGGTAACAGAGATGAATCGCTGAAAAAGAATCCACATAGTCCTGTAGAAAGGCCCCAAATACTAGTTATAACAAATGTTAGTGGACACGGAAAAGAAAATGTCCTTTTGACAATGTTTTGTGGCTCTTTCTCAAATGATTATATCTGGGGAATAGAAAAATACCGCTGTTTTTCGTACTCGATTTGATATTGGGGTGAGAAAAATACTTGTTTTTCATTTCTATCAGTTCCACTGTATGCTGTAATTACATCTTGCGCTGCACCAGGGGATGCATTCACCACACATTTCCAGGTAGCTTGCATGGAAGGTATGGGAAGTTTTCTTTGGTTATCGCGCCAGACACAGGAGACAGACATTTTCATATAATGTGTGTGAATGTTGCAGCTGGTTCCTTTTATGTAGTTCTTCAGAAGTGACTGATGATAGTCTGATTTTTTTTTAATATTTTCTATTTTCCTGTGGAAAGAAAGGCTAGGCAATCATGCAGTTTATCTCTGTTCCTTTACTCCTCCAAAAGTTTGGGGCTTGTTGGCCAATTTGAAACAAATCTGAAACAAAGCAGAGTTTTCCAAGCTTTTAATTTCCTGGAGAGTCCGTGGAAGGAGGCAACCAGTCTTGCTGGAAACACTTGAATGAAGGTGGTTTTGGAATGAGCCCTCACTTCATCAGACATCGGAGCCACGGCAGCACAGGACGGAGCCACTAGAAGGTAGCTGGCCATTAGAAAAGCTCCAGTTGCAGCTGGTGTTTCCTTGGGTACCAAAGCCAGCCATCTGCTTGGAGAAGTGGATCAGTAGGAGACCAGGCCTGGGTGATTGCCACGCTGGCAGAGCAGGTTGTTGGGTTAATGTTTGACAGCCCTGGCTCGGGGCTGGGGCCTTGGCATGGTGTGAGCCCTGGTGAATGGACAGTGCAGTAAAGGCTTACCGACGGCAAGCCACAGGAACGCAAGAGGAAAACATGTAGCATGGCGTTTGTGGGCTCGATGGGGCTGCCATTCAAAGAGCAAATATTTCAAATGTTCTGCGTGCACAGGGAGAATAAAGAGACTGAGTTGTGGGGCTTAGGAATTCATCAGTAATTAATTAAAGGAGCTCTAAATATTAATAAGTCTGAAGAAGTCATGATCTACTCATAGATAGTCTACAAGTAGAAAGCAATGAAATATGCCAGATAGCTTCTGTTGTGCAGGATGTGCTTTGTTCTAGCCATTATTTTTGCTATATAATTTATTTCTCTTTCTCTTTTATTTCTCTTATTTTCCCTTTAATAAGGTTTCCTCTTTTGAAGATTATTTCATATTTGTCTATTTTCTCTTATTGTATTATGTCCGTGAAAAAATCAATGAAAATGCTCAGATGCTTAAACAGCTCATTAAAGTCTGCTTGTAATTCTCTGCCCAGGATAAACAGTACTGCTGTGTTCAACTGCTCATAAAACTGTAGCTTTATTAGTCTTCTAAAAATCTTGCAATTCACTACAGTGGGCTGTTTCCAGTTTCTTGCACTTTTGGGTAAATCTCGCAACCAGAGCTCTTGATGAGATCATCCGGATGCTTTAAGTATCTGTACAGCTTCTGTCCTCATCAGATTCTGTGGTATGAAGCTTTTTCTCCCTAACCACTGCCTTGCCTGCAGCCTGGAGTTGCACTGAATTACTGGAAGGGGAGGGTGAGAATTTGAAGACAACATTTTCCTGCTTATAAATTTTATTGGTGTCATCTTGTTCACGAGATATATGCAGGTCTCCTACAATATCTGTGACATCCATATCCTGCCTTATAATCACACTGTGCCACAACCTTCACAATGATTAAAGGGATAGCTTTTTTTTTCTTTTTTTTTTCTTTTTTTTCCCCCAAGATTAGAGGAGTTCAGTTAAATGCGAGAAGAGTGATGAAGGAGCATGGTGATATATTATGGTCAGCCTCACCAAGGAGGTCTTTAGAGGAGCTCTGGGCTATTGTAGCTCTGGGCGCTTGAGGAGCAGCATCTCCAAGGCATAAGTGAGGATATACGTTCACTTCCCACCCTCTTTCTAGGAGACTCCCCAGCACTGTGTCTTGCCTTTGCCGTAGATCTCACCCTGGCATGTCCTCAATATATGAGCAACTGGGATCTGGCCATGAGGGCACTTGTGGTACCCACCTCTTTCTCCATCCCCTTCCACCTGTCTGACACCTCAGTTTCTCCCATTCATGTGATGCTTTAACTTCACTCTTGGGAAACAGCATTTTCTAAGCTGTTCCCAGTTTTATCCACTCTCTTGCTCCTGCCCTGATTCTCCTCTTTGCTGTGTGTGTTTTGTTTTACAGGGTAGTTTTAAACATATTTTTAAAAGCCTTCATTGGTATTGTAGCAGAGACAATATTACCCTCTGCATATCTTTTAGCTAGAGTTATTAAAATAGGATCTGGGGCTGACTCGATAAACAGTCGGGGGGGCAGTGAAGGGGTACAGCGGAGCAGGGCTAGATCCAGATGTTATGTCCGAGGAAGCCACAAGGCCATGATCATGGTGTGTCCCTTCCCCTCAAGCCAAGGCTTTGGATACTGTCTGCCCCCTGATCCTCATCACCCTGCAGAAACTATTACCAAGTCTAAGCTTGCAGCTCGAAAATCACTCAGTACAGGCTGTGTATATACTATACTTACAGGCCCCAAATGAATCACCAAAATCTTTGCGTTTTGTTGGTGTTGGGCAGAAATCATTTGTAATGACCGCTACCTAAATTCAGAATACTGAAGACACGTACTGAAGCTCCAAGAGGACATTCGGAATCGGAGATGTCACCTTGTCCCCAATTTGTCCTGTTTTTTCCAGGCACAGCGAAGTCTCCCATTAATGTGTGATATATAGAGCAGATGGGATGCAGTGCTCTAGCAAGGAGATAGGTTACAGGCAGCCTGGAAGTCTTGACTTTGAATTAATACCGCTGGTGTTGTTTTAACGCTATTCCTCAGCACTCTGGTTTTAAAGGGCAGTGAATCTTTGTAATAACACCACATCCTAAACTGTCGGGCAAAGGACACCCACTGCTATGTAGCACGTTGTTACATTGTATTAGCACTTAAGAAAATGTGGTTGGGCTCAGAAATAAAGACCTGGTAAGCCGTCGCCTGTTTTCTGGGAAGCTTGTAGGGAAGAGGGATGGATGAAGTAGCAGCCAGAGAGGGGGGAATGGTTTTGGGGGTTGAGAGATGATACCACACACAGGTCCCTGGTCTGCCTCTTCTGTGAGACCTTCAGCGTTTTAGGCAACTCTCCCATTCAATCAATGGCTTTCAATAAGGAAGTCCGAGGATCTGCCTGTCCAGATTATTGAAAGGGCTGTCACCATGGTGCTCTTACAAAAGCAAGCCAAGCCGATCGGATCAGCTCAGCCCCGCAGTGCTTTCCAGGTAGGTGTAAGGCAATAAATAATAAGACACACAATAAATAAGAGGATACAGGGAGATGAATTGTTTCCCAGCCCATTCAAAAGGGGAAGTGTTCTTCCCAGTACCCAGTAACCCCTCTACTTTTCTGATATACCCCAACACTGTTTTAGAGCAGAGATTTCTCAGCAGCATCCACCTCTTAAAATCTCTGCCTCAGTTTTCCCTTCTGTAGCCCAGGACTGTGATCAGCTTCCTGCCTCCCAGGGCTGCTGTGAAGTTTAATTAGACCCTTGCCCAATTACTAGGCACTCTAAAGTGTTATTTTTATACCAGGTAGCATTGTTGTACAACCACTATGCCCTTAGGAAGAATTAAAGTGACCATCCTAAGACTTGTATTGACTTTTAAGGAGGATCACATTTTGAAGTTTCATCCTTTTCCCTAATATTACCAGGCAGGCTGCAACTATGGTTTTTTAAAAGCAACTTTCTGAGTCCTGTTGTTGGTCTCAGCAAATGGGAGGGATGTGGAGGAGGAGAAAGGAGCTTGCTCTATTTTCTCTCTCCAGCCTCTTTTCCAGTTTTCCAAAGACAGTTTTGATTCCTAAATTCTACTATGTCCTCTGGGTGTACAGTTGGCTGCATTTTGTGATAATGACAACAGAAAAAACTGAAGTTATATGTGGCACTCTACATATACATATACTCTACATATAGAAGCTCCCCTCTATGGTAGTCTCGAACCTTCCCATTCCCTGCAATAATGGAAACCTGAGTGCTTTCATGTGCCGATGAGCCTGCTGGCAGGTAGCAGGTTTCTCTGTCATTGCTTTGGAAACTCCCCTTGGATATAAAGGAATCACCTTTACTGTGGGGCGGGCTTTTAATGATCCTTTGCAACACCGCTGGTAGGGGGACCTGGCACCGAGGGCAGGATTGGACTCAGTCGCCAGCGGATTTTTCCAATGCTCAGATGCTTTGCCCAGTAGAGGGAGCAGAGGGAGCGCGCTCTATGCGCTGCCGCGGGCACCAGCTTTGCAGAAGCATAGGCCAAGTCTTTGTCCAGCATTTCACCACTGAAATCCCGGGTTTGTTCACGCTTACAGGGTCCTGCTTTCCCTGCAGAAGAAACAAAGTGCACAGCTTCATGAGAAGATAGATCAAGGTTAATTCTGTTCTTAAGGAAAAGCCAGGCTAGGGGTTGTGCTCTAATAAGGTTGCCAAAGGTTATCAAAGCCATGAAGTATATATTGAGAATGTTGCTTCATGCATTTGCCAAAGAAAGCTATAATTAGCATTGTGGTCTCCTGTAAAGCAGTCTGGCCACACCAGTGTAAATCTTCCCCTTGCTGCAGTAATGCCAAAATCATTAGTGAGGTGGTGTTAGGTAAGTATCTGACTTCAACCTCATATTTGGGATTTTAAGACAATTGGCTAAGCAAAGACGGTGTTCCCTCAGAAGGGGATGTCACACCGAGCTGAGAAACTGCTGTAATCGTAATGCAAAAATGTTGAAGGACGGGAACTTTTTTTTTTTTTTTGCTTCTTTGCATTGTTTTCATGGCAATAATTTAAAGAAATAGTTTTCACTGGAATGAAAATCCACCCCAAAATTTGAGCATTTCATTTATTTTGAACCAGCTAGGAGGAGATCATTTTAAAAAACAATCAAGCAGTCCTTTTTTTTTTTTTTTTCAGGAGGACAGAAGGCGGAGAAGGTACAGTTAAAAATCCCACCTGCAACGAATGTGGAACAAAAGTTTGAAAGCCTCCCATTAGGCTTCAGTGTCTTTGGATTAGGCCTCCAGGGGACAGGTTCTGCTCTGACTTGCTCCTGTTTAATTGCAGAGTGATTTGAACAGGAGCTCCTCCGTCCTCTGCACGCTTTGGTAAACAAGCTAATTAATCAAGGAACTAAATGTGGACTTTTGTTACCAATTTGTTTCATTTTAACCTCAATAATTATGCAAAATGCAAAGCAATGGACCAGAATTGTTAATAGAAGAGCATGTAGGGAAGCTGGAATATATGTATTTTTTTTGTTCAATAACAATAACTTAGTGTTTCATGCCAGAGGTGCCAGGTGGAATCAGCTATTGAAATCGATAGGAACAGAGTATGGAAAAAATCCATGGCATTTCCATTCCAAGAATTACTGGAGAGTTAAACAACATTTGAAAAACGTTATCAGAATTGACACCTTTCCAAAATGTATTCTGATTTTAGCTAAGCCATATCTTTGACAAAGGAAGATTTTGCTGGAAATCTTCCAGCTTGCTCTTCATGTTATTAATTTTTTTCTTCTTTCTTGTTTTTTTTCATATGACCAATTTTTGGCATGCCATGGTAATTGAAGAGAGTAAGCGTGTATTCCTCTTCCAGCAGTCCTATTCCCTTCAGTGGCTTTCTTTTAAGTAACAAGATACTGCACCAGTACAAATTAAAAGCCTACATAAAGATGCATCAGGTGGTTCTGATTTACAAGAGAACAGTTTGGGTAGGCTGTTGTGATGCTTGACTGTTGCAATTATACCAAGAGTGAAAGAGAGAATACATATGTGCATTTGCAGTCCCTTAAAGATCTATTTTATTCTCTACGTAATGGGTCACTTCATTTTTTTCCAAGGTAGCTGATGGAAAATACCTTTGCTGTCACGAATGGGAGTTTGCTTGCTTTTCTCTGTTGTTTTCCTCCTGGCGTTTTCATTTATTTTCATTTGAGTCATTGCATGTGTGATCTTGGGTGAGACACTTGTGCAAGTACCCCAGATTCCTTCTGCTATCCAGTGTTTTTATCTGTTTAAAAGTTCTAAGGCACGACTGTCTAGAAAATGTACAGTTATTAATAATTGTCTGAGATGTTCCAAAAAAAAAAAAAAAAAAAAAGCCTCTATAGCAATCAGAGCCCTGGCCATTAGTTCAACCCAAGGTCTCAAGTCTTGCAATGATTTATTTGGGTGTTTAACTTCCTACACATCAACTAATCACCCTGAAATCTCTCGTCTCTCCTGCCTCTGGAGAAAGGCTGTTCTCGAGAGCCAGCTTGCCTCCTGCACTGCTGGCGAGCTTGCAAGTGAGGCCAAAGCATGCTATAGAGAAAGTTGTCCACAACCATAGATGCAGATGATTTTGCAGTGTGTTTTTTGCAAAATGCAAATCGGAAAGCTAACTAAATGCCACTCACTGGGCTCCCCACTACCTTCAGTAGCTGCTGGGCCTTTTGTTGCAGTGGAGCCAGTTCCTGTGACTGTAATGGCAGATATCTGCTGTTTGCACAATTAGAAAACCCTTAGCAGCATCATGAAAATAAAATCGCAACCCTTTTCTCTGTCAGGCAAATGTTGGGTGCATCCAGCAAGCCCGAAAATGGAGAGTACAGACATTTATGCCAAAATGGACTAAGGGCCACAGAAGGAAATTAAAGGCTATGTGGAGTTATTTAGTGATAACAATTGGCTCCCGGAACCTATGCATAAAGCACTGGAAACAATATGAAACTTGAAAGCCTACAAACACCAAGAGAGCAAGCGTGGAAGAAGGCACCGAGGGAGGAAAACAGCAAGTAGCACAGTTTAGCTTTGGTTCATACCGAGGTGTTTGGGTACGAATTCTTTGCATCTTGTGAGAAGCAAATCAGGAAATTGCAGGTAGCATGAACAGAAGAAAAGCAATGCAGTCAAGGGAAATAGATTTAAAACTTAGCTTCCTTATGTGTTCTTTTTGGAATGAGAGGGAATGATCTAGCTCGTACACACATACAAGTCTGTTTTAAAGCACCCATTTCCTGGTTTAGCAGAAAGAAGCCCCTGGGTGAGGTAGAGGAGGGTTTGGGAAGGGAAACCCTTCAGCCCTGGTGCCCTTGGTGCCCTCAAGGGAAACTCATCACGGCTCCTTTCCATCTGAGCTGAGAAGCCCCTTCGTTGTTAAGCACAAAAAGGGTTTAAAGCTGCGATTTTAAGCTTGGCAATGCCCCCTCGTGAAGAAAGGTCGGGCAACTCCTCATTAAAAACGCTCCTCTTTTCCTCCACATCTCATTCTGAATGTGTTTTACCTTTGCAGAGGGATTAGCTACCGACACACAGGTTTGTGGTGCATTGTGTCGTGGACATAATGAATCCTGCGTTCTCCTCTCTTTCTCTTCAGCTGAGCTCCATAAAAAGCCCGTGAAGCATTACTTTAACAGTGTGATGACAGTTTAATTAGATCAAGACTTCAGTGAAAGGAAGAGTATTGGAATCAAAGGCAGTTATGGATTGCAGTTTGAACATTTGCTACTTAGCCTTCCTGCAGCCCACCTCCATCAGGGCAAATTTGGGAGCAGCTGCAGATAACGGCGTGCTGCTTTTCCCCACAGGTATTGCATCCTTTCCAAGGGCTATTAGTTGATCTGTGTAATGGGGTTAGAGTGTCAGTCATTTTTCCCTCAGTTTCTGTTTCTGATGCTTATAATACCGAGGTTTGCATTCCCGAAAGGCATTTATCTCAATGAGCAGCCAAGAATGGTACGGCAGGAACGGCAAAGCTGTAAGCCTGGCCCCGCCAAAATTAGGAGCAAAACTCCCACCAACTTCAGAGAAAGGCAGGCTGTCACCCTCAACTTCCCATAAAGGAAGAAGAAAGCCTTAAATTAGGGGGCTTCCTGTTTGAAAATTCTTTATTCTGGTATGAATGAAGTGCCTTTCACCTGCAAAGTCCCTGGCTATTTAACTTGGATTTATAGCCTTACCCGTGAGAGAGATCTGCTGGGGCTGTTTAACAGCTCTGTGGAGTAAGGTGGAAGGACATGAAGTGATTTGCTATAGTTAATGGCAGGGAATAGTTCAGTCATTTTGACTCCTGCTCTTCCACATGTTTCAGATTTTAATCACTACCAAGAAATAAAAAAGGCATATTTTTTAGCGCTAGTTTGTGTATGAAGGTACATTGACTGCAGTCTGCAAAGTCAAGAACCCCAGGTGGGGGATATTTTTGTAAATCTTTTCCCAATATCTTATTAGCAAAAGCTAGTTCTCAGTTGGCTGTTTTGCTGTTTCTTTCAGTAAACCACACATTTCCTTAGCACTATGCCCTGTCTACTATTCATTACCATTCAGTTAATACACTTGTTTTGCAGTATTCTCAATTTCCTGGTATTTTGTTCCGGCTATGCTGAGATATATAGACTTTTTAAAGAGTTTCATAAGTCTGGAGAAAAAGCTCTGAGACAAGAAGCACTTTTTTGTCTTATGTCACCATCCACTCCCTCATATCTTCAGTGCAAATCATCTTGCTGCACTCTTTCTTCTGAAATCTTGCTCTAAGTAGTCTTGCTCTTACTCTTGCATTAGAGAGGAAATACAGTATAGGGGGTGCACTCTCACCCCCAGTATTCCCAGTCTTGTGTATCTCAGTTCCCTTTTTACCCTAGTCTCTGGCTTGCCTGATCTTCAATGCATTATTTCATGCCGCATCAGGGTCAAGCAGAGAATTATTACACACCCCATTTTCTGGATGGATGACTAAGGTACAGAGAGATGGTATGACTTCCCTATGGTCACATGGGAATATTTGTGGAAGATTACAGACTTTCTTTCAAGCACCAGCGTGTCATCCCTAGCACTGGAGCCAATCAGATGCTTCAGTTCCCAACTGCCAGGGCAGTGCCCACCTCTTACCAGTCTCCATCCAGGACATCTTCTCTCTGAGCCATGCCTGACACCATGCCTGGGTTCCTTCTACTTTCAGCATTAACGTTGTGTTAGCAATTTAAAATCAGTTACCTGAAGAAATCTGAGTGATTTGTAATGCCAGCTAGACATTACAGTGACAGGGATCAGATGGATTTTCATTTAATTATCAGCCTAACCTGCCTTGGAGAGTACTCTCTGCATTACTCCACAGAGGTGCTAAGAGTAACCGGGCCAAATTTTGTTCTTTCCCGAGCAATGATAAAGTTAATTGAACTAACTCTTGTATGTCATATTTATGCTGCTAGAACTGAAAGGAGCATATGGCCTGTTGAGCTCATACAGTGATTGCAGCTTTTTGTCTTCATGTGGAGCTCTTTTTAAGAAATTTTGTGGGAAAAAAATGGTATAATTTCATCTTTAACAGCTTCTATTTTTGAATTCTAATAAACATGGCATAAAGAAGAAAATTAAACTGGGTTGCTTAAATTAGCACTTTGGGGGCATTGAACATCAAGTATCTTGCCTTTGTCACCTCTCTGCCATTGCAAGTCACCCAAACCAGCTTTCCTGTAACTGAGCAAATGATAAATCTGCAACTCGGAAAGAACAGCTTTCTATCTTTAGGCTTCAGCTATGCTTTTCTTTTGTGTGTATAGCCTATTTATGGAAGGCTGCTATTGAACTTGAATGCAAAATAGAAAACATCCTTGCTTAAATTGTCTATAAATGCCTTCTAGAGAAGCTTAAGGGGTTTTGCTGCCCAGGTAGTTATGAAGCCCTCAGTGAGCTACTTTGCTCAAGTATTTGTTTATCCACCATTCAACATCTATCTTGTGTCTTCAAAAACTGACCTCCTGAAATGCACAACCCACCGCTATTCCCAGACTTAAAGCTGGAAAGTGCTCTTTGTACAAGACTGCTATTTTTCTATAACCCTGAGAATATTGCTCTTTATGGGACAAAAACCACAATGACTATTTTGGAAAACACACACGGAAATGAAAAATGGTATTTATGCCCATACAAGCGTATATGTGCTTCTCCAGGGAGTATTGAAATGAATCTGTTTTCTGAAAAGTAGTGAAAAACAAACTCTTAATTGGCTAAGAGCAAAGAAAATTTGCTTTAAAATTCAGGTGAACGTGTAAGAGGAAAAAGCACAGGTACGTTCAATCTCATTTGATACTGTGGAAATAAAAGCATGGTCCATAGCTTTGATATTGGAAGTGTAGTATAGTTAAATTTGCTTGGGTAACCACACCAAAATTTTATAAACGTAAGTAGAAAATTGCAAGTTAAATACGTTAAATTGGATCTCAAATTCCTAAGTAGTAGCCTTACTCACCACTGAACCACTGTTTTTGTCTATTGCAATTCAGCTGAAATCTATGGCTATAATAGATTTCCTTTCCGTGGGAAATTCTGATGTTTTGAAATTTGCTGTCATTTTATTTGGAGAAAAAAAAGGTGAAATACTTTGCAAAACAACTTTAGGGCTATTTAATTGTATAAACATTTGAGATATTTTGTTTTGGTTACAGCTGGAATATTTGTATTGATTTTTACTTTTTACATTTGTTTTCATGTTTCATAATCTAAAATAACTCATAAGAAAAAACACATTCCAGTGAGTTGAAACAATAGAAATTTGCCAAGCAAGAACAGTCCTTGGAAGGACATAGCATAAAACAAAAGCCTAAGCAGTTAGAAATCGGGCCCAAAAATGAAGTGCTGGCATTATCAAAAACTGATGTGATCAGGAAAAGTTTTCACCCATTTTTAAAAGGACAAAAACGTCCACTTATGAAATTGTTCAAGAAGCTACATAGACTGGCATCACTGTCTGTTGGGTAATGCTACACTATGAGTTGGTCTGTTTTTTTGTTCTCCTCATTCTGTATAGCTTGAGTCTTGCAAATACCAAATATTTGGTTAATACTCTTGCTCACTTGGCACTTGAGTCTTTGCCGGGTTGGAGTCCCGAAGTGGGTAGCTTAGTTACCTCTCTCAGATGCCCAGCATGAGCAAGTATGGAGACTTAGATGGCCAGCCCCTGGGTAACCTGTGTGGCCTCTTGTACGTGCATGCTCAAGAGATGAAAGCATCTGTGGCTCTGCATAGTTTGTGCCATTTGTACAACATTTTTGAATGTACCAATGCTACCGCTACAGTCAGGCTGCAGTTACACGAGAGATGAACCCGGCCTAAGGATCTTCCAGAGT
Source organism: Dromaius novaehollandiae (assembly GCF_036370855.1). Taxonomy (NCBI): domain Eukaryota; kingdom Metazoa; phylum Chordata; class Aves; order Casuariiformes; family Dromaiidae; genus Dromaius; species Dromaius novaehollandiae. The sequence goes on from NC_088101.1 coordinate 2,289,230, forward strand.
CCCTCGTCTTGCCTATGTATTTACACACTCACACTTAATGTGTGAGTTGCCCACCAAGTAGATGAACCCAATTACACTGTGTTTGCAATGCAGGAAGGGCACAAAGGCCAAGTCTACCTTGGGAGAAGATGACTAAGACTGAGATCTTTGCTGAGCATCACTGATTTCCACATTGTGTTTGTTCCAGCTATGTGGGAAGCTTCCAGAATCAAGCCAAGTTCCTTCTTGATCATGCTTCATCACTAGAAATAGCAGTTTCAGAAGGCAAATCTTGCCTTACTTTCAATAGTGGGATTATGCAGGTATAGAAGAAAGTGTAAGCAGGCACACTAATAAATCTTAGGTACAAGCCAAAACCCTAGTAGACCTTTGTGCGGCTTTTAGGAGAAACACAAAGCATTCTGGTCAGCACTGGAAGGTGGCTGAGACTTTGTTCATCCCCACTCCCCCCAACAAAAGTGCCAGTTTCTGGTAAGGAAATAAAATATTGTATTTCTTATTGCTTTCATTCAGAACTCATCAGGGTTATATTTTTGAGGTAGCTGCAGGATAGTAGGGCAGAGAAAATATCAGTAAGAAGTAGACATGAAACCATGTGATGAAATGGAGGCACAGAAAATAGCATTACCCCTGGATAATGTCAGAGCATTAACTCTTTAGCTGATTTCTGGTGTGATATAAATTAGCAGCAGAAGTCAGCCTGTCATTTAAATTCAAGCAGTATGGCTATTGCCCTCGGGCCCTAGTAGAGGTCATGTACTGAAATGCTTAGACAGTCTTAGGTTACTGACTCAAAACCAAGGAAATAAAACTCCTGTCTTGAAATGTCTCTCTCAGGCATTTTGTTACAACAAGCTTGTTTGTTTGTTTGTCTGAACAGTTTCATGTCTAAACGGGAGAGAGGACATAACCTTTCTGCAGAGATGCGGAGAAATGTAGCAGGATCATTTGCTGTTATGTTCGTGGCGGATGGAAACCAGAGCTTAGTGGTATCTGTGGAGAAACGGCTTCTTTTTGCCCCATGTTACCCCTTTCTCTTACTTTGGTAGTAGCACGCACCCTCTACAGAAATTGTCCACCTTTCAGCTGCCCGGACCCCTGCCCTCAGGAAAGACATGACCAAGCAATGTCTGCTTACATGGGACATTGCTGACCAGCAACATCCCTCAAAATGACCCCTAGCCCCAAGCATCTCTGCATCCTTCTTCCATAGAAGAAGGATGTCTCCTCTCCTTGGTTCAAGTTTACCTGCCAAAGTGGAAAGGGACTGTTAATCCAGATGTTAATGTTCCATGTTGAAGTTAAGTTGGCCACAGCATACAGATGTTATTTCAATGACTTCGCTTTGTGCAATTAAATACACACTTTAATGTGCATAATCTCAGCAGTTGGATTGAGTTAACATCAGTGTGGGAACCTTAGCTTTCAGTTTTCATGAATTATGTGTGTTTAAATTCTGAACCGTAATGCTGTACTAATGTAGGCATTTGCATTTAATGACACAGCTAAGCTGAATAGGCCTGCCACTTCCTAAACTCTTAAAAGTTTCAGCTCTGTGAAAACCTCCTGCTGGAAATCTGAACAACAGCTGATAGGTTTCCTGACTTAAATGCTGTAGGCTTGATCATGAAAAGAGAAGAAACAGCATCAAAAAGCTCTTCTGACATGGTTTTATGACCATTTTCTTCATGTATAATGCTCCTTGTATCTAGAGTCTAATAAAAATTAAATAGAAACAAATTATTTAAAATTCACGCTGAAACATAACTACAGAAGGATGCATGACAAATAGAATCACCAAAGAGATGACAGAAGATAATATTTATCCCAGTTTCTCTAGGTGTTTAAAAAAAACAATAATTAACCACACGATGTAGACAGATCTGAAGGCAGATGTCAGAAATATTCAAAACAGTTGTGCTCCATCACCAGGCCTGTTGCTTTCATCAGAGCTGCTTGTCAATATAAGGTTTTGTTGCTGAAGGTTTTGTCGCATTCAAGAAGAAGATTCAGGAGCAAGGAGAATCACACCATGGCACTTGGCGTTTGCATCAGTGTGGCATTTACCCCTCTGGATAATCTTACGGGAGTGTTCGCATCAATGTTGTAGAAACTAGACCCCTGGGCCAAGAAGGAGGCTGTCCCCAGGGAGCAATGCAGAGCACCTCAATTAAATAGTAGTTATACTCCTAACTGAGCATTCTTGAGATTGCTCTTTGGAGATATATGTCTCTCTCCATTAACTATAGAAGAAATCAAGGAAGTCTAGTCTCCAGCAAGGCACAGGAGTTATTTTCCTGATGCTGGTTAATGTGAATACCTTGTTCATGACTAAGGATCACATACACCAAGGTACTTTGCTAACCCACTCCCAATGATTTAAGCAGGAACATCTAAATGTGCTTGAGGACACGGGAATATGTTCCCATGTCTGTCAGTATGATTATATAGTCAGATCTCAAGAGAGGTATTGAAACAGTGGAATAATTTATTGTGCCCTTTATTGCATGTTGTAGGTGTTTTGAAAACTCTGACATTTATAAATTTCATAGGAATTTAAAAGATTTAAGAATATTCAGTTTAAAAACAAAATGATTATTTTGACAACATATAGGCAAAAATTGCTAGCTAGTTGTAATTTCTTTAAAATATTTGATACAATGTGGTAATATTTCCACTTCCCCTTAAAATATTGGAGTTTCAATTTTTTTCAATTTTTTAATCTATTTTCTATTTACTATTCATTTATTTCAAGCCTTATCTCAAAACTCTGCTTTTTAGAAAAAAATTAAATTATTTAGTCAAATTTGCATTTTTAAAACTGGCTTAGTATTTAGCTAAAATAAACTATTTCACATGAAAGTAGCTTTCAAAGTTCAAAAAACCATTGACTCTAGTTCTACATTTTCGATGAGCTCTTATAACAAGTTATCTCATTCCATGCAAAGATTAGTTGCATTTTAACCTCATTACTCCTGGAACATCTGAATCTTTTACAACAAAGAGAGAGATATAAAGGTGTAAAATGTAAGAAGAAAAATACAACCCTCAAAGGAACATCAGACCTTTCAGCTTGAGGGTTAAGCGTGGGCATTAAAAAGAATCCAATTAAAATTGAAAACAAGGGTGTACTAAATTGCCCAACTGTAATAAATTCATTATGTATGGATAAAGGAAAACACAACAATTCATAATAAATGCATGTGCTTCTTAAGTACAATTGTTTGTAAAAATAATTGAAGGAGATAGATTATTTAATTTAGAGTTGCAGACAAGGGTTCTCAGTTAGCTGGTGGCTTAGCTATGCGCAGGTACCGGCTCCACTTGGGGAGGTGGGCGATGTACAGTAGCAATAATGCATAACAGGATAACAACTTCATATAAAATTTAAACCTTCTGTCTAAAAACCAGAAAAATAAAAGAGGGAACTGAGTGCTTCTCGTCATTAAATTTCAAAGACTATACCTGGTGTTTCTGTGCTTTTGTAGCTGATTTAAAGACTAATTTAATGTAATATTTTAGCTTCCCTTTTGTGCCAACATGATGCAATAACTGGGATAATCGCCCTGCCTGGACAGATGTTCCCTGTCAAGCTCTCAAAAACTGTGCAGACCATCATACAGGTTCACTGCAATCACTGCTAACCGGTGGTATTGTTTTAACCATTTGCTAAATGCAAGAAAGGGAACAGGCAAACTTTTTCTCCAAATAAAATATGAGTTGGCCAAGTTGAGCAGAGTGGTATCCTAAAAAACAGGAAACAAGGCCAAAGAAATATCCTCTGTGTAGTACATGGTGCAGACGGTCAATAGCAATGTTCGGATATTATTGTGGTCTTTGGAAGAAAAGGCTAATAAAGTGTGGGGAACAAATGGGGCTCTGAAACCCAGTGTAAAAAAACTCTCCAAAGTCTTCCATGGCTCATAGCAACCTGTTGCCACTTTCTGAAGGAAGAAGTAGTGGCCCAAAGAGCAAGGAAGAACTGGCTCCAGATATGTCAGCAAAGTATAAATCAGTTTGGTCCCTTATTGCCAGGGAATTTTAGTCTGCTAGGCACGACCATCTTCCCAAGGCTGCCTAAAGAGTGGTGCTTAGCATGAAGAAATGTATATTTTTAGGTAGAGAGCCAGTCATGGGAAACTCTGCATGCATTTATTACTCCTCAAATTTTTGCAGATTGTTCCGTCTTGGACTTTCTCAGTTCCCAATAAGCCAGCCCAGCCTACCTCCGCCTCCAGAAAAAAAAATTTTAAGTCGTTGTAACATGCATAGGAAAATCTCACTGTGGTGTCTTTGGCAAGTTACTACATGATACAGATCCCCCCCATAATTCTTATGAAGCTGAGGTTGTAATAATCATCTATCTTCCATTAATTCTTCTATTTGCCATTTTTACAGCCCATTGTGTGTTGGTCTGATAACCAACATTACCAGGCAAGCGATTGCCTCGTTTTGAAGAGAACAAGCTAAATACACCTCGGCTCCAACTTTATCATTTGCAAATTTTTGCCACTCTCCCCCTTTTTTGCAACTCTCCTGCCTTATTTCATGGGCTAGTTCATCATATTGCAAAGAAAAAAACCTTGTGTGCTCGGGGCTAGCAGTGATTCTGCGCAATGTATGTTTGGTCTGGGGTAACCAAAAGACCTCACTCCTGGTGGGCCAATAACTTGGTGTCTCTCTAATTTTTAGAGGGCAGGTATTGATATTTCAGAAAACAACCCAGTTTTCACAGTGCTAATCATCAGCTGAGGTGGCTTTCTTCTCAGAAAAGTTGTATTGCATAAAACAAGCTGGACAGCCTTCTAATTGAGGCTGATTTCTCTCACCCAGAATGAATCACTTCTGTCAGGAGCCTGTGGCAGCAAGCGGCCCCCCTCCAAAGGAAAAAGAAAAAGAAAGGAAGGAAAAAAAAAAAGAGGGGGAATCGTTCCAACAGAGAAACAAGTTCAAACCTGCATTCCCAACTTCATGCACAACTAGACAATGCTTCCATTTTTTGGCTGCCGCGGGAATGGAGCACGGATCAGAATGCCATGTAGAGCCCAGCCTGAACAAGTCTTATAGATAAGGGATGATACATGATAAAAAGTGTTTGATTACAAAATAGTGGTAAACCAAGCAGGTATTATTGCAGACTTTTCACAGGGGGAACATACCTCTTTATGCTTCTTCATTAGCCTCCCACAGAAATATATTGTCTCCAATCTGCTAACATAGGTTTGCTTATGGATGAATTTATTGGATCTCATGCTTTAGGTGTCTTCATTCACTGTTAGGCTAACACTTGACATATTTTTCTTTCAACTTATTTTTAGAAAGTGCTCAAATTAGAACAGTCTGAAAGGTTTTCTCCCCCTGCCCTAAATAATTTATTCACTGAAAGTTGCAGTTTCCATCAACCCAAAACTAAATTCAGTGAACAGAGACAACCGAGTACAGAGAGGCAAAACATAAGTGCAAGCTAGAAAACGAGGTGATGATACCCTTTGCAGCCCAGTTCTTGGCAAGTCTGGCCACCATATGAAATTTTTACTAATACGATAGGAATAGAAGAACAGCCATAGCGGAGCTGACCTTCTCTCTGGTATCATCCTCAGTGAAGTATGTGCAGGGAGGAGAATGAGAAGAGGGCGAGCACAGTGTGATATTTCCCCCCGATGCTGCAGGGGGGCACCACTAGAGCCGAGGCACGTCTTTGCATTTAGTAACTCTCAAAGACTTTCTTTCCTTCCAGCGTGCCCAGTTGTTTTTCGATCCCCCCAGAACAGATCCCCCCCAGCAGCCTAATTCCAGGCGCGGTGAAGGACCATTACTTAATCTGTTTTGAACCTGGCCCTGTCTCATTTCATTTGATGCCCTCTAGTTCCCAGACTGGAGGAGAGAGGGGCCATCGATGTCTCCTCCAATTCTCCATGCCTCCCGGTACCTTTATTGTCCTCAGCCACATCAGAAAAATAAAAAGATGCTCATTGTTACCTGCAACTACATGGTAAAGGCTGTACCCATGGAGGACTTTACCACCACTGAGAAGGATTTTCATGAGTCCTGATGAGCCGTGGGAGCTCAGCAGTGCTGAAAGGTGGTGGCACTTGTACACCTGAATCATTTATATGTTTTTTAAATTCCAGCCAGCCTCAAAATGCACAAACTCATTCAAATCTCACCTGCAGGCTTTTCATTTTCTAACTTTATCTTAATGTGAGCATCCAAGGTGGCTAAATGTGAGAGCCACTGGCAGAGCTTTTACACCACCGTTTGCAGTGGCTGTTGGTGATTCAATGGGCTCTGGAAAATGCCACGCTGCACCACTGATTTCAACTCGGCTCAACACAAACCAAGGCTCTTGTCCCCAAATCATTTGGGAAACTATTATTTGCGCTTCACCCACAAGCCAGACCCCCGATTGCATGCCAGCATGGTGTGCCACAGCATAGGAGTGAACTGCTTCCCACACCCCTACAAACATTTCCTGTCAACAACAGCCCTGCAAGCCACCAGCAGGGATTTGCATTACTGTACAAATACTTTCCATCGGGAACAATGCAAGAAATCATTGCCCATTATGTTGCAGCACCCATATCATCGTCTTAAAATAGAACATATGCTGAAGTAGTGCAACATTGTGCTTTGAGTCCAGGGTTTTTTTATTTTGGTGGGTTTTCTTTTTTTTTTCCTTCTTCTTTTTGCTATTTTCATTCTCTTTCAATGATCCAGTGGTGGAGCATCTGTCACTGCATGGCAGCCTTTGGCACCTACATTGCTGATTATTTGGCACTTGAAATGAAACATCCTCTTTTCAACACGTGCCGAAGCACAAATTGGTGCAGAGGCAGCCAGCAGCTCTACGAGCAAATTGGGAAAAGACGGCTGCGTTTACATGCTCAGAAGTGCTGGGCACCCACCTGCTGCTATCACACGTGGGATGTACAGAGCCACCAAGCTCTCATCTGACTCGGGAGCTGCCCAGCTGCCAGCCGACATACAGAAATCCTTCCTGGGGCACGATGCCGCCACTGGTTAGCAGCATGCAATGCAAAGGCAGTAAAAGAAAAACACTATGTCGAGCTGAAAACACGGGAGAAATGCAGACAGGCCGAGCGTAATGCAGTTCAAACCAAGACTTGGTGCTGTTTTGGTTTGTACCACAGTGGCTCTGGATTTTTTGGTGTGTCGAGAAGCCTGTTTCTGGTGTTGCTCCTGATTTTCGTAGCAGAAAGGCAGGACTTCTTAGCTTGCAGCACAGCATGGGTTTGCCAAAAGGGACTGTGCGAGAGAATAAGGTTTCAAGAAAGAGTCTTGGGAATTAAGAAATGCATTTATTAAGCAGTAGTATTAGAAAAATACAATCTGATGCAAATCAGTGGCTCTAGGTAAGCTCAAGATATTCAGCCAACTTCCCTCCCTCCTCCCCACCCAAGCAATAAAAGAAGGGGGAAAATACCTACGTTTTAATTTTTTTTAACACACAGCCCTGAAAATACATTTTTTTGGATCAGCTTGCTGATGAAAATAAAACTCTTAATGACAGAGCAGATATTTGCTCCAAAAATGTAATAAAAAATCAATTTCTCATTGAAAAATATTTCACAAAAAATGGTTCAGCCTGATTTTTCACTATAGCACAGCAATTACTACTGGAAACTCATAAACAACCAGAGAGATCCATCAATATATTAGTGAAAGGTGAATATAGTATTGATTTTCAAAAGAAAAACAAAAGTAAGAGGTGGAAGTGCTTCACAGTGAAATAAACCCTTACAAAAATGAAAGTGCCAATATCAGTGGAGATATTGCCGAACACATAAATGTGTAGCATCTGAAGCACAACTCAGGAGAAATAGATCTTCATGGCTACATATATATATATTTTTAAGCAGAATTATAAAATCAGCAAGTAAAAGGTATTCAATAAATATGATATCATTAATTTTGCGCCCCTGTAAGATTTTTTTTTCTCATAGAACCATAGTTTGAAAATATAAACTGATTTTCAAACTCTGAAGTAGAGTTCTGTCCTATAAAGAAGTCAGGTGGTTGTGGTCACTCATTAGAAGGAAATCATGAACTCTTTCGAGCATTAACAAACTCTTTTATTTGTTATCTTCAGGTGTTTCTGTGAAACATTTTTCTTCTGGTCAGGTTTAGTAATGGTTTCACAAATGCTCTGTGTCCATGTTTGTCATCTTATGGTTTCTTTACTGTGTTAAAAAATTCAGTTGTCATGTACAGAAGGTAAAACAGTACCGTATCATTTAGTAACCAATCACATACCAGAAAAATTAATCTACAATGTATTAATGTAATTTGCCAGCAACCCACATATTAAAACCTGTTTGCATTAAGTGCTTCTTGAAAATTTTCGAGTAACAAACAGATCAGGAACCATCAGACTGCATGTATGTACTTCATGAGAGAAAAGAAGCAGCAAATTCGTTAATAAATTATTCACTGGCTCTGCTCTCAAGTGTATTGAGAGCTGGCAAAAAGTCCACGGCAAAGGGTAGTGCTAAATAACAGCACATAAAATTGTGAGAAGCTATCAGGTAGCGTAACACTGAGATTAGTGCTAGGTCCTGACTTAGTCAACATCCTCATTAATGATCTGAAAGCAGGAGTAAACAGAAACCTAACGAAATCCATGGATGGCTGGGAGGAATTGTGCACGCTAGCATAAGAGCAACAACGCAAAAGAATCTAGGCACGTGGGCATAAAATAGTAATAAGGCTGCATGCAAAAAAATCACGTAATAAAATGGAGAAAACAATTCCGCACTGCAGGAGGAGGTGCGTCATTCCCAGTGCACGGAGGCAATGGGTCCTCCAGTGTTACCTCCAGCAAGTCATCACCTTCCTAAAGCTAGTAAGCTGCGCTAAAATCCATTGGTTATAACATCAGCATTTTTTAGTCCTCAAAAATCTGTGAAATTACGATTTGAAATGTGTGTGTGGGGGGGGAAGGAGATTGGGAGAAGGGGCATAATACTAAAGGTATTTTCTTAAATCTGCATGTTTAAAATGATGCCCCAAAAGGTGGTGAATTAGTAAATGCCTCGCAGAACTTTATTTGCCGGACAGACTGTCCCACAGCTAATGCTGAGAAAGATGTTGCTGCTCTCTCCAAGTACCATTTTTGCCTGCCATTTTCGTTACAAGCCCTTCATGTTTTATGTAGATAGTTTCAATCAATGTATATATTTGTTTTATTTTTCAGTCAAACCCTGCCAGCATAATCAGCCTCGTCTGCAGACTCCTCTGTGCTGTCAGTAGGGGACTGCTTTTCAGTATTGTGAACTTGGTGTATTTAATGGGTGTTAGAGAACAGAAAATATTTCTTGGGCGTAGCATAATCACTTACATGACAATGCAATGACAATACATTTATTTAGCATGTGAAATTCTTCTTGCTGAGCTGTTTGATGTTCAGTGCCCTACAGGTTGTTGCAGTATGGCAAGAGGTGGGGAGACACCTGCTTCGGAGCCATGCAGGAATTATGAATCACTGCACAAACCTGCCCTACTAAGAGGAGGTGACTGGATAAATTACTGATTAAAAGACAGAAAGCAGGTAGTAGGAGTTAATGGCCAGTTCTCGCCATGGTTGGAGTTTCTAAAAGGTTTGTGCTAGGAGCTGTGCTGTTAGAGGACTGTCTGACAAAGGACCGAGGGTTAAAGTGAAAAGGTCTGGTAATTACAAAAAGTTGTTCAGGGTAGTGAAAACAAGGGTTCACCGAAGACTTGCCAGATTACTTTGTAAGATGCGGAGGCCGGGTAATAAAATGGCAGGTGAAACTCAGGGGAAACAAATGTGGTTTGTGGTGCACCTTGGGAAAAGCTAGCCAAGCTTCACAAATAAAATGGTGAGCCATAAGCTGTGTAACGGCTCAGGAGCAAGACCATAAACACACCAGCTCAGCACTCAGAAAATATGAGTAAGATGTTGATGAGGTTTTAGGGAAGGGACACAGACTGTTGTTATACACCGGTACAAATCCACAGTTCATCCATGTTTTGAACGCCATGTGCTGTTCCGGTCCCTTCCTCTGAAAACAGAGCATGGTAAGACCGGAAAAGATTCAGAGAAGAGTGACAAAGCTGATGAAAGCTGTGGAACAGCTTCTCAGTGATAAATGAGTAGGGGAGCTATGACCCTCTGCTCTGGAAAAGATCTGATTGAGAGGAGACATGGTAGAGAGCTACAAAATCAGGAGAGGGGAAGAGTTAGAAGAGCCAGATCCAAAAGAAACCAAAAGAGGTGGCGAGTCGTAGCCTTGTCAACTCTTTGCCGAAGACTGCAACATCTACGCGGCCTCAAGGTGGGCACTGGGCAAGTTCGTGCAGGAGAAATCCAGGGAGCATTATCAAACATGAAGAAGCCACAGCTAATTCAGGAAGTCCCTGAGATGAAAACTGTCAGGAGAGTGCTTGGGGGAAGCATCATACATGCTTGTGTTGTTCTTATTCCTCCCTAGACATGTGCTTAGGGGCACTCTGTGTGTGAGGTGAGGTGTTGCACATGTGTAGGTTGTATTAGTCCCAAACATTAACTGTCTGCTGCATTTAAAACTTCTGAAGTTGAGCAGCCTGGTCTCCCTGATCAGACCCTACCTTTAAAATGATGACTGACCCTTGCAACTTCATGCTTTTGGAAACCTGAGTGTGATTCCTGGGGAAACACTTTGGATTGAGCAACAGCCTGAGCAACTAAGAAAACAGACATGCTAATCACTGTCAGAGATGGACCGAAAAGAGAAATGGAGAGCTTAATTACGGCTGCAAAGGAACAGGCTCTTGGCATGGGCAGTGATAAAGCAGAGACAGAGGGAAGGAAGTATAGAGCATGGAAATTGCGATTGGGTTCCAGAGATGATCAGCTCTTCTGTTATGATCATACCAATATGGGTAGAGATTAGGAAAAGGCACAGCCTAAAAGACCACCTGACTGTGCCCCAGGCAGTCTGCAAGCATCTCAGAGTGCAAGTAGCTTCAGTACAACAGCGAAGTAATACAGGGTCTGTTGCCATCTTAGTCCAAGTGGAAGGCATTAAGATAGAAAATTCCCACTGAAGTTTTTAGCTGTTAATGGTCATAAAGTGTATGGTAGTGCATCACCAACACACACCTTGTTCTTCCATTTGATGGAAATGTCTTCTCCCGCAATTTCAGTTTAACAGATGCATTTCATCAGCAATAGCGTGGAAAGCATAATCCCAATTACTTGAGCTGGGCTGGGATCTTGTGATGGGAAAACCCATCCAGTACTGTGTAAGCTGGAAGTGCAACACATGGGTCTTCCAAAAAAAAACCCACAAGCCCAAAATATGATAGAAGCATTCTAAACTCATTGATATCTGGATCTGAATGAGACTCCCTGACAACTTGGATGGTGGAAGGGAAAAATAATGACAGTAGTAACAGTGACAACAAGCTGCGACAGTTACTCACACAGCTGTAGAAATACGTACTCGTGATTAGCATTTATATAATATGGGTAAAAACCTGACTGTTTTTAAGGTGATGGATGAGATGTAGCTGTCTGCAGTAGAAAGGGATCCAATCTGATGAAGCAGGTGGTCTCCTCTGGGCCTACACTCTTCATACAGGAAAGCCGTGCACAAACAGCAGCTAAATGAAGGTACAGCCTGAACAGCTGAGGCGTGCATTTCTGTCTTGCCCACGCCACCCCCTCCAACTTGCGCGAGCAGGATCAGCTCAGCAGTCTGCGAGGACAGTTCAGCCTCTTTCTCCAGTGAACCCATGCACTGGGATATGCAGGCCAATTCTGCCAAAATGACAAACAAGGGTATTGGCTGGGAGGGCCATATCCTATTGCCTCCTGCCCTCCACAAACCAGGATGGGAGCTTTATTTCTTTAGGGAAAACTCTTTCTTTTCAGTGCAGGTGTAAAGGTAAATATGTTTTGCTTTAAAGCTTCAAATGAGCCCCCAAGGTTAGCAAGATGGGGATGCTCAAGGTCATAAGAAGAGAAGCCAGCAGTCTGCAGGTGTTTGATCACTGAGCCAACCTGCAACATACTCATGTGCATGTTAGTCATTGGAAGGACACTGAGGAGTAGGAAACACTGGAGCTTTGAACCCTCTGAGCTAGAGAACAGCCACTTTCCTGTTAAAAGAGGGAAAACAACACCCCAGGCAGCCCATTAATAAGATCAACAGTCCTACCAGAAGCCTTCAGTCCAAGACTTTCTTTAACACAGAAAAGCATGAGTGTGAAGGGGTGGTATGCAACAGAGATAACAAGACAAGCAGCGAAAGTCTTTATAAAAAGAGTCTGTTGCAGTGCCATCATGTTTTGACTTGGAGAAGAGCACTGCAGAGGTCAATGGTGTTACATTCCCTTCAACTGATCATAAATTGCATGGGTGGAAATGATTCCTCCCTTCTTTGCACACGAATGTTCACCGTCTTCATGCAAATATGCACATACATTCAATGTACAAGGGATTTTATGGACTCTGTTTGAAAAAGGTTATTCTATTGCAGAGCTTCCAAAAGCAGAGGGCAAGTAACATATGACTGGGATTGAAGTTTATGATGGGTATCCAAGATGGACAATGACAAAGTAGATGTTTTGCTATTTGCACCACATTTGACAGTGTCCCTCACCACTCTGTTCAATGTCCAGTTCCCAGAAATCTTCATTAACAAGCATGTGGCAACAGGTAAGAAACACTGAAAAAGATCACTGCTGCATGTTAGAGCTGTGTAGGACATATTAGAGGAAAGGGATGTACTGAAAAACTTAAATAGCTGTATGCTCAGTTTGCACAAATCAGTGTCCTAAGCTGAAATCAGCACTGAGATGGCAGCTAAAATTAGCTGAGGTTTGGGCCCAATGCATATTATTTCTGGAATAAAGCTTGTCTTTGTGGCTGTCCCTGGTTTTCAGCACAACAGCGTGCTAGAGAGGTAAGAACCTATTGGCAGCTGCTGAGCTTTTTTTTTTTTGAGGCCAGAACTGACAGTCTTGAACCTGTTTCTAGTGCAGAGGCTGAGTGCTGAAACAGCAATTTGCTCCTTCTGTTTGCTCCTGCAAGTGTCTTTGGAGAGTACAGTTCTGCATGATCTGTAATATTGAAGAGCACAAAAGATGGACGAAAGGCAAAATTGCCATAGCAGTTTGTTTGGAGAATGAGACTTGAATTTTCTATCATTGTTAATGGTGTTTTGGGGTTTGACAGAGTCTGGTGAAAGAGCCGACTGATACGGGACATGTTAATTTACCGTTTACAGGGTCCTGGTATTGGATACAAATGTCCAAATCATTGATGCCAAACTGAGCGTCACATTTGGAAAGCACTTCCAATACTTGGACCTTATTCTCTGCCTCCTGCTCTAAGCATCTCTTCAATATAAGGACATTCGGATTCCCCATCACTACTCTGCTCTCATCTCAGCTCATGGAGAAGCTGTTGCGTATACTAATCTACATGTGGTGTCCTATACGTGTGGGTATCTGGCCTAATTTGGAAACCTTCTTAAAATGCACACTTGAGTTATTGATTGTACGGCTCAGAAGATGATATCGGATGATGTGGAACTGAGAGCTATCAATAATAAACTCCCACTCGGTCACAGCTACTGAGTGGTCAGTTCAAGCTCAAAGAGATGTTACCAGGACACATTTTATACATGCTGTTTTATACGTGCTATATTAATAGTGTGCAGCAGTAGGTGCCAGCATGCAAGGGATTTAGGAGCGCAATTCCCACTGACTTGCAGTGAGATTCTCTCTTGGCTGCTTTTGAGATCTGCTCTGGGTATTGATTGGTGTCAGGTTTCCATGTGGCTGAAAAGGTGTTCAGAAAGGTGCCTGACCCTTTCTTTTTTTCTGGTCGGTAACATTTTATAGTCCAGCCCGTTATCCTTCAGGCGAGGTGCTAGTTACGGCTTCTTTCTCTTCCAGAACTGTGTTCCCCCTACGTTTCAGCAAGAGACTTTCCCAGCCTCGCTTTCATCCCCAGCCCTAACGAGCATGAAACTAATTGGGTTCATCTATAACCGCACTTACAAACATCCAAGGTGACCTAGCGCTCCAGTTGCCCTTTTGGCGCCATCATTTCTGTCAGTACCTTTATAATGGGGTGCTCAGTGTTTTACGCACTCCTTCGGTGTGGTCGCACTGGCCCTTTTGGTGTTTCTGTAATCTTTTCTGATTTGTTCGGTGCCTCTGCTGATATGTCTCTGGGTTTTGTTTGCTTTCTCTTTTTGCTGCCAGATGCTACGCTCACTATCTGTAGATTAGATCTCCCATTTCTCTCAGATCATTTTCCTGTGACCCTATCAGAGGAAGCATTAAAAGATTTATAAAATGAATGTGTGAAACAAGGATGTGTGGAAGGGGGTAAGAACATTCTTTTGGTGATTGCTGATAGGAGTTAAAAGAAAACTGAACTTATAAAAAATCATGCTACTGATTTCTAAAATGGAGCCCAGGAGGCAGAAAGATTTTGGGGGAGACCAAAAAGATCAATTGTATGTCTGCACACAACACACAATTTCTTAAAGCCCTGATTTTTTGGCATAATCCCTATGGCTACGTTTTGACCTTGCCTTATGTGATTTATGGTTTTTCCTCATTAAATTGTATGCAGCAGGTATCTGCCTGAGACTTCATCTTATGCATATTTTAAGCTTCTCTAGTACCTGGTATAAACCAGTTTACCCAGTTTTATTATTGGAAATCTTCAAAATTTTTCTTTGCATTTCATATTCCTGATTTGTATTGTATTCACTTCAAAAGCGTGGATGCAACCAGACTGTTACTTTGAGGAGCATTATTGGTTTCTTTCTTCTTGGAACCTGATTTACCTTTAACCATAGCATTTAGTCTTCAAAATAATTAGGATCACTTTACCACTGCAGTGTAACCTCAAGTGAGAAAGTTAATTTCCTATTCAGTTTAGAATTTCGCCATTAATACCGTGAATGCTAAATTCACATCATTGCGGTTGAAGTCCTTGGAGACTGCCGTTTATAACACTGGCTTCTTAGCCGTGATCATTTCCTACTTTTGTTTCATAAATGGCTTTAAATTCTTTCACAGTGTCGCAAGAAGAGCAGCGTTTTCCCTTCTTTTCTTCTCTTGATCCTGTTTGCCAGAAGATAGGTGCGATAAGTGGTTACAGATGATACTGGTATTACAGCATCCACGACTAAGAGTACTGCAAAAGCAACATGCCCAGCAGTCCCTGAAGGGCAATACAATATTTCTGCCAGTAGCTCACATTTCACTCCAGCCCAGCAAGCAATGCGAACTGGAACCTTATTCTTCCGGATGTCAGCATAATTCATCCTGCATGTTAATACTGCAATGGATGCCAGGGGTAGATTTCCTCCTTATATTCATAGGGGATTTTGGTTACTTTTCACATGTAGAGGCTCCATGCTCTTGGCTGATGGAGTCATGTTAAGGTACAGCACACTGCATCTAGTCTCAAGATTAGGCCTATCAATTGCTTTCTGGAGAGGCCCACGTATGCACCAAGCAGTGTCATGTTCTCCGCTTATGAAGAATGGCCATAAGAATAAAATGGCAAGCAGCCTCTGAATCACGTTGAATCACAGAACGGTTGAGGTTGGAAGGGACCTCTGGAGATCACCTAGTGCAACCCCCCTGCTCAAGCAGGGTCCCCTAAAGCACATTGCCCAGGACCTTATCCAGATGGCTTTTGCGTATCTCCAAGGATGGAGACTCCACAACCTCTCTGGGCAACCTGTTCCGGGACTCGTTGCCCAGAAATCCCTGTCAGCCTCTTCGACCAGCCCTGTGCCTGTCTCTTCTCCTTTGCAGCCCCAGCTACTTCTTTAGCTCTTTATTGGATTTCTCCTTGTTGCTCTGGAATTTTCTGCCTGGTAAAACTGCAGTGGCACCTGCAGCTGTAACCAGTCACCCTTGCCTTACCTCTAAATCTGCTGCCAGTCCCAGGGAAACCTCTCTGGCTGCATGGCTTATTTTGACTCTGCTATTTCTGCTTCCTGTTGTTTCAGCAATAAGGACATGAAGGGGCATTTAATTGCTCTTTCCATTTAGCCCGCATGAAGTGTACTTAGTGCACCCATCTGCTTTAGCTTGGTTTCTAGATCAAAGCCCCCCTTTTACGACAGCCAGTTACATCTTCACATCTTCCAGCCTAACTTATGCACACACAAAGAGAGGCTTCAGCCTCGCTGTTTTGTAAGAAAATACAACCTTCCTTTTCCAAAGAGCATATAGCACTTCAAAAATACCGAGCCGGCTCTCTGAGAATTCACAAGTCAAACTGTTACTTTAGTGAGTTCGAATTAATGAAAAAAACAAGTTCTTTGAGCTATCAGTTTCAATGACAATTTTTATTTTATCCCATGTAATTTAAATTCTGGAATAACACAGACAGGTCATGCTTTCCAAATAGCTGAAATTGCTTAAAAATCTTACGGGAAGGCTGTATTGTTAGGTTTCAGTTAGGCTAAATTATTAATGATTTTTGTGTCTAATTGCTTTGATTGCCTAGACTACAGACAGATTCGGGTCAGCAGCTCCAATAATCCTTAAGTGGGGCCACCTTGAGATCAACGTCTAAGCAACCAGCCACCAACAAGCCACATCAGACTTGATGGTGAAGTAAAGGAATCGGTGTGAAATGTATTTACCACTAGAGAGCCAGTAAAAACAATGCCGGAAAAGCAGAAATGTGCACCAGTGAACCGGTACAGATGACATGCCTCTCCGATAGTAAGGGAATGCATTACTGAGTGTAACGCCCTGGTGATGGTTGTTTATGGAAGTTCAGGAAAACCTGAGACTGGGGTGATGCCGAAGGGACAGTTTGCTATTCACCTGTCCGCGCTGTCGCGCGAAGGTTTGTTTCTGGCGAGGTGCTGCAGTGGCAAACGCGGTAGCTTGTGTCTCTATTAATGGCCTTTCACCGGGGCGAGTGGAAGGCACATTCGTTACATTTGCAGAGAATACTGCACAAAATGCTCTGGAAGAAGGAAAAGAATTAGGAAACCAAAAAAATCAGGTGAACAAGTTCAAATAATGCATCTGGAGAGCATAACTTGAAGCAGCATTTTTTTTTTTTCCATGGGAGAAAGAGTTCTGAAAACCTCTAAGGCTGTGATTTGGTGCTGTCATAGGGTTTCCCCAGTGTAAAACATTGCAAGGAGAGATTAAGCAGCTTAAACATCCAGCTTATCTAATCAATAATTAAGCACAAGAAAGATAATGATTTAAAAATATGGAAGACGAGGATAATTATTTAGGATGATGCACGGTCCCAGTTCAGCACAGTGCTTAAACACATAGATATACCCATTTGTTCTGCAAAACACTGATGTACACAATCTCCACAGAGCTTAAGCACACACCTAAATTTAAGCGTGCATTCAAGAGCCTTGATTAATTGGGGCCGCAACTGCAAGTGATGGGATGAAATTAAGAAATGGGAAATGTAGGCCAAACAGCAGGAAAAATCTTCCAAGCTGCGAGATATATGAGACCATGGAGTAATCACCCAAGGGAATTGGTGGAAAGCTCCTCCCTGGACACCTTTCAAGTTTCACTGGACAAAGCACTGGGAAAATGTGCTCCAGGGAATAATGCTGCAGCTGCCTCTGGAGACCGTAGTGGCATGGCCTGGGAGAACTTTTCTATCTCTAACTTTTTATGAGTCTATAACTGCTTTAGGCCCGAGACACGATTTTAATGAGCAAAGGTAATGTGACAGGCTGGTGGCTTTTTTGGAGTTCTTCCTCGCTTCTCCCCACAATTCTTTTTTTTTTTTTTTTTTTTTTTTTTTTATTCTTCATTATATGTAACGCCACCAGGAAAAAAGAAATCACACTTTAAGCCAGGCGGTGCTTTGTCTTTTTCCGCTCACTGACTAAACATTGATTTTGTTCTCACCCCTGCATTAAAATGGAGCTTAAAGATATACAGCAAATATAATTTTGACTTGCAGGACTTTCTTTCGTTCCCAGAGCATATGTGGTGAACATCACCAGGGAGGTAACTGCGTCTCTGAGAATCTCGTATCTCCAAGAAGCTGAGAGGAGGAGGGTTTTATTTATTTATTTATTTATTTTCGGGAAGGGCCCCGGAAGAGTGGTCGTTGCGGAGAAGCACTTTCCCGCAGAAATAGGTTCTCTAAACCTCATCTGAGGGTTCATCCCATCAGGTGAGAACAATTTTGGCAAGAGCTGAAACACAGTGGCTTTTTGATCATTTTAAACTTTACTTTTTCTTAAAGTAAACATTTGTAGGGGGCTACGAGCTGTTCACAGGAACATTTGGGGTATTTTGCAGCCTTGTAGACAGGGCCATGTGTTCTTTAACACGATTTAGCAGAGGTTTACTGCAAAAGGACAGGGTTGGGACGGATCTGTTGTGGCTTCTCGAATGCATTTCTGTTCTTTTTCCTGAATTTTGCCATGTCCCCCGCTTGTTGTTCTTACTTTATTTGTCCAGTATTTTCCTGACTCATGGCGGGAGTTGGCAAACACAACTAATTAATTCCCTCATCCCACAGAGAAGGGCCATCTTTTGAGGTCGCAGAGCCTCCATCACCAGAGAGCTTTGAGATTTAGTTAAAGATGCATCTGCCAGGAGTAAAAAACATCAAGCTGATCTTCCGCTGGGGTGGGCACATGGATGGGGTGGCCCCTTTCTGGACCATCCCAGCTCCGTCGGTTCTAATTTTGCCACGGCCCAAGCCAGGAGCACAAGGTTTTGGCAAACAGATCTGGTCCCCTGGATAAAGTCTGGCATATTGCTCCCGCCAACATTAAGAGGAGGTGCTAGGAACAGGCAGAGGCAAAAAGATATGGCCTCGAACCCATCTGAGGGCAACCAGGCACATCTCTTTTTTGGGGGGCGAGCAGAAGACTATCTTTGCGTGTTTCTTATTTTTTCCCCTTTCATTTTCTGAAAGAGCGTGGTTCGGTTTGGATCTTTCGCTCCAGAAAAATAAAAGCCGACAGGCAACACAGTCTGGGAGAAAAATATTTGTCGTGCTTAAACCACGCACCTTTATTTCTGGAGGCCCTTTCTAAGTGCCTGAGATAAGAGCGAGCGCTTACGCGGCAACGGGAAATAAGAAGGGATGATCTCCGTGCCACTTGTGTCGGGAGTCGCTCGGCGGTGCCAGCCTGGCAGACGTGTGAGCTGGGGCCCCTACCAGCACCCCACGAGGTGCGGGGCTTTGCCGGCAGGTCTCTTGGATGCCGTTCCTCCTCCGCGCCCCAGACGGGGACGGGGATGGGGGTGGGGGCTCAGGTGGGCCGGGCCGTCTCCCGGCTGGCAGGGGGCAATGGAGCCGGCCCCGGGACAGTGGGTGGGGTTCTGCACCTGGCGGGCTGGCTGCCATTGGCTGCTTAGGAGGGGGTAAGGGGCAGGGCAGCCAATCAGGAGGTGGAAAAGCAGCGAGGCATGGTTCTGTGCCAGAAGGGCTGGCTGCGATTGGCTGCTTGGGAAGGGGGGGGGGGGCAAGACACAGAGAGGCCAATCAGGAGGTGGAAAAGCAGCGGGACAAGGTTCTGTGCTAGTAGGGCTGGCTGCAATTGGCTGCTTGGGGGGCAGGGCAAGAGGCAGGGTGGCCAGTCAGGAGATGGAAATGCAGTGGGGCAAGGTTCCGCGCTAGGGAGGCTGGCTGCCATTGGCTGCTTGGGAGAGGGGCAAGAGGCAGGGTGGCCAATCAGGAGGTGGAAAAGCAGCAGGGCAAGGTTCCATGCTAGGGAGGCTGGCTGCCATTGACTGCTTGGCAGATGGGGCAAGAGGCAGGGCAGCCAATCAGGAGGTGGAAAAGCAGTGGGGCAAGGTTCTGTGCCAGGAAGCTGGCTGCCATTGGCTGCTTGGGAGAGGGGCAAGAGGCAGGGTGGCCAATCAGGAGGTGGAAAAGCAGGGGGGCGAGGTTCCGTGCTAGGAGAGCTGGCTGTTATTGGCTGCTTGGGGGGCAGGGCAAGAGGCAGGGTGGCCAGTCAGGAGATGGAAATGCAGTGGGGCAAGGTTCCGCGCTAGGGAGGCTGGCTGCCATTGGCTGCTTGGGAGAGGGGCAAGAGGCAGGGCGGCCAATCAGGAGATGGAAAAGCAGCGAGGCAAAGTTCTGCACCAGAAAGGCTGGCTGTGATTGGCTACGTGGGTGGGGCGGGTTGGGGGGGTGTAAATGGGCCAATCAGGAGCTGGAAACCCCTTCAGGTGCGGGGTGAGGTTCCACACCTGGAGGGCTGGCTGCCATTGGCCGCCAATCAGGAGGCGGGAGCCGTCGTGGGTGCGGGGCCGGGGGGCAGCGGCGGGCGAGGGGCGTCCGCGCGCGGTGCCGGCCGGCTGCTAGGTGGAGCCCGCGTCCGCGCAACCCAGATCCGGGCCCTCACTGCTTCCCCCCGCCCCTCGGCTCGCCGCCCGCCCGGCTCCGCGCGGCCGCCGGCGGGCAGGGCAGCAGCGCCGCGCCGCGCCGCCCCCGCGGGCCCCTCTAGGCGGCCCGGCGCTGCGCGGTGTGCGCGTGTCGGTGCCTTCCCCCCCGCCGCCCCCCTCCCCGCCCGCCTCCGCAGCCGTGCTCTCCCCCCTCCCCACCCCCCGCTAGGCGCCGCGCCGGGGGGCAGGAGGGATCCGCGGGGCCGCCTTTGTGTGCGGCCCCCCCCCCCCCCAGGACCCGCGGAGCCGCGGCAGCGGATGTGCAGAGTGGCCGGAGGAGGAAGAGAGAGAAGGGGGATGGTGGCAGATTTTTCTTATTTTTATTTTTCCATTATTTTTTTTGGTGGTCTCTCCGGCAGCGGCGTTTCTTCCGTGGCAGCGGCAGCGCAATGACTCTGCCGCATATTAACCGCCCCGGAGGCGGCGGCGGCTCCGGAGCCGCAGCCTTGCTCTGAAGTTGCCCGGGTGGAGGAGGTAAATCGGGCTGCGGGGCGGCAGGGGGCCGGCGGCGGGCGGCGATCGCCTCCCCCAGCCCCGCGCACCCCTCCGCCCCCCGGCAGGCAACCGTAGCGCCGAGCCGCCGGAGGAGCAGGCAGCACGGGAGAGGCTTCTTCCTATTTTATTTTTATTTTTTCTTATTTTTCCTCCCTCGGTTGGACGACGCCCCCCCTCCCCGGTTTCCTCGTCGCCTCCCCTTTTTTCCCTTCTCCCCGCTGGGGGCTTTGGTCCTGTGGCCGGCTCTGCTGGCTCCCCGCGAGCCTGGTGTCTATGGCTGGATGGTGGCGGCGGCTCCCTGCCGCAGGTCGTTGAGGAGCCGATGGGGACTCCGCGCCTCGGGAGCCGGCCGCCGCTGCAGGTAACTCGCGGCCCTTCCCCGAGGGGGGTCCGCAGCCCCCTGCGTCGCCCCCTTCCCGGCGCCCGGCTGGGCGCTGAGGCTGGTTGCCTGGGGGAGAGGCGCCCGCCCCGGTAGCGGCGGTGCTGCGCCGGGGGGCTCTGGCGGCATGTGCCCGCCGCCGGGTGGGAGATGCCGCCAGGCTCCCGCTGGCGAGCAGGGGGGGCCGCGGGCGGCTAGGCTGCGAGGTGGAGGAGACCCGCCGGGCTTCCTCCTTGCCTTCCCCCCATACGGTTTTTTTTTTTCTTTTATTCCCCCTTTCCCCCCCCCCCCCCCCCACCGCCTTTGCCGGGGTGGCTGGGCAGATCCCGCTGCTCGCCAAAGCCCTCCGCGGACGCCCGTGTCTCCCGCGCCGCCGCCGCTCGCCGGGTGGGCAGGGGGCAGCCGCCGGGGCCCTCGCCCGAGCGGGGGGCCGCGCGTGCCGGGATGGCTCCCACTCTTCCCTCGCCCGTGCAGCGGGGAAAGGCGTAGTTCAGGCTAGAGGCATTGCAAGAGATTTATTATTATTATTATTGTTATTTTTTTTTCTTAAAAAGCATCAGGGCTTCCCACCTCCTGCCCGCGACATCGCCTCCGCCAGTCGTAGCGGTAGGGCCGGCGTTCAGCGGATACGCTTTTGAGGGAGAAGGGCCGGTATGTATGGGTGGAGGAGGAAAATTGCATTCCTCTTCCTTCCCCCCTCCCCCCTTTTTTTGAGCTCTTGGTTTATTTGCTTATTATTTATTTGCTTCCCCCTTGCAACCCTCTTTTGCCCATTCAACTTGGAAACGCGCTTGCAAGGCTGATGGTTGCTACCTGCCGTGAGCCGGGGAGCAGTCCTTCCCCGATTCTCCGTCGGGTGAACCTCGCTCGAGCTGGTGCGCTTAGTGCTAATGAAGATGTAGGTGCAGTGCCCCAGAAATGCGTCCTGAGTACCTGCGGGATTATCTTCACGGGCTGGGTCTCGGCAGCAGGATTGTGTCCAGAGTTGCCCATAGGAACAACGTGGCCCCCAGGATCCATTTAGCTGGGGTTTTTTTTTGGCTTTTCCCCCCCCCCACCCTTTCCTTATGGGTACGCAGATGTTTGTTTTTGCAGGAGGCATTGCAAGGTGGAAAAGGAGCTTCTCTGTCTTTCTTGATAGGCATGTGGTTCTTCTCTTTTTCTTTTTTTTTTGGCTGTATACAAGTTGTTTTAACAAAAAAAGGGATTGTTGTGTGCCTGTAGCATTCATAGCTTTAGCCAAAACAACCAATGTCTGTTGTATTTACTTTCCTGCTTAGATTACTCATTAGGAGGTATGAGCATTTCCACTCTCCCAGTCTTGGTTGCAGCCAACTAGCTGCTTAGGAGGAGCGTGAGATTCAAAAAGGGTGAAAATGCCATCTGTGGCTTGATGCACGGCAGAGGGGGAGACTGCTAGTTACTGTTTCTTGCTGTATTGTGGCACTGATTATTCCAAAGCCTTGGATCAAGGTTTTCAAAGCTGACAAAAAAAAAAAAAAAAAAAAACCCAAAAAACTGCTCACTGAAGTTAAAAAGAAATAAATAAATTCCATTTTCGTTTTGCAATGCTGTCCATTAGAGTGCAGCCAATCCTGATTGCTTGGTGTTGAGTAGTGGTGTGTGTTTTGTAGAGCTCATTTATCATAATTTCCCGGGGTTCGTGATATGAACAGGCTTCTACTGTGTATTCATTAGAGGGGAAGGAAAAAAAAATCCTTCAGAGTTTTATGGGGTAAACCAGGTGTTACAGGTTAAAGAGGCTGCTGTCAAAAAATCTGCACTTGTCATTTAAGAATACCAGAACAGGGAAAGAGGAAAATCTACGTATCGGCATTGATGTCGGGTGACAAAGTTCAGGTTGAGGTTCTGTTGGAAAGCGATGTTTTTCTTGAGCTAAAATGACTGGGCTCGACTTGCAGTAGACACAATATGAGCTGAAGTCATATAATCACCTTGTTGTGGTCAAAGCCGCTGCTGCGCTAGCGCTCCTTACGGGTGCTTCTGCCTGGTTTAGCATGGTTTACCAAAAAGTAACTGTTGTGTTATACCTGTTAGCAAAATAAGGAGTGGGTTGATGCAGATCTCTTGTGTTTGTGTTTCCAAAGAACTGAGGCTGATACAAAGCTAATATTGACCCACGAGTTCGATGTGATCTTATTCTTTAAAATATGATTTTTTCCCCCCTTTTTTTCTTCTGGGGGCTGTTAGGAGAGGATCTGTTTAATTTTTCATTTAATTTCTGAGTAAGCTACATATTGATTACAATAAAAACACCAAGCTTGGCTTTGTGAGGCTGCAGGATGTTTAATACTATTTATTAAGCTTAAGGCTGGCAAGTCTTGGCTCGGGCGCTCTGA
Organism: Dromaius novaehollandiae; assembly: GCF_036370855.1. Classification (NCBI taxonomy): domain Eukaryota; kingdom Metazoa; phylum Chordata; class Aves; order Casuariiformes; family Dromaiidae; genus Dromaius; species Dromaius novaehollandiae. Next base: position 2,312,873 of record NC_088101.1, read on the forward strand.
CCAGGTAGGAGTTGGCTTTTTAGTTTGGTGGCATGCCCAATAGTCTGTGGGGCACATTTGCACCCTGAGGCCGAGTCCTTGTTCTTCCGCCTTGTTCTGCTGACGTTCTCAATGAAGCACCCAGTGGGAGAGCTTACCTTGAGATGAAGGCTTGTGTTTGGTTGTCTTCTGCCATGTTCTTCTGACAGCCTCTTTCTTCTTAATTCCTTAACTGATGTGCTGTATGAACCTATTTAGCTCTTGGTGTTCAATTAGATAGCCTTTGTTTCCATTATTCTTTAAGAGTCATGGAAGCAGGCACTCTAGAAAACAAGAATAAAGATTTAAAGGTGGGTAGACTGAATTATTAGGCAGCTCTTGAGAGGAATGTGCATGACCTTTAACACCGGTCCTCATGTCAGTACGATGCTGTGATGGGGATTTTTCACATTCAAGGCATGAGTGTGTGCATCGTCAATGCAAGTAAATGAGAGGCACACCGGAAGGTGATGTCTTTGCAAAAGGAGGTTTTGATTTATTATTATAAACTTAGATAGTGGTGGGACTGGTATGTATTGACTAGGAAACTATTTCATGTGTGCCATACAGTGTAGAAGAAGGGTTGAAGATAGATTAAGAAGATGGAATTCAGGGAGCAAGCATGGATCAAGGAAAAGCTAAAATATGAAGGATGGGCACTTTTTATGCTTTAAACTTTTTTTCTTTAATTGTATTACTTGGTGGCTGTGGAAGGAACTCTATGCTGGAATTGGATTTTTTTTTTTTTTTTAAACCAAACCAATTCTTCTGAGCATCTTAACAAGAAAGATTTGAAAAAACAAGTCAAGAATTTCTTTTGGAGAGGTGATGCTGATACTGCTCTAAGAACTAGCCATTAATAATATGTTGCTTGGGAGAGTGCTGAGAAACCTAGACAGCCCTGCAAAGTAAAGAAGTTTTGTCCTGCCACTTTTGTCGATGGGCTGTTTATCAAGCTGAGTTGTACTTGATGAGTGTTGAAGCTCTGAAGAGATTTTACTCCCTTTCTCCTTCAGCAGATACCCAGTAACTAGAACATGAATACTAGAAATGCAGCATGGTACCAAATTTTGCATGTATACAGGTACGGCAGTCTGCTATACCTGTAGGAAATGCTTTCAGATGTCTATAGTATGGTGAGCTAGAAAATGTGTTCCTTAAAACAGTTCATTTTGCCCAGGATATACACTGAAATGTAACTATCTGAGGAAGAGCAATGTGGCATGCAGGCCTATGACCATGTCTGCTCCTGGGGTCATGGCTACCTTCGAGTCTTTGCCAGGATCCTCACCAGCACTTAGTCTCAGGCTCTTTAATCCGTATTCGGTATGCAAGTACGTGTTTTCTAGTTTTTATAATTGCTGAGATCCTCCAGCACTCCGTGATAGGCAGTAGGAGCGGCTCAAAGCAGGCTGCTGAAGTAGAATAGGAGGAGCTTGCTTTTAAGCATCCACTTTTAGTTCTTGGCTACTTTAATGACAGGGAAACCACCTCCTACTCAAATCTGTGATGCGGTTCTGTCTAAGACATTATCCCATTGCCTGTTTTTAGCCTCTGAGTCTGTGGTGTAATGCTCTCATTACTTATTGGATAATGTCTACTATGCAGGGTCTGAAATGCATGCATTTCTTGGATTCATACATGCAACCCAGGCTTTCCTTTTTAAGATGGCTTGTCTAAAGACACCTTGATTTCCGTTGTTGTTTTCCCTAATGAATCAATGCCTCTGGGATTCAGTTCCTGCAAAGTGCTGCCAAATAACTTCAGTTTGTGCTGGACTTTGCAAGCAGTCCATGCACAGTCCCTGTTCTTCTTCCTGGGGCAATGAATGGGTACTCTTCTGCTGAGTAATGAAGTGGGATAGTGATTGTGATTTCTCCAGAACGTGCCTCTGGGATGGAAGTGGCTAAACTGAGATAGCAGGCGAATTTGATAAAATAATGGGCCCAGTCTGTAGTCTATAGGTTTTCCTTCAGTGGTCTTTTCAAAGAGTCTTCAGACTTTGGCTGTAAGTCAGAGGCATTTATCAGTCATTGCACCAAGCGTTTGTAGCGGCAGGAAGGAAAATCGCCTTTCAGGCTATAAAAACTTAATTTTAATTTTGTTCTGGACTGCTGTTTTACTTATTAAACAGTGCTTGACATGACATCGGATTTTTTTCCTAGCCTGTCTGAACTCTGACAAGCATCTTACACTTTAAAATACTTTTTAAGTTTCCTCATTTGTGCTTATTCAGGCACACTCTTGTCCAAGGGAGGTGCTGCTGTAGCTGTGATCAGGTTCCCACTGTAGTCGATGGAGTGTGTCTGTTGGCTGCAAAGGGAGTTGCTTCACGTGCCAGGCAGGAGAGAGGAGGAATCTGTGATAAACTGGGTGTTTGAAGAAACACTACCCTGGAGCATTGGGATGGAAGGACAACCTGGGCATCATTTGTACTTAAATTGGGGCAGAAGGGCACCCTATACAAACCTGCAGTTGGGAGATGATATCATATGCTGTTGAGATAAATTAAGATGGGTTTCATCTGCAGGTCTTGGTTGGTGAGTGAGTAGTTCCACAGCTATTTTTGTTTGTCTTGTCTGTCTGTCTGTCTCTCTCTCTCTCTCTCTCTCTTTTTTTAATGTGAATAATGGCGAGTGAAGATGAAGAAATGAGTTTTTCCCCAATCCCAGTTGACAGGAGCTGATGCTTGATAACCCTGGGTGTGGTATCTTTACGAAAACATGCTCACACATTGCATTTCTACTAATTGTGTTGTAGTATCTTTGCCAGAGGTGGTATTTCAGACTGAAAAAAAGCTGTGTACACAGGTGGAGAAAAAAAAGTCTTGAAGTCTGTGCACACTTCTAAAATCTCTTTATGAAAACAGACTAAACAAAACTGAGACGTTTTCATCTCAGACTTGAGATCTTTCAGATTCAACAGCCAGGAAACAGGTATTATTCCAAAGGAAGTAGAGGAATGTTGGGAAGCTGTCATAAATAGGTAATATTGTTATGTATTTCGTTGAAATGCCTAATAGTAATATGCCAAGCATCTGTTAATGTATGGCCTCACACTTTTTTTTGATAAGCACCTTAGTCAACATTTGAGTAATCAAGTAGGAAGTATTTTAATGGTTATAAATGCTAATGCTCCAACCTGCTGCTGCAGTCTGTAGCAGAACTGTGATCCATTGCAGTGGATACCTGACGGGGAACCTCTGCATTTTTTTTGCAGTGCATTTTGAGTAGATAGGTCCATACCTTTGCTGATTAGCTTTACCTTTGCTGATTAGCTTTACTGATTTCATGGCAGGTGCATTGATTTATACCAGGTGAGGATCCAAGTCACTGACTTCAAACTTTGCAGTGGAACTCTGCATTTCTAAAACTTAGGACAAAATGTCATAAATACAAAGGAGCAACATGAATGTTTTCTTACTGGGTTAAAATGAAGTGACTGTGCACGCTTTTGCAGAAGCAGTGCTTAAAGTGTAATCATGAATTACTGCACTGTAAAATCCCATGTAAAGGTTTCAGTGTTGTTAAACACTGAAGAGTTCTGCTCTAAACCTGAAAGCCTTCAGAAAATACTTTGAAAAAGCTCTAAGTGGTATAAACCGATGATAAGTAGTTGACTTGTAATAGTTGTTGTCACATACAATGCATACAGGTTTTTACAGTAAGTCCCTTCTCTGTTAACACTTTCAACCTTTCCCACTATGCAAGAACCAAGAATCTAGTTACAGGCATGAGCATACTGAATGAATGGACATTGTTTAAAGCAGGGAGGATAGCAGCTTTCTGACTAATGCAGTGTCTTAGTGCATTCATGTATTACAATGTTTTATATATAGAAAATATTAAGTTTCTGGAAACAGACTTAGTGCTGCTTTTCTAGTCAACTTTGAGAGGTGCACCTAAATGTAAAACGTCCATACCTGTATGTGTGTGTGCATACGTAGTTGTTGTTTGTAAAATGCTGATGAAACATAGAAGTTTGTAAATGCTGTTGATAAATTTTTCTCTCCTTACTGATATTCTGATTGTTTTTTCAGGTCTTGGAGATGTAGATACAGTGGTGTACAATAAATACAAAATACTTGTGTACAGGCCTACAGTTTCAAACTTTTTGACTAAGTTGCTAGGTTGCTCTTCAGACACCAAAATAAAATGAAGAGATATTCGGATATACTGAGGAATCACAGATATTACCAGAACTGGTGCTGGCCCTTGCTTATTTGCTCCAGTAGCCTGTTTTCATTTTGAAATTGCTAATCCCAAGCCTGTCTTAATGAGAATTTCTTCCCCTGCCTTTAGAGAAAACAGAATACAGTTGTCATTGCATTGTGGAAGTGATGCTCACAGCTTTCCTGATGATGATAAAATTTTCCTTCAGGTGAGGAATATGTGTATGTCTGGATAAATACTCTAGCTAACTTTGAGCTGAGCTAGCCTGGTGCTGCTAGGAGCATAGCTATGGCATGGGGAGTATAGTTTAAGCTGCAAAGCCTGCCTGCAAAGGTGAGCAGCCTGTAAGCTTCACTCGGTTTACTTTTTTTTTTTTTTTTTTTTTTAAAAAAAGGAAATAGCTTGGATACATAATAGCACTATTTTAAATTCAACTTTGCTTGTGCAGAATGCAACAATGTGGCTTTCAAGCTGGGCATAAGACCTTAAGGTAAAGTGGGGAGGACTGCACCACCTTGGTCTGCACCAAAGGAGGAGAGGACGGCCGTGCGGTTAAAAGAGCCCAAGGAGCTTTGGAGCTGTTGACTCTCTCTTTTAATGCCCCTACTTTGCTGTGCTCGCAGGTGCTGCCAGCAAAGGGAAGCGCCAGCCCTGCTGCGTTTGCTGGGCTTGCATGGCTGTTGACAAGTGCGGCAGAGGCAGTGCGTGCTGCTACGCAGGGCAGCCACGGAAACCCAGCATTAGCTTAAGCCTGGGAGAATAGGGGAGGGCCCAGAGCCCGGGTTTTGATGTTCTGCATGGGTGGGTACCCTGAATGCCAAAATGCATTCCCTTGACAGCTGACCCTGCAAGCAGCTTTTCAATAGCTTTCTGGGGGTTTTGTGTCTTTTTTTTTTTTCCCTTTCCCTCCTCCCTTTGCATCCCTCAAAGCCCTTCTGAAGACTGCTGGGGGAAAAAGAAAAAAAAAAAAAAAAAAAAAAGGAAAAAAGCACCCATCATTGCCGTCTTCGTGAACAGATTTCACTGTTGGGTAGAGTTGAGGAGGGTTGCAAAGACAGCGTTTGCGTTCACTCCTGACAAACGCTTCATCATTTCAACATCGTGCAAATTCATGTCACTTGCTTCAAAGTTTATTTTTTTTCTTTAAGCAAGGCATACACTGCAGGTTTTTGTATCCCGAAATATCATCCATGTAATATAAATCCTTATTTGCTACTTTAATCTGTGTGTCCTTTTGCATCTATTCTGTGTGTAGGGTTTTTCTTTTTTAGCAACAGAAGGCTATTGGATTTTGCCCATAATTACTTCCCGCATTAGGGCTACGTGGAGGCATGTAAAACTGGTCCACAGTCATGCAGTAGATCATTTCATACAGAACACCCAAAGAACACCCACTCTTGCTTCCTGCATGCTGCAGGTTGTTCAAATGCACGTTGTACCACAGATTGACCTTGTTAGAGCTGTGTGTGATCTAAACTGTTATTCCTTCAGATTTAGGATGTTGCAATCAGGGCCTTTAATTATTTGGAAGCGTGGTGTATCTATGCCACTTCCTTCTAAGGGAAATTGTGATGTGACTACTGTGCTTTCAAATCCCATAGCACTGACTTCTTCAAGAAAATGTCATTTTGGATTATCTTTAATGGATGCAGGTGTGTGGAGGGTTTTTTTTGTTTCGTGTTTTTTTTTGTTGTTGTTTTTTTTTTTTTTTTTTGGACAGGAATATTACGAGTGCTGCTTGTTTGGGTATGACTCCAAAATGTTGCAAGTCTCCATATAAAATTCATTCTGATAGGTATTTGAAATATAGTGACTGCAGTGCCTGGAGTGATAACTTGTGCCCTTTCAGCAAGTGATCACCAATTACAATTGCAGTGCACTTTATGGATCTCTCTAAGTAGGTCACCAACTGGAATGAATCTTTCTAAAGCCTGTGTCATGCATTTCAACTGTGGGAGCAGGGGGTGCTTCTCCATGTAATATTGCTGATTTTGGAAAGGAAGGTTAAAATGCAATGAGAGAATTATACCTGTGCAGGGAGAAATATGGGGAGGGAATGTATCTAGGCATGACCTTGGTGTTTCCCTTCAGCTTTGGGAAGAGCGGGTGGTGGGTTGTCTTCTCCAGCACGCCAGTGCTTAATCACTTGTTCTTCCTATGTAAGACCAGTGTAGTCCTGGGCTGGGCTGTAAGGGTAAGGATAGTGAGGAACATGGAGGAGACATGGGGGCTGGCTGGGCAGAAAACTCCCCTGAGTTTGAGGTCAGCTGTGTGTGAGCTGTTGTTTGACCCTCCCTATCCATGGGAAGGAGAGCTGCAGGCCAGCTAGGGTCCAAGCTTCCTTGGAGCAAAGCCTGTCCCAGCAGTAGTCTCTGCGATAGAGCTGACAACCTAAAAAATAATAATTACCAAAAAAAAGATATTTGATAAAGTAATAAGGAAACTACCGATGAATATGATGGAAGTCTGGTCTGTTGTAATGTAGATGGTACAGTGTCTTTAGCTGCTTCCTCTTCTTCCTACAACAGTAAAATAAGTGGCAAAGCTTATGTTAACCTAAGAATGCCAGATCCACTCCTAATTGTAACTCAGATAGATCTCTGCTTTGCTCCAGTAGGAGCTGTAGCCAAATACCAAGCAGATAATCATCATCTTTCTTTCTGTAAATCACCTTTTTTTTTAATATCATAGACATGTATGTGGGTGGTTTCTTGTTGACCAGAAAAGATGTGGATTTTTGTTGTCTTTCATGTAGGTTCTCTGTTGAATTAGCAGAGTTACGTGTTTTTGTCTGTCCCACTTGGGTGGGATACTGCAATGATTTAATTTAAAATGAAAGAGAGATGTCTTCATTTTAGGCAAAACAGTGGCTAAGTGGTGAGAGTACGCAGGTCCAGCCTTTACCAGAAACCCTAATTAGAAGAAATCCCATGTGCGGTTGACCTTGACTATTGAGACAACCCTCAAAGAAGAAAGAATGCTAAAAATTAGTATGCTGCCAATGCTGCGCTTTTATTATTTGACGTTATTAAGCAAACTCGGTGTGTATTTCTTTTTTGAAGCGTTTGATTAAATGTGTGATCTTATCTTGGTGAAATGGCCCGCTGGGCTGCAGACAGTGGTGTTCTGAAATGAAATTTGTTTAGAGCCTCTGAACAGACATTTATTCAATGAGACCTTTCTTGAATAATAGATGACAGTGAGATAGCTGTGCGATGTGTTTTTAGGTTTAGACTTTTTTTTGTGTGTAGGGAGCTGCAATGAGATAGGAGGGAGAAGATAGCACAAGTGCACAGGGGTGAGAATAGGATGTGTGTGTAGGAAAACTATCCCGTCATATGTTGCAGCAGATGTTTAAGATGTTATTTTTGTTGCTAGTTTTGTAGAATCAGGGTCTGGTTCTGCCCTGAAGTTGTGCTTGGGCCAAGCTTTGCATGGGGCAGGGACAGGACCAGGACCTCCATGCTGGCATGTTGTTTGGCATATCAAGCACATTTGTGATACAAAGCTAGGTACGTGTGTTATCTTTCAGCTAGATCTTTGAAGATACTTGGATTTTTTTGGGAAACAAAAAATCAAAAAAAAAAGCCTCCACAAAACACAAAGAAGCCTGGTCTCTTTTGACCTGAACTGACACATGGGATCAGTGCCCATCTCCTTAAGCAGGTCTTTATGTTACGATAGTCCCATCAAACCAGAGGGGCTGCTTGAGGGATAAGACCTAAGTCCATGTGCATAAGGCAGATGGGCTCTCTCCCAGGATGTTTACCTTTGGTATTGTGTTCCAATGACGAGAAAGCGTGTAATATTTAAAAAAAAGAAAAGATGTTCTCATCTGCTGTAGTCTTTTTGGTGGAAACACAGTGTTTTCTTGTTAGGCACAACTACCATGATCCACCAGATCCAAGTATGCTAAAAAGAGCTTCCATCTCTGAAAAGCATCATCCGATATGGTCTGCATCCAGTTTTTCCACCAGAACAGTTTACTTGGTTATAGTTTTCTGTGCAGCTCCCAGGGATAAGATTTCATTGACTATGCAGCCTGCACCAGATTTTCAGCTATTGACACATGACCATGCACCTCACTTTTCCCCCAGTGAGCCTGAGAAAGAACGCCAATACCTGAAAGTCTGTATTATTATTATTTTTTTATTTTTTTCTGCAACAGCTGAATTACAGGAATATACCGCAGTGATCTCTGAGGGCAAAAGATGTGACTTTTCTGAGTGGCTTAGTCTTCCCTGTAAAAGTCTTCCCTGTCTCTAGTGCTCCCCTGCATTGCATGGCAGCTGTCTTTCCATCAGGTTAGATGGTGATGAAGCGATTTCACCTTCCAGAGGTAAAAAGCAAAGCTTCGCCTTCCGTGAGTCAGGAGGAGAGGCAAGCACAGCGCCTTAAGGCTCTGCCTAGGTGTGAACTTTGGAGTCCTCCAGCATTTGACGCTGCTGCTGGCCTGTGCTCTTTTGGCTGATGTGCTTATTTTTCTTAAAAGCCATATGACTTTTTGACACTTCTAATCACTTCTTTCCTGGTGCAGCTCTAATTTCAGCAGATGTGAAATGCTATTGTGTGGGCTTGCCAGGCTAGATGTAAAATACACATCCTTCTGCGGTTGGGAGCCCTGCGTATCTTGTTGTGATGTTTGGCTGAGCTCAGTGCATGATTTCTGCTTGCAAGGTGCCTGACACAGTGAGTGGATCTGTTTATGTTGTATATTGAGAAAGGTAGCTGGTATGTATGTAGTTCATAGGAAAAAGGTTATTGTGCTTATTTTAAGAGGGCTCTTTCATAGCTCTACAACTGGACAGTAGTCTCTTCATCTGGATAGGTACCTGCATGGAAACTTGGTTATAATCCAGCCTTTTTTTTTTTTTTTTTTCTTTTTTAGAAAGCAACATAGCAAAAACCAAAACAAAAAAATAGCTTCCCCCCCCTCCGCAAAAGGAACAATACTTGCAAACTAAAGCACAGCCCACCAGAAAAAGGAATAGTGCCCTTATGTTCTGTTTAAGTTAGAAGTTGGTCAATAAAATGAGGATGGAAAATTCAGCAGGCTAAAGTCAGCTTGCCATCTAATCTTCTATAGAGCTGAGTTGGTCTAATTAACTTTGTATGTCATGGCCAGTGAGGAGAATTTCAGAGCTAAGTTGATGGTAATGTGTTTCTGAACTATGAATAATTGCTCAAATAAATTTTTTTTTGGTCTTTATGTAAATAACTGCAGAGCAGTAGTGTTTCACCTTCATCTGTCAACGTGGGCAAGATGAAATAATAATCAGCAGGTGTGCCGCTTTGTTTGGCATAGATCGGTGGTTTTGATACGGAGATCTCAACTGCTGGCAAGACGCTTCCACATCTGAGATGATGTGCTGGGAGCCACAAATTAGTCTTGTCGTGGTACCTTGGTGTCGCCTCGCAAGATCTGTGTCACGGCTAGGGTACATGGTGACATTGCATTGTCACAACAAGATACCGGCATGCGCTGATGGAGAAAGATGAGTACCTATCCGTGCTTCCGTCTCCGTTCTGTGGCCACGATGACGGGAAGGGGTGTTTTCTGTCTTCCCTTCTGCCTTTTCTTACCCTCTCTCCCCCTTGCATGTGGGTTCTTACCCTATTTATGCTGTAGGGTATCGGGTCAATGAAAAATGTATTTCATTATTTTTCATATTGCTTTTTCTTCTTTTTTGTCCTTGTCTTTATCCTGCACTTGTCAGGTAAGCATATAATGAAGAGCCAGTTTCCTCTTTTGGAACTGAGGAGAAGCTGGTTTTCCCTAATAAATCTGGCTTTGGCCATTTCTCTAAAATCTTCTGAATGATATGGAGAGGTCCTTAGTTTCCATGCTTGGATGGAGACCAGCAGAGGCTATCTTATGTGGGTTGTTCTTGTTTGTTTTTCTTAAATAGTGTGTTGATTCAGGCCAGTTGCTGATACAGTCTTTGGATATAGAGTTTGTATCTAATCAAAAATAGATGTTAATTGAGATCTGAACCCTCTGAACTAGAGTTTTCCCACTTTTTATCTCAAATGAGTTTTCATGGAAATGCTGGAGTGAATCTGCTTGAGTCTTGTAGAGATCTGTTTTGTTTGGTTTAGCGATGGATGAAGGTATATGTGAAAAGTAATTTAGTAGTAACTCATGGTATTGCTAAAATATGTGGGGAAACTAAAGTTTCTTTAAAGAGTGTGATGTGTATTTGCTTTCCTGGCTTTCAAAAGTAAATTTGTATTTGCTGTGAGAAGAAGTTGCAAAGTCGAGAGGCCCAGGCTTCCAACTGCTGGGGTGGCTGCCTGAAAGGTGTGGCGAGGTCTCCTCCCTTGTGGTCTCGAATGCACCATCAGACGCTTTTCGAGAAAATACGCTTTAGCTGAGTAATTGAATTTGGTGCAGGGATTTCTGAGCAACAATTTTTGCCTGCCTAATACATATAATACTGGCCGGCCAGCGAAGACCGACAGCAAGGTTTCACTCAAACGATAGCGTTGGAAGGTTTGCAAGAAAAAATACCAAGCGGTTTTGAATTCGAGATCTTCATCTCGTACCGATTCTCTGCGGACAGAAGGTGAAGCTCATGAGTTACTACTTACATACAATTAACAGGGCCTTTGCCTGCAGGTGCCAGCAGCAGAAGTATTGAATTCAGGTAAGCTATCCTGGTGTCTGCTCTTTCCACTGTACTTTATCGAAAAGTATGGGTCATAAGGGGAAGGTGCCTATGTCTCGCTGCTAATGTCTTGGTTAGGATGGGTCTCTTAATCCTATTGAGGAAATGCATACGGCTCTGGGGGAGCTGGATGTCTCTGGGATGACATTTCTGAGGGATAAGAAGTGAACTTTCAAGTTCTCCTGGTCATAGGAGCGTGACACGTAGCCACCATCTCTTTCAGTGTAAGCTGCTTATGCCACACAAGCAATCTGCTGCTTGCATTGGCCCCTACACTGACCTGCACTACTCCATGCGTTTTACTTAGTTTTAGTTGGCTACATGTATGCAACTAATTAATAATGGTATTTCCGCGTTCCAGCAGAAAGGCCTATATGCACAATGACTTCAGCAAAATCGTGATGCCTCTCAGTTACTGAAATGCCTTAGAAATTGTTGCCCATGCAGAAATAACCACTCTTATCAGTTGGATATGAAAGGAACAAAGATGGGAGGTTGAAATTATTATCTTTTTATTATTGTTTTTTACTTGGAGTGGATGATACTGGGTGCTACTTCTTGGTTTTCCTATTGGCAAGTGTCAGGTTCCTTCTGCGTCTGACCTTGCCTCTGAATTGCTGGAGCTTCTGCTAGAGCTTCTGCTGGTTGCTTTTGGACAAGTACAGCATTCTTGAAAGTTCATCTTTTTCCTTTCTCTCTGAAATTACCGAACAAACTTTGTCTGAGGGTATCGAGGATCTTCCTGGTGAGCCATCTTGTCAACTTTCCTGGTGGGTCAGCAGTCCTTGAGTTCCTCCCGGCTGTGTGGAGCATGACCATGCCACGGTGACGGGGCCATGTTGGGTGCTTGGCCAGTCATTGCTGGAGGCTGCTAGCAATTAAGCCTGAAATGGTTAATATACTCATTAAAAAGCTTTTATTGCTGGGCTGAAATCCTGCATGCAGGAAGCAGGCATTGCTCTGGCTTGTTTGTTTAGCTAATTGGCATTTTTATAATTTTATTCTTTTATTCTGCACCCCATTTCTACTGCGGGATTAGCGGTTTGGGGTTTTTTGTTTTTTTTTGTTTTGTTTTTTTAAAGCAGAAGGATGGGGTAGGTTTGGTTTATCTGGCCAAAAAGAGATGTCTGTCTGAGCTAGTCATTTAAATTAGCCTTCTAGTTAATGGGAAGAGGCAGGCACTTCTGAGGCATGATTCCTTCTCATGTAGGCATTTAAAACAGGTCAGAAGAATTGCAGCCTAAAATGCTTCCCCCCACCCTGCTCTGCTCTTCTCTCCACTGACTGTAAAGGGAGCCTAAGGTGGCACATTCAGATAGACATTTACATTGCAGATCCCTTGCCTTAGTGGAGGTGAATCCCACCCCAGGAAATTACTCCCTTTGCCTTGCAGTGCATTTCCAATTTAAATTTGCATCCGTGTGATAAGCAGGTAGCTAACACAGCAAAGCTGATCCAGCCAAATGGCCGAAAATGTATTTGAATGAACAGAAATGTCCTGTGGTCTTTGCATACCCAGGAGCAGCTCTCGCTTACTAAAAGGTTAAGGAGCACGAATCGAATGGGTGTAAGGCATGTACCTCAGATACTGCAAAAATATAGGCGTGGTGTAACTTGAACAACTGACACATCCCACTTGCTTGATTTTTGTGAGCTGTGAAGTTTGTGCAGCTCTGTGCGTTGAGGGTGGGACTCCCATCATGTGCTTTGGTACCTCTTGGTTGTTTCCCGTAGGCTATGTCCGCTCCTGATGCAGGGCATAGTACGGGCATCTGTGAGCCTGAGGAATGCTATCTTTGCTCTCCTTTTTTTTTTTTTTTTTTTTTTTTTTTTCCGAGTCTGAAAATTAGAAGTCTGAGGCTGTGTCTTGTGTCCACGGATCCTACTAGTCCTGTTTTTCATAAAACTCAAAAAACCAAAAACCAAACCCACAACAACAAAAAAAACCCCACCCTGCTTTCTTGAATGGTCACTTGAGCGAGAGCTGCAGCTTGACAGATGTTTTGGTGGCATGCAGGTTACAGCTGCCCTCCCTGTTTTCCCCCCTTCCAGTCCACCTTAGTTTTGCCATCTGTTTCTGTGGCTATATGGTGAACCAGACTGGGAAACAGATCTCTTGTCTGCAAATCTGTGTTTGGTTTGTAGCTATCGCTACAATATATTATGTGCTCTGTGTGTGTGTGTGTGTGTGTGTGTGTGTGTGTGTGTGTGTGTATATAGTGTATATATATATGTATATATGTATACATATGTGTGTGTGTATATACATGTACACACACACATACCAAAATAAATTGGTAACTTGCTCTGCATCTGATGAAGTAGGTTGTTCTTCCCTTCCTTCCCACCCTTTCTAACATACTCTAGGAAATTCAGCCCCAGCTTTGTAAAATCTCACTTTTCCCCTTGTATAGAACTTCTGAGGAACATTTGAGAGCAAAGGGTGTTTCCCACACCTCAAATGCAGAGCTGTGTATGCATGGCACATGCCCCAGTCCGTCAATATTGTGGATATGTAGTGCTAAATTCACTCACCTGGGTCCTGATTATTTGGTACTAGTTTCTTCTCTGTGCTGCTGGGTTTAATTTTTTCAGCGGGTGACTGAATCGTTGGTTTGGAATTGGCTGGAGATGTATATTTTTAGGAATGCACTTGCAGTGAAACGTACTGGTGGCTATGGCAGAGCACGTGCAAGCTAGTGTAAAGCCTCCTTTTACTTGGTGTGTGCAAATGTGCAAGGTGCTTATTTAAGGGGGTGCTGTGATTTCTGTCAGCTGTAGTAGCTGCAGTGTTCAACTATGAGCTAGTGATCCCTGCGCTTTTAATTACAGCCTATGAGGCAGATAAACTTGTAAGCCAAGTTCCTGCAATGGAAAACCTGCATTTTAGCCTTTGCCAAAAGCCAGGTTGTTTCTCATTGCAGGCAGACAGCTGATATAATTTGTGTGATACTGTTGTTGGGATGGTTTTGCCCTCATTAGAGAGCTTAAGCAAGCCTCTTTTTTTTTTCTTTACTCCTAATGTAAAATGGCGCATGTTATCTTTTTTCTGGATAAGAGGAGAGCTGATATTCTGTATTTAAATACTTCTATCAGCTAATGATGAGGGAGCATTTAAAACTGCTATTGTTCTGAACAAGTTTTAAATGAACAATGAAAACAAAGCAGATGTTGCTGAGTATTTACTTCAATGTGGTTTAAAAATTCAATTTGTGCTTTACAGTCATAATTGTCAGATCAAATTAAAAAATTGAAGGCAAGCCACATGGGGTTAGATCCAATAAAGGACGTGGTATGACTCATTGCCTCAAAAAAAAGATGACAGTGCCCCCCCACCCCCCAAAAAAAGAATTAGCTGCCTTTGCTGAAAATGAGCAATTCTGGTTCAGGTGTTTTGAAACATTTTCATCAGGGTTCCTTGGTAGGCCTTAGCCTTGGTAATTTTTTTCAATTGTGTTTCAAAAGTTGTTGATGTTTGAAATTTGCATTAAAAATTTCAAGCATCATGAAGGCCGTGATCTGGAAAAGCTGCTAATGTGAGTTCAAAATCTGTCTCTGTTGCTCTCCAGGGCAGTGCTTGCACACAGAGCCAGGTTCCCAGGCATTTAAACATGGGTATTTTAACAGTATTTCTTAGTTGTATCTTATTTTCAGCAAGTCTTCTAATGTTTGCAAATTTTGAAAGAAAAAAAAAATGACCTGAACAAATCTTCTTGTTGAAGAAAATTAGTTTTCCAGTGAGAGCTGGTTGCACATTAAGGGTCCCAGTCAAACCAGCTTTAGCATCTGCCTGTAAGAAGGAACAAGCTGAGCCCAAGCAGGGTGAGAGCAGTGTGGTAAGAGCAACGTTTCCTGCTGAAGGACACGGATGAATGGTTTGGTCCAAGCACCGACTTTGCTCTGAATATCATTCTGTGCTTTTGCGAATCTGTTACTCTCTCATTGCCTGAATCTTAAATATTATTTTCATGTGGGCTTGTGTTCCCTCTGGTTTTGCAGCAGCTGTTAATGCAGACTGTTCCTAGAGCTGTGCTGGCTTCTGTAGTGTTGTTCTTTTTTAGGGCTTTTTTTTCCATTTTTTTCCAGAAAGTATGTTAATTTGAAGTTCCATTAGAAAAATCAGGGAATGGGGACTGCGAGGCATACATATGTGAATGGGGAGCAATAGCAGGATGGTCTATAGGCAGCATGAATTCTAAGCTGGGCATGGAAAAGGTCTGGAGGAAACTCCTGAGATTGCAGTGAGTTACTTTATATTACCCCGAAACTGTAGCAATTAACTAATTGGCTAATGAGTTTTACCTGTGTGTGAATTGTACTTGCTTGAATGAACTATGGTTTAAAATGTTTTGTGTAGTAATGTGGTGGCATTTTCCATAGCTGTCTTCCATAAGATAGCCTTTGGATTGACATGAGAGCTGTTCCTTGGCTATCGATGTGCAAAAAAAAAAAATCGTATATAATATCCATCCCACAGAAAGATGTCAGGCTTTAGCATGAATTTAAAATGTGTTTGCTTACTCTCCTGTTGCTTTACCAGAATTGGCCGGACTCCGTCGTCCCAGGAGACGGGAGGTAGGAGTATGAGATATGATACCACCTTTTATCTTCCCGGTTGGAGATGGCTTGCATTTCCTTGCGATTTGACACATTTACCCAAGCGTCAAGTGTCAGGGCATGTTAATCTATATGAGTGTGATCTTAGGTGGGAGGAGGCTTGGCAATACAAGCCCCTCTCTGTTTCCTCGTCCCCTCTTGCAGCTATTCGGTTTTGACAGTCCTCGAGGTAATGATTTGGGTGGGTTATTGGGCCTTTTGGGGCTTCAGCTGGAACGTAATGCCTTAGAGGGGATACAGGTTTAAAGCATGTGCTTGGCTTGTTTAGGGTTAGCGTCAGAAGACACAAACTACTTTGCAGCAGCATCTTTTTTTTTTTTTTTGCTTTTTTTGTCTTTATGCGATATCCATGCTGCGAAACACAAAACCCGCTTTGGAGCATGGCCAGATGAGTTTGGTGTTAAGCTGGGATTTTGCTGCTTGTTTTCAGGAGAAGGCATTGGCTGTCATCTTCTGGATGTAACCGTTTTCCGTCAGTATTTGAGAGACGGTGTATGCCTCTGACGTCCGTGAGGGTAAAGCTTGTCAGCCATTATCATGGCTTGATATTTCTTGTGCATCTTGCAGTTTTGTGTCAGCAATGATCTGTTCAAAAGGTAATATGCTGATAGCTTTTTCTATAGGTATCTTTTATTTATTTAAGCTGAAATTCTGGGTATGTGCAGTCCCCAAGATTTATACTATTAGAATACCTTGAATTTCTTTTTTATCTGGTCTCTGTAGTTTACGTATTGCTGAGAATAGTATTACTGGTGTATTTAGCACCATTCAGGAATAGCAGGGGTTTATTATAGGTGATTCTTGCAGTGATTATTTTGTGTATTTTCACTCCCTTTTGTTTAAAAAAAATATTAAAAGGCGGCTGATAATTACCGGTTATTAACCTTCATTCGCCGTTAGTTGGGCTGAAAGCCGGTGTTGTATATACTGTGAGCGTTCACAAACATTTTATTTGGGTCATTAGATCCTGCGTGATTGCCCGGTGAGAAGCGATAATGGGAAGAGGGGCAAACGGACAAAGTTTTAATTGGACAAAGCACCTGGGCGGACGCTTTTCATGCGGCAATGGAAGTATGTTTTTATCAATGTAATAGTGCCGTACCTTCCCAGCAAATAGCTTACAGGATGAAGCGCTGGGGTATCTATCAGAATTCAGTATAATTCTGGTGTTTAACTGGGGGGGGGGAAATGTTTGCGTTTGGCCTGCCACGGGGAAAACCTTCCCTGGGGTTGAAGGCTGGTGAGATAGCTCCTCAGGTGATGCTCTCTGGCAATGCTTCCCACACCTTCAGCAGGGCCGTGGGCTATTTATACCATCTGAAACCTGGCTTTAACTGATGGATTTTTGTACCTTTATAAGTGAATGTAAATTATATGAGGGCTTTACAGTCCAAAGTAATAAAAAACTAAATTGTCACTGTTTCTTTCTAATCGTATCACAAGACAGATTCCTGAGTAAAGTATGCACATAAACTTTTAGTCCACTGAAATATGCATATATAATTTAATTTGCATACATTAAATTCTTAGCTTCATTAATGATTTAAGATTCCTTTGCAGTTGGAAGGCTCTGTCACATTTTTTTCTTGATTGAATTGCCTATTCTATTTAAATCAGAGTTGGTAATATTGCTTGTGCATTATGGAATGATAGTGGTAACTTTGTTAGACCTTTTATCAACATGACTAATTTATAACTAGCCACAATGTATTATTAGCCATAGATATATTACAGTGTGAGACTTCCCCAGAGTGGAAATTTTAAAGTGCAAGTAAGATGACAATTGCATTAAAACAGTGTCCAGGGATATAGCTGAGAACATAAGGGAAAGAAACCTTGGCACCTTACATGAAAAGAACATTTTCATATTAGCATTGTTAAACTTGATCTGTAGTTTCCTTATAAATAAAAATATTAACAGCTATGGCAAATGCAAATAGCTTTTTTTGTTGTGCTACAGCAAAACAATAAATGCAAAATATTTTGCATGAATTTTAAACAGTGGCATGCTAAATGAGCCAAGAGCCTTGATTTGATCCTGGCCCAGCGCTGGCTTTGAGTTTGCCGCAGTTGATGGACTCTTGTTTTGCAGGGGTTGGTTTCTTTCATTTGGGAGGTTGTGGGGGTATTGCTCCATTAAGACGAGCTGGCGTGGTGGTTGTGATTGTTTGAGGCAGCCTCCCATGTCTCACGTTCTACCAATAGATGTCCTTCTGGCATATAGCAAGTATGATGTGGTTATTTTTTTTAAAAGGAGGCTCCAAAGAAAGTTGTTGTTCTTGTTAAGGGTTCCATGTTCTCTGCAGTCCAGTAACTTCCAGTTACTACTGGTTCCTTCTTACTTCCATGGAAATAGGAGTAAGCAGTCAGATTCTCTTTTAGCTCATGCTGGAAGGAGATAACCTGTTAAACATAACCCTGCCCTTGGTCTCCAGGGACAGCTCCGCGTCTATGCTGGGAGGGATACTAGGAATGTGACTCTTTGCTCCTCGCCTGCTTTGGTTACCAATTGGAGGACTCTGCGCCCATCGGTGCTACAGATGGGTCAAGACATAGCTATTGCCACGCCTCCTTCATGCAGCAATGCAAATGCATTCCTCCAGTATGGAGCAGTTCAGGCTCCCCATCTGAATTTATGACAACCATGGAAAAACTAACCCAGAGGGCCAGTGCCCCAAGGACATCTGGCAGTGGACAGCTTGCTTTCATGGCAGACCCCTCTATTTTGGGCAGGGCTTTTGCCACTGGTGGTCAAAAGAGCCAGGGAGAGGTCAGAATGGAGGTGCCTGTGCTCTGAGGTTAGCGATGGGTTTTTGCATTGGATTTGCATTCTGCTTTTGCTCTTTTTTCCCTGCCTCACATGCATGGTTAAATGGGGGGCAATTCTGGAATACCATCTAGCAACCATTGGCTGATGGTGAAGAATGTAAATGAGTTTGCACTTGCCCATGAGGGCCCTGATCCTGGAGGTGCAGATACAAACTTTAGAGCAGAGCCATCCCGCTAAATTAGGTGAGACATCTTGGCTATTTAAATTTGCACATGTAGATCAATGTGCCTGCTGTGGTGAGGTGTCAGCTGTACCCCAAGACATTGGTAGGGCTGCTCTTGGATTTCAAAGGTCCTGTGATTAGAGAGAAGTGAGGATTAAAGAAAGACAGTTTGGGGTAAGAGGGAAAGTGGACAGCCATTGAGAACAGAGAAATCAGTGCTGAAAAATTCCCCTTTTACTGAAAGGATCAGACAGTCTCGGAGAATGTGCAAATACTGACACTTGCTCTTGAGGACTCCCAGCTTGTACTTTGATATTAATCGAACCAAGGACTAAAATTTCTGCTTTGTGTTTTTTTTTTCCTGTTTAATTTTAAACTGATTAATGTTTTCATTTGAATAGCACTGCTGACTCTGCAGAAGATGTGATCTTTTAATTAGCAGATGTCAGGATTAGCATTAGTGTTGAGCTGTAATTAGCATTTGTACGCATAGCAAAAGACCCAAGCTCAGCTTGGCAGCAAGTAGAATGAAATTATAGGTAGTGTTGTAACTTGGCGCTTTCCTGCCTATCTCTAATGTTTTTTGGAAAAGCGAAACCCGCAAGTATCGTGATCAGCACATGAAGTCTAGTGGATTAATTGCTGATAGAAAAATTACATATAAATTATTGGTATGCGTTCTGTGAGTTAAATAAGTTTTGTTGGCCTAACAGAATTTAATATATCTAATTGTCACACACTAATGCTCTTAAATTGAAGGCTGCAAAATGGTAATAGTTTCTTGGCTAGGCTGTGGCAGCATACATGGATGCGAATGGCATTTTATGAGTAGACCTAACTGCAGTGTGACGTTCGGAGGGTTTATAGCTCTACTTTAGATGAGTTTAAGGAACAAATGTGTGGTGACTCTGTGTTTGCAAAGCAGGGGTTTCTGTGATGGGGCTCGTCCAGATCACCAGGGCTGCCCTCTGTGACGGTCTTGGCTTGGTTTGGTTTCCTTCCCCAGCAGCATTTAATAAATCCGTGTGGATCTCCGAGGTGAGCGTGTCAGCCAGAAGTTAATTTCTAGCTGTCGGTAATGTGCAGAAGTATCTTGAATTAATGGACTTTGCACAGTAGATGGGCAGAGTGCTCTGCTGATTGCCAGTGAAGCTGTTTTTCATAGCTTGGAAAAGGCTGGGAGGGGGAAAAAAAGCAGTTCTGTTCTTTGCCCTGTTTCTTAGAGGCAATGCTTGTTGCACTTGGGACTTCACTTTTGAGAGTTATTCCCTACGATCTCCGTTCTCCAGTGAGTTTCCACTGGAATTAATTGAAATCAAGACAGCCAGTGTGTGAAGGAGCATCAGGGAGGGAAGAGAAGCTGGGAGCAGGGCTGCACATTTATCACAGGCTGGAGACGCACAGAGGGACTGAAGCGCGTGGCGTAATGAAATCTGAATGGCTCCAGGAAAGCAGATGTGGCTGGTGATGAAAAATCACCGTCACTGAAAATAAGTGGAAAGAAAACATAATTGACTAATGTTGGGCTTAAAAGCTGATGATGGGTTATTGTGGGGAAATCTCTTTTGTGGCATTTTATCCATGTAGAGGAAAAATAGCCCTGTCTAATGCTGCCTGGGTGAGTGAAGCCAGTAGTGATTCTTTTTTTCTTTTCTTTTTTTTTTTTTTTTTTTTTGTGTGTGACCATTAGTCAAACAATTAGCCAAAACTCAGCAGATCTGCTTTTCAATATTCAAAAAAGGCTACTTGATTATAGATGGGTCAGGAATGTGTATGGTGTGTGTGTGTGGGGTTTTTTGTTTTTGTTTTTTTCCCTAATTTTGGCATTAGGAGGGAGGAGGAAAGGAACCTTCAGTCAAGCAGGTCTATGATAATGACCATAACGTTAATAGTAATAATATGAGTTTGTTCATGTTTCCAGGGTTGTGTAGGAAAGTGGGATCCTATTCCTAGCTTGTGTGTGCAGGCCATACTCTGTTTTTCAGTATCCCCCTATCTCCCCCCAGTTGCATCTAAACCCCCTGGAAACAGGGTTAATGACTGAGACTACCTGTGTCAAATGCTCAGAAATACATTGCTGGCAAACATGGTATAAGAGCGACGGATTACTTCTGGTTCCTGCAACGCCTTTTTATTTTAGATCTTGTAAGTGCCATCAGAAGTAAACATGCCAAAGAAAAAGACGAACTATGTTCGTGAAGCCATGAAATGATGCTTTAAAAATTAAAATCTTTTGGGACAAAATGTGTATATATATATGGATTGAGATTTCAATTCTACACACTTATATACACATACATATGCATACACATACATATATAATTTTTTCTCTCACTTTAAAGCTAGATTTTAACAGATAATAAAACTTTCAAATATTTATAGTGGATGACAGGCTGCTCCCCTCTTGCATTTCCTCTAGGGAGAAGCAATAAAGATTTAGATATCTCACATGCAAATATTGCTTGTACATGTTAAAAATAAAAAATGAAAGAACTCTCCCCCCAAAAAAAACAACAGAAAAACCCCTGTCACCACAAACCAAAACCCTGCTTAGATCTGTGGAAACAGCCAGTAGTAATTCTAGACACAGTGAGAATTTGGGCTTAACATGCACCGGTTTTGGTGCTTTTTTTTAATTTGCTTGCTTGCAAGAAAAGTGCATATGAGACTTTAAATTTGTTTCAAGATCCTCAGGTCCAAGTGTAACGCAAAGGCAGAGCTGCCGTGTTCTCCCGGCCCTGACATGAGCTTTGAAGGAAAGCTTGGGCCGGTCCCATCACTTCCCAATCCCCCTGTAACATGGGAATAGGATGGGGATGTGCACAACTGTGTTTTTTACGTTAAAGAAAACACACATTGAGTGGTTGAGGATTCAGTTTAATTTTTCTAGCAGGAGTCGTCTCGTCTTGTGTTTTTTTTCTTTTTCTTTTTTAGAAATCTCAGCGTGGACTTCCCTTCAGTACTTTTATTTCTGAAAGGGAAAAAAGAAAGGATATCAAAGCCCAAGGCTTTTCAAGACGTTGACCTTTCAAGGGAAGAGCACTGTACATGCGTAGCAATGTAAACCCTGCGCCATTATTGAATAAAATAACATTAAAAGCTATGGTGCATCTGATATGTCAGACAAAGTGGCACATCACACCTTCCAGCTGAATAAATACGGCTCATAGTAGAGTGTAATGCTGTGATCATAACCTAATTGAAATGATATTATTTCAACATGCAATTCAATAAAACTAACCGCAGTAGTGGAGTTATCGATTTAAATTCAGTTAAAAGCAGTTCACATATTCAGTTCAAAATATTCTGATGAATATCAGCTCTGGTAATATAGTTTTCTTCATTCAGCAGCAGAAAAGAAGTTTTTATCAGCTTGAAAGATCAGATAAAATGTTAGGAAACCATTTTTTTTAAATGTACCCATTTTTGGTATGTCCAAAAGCTTATAGCACGTTTAAAGAATTGATTACTTAGTGACATGCCTCCAGATACGCGGAGTCCTTTTTGCTTGATGCAGCCACAACTAGGCATGATTGTTTGTCATGGAAATGACTGCCTCTAACCCCTTCTGAACTAGGGAAAAGAGTCTGCGGTAATTACTTGGTTTTTTCCTGGGTGTAATTAGCAAGTAATCTGCTGTGACATCTAAGTACAACATATGTAGTCAGCATGCAAGTAAATATGTTGTTTAGTGAATTGTAAAACAGGGTTGCCCTCTGTAAGTGGAAGTTGTCGTACTGCAGAAAAGCCTCAGACGTACGCCAGCTTTCAAGGCCGCCATTTCTCTGCTAGTCCCGGAAGGTCGCTGAAACACGAGGAAGTGGCAGCATGGATCATTTCACTTGAGGAGAGATGGAGTTGGTTTATCCCATTCCTGCCCCACTCCCCTGGTGGCAGGATCAATACTACAATCCTGGGGCCAGCATTGCCCTTCTCTCTTTTTTTTTTTTTTTTTTTTCTTCCTTATTTTAAATCGACTTTTAAGAAGGCACATGGCTTTAGATCTTGCTGCAAGTTGACTAGCTTGTTGCTTTTCTCTTGTGCTCAGCAGTCAGAGTAGATATCAACTGTACACCAGCTCTTTTCCTACAGGAGAAGCAACACTGTTTGGCTTATTCTTAGAGATGCAAACCAGTTTTTCTTTCTGTAGCCCATCTAACTGATTTCAGAGGGAGGGAGAAGATAAAGCCAGAGCTGCTGGTGAGCATCATTGCTCCTTGGATGGTTCTGAGGACTCCAGCTTATGATCCTGCTCCAGCTCAGGAGGGCTGCACCCTCACAACTGAGAAATTGAATGCGGTAACGTGTTCGCCTGGAATCACGTTTGCACGCTTTGGGTCTGTACCGCAGCTTTCCCATCTTTGGGGCTGATTCTTGAATTTGGTTGCATGAGGGTTTCTCAAGCTTGTCCCAAATCTGTGACTTCCTCTGCAGAGGCACTTTTGAGGCTCGCTTGTTCATCGTGGTGGCTCGCTGGCAAGCCGCTTTGGAAAGGTAGCATGAAAAAAGCTTTGTTTGTTCTTCCTATGTCAGACAACAATGTAAATGGTGTAAGGGAGGAGAGCTCTAAAGCTGAGTTATGGATTGTCCTGGAGATGGCTCTTGGTTGGTGTTTGAAGTGATTCAGGCCCAGAGTCAACAGCATTAAATAAGTTTGCCATGAATGTAAGTGACTTGCAGTGTGCTTTTTTTTAATGGGAAAACCAGAAATCTAGAGGTTGTCTCATTTCAAAGAGTAGGTGTGTAACTTTGTTTTTAATGATGCCTTTGATAAGGCTGTTTGGGAAGAGAAATTCCAATTTCAGATGTGCTCTCAGGGTCTTGTTGTTTGGTTTTTTTTTTTTTTTTTTTTTTTAGCTATGGAACAGTGCAAAAAAAGCAGCTGTGAGAACTCTCATGGTTTTCTGGAACATCACTAGTTAAGGGGAAACAAGGGCTTTTTTTCTCCCTTGCCAGTTAGGTACTGTTTGGCCTTTCTAAGTGCTCAGCGCCTATTTCTTCAGCAGCTCTGGACGTGCAGCTCTTCAGCTGCAGCAAAGCAGGACAGTCCCATCTGAAACTGTGGTGGGCCTTTGTGTATTTGTACCAACTAAGCATCTGAGTTATTGATTTTCAATAAATCTGTGGTATTTCTAGTCTGGCTGAGGATTGGGCCCCAAGCCTGGTTGCACAGAGTCATGAATTTGCTCTTTAAAGTCCCACTAACTGGGCTGTGGGCTTTGCAAACCTGCCATGGTATGGAGCTGAACCACCACACCTTTTACGGGAGAGACTGCAGTCTGCACTGTACTGCCAGTAAAAGGGTTCCCTCACCCTTCTCTGCTGTGTAACCACCCCTTGTTTCCTCCTGTTTGAGGATCTGTTACACAGTGGGGAAGAATTTGCAGCAGTCTCTAGCGAGCTGGTAGTGCTTTACCTGCACTCCTATGGGTAGAGGCATGATCAGCTGCAAAGCTTTAGATGATTAAAACGTACATTCACTGTGCTCAGGAGGTGTAACGTTGCCTGAATTTCCTGGAGCAGGAGTTACTTGCGTGGTTCAGAGTCTTTATTAAAAAAAAAAAAAAAAAAAAAAAAAAAAAAACCTTTTGTTTTATTACAAATTTAAGCTGTAAAAAGCTCATGGCCTCTATGGACCCTGGACAACCACATAGGTTGCCGCGGAAGCGTGGTTGCAGGGCAGACCATCTAACTAATACTATTGCCACCCTACCAGTCCTGGATCAGTTACGGGAGGATAAACGTGGACCTTTTTCCACGTCTCAGTATCCTGACCCTGATGAGAGCAGTCTCCCGAATGGGTTGCCTCTCTCAGTCCTGGACGGGACGGCTCAAGGGCTCTCATCTTCTTCCTTCCACCTTGGTAATAGCACTTGTCATTTTGCTGCGCGTGTGGTTTTTATGCAGCTCAGCATGCTTCCAGCAGACACCAAAATATTAATTACAATGCTGTAAAAATTAATTGAAACACAGCCTAATCTCTGGTAAGTAAGGTCACTGAAATTGTCTTAAAATAGACCCCTCAAGAAAGGAGATGAAATCTCTCAACAGAGAAGTTTGGCAGCTTTCCTGTGCTGGTCCTCTTGAGACGCTTCCTATTGCCATTAAAGTATGTTCAGTATTTCTGTGTTTTCCCATGGAACACCTGCCATTCACAGCAAAGAAATACAACTTCCATGTAGTGCTCATTTCTGTAAATTCATTAATGATATTTTGGCCTCCTTTTGCCCAGACAGTTGCGATAGGAGCCAAGGATAAGTGGTGGTTGTGTTGCTCCTGGCTCAAGGCATCTTCATCTAAGCACTTGTTCCTGTGGACACCATGCGGACCTGCGGTGGACTTGGGTTGGAGTGAGTCCAACAACTCTTTGGTTCCCATCGCAGGTCTAACACCACGAGGATTTGCCCTTCTGAGTTCCTGCCAGAAATGTAGTCGCTATGACAGCTTGTTTGCCACTCACATTTTTGAAGACAGTTGAGGAAATCCCTGAAGGCAAGCGTGGAGGAGGAGGCTGCATCTGCAGCTGGGTCTTGTGCCTGCAGCTGGCATTGCTCTTCTTGAAGATC
Source organism: Dromaius novaehollandiae (assembly GCF_036370855.1). Classification (NCBI taxonomy): domain Eukaryota; kingdom Metazoa; phylum Chordata; class Aves; order Casuariiformes; family Dromaiidae; genus Dromaius; species Dromaius novaehollandiae. The sequence continues at coordinate 2,337,907 of NC_088101.1, forward strand.
CGAATGGCTTTCGTAGAAACCCTCAAGCATCATCATTTGGGGTGCATCGTTTTCCCTGAGAAGAGCACGTGAGAGAAGGATACCAGTTCAGTGTCTGTTCACTAAAAATTACTTAGATTTTCCATTTCTTCACACCTGCAGGGAGAAAACACTCTGCAACGTGATTCATTTATTTCTGTGTGCTTGGTAAATGACCTGTTAAGATCTTGCAAGGCTTTGGAGCAGAGCTGGCACAAAACATTTGACTGTTAGCATATATGAAATGCATACAAAACTGGTCTGATGAAATGGGTGCAAAATGAGTGGAAGAATAAAATGCCCCCAGTTTTCCAGACACCTCAGTCCAAATGTTTTACAGTTTTCAGGAATAGCAAGTCTTTTTTCATCCCATTTCAAGCTAGCTAATGCTAAATCTGCTTACATTTGCAAGCAGAGCGTGTATTTACACTGAAGGTTGTTTTTTATTTCATGGAGCTGGCTATAAATTGCTTAATGAGCCCAGGACTGCTTTCCCTTGCAGATGGACTGCCCATAACTGCCATACCATGTTGGGATGCAAGCTAAGACTTTAAACACTTTAAAGACACTGTCAGTGATACGGTTACTGTAAGAAATTGAGACTTTGTCCTTTACTGCAGAACCTGTATGAATGGGAACTCTGGCAGTCTGCAATTTTGGTGACACCTGCTGCATTGCATTTTCATTTCAAGTAAACTGCTGTCTGGAAGGATAGAATCGCCTCCTGTGGACAGAATAGGTCTAACTGGTCCAAACAAGCTTCTGGACATGTAATTGTGCGACCTTTTTCCAGCCCTGGTTTCTCTTTCAGTGTTGTAAAGTCCTTTTCTCTGTCCAGAGATCAATGGCCTTCAGAAATAGTAACCTTCAAGCGGCGGGGAGATGACATTGGAGCTTGAGACGAGCAAGATGAGAGCAGGACTGGAGAGCTGCGGTGTCATCCGGTTGATGTCTCATCCGGGCCACTCCAAGTGCAAGCCCTCCTGCAGTCGCTGTTTTTTCTCTCCCGACGACAAAACACATGGGGAGGCAATCTGTGTGTGTCAATCTATAACTCTTCTAAAGCTAATGGAAGGCTTTGGACATCACGGCCAGGGGAAGTGTAAGTCCCTGTGTGTATGGAAATTAGTATTTCTGAGGTGCTTGCAAAAGCAACATCTGTTAGGAGGAGCTCTTGCAAGTCTGTGCCGGTCTTTGAGGGGTGACCCATCAGCATAGCGTAGACATCTCTGCTTAACCTGGTAACTGCTCACACATGTCTCTCTGCTCCCAAAATAAAGGTGGTCAGGGCCTGATAAGTAGTCCAATACCATAGTGATGCCGAGACCGAGTGAATTATGAATGGGCAGCTGTGCTATTGTACGGGCGGGCAGGGCTGCTTTGTTCATAGCCAAATCGAGCCTGTTTGGAAAAGGCTAATTGCTGCAGCTTTTGTTCCGTGATAAGAAAAGTGCAGGTGGTAGATAAAAGGCTACCTAGCCACAGCGGGGAGCAAGGTGTGCGAGCGCGGAGGAGTTTGCATGCCAACGTGGCTCGAACCAGAGGCAGCCCGCGCCGGCAGTCACCTCGGTGTAGAGGGTAGGAGCTCCCTGCAGATGTGAATTTCTTTTGCATCATGGCTACTGCTTGGTGAATAACTCTTATCCATTGCATGGGTTTCAGCCAGCTGAAGGTAATAAGCCCTTTAAAGAGCTGCTTGGCTCCAACCCAGCAATTCAAGTCAGAGATGCTTTGGAAACGTGAACCTGCTATTACCACAGCCCGGGAAGTGTCCTCCGACTGTAATAATTTTCTTTTTACTGAAGCAGGGACCAGTTCTTCTTTGCTTTGCCTTTGGGCAAAGAAGGGCATCAGCCGTTACCCTCAGCGAATGCTTCATGTCATTGAGGTGCCAGCATGGTGTTGTCTCAGGCCCCTGTGCCACCTGGTTGATAGATAATGAAGAGGTAACGAGGACTAGGAATATGAAGGACTGAAGCTTTGCTTTCTGTGCCTCTTTCCAAAAGCACTGGGGAGACTTTTTATTTTCATTAAAACCTATATAGGGTCATGTCCCTCCTAACGGAGGCGATGTTACTGGAGGATAGTTGTGCTGTGTGTGTAGCTTATGTTATATTTTTAATTCACTCATATGATAGAGGTTTAAGAAAAATCCTAAACAGCTTCTTGCTGAACACTTCTCTGTGATTTTTTGGTAGATGAAATGCTAGCTGTGTGCGCAGTGTGAGCTCTAGGCTGCTGCAATCTCTGGACTCATGCAGTACTAAGGGAGAGATAACGTTGCGAACTACAGTTATTAATCCTAGCGTTCAGTTTTTTGGCTCGGTTGGGCTTCAAGGAGGTGTGCCTTGCTATGGTGAAGTTGAAATACGCATTTGTGTGTGTGGGGGGGAGGAAATCTGAAAATCAAACCTCTGCTTTGATCAGGTTTCACAGGAGGCACTGGAATTGTGCTGTATCCGTCACCTTTTAAAATTTGCGGCTAGACTTTGTGCAAGGGAGAGAGCTCGAACTTCGTATGGTGCTGGGAAGGCGAGGTGCTGTCATCACTGAAAAGGCTCCACTGTAGGATATTATTACCTGCTTACGGTGCAACGGAGCTGCTGATAGACTGCGTATTACAACAGTTCCTGCTGGCAGCTGACAGCTCACCAGGTGCTTGGAAATGTCAGTGAGTGCTCCAGGCTATGTGGAGAGGTTGGGACATAATTTTCAGGGCATCCGTGCGCCAGTGCCTCTCCATGGGTGGAGAGCAGCGTGGTGGTGGCGGTGATGGCTTGGCCCTGGCAGTGGCACATGCAGTTGCTGTTTCTCAGCATTGAAAGTAGCTTACCTGAAAAGGTGGTTTTGCAGACCTCACTGCCGTGTTTCTGCTCTTTAATTCACGGATTTTGGTGCCTTGCGTTCTCCTGTGCTAGGAGTCACTTTTTTTGGTTTAGTGTAACTGTCTCAATTTATTTGCCCGCTGCCACTCCTTTTTGCTGTTAAGGAGGAGCCCGTTCAGCCTTGCTTGTATGTTTGGTGCCTGTATAATTAGAAAGCAATAATGTAGCAAAAATGGGAGTTTCATAATGGGTGTCCCCAGTTGTCTTGGGAGATGCTGGGCTCTGACTCATGGTGCCTTAGCAAGCGGCCAGGGTGGTTTAAGGCAGTTTGTGGCTATTTGTTTTCGCTCACCAGAGCCAGTCATCTCTTGGATTGCCAAAGCTAGCGCTCGGCTATGGGCGATTTTTATCCCAGGTGTCCCCATGTTCCTCTTTGACCTGGTGCTATATGTGGTTCACACATGGGGATGGGCACCTCTGGGATCAGGTTATGCTGTTTTTCAAATTTGCTGTCCAAATATCTCCTTTCAAAACAGCAGGACATCTTTGATGGCCTTGAATTCGAATCCACAAATAGCAGAAGAGTTTCCCTCAGATTTCTGCAAGGTTTGAATTGCTCCCAAATTAACATCATTAATTTGATGCAGTTCTGTTCTGTGCGGCCAATAAGCAAGCCTTGTTCTTTTAAAAAAGCACTCGTTTCTAATTACACTACAGGATTTTTTTTCTTTATCCTGTGCTTTACTATTTGTGGGAGTGGAAAGTGGGTAAAGGACATTGTCTTTGCCTATGAGTGGTGCCTTGTACCTGAGAGTTGACCATCTGACCCAAGCTCTGCTAACACTAACATGCTGTAGATGGAGATTTATTGCGCTCCATGTGTTTATTTAGGATTTATTACTACGCTTACATAAAACCTATCTGATGCTCTAAGTACCTTGGTGCAAGCAGCAATGATACAAATCAAAGAACAACTTCCCTGTCTTTGTCTGACAGCCAGCAGACCTCTGCTCTATCAGCAGTAATGCTTTTATCCTTAAAGATATAAGCTTTTTTTTAAATTTGCTTCCTTTCATGCAGTGACAGGCCATAAATTCCTCTTTCTCCTGTGCTATTTTTTATTATTTATTTGTACTATGCTAATTCCCAGAATCTGAACCAGAATCAGGACAGCATTACTGCAGGTATTTTGCAGATCCACAGTAGGAAGAGAGTACTCTGAAATACTGAGGGAGCCTGTTTTACTCTTTAGCTCTATAATTTGAATATATGCTGTTCTGGGATAGAGTTTGAATGAAGGAAAATGCAAGCTATGAAATACAGATCTCACATTACACTCTTGAGCTGGGTGAAAATTCCCTCGTTGCCAATTGATTGTCACTTTTATTGCATGTCTTCCAGTATATGCCATTTTTCCCTCAACCCTGTAGATTCACATGGTTTGTAAGAGAATCTGAGTGTGTAGGTTGCTGTAGCTCACAGCTGTACAGAATAGCTTGAAATTAGGGTTCTTGAAGATGCTGATACCAAATATACAAATGGAAAGGCTCCCCAAGTTAGTGTCTTTAAGCATCCTATGTTTTGTAAATCTGTTGCTTGATCTTCTAGGGATTGATTTGTGACTTTCAAGCATTGGATCTCTGAGAAGCTGTCAGGGTGGTAGCAAGTCAGGACTGGCTTTACAGCAATGTAAACACACAAAGCTCATGGTCCCCCCCCCCCCCCCCCCCCCCCCCGGTCGTCATTTTAGTCCTTTTCTGATGGCCAGAATTAGTGAAGTGCTGAGGAAGGGCAACAGCTTAAAGGTCTGCCTTGTTCTCAACACTTTCAAACTTTGTTTTGCCTTTTAGGTGAAATCGAGAGTAAATTTACAACTGTAGTTTGTGAGTCGTGCTCAGCTGAAAGGATAATAAATCATTAAATGTGCTGCTATTGGCTTTTGAAAGGAAGAAAGCGCAGCCCACATTTCTGTGTATAGCTCAGTTTCTATCAGCAGGAAATCTATAGGAGCACCGGTTTGGGGACAGCCTGGTGATACGAGTGGATCCCTAGATCCCGAATGTGCTTGTGCATCCCAAGCTGAGACTTGTGCTCCCATACCTTTTAAACGGGTCAAAAAACTAGCAAACGTTGGAGGAAATGCTGAGAACAGTGATTTGGTATCAGACTGTACCCTTCTTTCCACATCCACATGGTGTACAGGCAAATATATTTTTATAACCCTCTTTAAAATTCTTATCTGTGGTTCTACAGATAAGGTGTGGGATGAGGGCTGACATTTCAGCTAACTATATATTTTTTTAATCAGGAGCTAGTGTTCTACTTTAAACACTGATGAGTTAACTTCTCTGCTTTCAATAAGTGGCAATAAGGATTGTGATTTTCTTCTTTGCAGTATAATTAATAGCATGGTGTATAAGTGGCCTTTTGACAGGTAACTTGCAACACTGTAAACTCAATCTTTGGACAGTTCTTTAGGAAAAATTTGTGTGCAAGAAGGTGTTTTGTTTGTGTCTGGGATCCCATTCACAATTGAAAGGAATGTTGTATTTTGCTGACAAGGCTTTTGGTGAAATACTGACCTCGCGGAAGTAGCTGGGATTTTTACAACTGCTTGTAAGGGGCCCAAGGTTCAATCTCTGGTCATCCTCGTCTTCCTCTGTAAGCAAACTCCCTAGAAGCAAGGAAGACTTCAAAAGAAGCACTGTGCTATATCAGAGCTCTAATTAAATTACGAAAACTTGTCTTTCCTACAGCTGCTTCCCAACTAAATTTGTAACTAATCTTTGAGCCGAATGCAAATGCTGCAGACCACCTGCAAGAAGAGGTTTATTTCCATTCAATAATGTTTTCTTGATGGGCGAAAGAAATGTCCCACAGAGTTAGTCGCAAATATCCATTGAAAATAAACATGCAAAATGTTACATCAACAGTGTTCCTATGTATGCAGCGCTCCAAGCTCCGCTGCTATTAATAATATGTTCAGAGGCATGGGTGTGCAAAGGAATGAAGAGTATTTATATATATGTATATATATGCACATACACCAACTGTATAACCTACATGCTAGACTTTACATAGCGCTGTATCAGTTTCATCCTACTGCTGCCTGCAATACTTTTCTGAACTTAATTACATACTAGAGGATCTTTGCAGCATCAAATGGCAACTACATTATTAAAAGGAAGCACTTGGCAACAGTGTCAGCTACAATCAGGGACGCTAACTCTGAAACACTGGGTGACGATTCATGTTTCCCGAGCTTGCTTGTCGCACGTGGACCTTGCTTGTGCCTCCCATGCCGTTCCCAGCTGCAGGGGAAAATATATGTAGGTCATCAATGTGAAAAGAGATGTGTGATCACCTGAAGTTTATTTGGGTAAACAGCACATGCGCAAGAGAAATTCATCCTTAAACGCAGAGTCCTGGGGATTTCTTTAGAGCAGAAGCTGTGGTTGCTTTTGCCCTGAGCAGCAAACCAATTTGCTTGCAGGAGCTGGGGTGCAAGGGGCAGGCTGCTGGGTTGCAGAGCGAGCAACGCTGTGAACCAGTGCAGAACTGAACTCTCTCAAATCGCATATTTCATGTCAGAAGTTACTATTATCCCTGCGCTATGTGTGCAATTTGATCCGCGAATCTGGCCCTCCCTATTCACATACTTGGGTTCAGCGCCAGGAATGTGCATTGCGTGTGCATGGCTGCAGAAGCTGGGCGTGACCAAAACTGGCACGGCGCTTGCTGCCCCGGTCCTCCCAGGACTAACCCCCACCTTGCCTGTCGCTTACCCTTTCTGGGCCCATTTTTAATCTGCCGCCGTACGGGGAGACATGATGGGATTCGATGTATGCTGGAAATCATCATTGAAAATCGACAGTTGAGTTTGGTACTCGATTATTATTGCCAGCGATCGCTCAAGACAGTTTCACTTTCTGGGCAATTTGACCTGCTAACACTAATCTGAAATTATAAGTGGCTGCTTCTAGGCAAGAGACAGAATGCCAAAATCAACATTTTTGGTTTAAAAAAAAAAAAAAAAAAGTCTTCATTGTGACAAAGCCAAGTATTGCCTGTTCTGACCACAACTTGGGCGTTGGGTTTCCTTTTTTTTTTCTTTCCTAGTTTGTCTTTATAGTATAATTTGTATCACATTAGGCTCATTATTTATTTATAAACCCAATATCTGCTAAATGCATATCACCCTTTTATGGTTGCGAGGTGGGAAAGAGTTTTTTTTCCCTCTTATGATGTGTTTTTCAGCTTCTCAGTGTGGTCCCGTGCTCTTTGCTCTTTTCAGCAAGGCAAAGCATCTTTTTCAGAGCTTTCTGCCTAGCTGAAACACCGTATCTACCAGCTTGACAGGATTCCTCTTTCCCGTAATCAGCATGTGTCATACACCACCTTCCTCCTCTCCAGGTCTGAGGTGATTTTAATAGGCTTAAAGATGGCTTCAACATTAAAAAAAAAAAAAAAAAAAAGAAAAAAGGTTCATTTACTTGGATTGCTCCTGACAGATTATGCAGATACTGTGGTTGTCACAACACTTTTGTGACCGTCAGGTGGTTTTGCTCTGATTGTGTTAGTTGCGTTGCTCTCCTTATTTGTTGCCGCAAAACGTGGCGGGAGCCCTCAAGTGCCTTTCTTATTTTTTAATTTTATTCTTTTTTTAAGGGCATGAGATTTCAAATATTAAAAATGGGAGTAGGCAAAACCAGTTAAAAAAAAAAAAAAAAGGTGCAAAACCTACTTCTCTGGCATGTCGCGGTCCTTCTTGGATATATCTTGTTCCCCAGCACATCCATGCTAGCCATCATTTTTCAAGTGGGACTGGTGTTGCACGAGGCCTCATCTGTGAAGAGCAGAGGATTGCAAGTTTCAGGAATTTAGATGTCTCATTCGTTCTGGATAGAAATTATAAAGCTGTATCTGAGGCAACCGTTTGGGAGCGAAGACCTAGAGCTGGCAGTGTCCCATGAACGTATTTGCTTTTGGAATAGAAGGAAATAGGTCGTTTCTTGCTTTCTCATGTTCTGGGGTTCCTGGGTTTTGCTTTTACCTGCACCGCAGTTGGATGATGTTTGTGGTTTGACTGCAGATTAAATCGTTTCTCCGTCATCTGGTAGGCTCCTGGAGTAGCTTGCGAATTGAAGGAGATGAGGGTGATCGTGGGCACAAACGTTATTTTACAAGTAAGGAAAATTGTCCTGATTATACTTATCAAGTTTGTTACTCTTTGGTCAACCTCGAGCACTGTGTACCTTTTTTTAAAGGGCTGAAATTACTCAGAATAACTGGATTTGTAGTATTGAAAGTCAGTTGTAAAGTAATTTTGTGATCATTTTGCTGACTGAGACTGCAGCATGTTATATTTCTGTTCTTCTTGTCCCTTAAGACCTTCATAAAATGAGATCTTCTACCTCATGAGCCTGTCAGAATGACTGCATTTTAAAGTAAATATGAAGACATCAGTGAACATAATTTTCTTTGAGTTCAGTCCAGGCCTAATGGCTTTGACAGAACATTCAGTTAATTTTGCTCTAGGCTTCTGCCGTAATCTATCCTAAGGAAATTACTATGGGTTGATCAGATTTCTTTGTTTGGGAAAGATGAATGTTGCTGAGTTGCCTGCTTTCTCCTTTGCTGGAGTGGCTGTGAGTGTGGGTTGGCTTTAGTGTCTGCTGTGACCTTGCCCAGAAATAGAAGTCCTCCATGGCAAGGAGGACCTACATTGGTGTCTTCCACCCAGACTGATGTTTCAAGGGGATTAAGAGAGACATCGAAGAAGGGAGAATAAGTACAGTGCTGTAATGGAATAATTTGCTTAAAGAGTTTCCGAAATGCCCGCTACCCTAGGCTTTCAAGAAGAGCTTAGGCAAATTTGTGTGAGGAATCACTTAGATGTAGCCGACTCAGAGGAGGGGGTGGGAGAAGGACTAAAGGATTTCAGGAAGGCATGAGGGGAGGACTAGGCGACCTCATACTGCTTTTTCAGCCTTATATTCTAAGATACCTTCCATTCCAATGCAGCAAACTTCTGGCTTCGTCTGCAGATGTGCCCTTGCCGCTGATTGCGGAGCCTCAGGTGTATAATCAGGCTCCAAGTCCAGCATCTGCCTTTCCTGGCCGTCAGGAGGTGTGCTGCCTCAGAGCCTTCATTGTGTGGATTCGAGGCAGACTTCTGCATGCGTTTTTGGCACGCAGGACCAGAGTTGTTTCTTCATCCCCTGAACGCTGAAGGGACTAGCTAGATCTAGTAGTAAAGCCAGAGAGGAGCCATAGCCTGCAAATTTGGGCCAGCCTTTGAGCAGCTGCCTGAAGTTTGCTTTGCCTCCTTCCAGGATGGCTTAAAGCAAAAAAGAAATGGGGAGAAAAAGACTACTCTGATCCAGAAGAAAATAAAGCTAAATATAGCGAACATGCTAAGCAACAAAATGAGACAGTGCAAAGAAGAAAAAAAAATTTTTTTAAAGCATTTGTTTTTGGGGAGCAGGCTTCCAGCAACAAACACTGAGCAAGATGGACTTTCTTCCTGCTCACTTTCTGTCTCTCCCCAAACCAGTCCTCTTCTGTGAGCTGTGGCCTTACTGATGCAGAACACACATACTTAAAATTACTCTGTGTAGGTATATTTGAAAACATAGTGCGTTCAGAATCAAAAACAATATTCTGGATGGACTGGGGCGACAGCCTTCATCTGAGACTACTGTTGCATTTTAGGAGCAGTACTTTAGAAATTTGAGGCTCAATTTAGTCTTAAAAAAATAGTTCAGTGTTAAGCAAAATGGAACACAGCTTTGCCTTTGCTGAAGGCATGTTTTGCATGCTTTAAAAAGTTTTGCTTTTTCAAAAAATAGCCTTTTTGAGTAAATTATTTAATGAGAAATGTTGGCATTATAAAATAGATTTCTGTTTTCCCAGAAATAGTGTGGGATTTTTTCAGAGTATTTATGGGAAATCTAACCTTCTGTTTTCTGCGGAAACAGGTTTTACAACCAGCGTGATAAACTATTACATGCTTTTGCCAAAACCATCACTCCTTTTTAAAACGTTAGAAGGGATTTTCTTAAAAATCCAGCAAGTGTACCTATTTCCCGCAAGAGGTAGCTTAGCAATTCCAACAGGCCAGTGCTTTATTGAACCAAATTGCCAGGCATATACCTGCTTTACTCACTGAAAATGCTTGCTTACGATGGGACAGCTTGCACGCTGTGTTTTCTAGCTGCAGCCATCCAGGACTATTTGGTTATTCAGGCGGCCAGATGCAATCCTGGCTGTTCCTGAATTGACCCGTGCTAGTCGGAGCTGGCTGCGCTTGCCTGGACCTCTGACCTTACTTGTCTCCCTATGTATCCCCGGGGCAAGCATTTATCCGGGAATGCATCTTGTGCTCCAATTTTAGAGGCAAGCCAAGCTGCTGTATTTACTACCGCAGTTTCAAAGACACTTTTTTTTTTTTTTTTTTTTTTTTTTTAAATCAATAGCACACAAATTGCCGAGTGAGGTTTCCAGGAGTTGAAAGGCTTCATCTTAGTAGTTACTGAGGTATTAATGTCTTGCTGAAAATAGTTGTTAGCCAGGATTGAGTTTAAAAAAAAAAACAACAAAAAACCCTAAAGATGGTAAAACCCCAGAAAACTCAATGTGTCATACACTGATTTCCAGTCCTTTTTGGAAATCCCACACCTAGCATATAGACTGTGCTACACAGTTGAAAATTTAAATCATCTAAGCCATTCGAACACCTTGACCCAGTTAAAACCATGTGTGTTACATCATTCAGAAGTCTTGCTTTTTTTTTTCTTTTCCCTTTCTTAGAATATTATCTTAAAGTAGAAAACACTGTTGAAATCAATGTTTCCATTAAGGATTATGAAAGAGGGTGTTTCAGTGGGATTCTTCCATCATGGGTTACTGTGTTAATGAGAGTGAGTGAAGAAACACTGGAATGTACAAGTGAAGATGTAGGCAAAAATTATAAATTTAGATATTTTTACTATGTATCTTAATGAGCTTTCCAAACGTAATGCCAGTTTTATCTTTATTTTCTGCTTCCACGTTATTTTCAGTGCCATTCTGAAAATCGGTACTTCTGAGAAAAGCATTTCTAGAAATTTAGAGGAAATGTGGTTTTTTGCTCTGTTTCGTATTATTCTTACCATTTCTCTTTTTTTTCCTTTCCTCCCCTCATCCATTAAATGATAGGAGCTAAAAGGACTAGTAATATCTAAACTATGAAAAAGCCTCCTTTAAATTGCTTGAAAGTTTAATTCTGTATTGCCTTTGGGGAATATTCTTAAAGCTTCATGCCAAATTCTTGTTGATTTCATTGGGAAATAGGAGCCTAAACACCTTTTAAACATTTTTCTGGTAGCACTTAAGGCACTTTACAAGTCAGTGGGATTTGTGCGCTTATGTCATTGAAGCACTTTTGCAAATCGCATTTAACAGCTTTGGGAGCAGGCATTGCGATTGGAAGCTGCTGTTTTTTTCCTACGTTGCTTCGGCACTTTTTTGATAACCTGAAATGACTGCGGATTTCCTATCTGAAACAAATTAAAGCCCCTTTCCTTTGGCCAAAGATCATTTTTTCACTCCTTTTTCCATTTTGTCGCGAGCAGAAAGCAGAAGCCGCGTTGGCCATTCGGGTTCCTAAGTGTAAGCCAGGGCACCGGAAGCTGCTTTTCCTTAGTGATACGGAAATTTTAATTGTAAAGAGCACAGAAAAGCAAAGCATTTTACTGTTAACGCAGAATGTATTATCGCTCCTTGGGCAAGTGGGCAGATCAATTCCTATCTGACTTCCAAAATAAATTTGCACTCAGATTGATCCAGGATTGAGCCGTGCACAGGGAAAGGCTCATTGCAAGCTCGTTGGTGTCCAAAGCGAGCGGGTGAAATTGCGCCCGTGGCGCTTTGGCAGGCCAGCCGCAGCCTGCTCTCTGCCAGAGGCCCTGAGCTTGCCCCTGATCTTGCTATTTACACATACAGAGGCTACTGCTGAATGTGTCGGTCAAGGTATGTGGCAGCAAACCCTCGCCTGCAGAAAAATCCCTGATTTTGGGTGTAGCTGGGGGGCTTTACGTGCATTTCCTCCTCCCCCTGTTTGTTCTTGTGCAAGCCCTTACAGTTGGACCGCATTCCTGAGATGCAAGCGGCTGGAGCAGGGATAAAGCTGCTAGCAACGTGTTCAGGAGAAAATAGGGTGCTCCTTGGAGAAGTGCGGGACGGATTTCAGTGGTGCCTTGGATCAGGAACGTGTTTTTCTGCTTAGAGTTATCTGGGGTCAAAATTTTTCCTTTTTAAAACAATCTTTGCTTTTCAGAGCTGTTAAAGCAGGCAGGTGCTTGGCTGCTTAAATGGGAGGTGGGTCTTTTGAAAGTCTGCCCCTAATGGCAGAGCATTAAAAAAAAAAAGAAAAAATATTGCTGAGAAACTTTACTAACTGTAAGTGACGGTACAAAGCAAGGCTATCATTTTCCACCTCCGTTAATCTTGCCTCCTCGTTCGACATGATACTTAAACCCAGGGTTAAAGCTAGGCATGTTTTAACCCTGACTTGCATCTTGTTGAATGACAGAGTGTGACGGCAGTTTTAAGGTTACTAGAAGGATTTGAGTGCCTGTAAAATACTTTTAAGCTGTTGCTTTCCTGGAGTTGAGAAATACTGATGAGATATTGCCATAGGCTTCATGCGGTGCTTACAGAAGAGGGCTGAAATTTCCTAATGTTTTGTATTTGAAAGAACTTTATATAACAAGTGCTGAAACATGCCTGAAAACCAGTGGAAGTGCATAGTTCAACCTAAGAGCCTGCTCTGGCTTCTGGGATAGTTTGAATGGTTGTTACAGCTTAAATTTAGGAATTAAGGAGTTTGTTTTCTGAATACTGCTGCCATCTAGCATGCTTTGGGATGCTGTCGGAAGGCCTAGGGATTTGCCTGCTAAATTTAGCCCTTCTCCATTTCTTGAGGCTTTTGCTTTACTTCCCAGTTCTTCCTACATTGGAAATACAGGGCGATGCAGACAAGATAAGCGTTTGTGTGTTTAGGAGGATTATATTATCCCCCCTCCTCCCACCACCACTGTTTGTAGAGCTCCTCCAGGCCTCTCCAGCCCATCCATAAGGTTTCTTCAAAGGGAAGCTTTCTGAGACTTAAATAAATACTTTTCTTTGAAACGGTTGTAAAGATAGCAGCCGCTGGAGTGCAGCCCAGCTTTTGCAGGCGTGTGTCAGCCAGGTGTGAGGCTCCTCAGGCTGCACGCCAGTGTAAACCCGGTGAAATAGGACTGCTGGCCAGTGTCAACTCCGTAGCATCTCTGAGGTCTTGCAGCTTGGAAGTTTTGGGAGGAGTCCTCCCAGCCCCAGCAAAGAGGCTCCAAAACTAACCTAGAAAAAGCGATATGGACACGGGGGTGATTAGTTTAGGAAGGATTCACTGGCTCGATGTTTCCCTGTGGAAGTGGAGTGTTGCTGGTATCTCCATGGAGTGGCTGTTTGCGGTAGCAGCGCGGGGCCTGTTGAGAGGCTGGAGTTGCTCTCTCTGTGCTGCCACTTGACTCGCAGCGGATACCATCCTTCTGCCTTAACTGTTTCTAAACCTCCAGTAAACGTTCAATGAGCAATTTTGATAGCACTTGTGGTTTGTCTTCCAAGCTGTCTGGTATCATCAATCTGATTGCTGTGAAATCTTGAATGAGAGTACAAGTGTATTTTAAATCAGCAAAATGCCATTGACTTTAATATGGATATAAGGCCGTACTGGTGAAGGCTAAATTAAACACTGGTTTTGGAAAACAGAGCAGGTGTCTATTCTAGCATGGATTGCTCCTTGGCTGCAAGAAGAGGCTTGCACAAGAGCACTTGGCTCTTCATTTTTGCTGCTCACCTTTTGTGGTACTGTGCTCGCTTTGCCTCGCTCACATGCTGATACAGTCAGTCCTTGCTTCAGTCTATAGCTTTTGAAACTGGTGTGCAGTACATCAGGATGGCGCTGGAGCAATCTATACGAGGATGCTTGCTGTGCAGGTATGCATTTCTTGTTGGTCTCAACCGTAAAGTGCAGTGTTTTCAGATATTTTGCATTGAAGCTAACCTTCCTGATGGGTAAATAATTCAATTGGTCTTATTGTTTTTCCTATTAAGAAATATTTAAAGTCTTGACCAATACTGAGTGAGGCGGGTTTATGCTTATTTATTAGCAGTTGTACACTAGCTGTCACAGTGGTTTTTTTTTTTTCCTTATTGTTATTTGCTCTTAGTTCAGTGTTTTATTCATATTTCTGAATGGCCTGGCATCACTTACGAGGTGTCATCAGACAATTTGTTTAAGCTGTAAGCAGTGAAGAAATGAGATTACTGACGAGGAAAAAGGACTCAAAGGAAAGAGTCCCTTGGCCTGGGCTTCCCCAAAAGCTAACAAGCCACTTAAAACTGCTGCCATCTTCGGCACACCAGTTTTAACTCCCTTGGCTTCCTAGCAAGTGTTTTGATGGTGTTGTGGATAGCTAATGGTACTCAGGGCCCTGAAAACGCCTCTGTTAATACATTTAGTCAGTGGTCTGCATGGAAGTTTTCTCAGAAGTTGACTTCCCACTTAAATGTTATACCTTTGGGATCAGGAAATTTTTTTTTATTCCTTCCATTTACTAGTATCAAAAGGAAAAATGCTGCTGCAAGATTGAGAGATTTCTTGGTAGCTGGATTTGATTTGTTTTGTGTTGCTCATGAAATAAGTGAACCAGCCACTCACCCTGGAATCGCGTCTCCATGTGCTCTAGAGCTCCCATTTGGATCACTCCACGCACCCTTGCAATAGTCAGCTTTTATTTTCCTTTCAATATTTTTTGTTCCAACACATGGAAGGGAAGAATAGGTCACTGAGATTTTGCAGTCCCTAAGGAAAGGAGAACATTATTAAAGCAGAAGGGAATCACTGCGATCTAAAACATGCTGAAGTGCTGTCCAGAACCTCCCAGGAAAGTTTGCTGGTCAGCTCCCTTCCTCTGCCAGGGGAACAGGCTTTTTGCAGATGTTTAGAAAATGCACCAAGCTGCACCATGAGCCAGAAGGATGGAGAGAAAGTGAGAGCAAGAGAGGGCAACCGCTGTTTGCTTACGTGGCCAGGTAGCTGAATTACTGACGTGGGATAAGCAGTCTTGGTAAGCGAGGTTCAAAGAAGCAAAGTCAGTGCCAGGTTACAGGGCAGTCACTTCTCACGGCTTCGTGTAGCATAAGCAGTTGCAAAAGCCTGGCCAACACTTTTTTAAGTAACAATGGAGAAGAGAGGTGTGAGGGGAGCACCAGGCAAAACCTCAGTGCCCAGCAAGGGCTTCTCTTCTTGGGGCCACCTGTGAAATATGCCTTAATTTTTTCTCCTCTTGTTGGTGGAGATCCATTGAGCTCTTCCCCTCTTTGCAGATGTGCAAGGTTGTGGCATTTCTCATCTTAGCTAAACTTGCTCGTTCAAGCCCAGTTCAGATGCAGTGTCTGCTTGGTGGTTTTAAAGTCAGTGTGTGTGTCTGTGTCCAAGCGTGTAATGAGAAAACTGGCTGTGTAAAACGGCTGTAAGCCCATTTTGGAGCTTGGTGGTAAGCTGCTCCATCATCTTATAGCGAAGGGAGTCCCAGAAGAGCTGCATCCCCAAGAACTATGGGAGCAAGTCAGCCATCTAAGGATTTTAATTACGTTGTCAGTCTTGAAGGCCTGGCGAGATTGAGGTTGAAAGGCACGTCCACGTGGACCTCGTCAGGGCCAAGATTGCATAAACAGCATCTATAAAGGAGCTGCGAGATGTGTGTGTTGAGCAAAATCGTAATTCCCTGAATTCTTAGCTCAGATGACTAAAGCTGCTTTTTACTGTGTGGCTTAAACAGAATTTTCCATCCAGAGAGTAGTAGTCTAGAAGTGCTTCATGCGTTGGGGCTGCGTGTGGAGCAATATCACGGTGGGCTGCAGGAAGACCTTTTCGAGGGGTGCTGACATGACATACAAGCCAAGATCAGCCTTTGTCTCACCAGGAATGACCCAAATGAGCAAGTCAGGCTGGCAAAGGAGAGCTAGCGAGCCCACTGCTGTCCCCGGGCAGAGCTAGCTGCACGTGGGAAACGGAGAGGCAATGTTTTGGCCACGGAAAGTGGGACAAAACTTATCTGTTGATATGTGTGCCATCTTTAGAGAAGCTTAAACGTCAGTCCTTCAGAAGGAGTTAACTGTTCTCATACCTATGGACCGCAGGTTCACCGCTTGGGTCTTTCAAAGTCCCGTGGTGCTCTACGGTCTTGGGGGGATGCTCCACCTACTCATGAGGGAAAACGTGCACCAACTTTAGAGGTTCATAGTCTAAAATTACTTAGTTACTGCCTTTCAGACTTGACCTGGCTTTTTTTTTCCTTTGTAGTCTTAGCAAGAGCTATGAAATAAGCAGAGATGAAGGAATGCTTATTTGATCATTTTTAAGTTGCAAACACAGATTCATCATGCACATAGCCCAGGCATCATTACGATAAGAATCTTAAAAGCTCAAGAAACGTATAAACGTCAGTATGAGACTGACAACTTCAAATGTTTGAATTTTAAGGGAAAAGCAATCTTCTTTGCCTTTTTCTCAAGATCAGTTAGACCTCAGTTAGGCTGGTTTTGAGGCTTCTGATTTGTGCAGGGAAAAAGTTCTGAACAAAAGTCATAAGAAGTGGCATTTGCCCCAGTGGTGTAATTCAAAGGCGGTGCTCTGTCCCCGGCTTTCTAGCAGGTAGGGGAGAACTCCCCCTGAGCTCCTGCTGTCCTCTTCCCACTCTGTTATCTGCTGGCCCGGAGCAGCAGGGTGGGGTGACTGATCCCTTTGGCACACAGCGTATGTGGGAAAACGTGTTTCGGCAGGTGTGGTCAGCGCCTCCTGGCTCTCCCGCAGCAAGGCCCTTCCTCCGAGGATGCCCAGCCTCCTGCTGGGCCAGAAGAAGAACCTGGGGGCAACAGGCAACGGCTGCTGGAGGTTGGTGGGATGAGCAGAGCCGTGAGCGGAGGTCGGAGACAGGCACGCCAGGGCTGTTGGAAGAAGACGACCTGAGGTTGGACCTGCAGTTTGAGTGGCGTGTACCTCCGCTGAACGTACGTTTATTATTAGCAATCTGTTACTAGCAATCACGGTGGTGCTGAAATGTTCTGGGAGGACTGTCAGGCTAGAAAATGAGGCACGCTGGGTTTTTTTTTTTTTATAGGCTTCAGATTATATGCTTGCAGTATGCTTCAGAAGTTTGTGTGCCCTGCAGAGGTAGAAAGAAGGACTTTTTTTCCTCTCCTTCTCTTATAAGCATCATCCCTTCTTGTAGCTTTGCCCTTTACTTGATTCAGCATTTGTGCTCACTAGTGCCAGATGCCGTGGCAGGAATCGACTCCTGAAACAGTGATGTGGATGTCTCCCTCCCAGTACCACCAGGAAAAGCCAGATTAGCTATTTCAGGAATTTGACCTCTTATGTAAATCTCTGTAAAAATGACCATTGCTCTTGCCAATAATAGGTGCTGCGCAGCACATTGCCATGACACCTGACTTGCTATGGTATAAGTTTTTAATAACGTGCAGCTAACGCTATTGAATTGCATCTTGTGGTCATTGCCTCCAGGAGTATAAATACACTTTATGATGTTGTTCAATGTGATGCATCCTGTTTCACCATATTGACACTTCCATTTTAATGCACTATACCTGTCTGTTAAGGCTACCTTTAATGTGCACCATGAGCATAAAAATCATCAGCAGAAAAGAAAAACAGCCCGCTTGAAGAAATGATAGCTAATTTAGCTTAGTATTACTTCTGGGAAAGTTTTATGCTTGAGCAAATGTTGCCGTTTTTCAGAGCTTGTACAAACCTCCAAATGTGTTCTGTAGCCAGTGTAATAAAATGGTGATTGGGCTGTGGAAAAGATGCTGCTTCTCCCAGGGGAGACATCATTCCTCCTTACTCATTTCAGCAATAGCTGTTTTAAAAGTAGACACAGTCACAGGGCGCTGAGAGTAGATTATGCTCGGCCCACCTCTTTGGAGTTGCATTTCAGTCTTTATTAAATTCCTTCAGAGATGCGATATCAGCCTTTGGAGGACAATACCACAGCTTTCAGCACTGTGCCATTTTGAGCAGTGGGGTACTGTTTAGGAGATGGCTGCACTAGGGATGGCAGAACTGGAAATACGAATGTTATAGTAGTAGTGGGGATGGTAGGAGGATACAACAGAGCTTCCCTTCTTCACAAAGCTCTTTGGAGGATGCGCGCGTTGCAGTCTGAGATGAAGGGTACAGGATGCCAAAATGCCCTGCATGAGATGAGATTAGGGCATTGTCAGGTGAAAAGCAAATAGAGATTTAAAAACAAAACAAAAAAAGCTCCTTAAGATATCAAAGGAGGAGAAGGAAGGTGTTTAGAGGTGCTTAGTGAATAGTCTTGGAAAGGACCGAGATGTTTGAGTGGCCACAGGGCTTCTGATATGGGCTAGGAAGTGCAGCAGAGCCCACAGTTTTCAGCAAGGAGAAGGGCCCGTAGAGGTATGAGGGATTTTCTGGCTGATTTTTATTTAGCTGTAAAATCCGAGAAGAGAAGGGGGTGAGGGGAGAAATGGTGAGGATTTTCTTTTTTTTTTAGTGCTCCTGAAGAATACTGAGTTCTAACTTGCAACACAAGATTTAATAGACTCATAGCGCATAATGTAAAATATCATCTTTGGATGGCTTGGAGAAATAAAGTCATCCTGCCAGCATATTTCTCCACGACAAGCATCTATTTCGGGCCCCCCTGCCCTGTGGGCCCTGCGTTTGTATGCACAGGTATGTAGAATGCATAGTACGTGTAGTATGCAGGTTAACCGGAGCAGCTGCCCGGCTGTGCAGACACGGTCCTCATCTCTGAATGTGATGGCAGCAGCAACTTAGTTCACACTTTCCAACAGTGCAACCCCAATAATTTCTCTGGGGAACCTACGTGTTGTCTTACAGGCTCAATGCATAGGAGAAATGGAAATCAGAAGCTCAAATAGTTACTGCTGTGCCATATAGCCCAATCCATAAATTACTGTTGCTGAAGGTAAAAGGATAAAATGGGGTTGACAGGGAGGGATAATAGGTCTTGGACTGGAATTAAGAGTTTTCTTTTAAACAGTAAACTAAGACTACCACATGTCAAAACACAATATGCTGAGCAAATGTAAATAGCAGAAGGCTTTCCTTTGAAACTGGAGGACGGATGAACTCTGACTGGGGTGTTGCTGTAGTTTAATGTCAGGCTGAGACGCAGTCTTTCGAATTTGTAGCTGCGACCGAAGAAGCAGTGGCGCAAATGCGCCACGCAGCAGAACTAATAACGGGTGTTAAACCATATTTCAGAGGCATCACTGCCAGAAAAAGTGCTTTTTCAGCCTCCCCACACCCGCGTCATTGTTTAGGGGCTTTATTTCATGTTGGGTATGGCAATTTGATGCTGGGCTGCTTAATCGTATATTGTCTAGGCAACTTTTCTATGTTGCTATTGCATCTTGTGATTTCTATCATGAATCTCTGGGTTTTTTTCTTTAATTCTGTCACAGCTGCTGGAGTTGCAGTATTTAGTGATAATTTCAGCTTTCATTTAAAAAAAAATCAAACCCTTGTATTGGTGGACATATTTCGTAAGAAGGACAGTAAGTGCAAAAAAGAACAGCAAGAAAATGTGATTTGCTTGTTGGCTTCTTTAGCGAGCTCAAAATTTGTAAGACAGTCTTAAGATTTGGAGTTGAGGGAAGGTAGATACCTTTGGCACTGGTGAACCCAGGCTGTGACCGTATTTCTCCTGTTGCAGTCAAGGGGAAGAGGTGGATGTACATCACAGAGCAGGGCTGGGCCCTTTGTGGGCCGGAATTCAATTTATCCTGTTCCAGGGAGCAGATAGCACCAAAAGACAGCGGAAGCACCCCAAAGTCCTTGTAAAGCTATGCTGATAAATCTCTCTTCCCAGTGTCATTGCTGCCAGGGCTTCCTTGGTACACAGGGAGCTAAAGGAGACCAGGCACTAAAGATGCTCTTTTGCCACAAGTTACTGCTGCATTTTCATTGTAGTTGATTAGCTTTATTGCAGTTTATCGGTGTTTTCTTCAAGAGACAGGATGCCTTGATGAGGCTCCTGTTGAAATTAATGGAACCGTTGCTTTTTCCTCCAGGGCTGAATTGTATCCCAAGGTGAAATCCTGGTGTTTCTGCAAGGATTGCCAAATTCCCATTGACAAGAGGCAGCCAGGATAGCACGACCGGTATTACTGCGCTGTGTGCAGCTACAGCGTTATAGCGATTGGCGGAAGAGGCACCACAGGGCAGTATTGACTGGCTATTGCAGTTGGAAATACGTGCTTTAATATAATGGATATGTAAGTGCTTGGAAGTGTTTTAAATGTATTTTTGAAGCTAGGGCTTCTCCATGTTTTGCAAAGGGTCCGTGCGCAAGAAAAGATGATGGGCAGAATTGTCCTGGGTACCAGTCCTTTAAGCTCATCCCTAGAAGCATGCGTCATGCTGAGCATCCATAGTGCTGAAGCTATACTGAAGCACTGGCCCCCTACAGCCAAGGCCAGACTTCTGGAATAGCTCATCTGGAGAACAGTGAAGCTGCTTGGAGGTGGAGGGGGGGCTAAACCCTTGCAAACACCTGGAGTGAGGGTCCAAAATAGGAGAAGCAGGGTGCCAAGCCTCGGGAGAAGCCCATCCTTAGTGCTTTTTGGTCCGTCCTCCCCTCAACCGGTTATGCTGTTCTGGTTTATGGAGCCCGTTTTTTGTTTAGCATCAGAATTGTTTTTGCTTGGTGTCTTAATTTCTCATGCTTGACAACCTTCATGGATGAGCTGGCTTTCCCTTCGTTGATCTAGCACACTTCTTGGTTTACTGCTCACACAACGGAGTCTTTTAATTGAATTTATATTTGTTTGGATAGCAGTTGTCAGTGCGGCATGAATCTTCATCAGGTTTGCTCGTCTTTCGCCGATTCCTTACATAATCCCACAGTGACTGCACCAAAACGGAAAGGCTCGTTTCCTCTTGGGGGAAATGCAGCCTCTCTGGGGCATGACAGTCTTTTTTCCCCTGTGCCTGTGCAGTGCCTTGCACAGTGGAGCTCTTGTCCCATGCTGCAGTAGTAGGCACTTACTGGACACCGATAATAGGATTTTAAATATTTTTTAATGAGAAAAAAATATATTTTTTTTAATTTAAGGAAACATAGTTGTGGTTATTTTTAATACTGCAGAAATGAGACAAACTGAGAAACTCTGCCTGATCAAAGCTATGGGAGGACAGGGTTTTGAATATAGCCGCTCGCTCTCCGTTTCCCTGTAGGAGGAGGGAATAAGCAGACGCAGCTCCCTGGAAGTTGCTGAGAGCTGCTTCCCCTGGTGCGGATTCTGGACTGAAAGGCCTTAAGACCTTGAGAATTACTGACACAGGAAACATGGTAACAGTACTGGAAAAGGAATAAAAGAAACAGAACCGTAGTAATTCAGTTAACAATATGTTCACTAGAATACATACATAACGCTTTCTACTTAGGGACACAATTTGCTTGCTGTATTGTGCCAGTAGCGATAACCCTTAATTCCTTTCATATCCTGTTTTTGAATCATTTTGTTAAACAAAGGCCTTTGAGTCCTCCTTTGTTGCAGAGAACAAATGGTGAGATTTTGGGGACTGTAGCCACTTTTGTTATTCACAAATTCCAGAGCCTTTCAAAATTCTTCATCATTCACATTCTGGGCTTGAGCACACAATCGTTCATTATGTCAGCAGCTGCCCGGGGAGCCTCACTTCAGCTCATTCAGCCAAATAATGAGCGTTGGGACAACTGCTTCTGCATTAAAATAATAATAAAATAATAAATAGAGGTCCTTGCCTGCACAAACCAGTGTGGCTCTCTGCTGTTTTTCGATGCATCTCTCTGCCTAGAAGTTGGGGATTGGTTTGAAGGAGGAGATTTTTTTGCTTTTCTCCATGCTGGAACTGGCCTTGGTGTTCGGGAGACGATCTTGTTCTGAAGGATGCTTTGCTATGGCAAAAGCCACAAAAAGCTCTGTTTTCCCAACAAACCACTGCATAGTTTCAGTGGGAGTTAGCGTTTAACTTCTGACCACTTTCTGGATGCATTTTAAATATGTTGTCTTACTTTTCAGGCATCTTCTGTGTGTTCTAGGCATTTGACAGTAGGATTCGCAGTACTTACCTTCAACACCTTTGCAGATATATCAGCGTATATGTTGGAGATACTGGAGATACCACGCTGCTTGCTGGACTGCATTAATTCCCGATGTGGAAGCTGGATTGCAAATGGGCAACCAGCGCTATGGTTTTATGGGTTTTGGTGTGACTGTGTGATCTTTTTCTTTTTTTTTTTTTCTTTTCTTTTCCAAGAGAGTGCATCAGAGGAGTGAATAAACTTAGTGGGGTGCTTCGTTCTTCCCCTTTATTGGGAATCAGGGATGTAATGTACAGAGTAAATTATGCCTTCCCTCTCTTAGCAAACAGCTTGTGCTAGCTTCCTGTGCAGATGCGTGCAAATATAAATGGCCGACATGAGTTCAAGCTATCAATGCTGTAACCTCCACAGTAGTTGGCTGATGCAAGCTGCCTTTATCCAGGTGTCCTGCTGTCCAAAAAACTAAAGTGATATACTCTGCCATCACCTTACTCATCTGAATAAGAGTGGAACTGAAATCGTGGTCCAGATGAGCGAGGGAAAGCTACCTATTGCTTTTTGGGCATATACAGTTTTGGACTGGAGTGCCACATGTGACTCAAAACAGCTATTGATTGTATGGAAGTGGACTGCTCTGCTGCAGGAAGTCATTTAGATGTTTACGGGAGACGTTTGGAAGAAAATTTACTAGTGTGATTTTTTTTTTCCTTTTTTAAGCAAGTGCGAGGACTATACTGAAGCAAACAGCTGTTTCAGAAAGGCTGACATTAGCCAATTGTTGGGAGCACTGCATGAATAAGAAAAATTGTGAGAGCAGTAGGAATAAGTTTCAAAGATCTTTGATTCTCCTCTGTTTCACACTATACTGGGGAAGTGGCATAGGGTGTTTTTTTTCTTTTTTTTCTTTTTTCTCTTTTTTTTCTTTGAGAGCAGCTGCGAGAGACGAGAAAACTTTCTACCCTGGGAAGCTTTCTTTCCCCTGTAACTTTGTTTTCATGTGAGACTGGGTCTGAAAAGGTTCAATCAAAGCATCTTCTCTACGACCACGAATACAATGTCGGCACAGAGTTTTCTAATAGTCTTTTCTAATTAACCCACCCAGCTGTCCTTATGGCTTTTCATCAGAACAGTGGGTAACAAAAAAAGAAGGGGGAAAAATACATTTAAATTGTATTTGCGGCTGCTGTTCTTCTTGGTGAGGCGCAATGAGCTGGTATTTTAAAATGACATAATTTGTTTGGAATCGTTAGCACGGCACCGAGAGCCTGCTGCAGCCCGCTGGCAGCTCTGCCCCTTGCAGCCTGGACCTTGCCTTGCAGAGCAGCAGCAGGGCTTTGAAGTGCATGGTCCCCACCGCGGCTTGCCATGACCACCGTGGCCGCTGCAGCTTTATCACCAAATCCTTCCCAGCCTCCTTTCTTTTAAGTGAAGGGAAACGCTCTTAACTGTTGCAAATTTTTGAGAAGAGACTGTTCTTTTCTCCTTGAGCAGCTCCTAGCCTGAGCGAGTCTTCTTTTAGCTGGGTGTCCTGTGGCAATGCAAATACCAGTTATTTACCTGCGTGCTTTTCTTTTTTTTTTTTCTGTGATGTAAGCTTGTGCTGTTGCGACGTGCCAGACACCCTTGCGTAACTCAACCCAGATGATGGGGATGGCCGGGCTCCCCAGCCTTGCGAGCCGCATTCCTAAATTGTCACGTAGCAAAGAGCCACCTTCCCCTCCCTCCTTCCACACCCTCCGAACCCCCCAGTTTGGCTCCGCGCCTCATTCCTGCCACCTCCGCACCTTCCTACTGCAATCTCTTGGCCTACGCCTCCACACTGCACAGCCAGACCTGTCTGGGGAGGCTCCTGTCATCCTTCCCATGACGTGAGCCCCAGCCCTGTGTCCACCAGGCAGCTCCAGCCTGCGGGGACCTTGTTTCTCTACTTCTTCAGTTCTTTCTTGTTTTTCTGCCCCGTCTTTACTTGTATAGGTTTTTCGCATTCTCCTCGTGTTTTTGCCTTTACCATGGTGCTTCAGGGCAAGGTAGAAGGAGCCCCTTTTCCCTGGCACTTGGAAGCAGTGAGGAAGTGCTGCATGCCTGCAGAGGTGGCATGGTGATGGCTTCTCTTGGGTGAGTGTCAATGTTGGGCTTCGTTTAGAGTTTTACGCTGAAGCTATGCAAAGCGCTCTTTCAGCAGTCACTCTTTCTGGCAGTTTTCCTGAATCTACATAAAAATCCTTCCTTATCTCCTCTAGGACACCCAAGTCGTGTTACAAAATGAGATGAGCTGCATTCAGCCTAGGCACATCCAAGCGTGCCTTGCACTAGAGCTAGACATGCTCAAAAATACCATTAAAGTGGCAATAGATTCCCCTGGGGAAGAGTTGCTGAGAAAATTTTCTTGTTTTTTTCAGGTTTTGGGAACAAACTTCCCGAAAAGCTAAAATTATGCTGGTTGGTGTCAGCTTCACAGAACTTCTCTTATACCCCAGAGTAGTTTGTGCTGTAAGTGCTTGGCAAAGCCTTGAGTGTACACTGAGACCGGAGTGCTGTCTACCTGCAGGGTCAGGACAATGCTGTTGCACTAACTCCTGTTTGGTTCACATTTTCCAACATGGGGCTACAGGCTGGACCTGAGCACTGAGGCCTGGTTCCCTTCATGGGTGTTGCTCCATTTGATTGCTGGTGCCCTGTTTGCAAAATCAACCGTAAGCGTAAGAAGGAACAGAAATGGTTTTTTTTGCAATCGCTCTGCGAGTTATGCAGAGACTGTGGAGACAAGCGTAACTTCTGCAGGCCTCTTCTCTTGCCAAGCAGCATTTATTCCTTCTACACAACAGTAGGCACGTCTATTTGGGTCAGATGAATCACTCCCTAGACACCCCTGACTATATTGACTCGATCTTTTCTGACTATAAAAGGAGTCTGGTGAGTGTCTGAGCTATTGATGTCTCCGACGTAGACATCAGCCTTTGGTCAGCTGAATTTGTTGTCTAAGATTCGTTAGCCCGTGATCCGCTGGGGAGCAAGCAGGGCTCATATGAGTGCTCTGCATGCTGGGAACTGAGAGTCGAGCAGCCATGATCAGAGGAGCATGAGGCAGAGGGGCAGGTAGGGATGGGGTTTGTAGCCCCTTAGGCCATTGATTCCTCCTTTTGGGGCTGTGTGGGACCAGGCTACCTGCCCATGGCCTTTGGTAGCCTGATTCCTTCAGCAGCAGCTTACCCCAAAATGTGGTGTGCCCTGGGCAAACCTAACTGTGAGTGAGGGCTGTGTGAAGGTTTCTCCATCCCCCAGAGTCCCCATCCTAGGGTTTGGGGTAGATGTTCCTCCATGAGATGCTTAGGGGTCTAGGGTCGCAATGACATACGGTGTGAGGCCGTGTGGGTATGGGTACGGCAAAGCGTCAGGTTGCAGCAATTTCCCCATGAATTAAATTTATTTTGAGCGCAGGAACAGGTAGCGTATCTGCTAGTCTGATTATTGGAATGGATATGCCATAAGCACATGTGAAATACATGTTTTAAGATACTGAATGGTTGCTACGTTAAAATTGTACCTGTTTTCTTACAGCATGCTGCACCAGCTATCGTTTGCATTTCAGTAAACTGAGAGCTGCTGTGCAAATGGCTGAGCTGGGTGGGAAGGAGTGGCTGGGAGCGCGTGCATCCCTTTTCCCTGGTGCGGGAGCCCTGCACCTGGGCCCCAGAGCGCTTTCCAGGTCACAGGAGGCCCAGTGTCAAGGCGAGTGGCTGCTCTGTGTTGGAAACTGCCCCAGCGGCATAATATTGGGAAGAGAATGTGCCGTTGTTGTCCTGACTGACCTTCTGTTATGTATTACTTTGCACGTTCATTGCATTTTCCTCTCCCATTTGCTCTAACTCCGACTGCAGCATCCCAACTGCAGCGATCCTCCTTGTGGGGTGTCAGCCTTTCCAGCAGACTTGTGTGTTGCAAAGTCCCCACTCTTTTCCTCTTTTTTTGAAGAGGTGAGAACTGAGTACTGTGCTCCAGCGCCATCTCGTCTCTGGGGACTTCTCCACGGGGTTCGTGTCTGGTTTTATTTGTCTTTAATGTGGTGGGTGACCCATGAAACCGGGCCCCTCTCTCACTTCCCAGCTGCTCCACATGCAAACACTCCTGTTGTCCCTTCAGTTCTCCAGTGTATTTAGATTACTTTTGGAGGATGCATTTTTATATGCTAATAGGGGAAAAAAATTCCTTTTAATCTTGTATTTTGCAGTTTGCTTACCAAAGTCAGTATTTCTCCCTGTTACCTGCCTGGGCTCTGGATATCACCTAACTTAAAAAGTGCTAGTTTGACTTCTTGGATTTTGCAGTTCAGTCATAAGGACTTTGATCCTCTCTTTGGTTTTCCACATTGGCTTTTATGTTGAGGGTATAGGTGCCTTCGGTGACTCAGCCGTTGCACACCTAAGAAACAAGCTCTGTGTGGGGGTTTAATTTCCTTATATTTCTACTTTTTGGCTATTGGGAACCCCCTTTTCTTCAATTAGCACAAATGGTAGTTTTTGCTAACCTTTGCTATCCGGGGAGGAAAAGCCTAACCTTATAGCAATCTTTGTTAATGGAGCAGCTTGAGTATAATTATATTTTGGATCAAAAGCGCTATTTTGGTCGATGCGGAGAATAGCATCTCCTGTGGTGCGTTCCAGAGCCGGCCTCGCAGGGGTTGCTGTCTTTTCAAGTGTCGAAACCCTTCTCCTCTAAACCCTGGCTGCCTGCAGCCTTTGATACGTTTGCATTCCCATACCTGAGCTTGCCCGTTAATACTGTTTTTATGGATTCTGATCCTCACTCTGGTACCGTTCACACATCCTTCTCCTGGTCATAAGGTTATGTTTACAGCTAGCAAAGAAGAAAAATAAAAGCCGTATTTTTTAAATTGGAGGTTTTTGGAAAAGATAGTAGTTTCACATTCTTGCAAATATAATCTTTTGACGCTGTTTCACAAAAATGTTGGTAATCATCTTTCAGTAGTCAAGAAGAAAATTGGTAATTATTTGGGTTAATGTATTTCAGACACTGAAAAGAAGCAAGTTTGGGTCTTTGTGTCTGTCTCCTAGAGGTTATTTTTAGTGGCTTGAATAACATCATTTTTTTTCTCCTGTGAGCTGTGTGTTCACCCAGGCCCAGAGCATATGGCCCCTTTTTGTTAGACCTGCCACTGAGGCTAGGAGACACAGCTTCACTGCCTTGCTTCTCAACCATCTCTTGCTCAGCTTGTATCCCTTGCACCTCGGACTTGCGGGCTCCTGCTCGTCTTTCAAAAATGCCAAAGGTCAGTCCCTCCCTTTTAATTGGTGGCTAGTTGAGTTCAGGAGGGGGGTTGTTTTAAGCCGGGGACCAAACTGAACCAAAACCTAGTTTAGACTGCTTTTCTTGCAGATCTGAAGGGAAACTGAGCGGCTTCAACTATGCATCACCTGGAGGACACTTTGGGTTGATTCCTTGATTTTAAGTTTTCTTTGGTAATAAGTGAAAATGGAGGTTTTTGTTTTGGCCGCATTTCTCTTGCTAGCTAGCTGTCCACAACCAGCCCCTGTAGTTTCAGGATGTCCCATTGCATCCTCAGAGTCAGCGTTGGGCTACTGGCAGCCTTGGTGGTTGTCCTTCTCTGAGCCCTGGCTCCTTAGACTCCATGGTTTCCTCTTTGGGTTGTTCCCCAATGTGTGGTGTGCACATCATTCTTACTATTTTCTAAGTGGCTGACAAAGCACTGTTGAAGCAGTGTTTATGTTTTGGTGACTTGGTATACAGCAGGAAAATGAAACCCTTGCTTTGGTTATATGGCTTATCATGGAAAGGACCATAATGCATAGGCTACTTTAATGTCAGATGTCAGAAACTGTTCTCAACTCTGTGCTTACATGAGGAGAAAGCCAGGCACTAAAGAGCAATATCGTAACTCTTCAGAAAAGCAGGGGACACCAGTCAGTGCTGTATTTGAAAGGAAATTGAGTTCTGCCTCGAATAAAATTCCTAAATGTAACTATTCTTTGTAAGTTACTGTTCATGCAGTTTGTGGCTTTGTTTAGTATCAGGTTTCCTTCATGTTCCCGTTTTTTTCTTCTTGCGGGTTTGTATGACTGGAGTTTATCAGAATTGAGTGACGTGAAAGTGTTTGCATATTCATAAATTAGTCTTTTTAAGACTTCCCAGCGGGACTCTTAACTATGCTTAGTCTGTTTATCCACTCAAAGCCACTGCTACAGTGTTTTAAAACTTGAAATAACTGCATCTAAACTTCGCTGTGAAATAAAATCTCGTAAGTGAGGACACATGTTAGTAATCAAAGCAAGCTCTTTAAAAATGAGCCCTTGTGCTGCAGAACGGGAGGCTGTTTTCAGTGAAGTATTGACAGACCTTGAACAGTTGGAGCCCGGGGCGGTGAAATCTGTGCTTAGGCATCAAAGTAACGCGGAGCAGCTTTTGGAGGTGCTCAGCAGCTCCGGACGATGCACCGGATTGGGTAGGTTCTTAAGCGTGGGTTTAGGTGTCTGACTTCAGCCAGCTGAGCTTCATCCTTCTGGCCAGCAGTCGTGTGCCAGCGAAGCTGTAGATGTCCAGTCAGTAAGGAGACTCTGCTCGAATTGCATATCTTGAACTATCATGGCTCTTTCTCGGCGGAAAGACAATTAAATTCATGTATGGCTAATTATGTTGCACACTGAAAGTATTAGTCACTTTTAAAACAAACAACTGGGTTGCTGGTCTCTATTTATGATGATTAAATAGCTAGGTATTTGTTATAACAAGGAAATATAAAAACTGTAAGACACGGTGCATTACAATAGTACGGGGAAGCCATGGGAAAAGTACTGCGCCATAGTAGAAAGCCCTGCAGAATGGAAAAACTAGAAACAAAGGCACAGAAATGTCTTTTGAAAAGTCTGTTGTGGTTGTCTAATGTTGGAAAAGGAGCGACACCTCACCTGTTCTGCTTAGGTTAAGGGAACTGCTAAATCTAGCTGGTAGAATTCTCATTTAATATTTTTAATACTTAATAAGAATTCTGTGATTTGCAAAGCTTCAGGCCATGTCTTTTTTCTCCAAATTGAAATTATTTCTACTTCTAAGCCACTATGAAGTTCCTTAATTCATTTGGCGTGCCTGTGCCAATACAATGGCACAATAATAAGGCAGAGACCTGTAGTCCTCATGTGTGTACATCATGCACTACTGTATAGCAGTGTGCATTTCCTAGCAGTGCTCTTATCTTCTCCTTTAAAGCAATACAATTTAACTTTGCAGGCCCCATCATCCAGCAGTAATTTTCTGTCACTGCAGGAT
Organism: Dromaius novaehollandiae; assembly: GCF_036370855.1. Lineage (NCBI taxonomy): Eukaryota > Metazoa > Chordata > Aves > Casuariiformes > Dromaiidae > Dromaius > Dromaius novaehollandiae. The sequence continues at coordinate 2,367,239 of NC_088101.1, forward strand.
ACCAATCCTGTGTTTGCAGCTCAGATGCATTTTAACACTTTACCCTGTTAGCATGCGTCATTGTTTGAAGACTTATGTAGATCTGGGATCCATAAGGAATAAGCTGAGTTTCTGAAGACCAAACTCATTGTTGCGTTTTAGACATTCTGCACTTTCTTTACTGTGGTTATTTTATTCTGGTCTTTGTTTTATATTTGCTTTTTGACAGATTGAAAAATAGGCAAAAGCATAAAAATAGCATCATCTGATATCTCTCTATTTTTAAATGCCGTTGGTAGTTCTTGTAGCTAGATTTACATAGGATCATATTCTTTACTTTCTTTCCTGGACCACAGAGTTTTATTTCCTTAACCACTGATTACTAAACTAGGTTTCAGTTGATGTTTTAACTTGCTAAGGTGGAAGAACAACCTTGGAGAGAACAGCTAAAGTTGGGAGAGAAAAAAATAATAATAAATATATATATAAATAAATATATATGTGTGTGTGTGTATATATATCTCTGTAACCTGAAAGAAAACAAGAAGAAAATAGAAAATTAGAGAACAGAGAAAAGCAGCAGGATCTCATACAGAATGCTGAAGCATGTTACTATATGTATAAATTCCCATTGTCACTTTTATAAGACAAGTATTGTGGTGTTCTTCCTTAAACTCTGTGGAAATTGTAGAATAGGCTCTGTAAATACTATATGCTTAAAAAGCTTAGTTGTAAAGCATCATGAAGGTGTCTACATTTGCACACCTGTATGCGTGCGGGTGGAGGGCAGCGGGGCAGCTCTAGGCCTGCCAGGTTGGTTGGGGCTCTGCTTGCCTGCAGTGGGGCTGGTCCCAAATGCATTAATGGTCTTGCTTCAGGGACTTGCTTGCCTTTTGTGTGATGGCTTTTGGCATCCCCTCCTCTGCACGTAGGGACTCGTAAAAGGTGGCTCCCAAGAGCCTTTCGGGCCCCCAGCATCTCATGTTTGGACCTTTGTTTTGATGTTGATTGTTGTGCTGGTGCAGAGGGAGGCAGGACCTGCTCAGGATCCCTGCGCATGTGGCAGCGGCCTGTGGTTGGGATATTTGTTGGAGTTGCCCATGGTGTTGGCCGCAGCCTTGGCAGGGCTGTGAACGTGGTGCCAAGGCCAGGATCTGAGGAGGAAACGGAGGAGAATGAGCAAGGAGAATGGCTTTATGGTGTCCCTCTGAACATAGCCACAAGTTGGGCTTGTGCTCCAAGTCCAAAGCTGTGGCGCAGAGGAAGAAACAGGGGAGCCCGAAGGAGGGGAGCACTAAGTGACGAGTCACCTGGCGCCGAAAGAGCGCTTGGAGAATTTTAATTACTGAAAGATGAGATCAAAGGAGCAGCCATTGAGGCAGGTTATCTTTTTAATGCAAAGCACTTTGCCTGAAATAAATTTGGGGTGGAGGAATCAAATGGTAGTTTTAATGATGCAGCAAAAGTTAACGATGAAATATGGTTCCTCCGGGGCTCTGCTTTATCGTAGCATGTACCTTTAAAATCGTGGGCTTCGGGGGGAGGGTGGGGTAGAAATTGTAGCATCTCTCTGTGTAGGCTTTTATTTGACATGGTTGAGTAGCCTATTGAATTCCTCCTCCCCGCCCTCGCTTTGCGTGCGACATGTTCCCCACCATACCTCAAGCTGAAAATTGATCTGCAGTCGATAGCGGGCGATGCTTCGACCCGCTCCGTAATCAGCACCGCTCTGCAAATGCAATTCGTCATGGGAGGCCTGGTTATTGTCTCCGTTAGGGCTAGCCCGACTGAAAGGGACATCAGACTGTCTGAATTCGGACCCGTTGGCCAATTGCCACCAGGAATTATCTGTGCTCCCAGAAAGGGCTAAATTGAGCAGAGATGAAGTGCTGGTGTTTATTGATTCTCTTTTTTTATTTTATTTTTTTTCTTCTCCTTCCTCCTGACTAGGTAGAGCAAAAGCAGACATAGCTTGAGCTGCACGCTCTGGGCGTTTAGCTGGCATTGCTATAGGGAACAGGAATCGTTTCTGACCCCATGTCAGGCTATCCATAGCATGCACTGGAAGGTTTCAGGGCTGCTTTTTAAGGAAAGGTCATTTGTCAAAAATGCAGAGGCATGTTTGTGTTCTTCTTAGCTCTATGCTGTGGTCAAGGTGAAGCAAGAAAAGGCACCAAGCCTCGGCTGGGTGCTTCTCATAGCATCAGGTGTATTTTGGCCTTGCATATTCAGGCCTTCAAAGTCGGGTCTAAACACACGGAGCCGTAAGATGGCAGTGATGATGCTCTTGGAGGTGCCAGTCTCTTACCGGTGGCCGTGATGGGGCTCAGAAAATTAGATGCCCTCAGCTAATGCTGTCCAGAGGTGCAGAGCAGATCTTAGGTGCAAATCTGCCTGGCTATGGAGGGTTTCACATAGGATTACCCCTAGGTCACTTGCAGGGATACCCTAATGCTGATTTATGAAGCCCTCTGGAGTCCTATGGGCAAAAGAGTCATTTTATGTCAGTGCAATGAAGGGCTCATTAATGGTTAATAATACTTAAATGATTGATCCTTGCTTAGATGGTATGATTTTTTCTCTCAAACTTCATACAAGGTTTCCAGTATGGGGCAGATATTTTTTCTCCTGTATCAATGGGGAAATTTTAGCTATGCTGATATTATCTATATCGGGAAACCTTGTTTTGTCCCCCAGAAGTGTGTGTCACTGATCTTTACTTATTAAAGTGTATGTGAAACAGTGCTAATTAAAAAAGTAGAATACTTCACAGAACATTTTTTAAAAAGTCAGTGTGGATCTGGGGATGTCAAGCTTTAATCGCAGCCAATAGAAGCAGGGCTCACTGGTGAGGCTATACTGTGGATCTTTGCCTACCAGAACAGCATTATGCAGAACCAGTACAGGGACCGGTCTGGTTAATGGCACAATTCCTCTTCCCAGGCCAGTCAAGGATTTGGATTCCGCTGACTCAAGGAATTGGATCAAAATCTTAATTCACTGCAAAACTCCTATTGACTGTTTTGGACTTGGCTCCAGCTCAATTTGATTGAGTGTGGTGAAAGCTTTAAATGCATGCAAGCCAAAGCCTGTTCGCCGAGCACGTGGTGATTGTTTGTCACAAGATAACCTCTAGTCTTTTAATAGAGTTAAAGCTTCGTGGGCTGGCTCTGCCCTTGCTTAATGCCATGGTTTTGTTCCCGGTGGCTTCCAAAGGAGGAGGCACTTAGACTGGGACTCACAAAGGCCCTTAGGAGCCTAAGTCCCATTCATTTCCTGATTTCAGTGGGACTTAGAGTCCTAAATCCCTATGTGAAGCCAAGCCTTAATGCTGTACTATCTAGGCACAAGCATTAAAAAGAGTTCTCTTTTTATCCTCTTAACATGGTAAGCCTGGAAAGTGGAGCTCCTTATTATCTTCTGTCTGTGCTCCTGAAATAGGCTGAAAAATGTGTAGCTGTTTAAATATGGAAGTTATCTTCTTACTTGGATCTGGGTTATCTTCCCTTTTCCAGAGCTACAAAACTAAACAGATCTGGATGACCAAACTCCTCTCTGTTCTGAAACTCTACAGGATTGATATTTAGGGGAGGGGGGCATGGGAACCCTGAATGAAGAGAAAGCAATAAATCATCACTTAACCCCTTTCTGTCCTTTCCCTTCCGTGCAGCCTGGTTCCTGGGGAATGCACATGTAAACTGTCCAGTTGTCAAACGCTTTCCATACTGGAAACCATGCTTTGGAAGAGCCCTGTGCTATAATAGCCATGAAAATTGAATCCGCCAGTCCTGTGAGATCCACAAACTCCATGCAGAAGCCGGGTATCATTGGTAGGGAATAAAAATGAACTCTTGTGTAAGAAACCTTTCTAATAGTCTCTTGCTGTTGTTCTTTCAACACCAGATGAGTTTTTGTGCCTGCGTGCTTGTTTCCAAATCTATTGATGGTGGGCTCAGTGCTCAGCTGATGTAAATTAGCTTAGTGCCACTGAAATCAGGTCAGTGGCTCTGTTGATTTATCTCATCTGAGGAGCTGATGTGGGCTCTCTGGTTTTCTAGTATTAAACACTTCTTCCCTTCTGTAGCTGCTTTCTTCTGTTCAAGAGCAATGTGAGTATAGAAGTGATTTTGATAGTTTGAGTGAAAGAAAGCTATATGATTGGTTATGTCAGAAATAATGTATAGACTTACAGAGAATCTAATGATTAGGTCTTGGCATATGTACTTGATAGATTAGGAATCTTTATCGCATTAATGGGTGAACTCTTAGCCTGCGTGATAAATAGCTTTGATTGACAGAGAAGCAAACTGAAAATTAATTAATTTTTCTGAGGACCTTGAGCAAGGCCCGTGATGGCCTTGTGGCCCAGTTGTCCAGTGGCACCACAGGGACAATACTACTGCCTCTTTCATAGTCTTTGGCCACAGACATATTGAATAGATATCATTCAGGGCAGAAGGGGTTTTACTATATGTGTGTTTAGTACTTAGCATGCCAGAGCTTAGGACTCCACTGGGGTTTTGGGGTACTACAGTAGTAAAAATAATGAGCAATAACATGCACGCCACTCTCCTGCTTTATCACCATTACTATTGTGACCCTTGTTCTGCCCATAAAACTGCTGTATTGGCTTTGAAATGGTCTCCCATGACCATTAATCTGTGCAACGATTGACAGGTGATATGCAGCTTATGCAACTGATGGGTGTTTTATTTTTTTATTTCTTTAGTGGTTGAAGGTACCTGGATTTGGGCACAATCCCAATCTGTAAGCTCGTCTCTTGCTGAAGCAGTTTTAAAAACGCAGCAGAGTAGGAAAAAAAAAAAAAAAAACTGACAGAAAAGCAACCTGACATGCCCTTGAGAAGTTGAAGGTGTTATTCTATGATTAGGACTCTCTATTGAAGCTTTTGCAAACTTAGACGCATCATGGCTTGCACGGCAGATATACTGAAACAAAACCTTAAATGCTTATTTGAAAATCTGTAATTAGACTTGCCAGAGAATGGTTATAGAATATATTAGACCAAGTGGCTCTTAAATAATTTTTAAAGCAAATTGATGTGCTTCTCAGAATTCTTTTTTAAAGACAAGCCAGTTATGACCAGCGGGCTTCGAATTAGCCTCAGGAATGTATTGTTTTAGAAGTGATTAGAGATTAATTAAACAGAACTTCATCATCAGAGATAAAATATACATTTGTTTTAATGCAAGTTGGCAAGAAAAAGGATGTATATGTTCTCGATGGCCAGAGCACTGCTACAGAGGCAGCATGTGATGACTTTTAGTAGTTAATGATTTCTTACCTTCGTGAACTCTGTGGCATGCCTAGGTGTTGCTCAGTGCCCAGTGTCAGGGTCTCCCACTTAGGACAGCAGGAATAATTGTGTTCACCTTCCTGCCGCTGACTGGAAACTTTGTTGGTGATCTTCCATGCTTTCCTTAGGTAGCAAGGACGAAGAGGAGTTTGGATGCATCATATTTAATCCTAGGGTCTGCAGGATGAAGCTTTTCTTTTGCAGGTTTCAATAGAGAAAAAGATGCCCTCTGCATGTCTGTGTTTGACTTCCACTGGCAACTCTTCCTTGTCCAACTGTTTGTAGCTAAAATGTGCTTGTCGGGGGTGGCGAGGAGGATTGTAAACACATGATGTTCTCCAACATCAAGCAAATCTGGCATCCCCACCCCCACCCCAGACAACCTGCCTTTTTGAATTGCCACTGATCTTTCTTTAACCTCTTGGAAATAGTCTGAAAAAGCCCTTTTGTATGTCCATAAAGGATAAGCATAACTGTGAGAACCTGTGAGCTTACCTCATTCAAGACCTTATTGGCTTAAGTTTCAGGATGGTGCTTTAGTACCTACCTATCTTCATTCATTCATATATATTTATATGTGTGTGTGCGTGTATGTCTGTACATGTATGTATGCATGCATATACATATATATATATATGTGTGCACATATTTTTTAAGCAGATGTTCCTATTCTACTTTCTCCTGGATTTAACAAAGATAATTCCAGTAATGAAAAATCACAACATGAATTTTTAGAATGGTTCTACTTTGTGCTTGCTTGCTTGACCTTTTTTTCTTCTCTTTTTCCCTCCTCTTGGAGGGATTATAAACGTATGAGAAAATGTATAGCTATTCAGGTCAAATTATCCTTCAGCAATGATTTTCATGTTCTGAATCTTACTTACATATCCATATGCCAGAATTTTGGAGGCTCTGCTTTTCTGATCCTGAATTTCACTTCCTTTTTTTGACTGCAGGGAGCAATTGTAGCCTTTGAGGGACAGAAGCAGAGTTTAGAAGTGTAGGAAAAACAGCTGGAATGCTGAACGGCGCCATGTACCAGTGTCCTTCTGTTTTAAATTTAAATGACTGGATTTAGCCTACAGATTTGGCAGAATAGCTCTTTGGGGAATGGGGGGTTTTCTGCAACTGCCTGGTTATTGGAATATTTCTAACTTATGCAAAGGAAACTTTTAAATATGTATTAAAAAATATATTTCTCGGGCTTTCCCCTGAAGATGTGCCTTACCAGCCCGTGAGGTGGCTGCCTGGCAGTAAGTAGGGACCCCGTGGTGGAAAGCTGTTCTTCGCTGGGGTTTCCCGCTGCTCTCGCAGGAGGGGGGCTGTGCTAGTCTCAGTTCTTATTTGATCTTCTTTTTATTAAGATCTGAATACGAAAATCAACCTTAGGAAATGGTTGTGTAGTTATACGATGGTACTATGCAGTTTATTTTTCGTAGCCTACTAAGTATATCCTTGCCTGAGGCAGTATAACATCCTGTCAGATTGTCAGAGTATAGCGGTACTGAACAAAAAAGAAGGAAAAAAGTTCATCTTAGTCTGGCCGTACATGCAGTGAGATGGCAAGGAAATCTAGCTTAAACCTTTAGGCAGTCTATGCCTTTATTGCAGCCCTTGAAAATAATTCACAGAAAAAGCAAACAAGCATAATTTAGAATGAATACTGATCAAATGATATGGTTTTCTTTAGTGAGCTCTCTGCAGCCTTCAAAGACAGGTAAAATGACTAGTGGAAAGAGGATTTGTGTATAGTCAAAGGGAGATCCTTTATCCTAAAAATGACCTGATTGCTGCTTTTTTTTTTTTTTTTTTTTTTTTTTTTTTTTTTTTTTTAAACCAGCCATTTTACAAATAACAGCTTCGTATGATAGGACTGGAAGGGCTGAAAGTGTATCAACTTTGTATTCAGTTTGCGTTTCCCATCTATAGTCCCAAGGTTTGCTGTTTGTGTCTCTGTTTTTCACCTCTTCCATTTTTACCCCTCTGAGAGGAACAGTAAAAAATAAACCAGCAAAGTTAACCATCTCGGTAGCCGAGGGTAACTGCTTTCTGAAAACAGGACATAACCTCCTCTCTCTTGCTCTCTTAAGTTGCTTTTTATATTGTTTCGGATGTTTCCAGATGCCCCTAGGAGACCTGAGCATATTTAGTTTCTGAAGCACTTCAACCCTGTCTTCATTTTTCTCTAGCAAGTGATAGGTCACATTGAAGGACTTGCTCAAAAACCTTGAATTCTCCTCTTTTCCTTGGTAGCGGCCAAGTAGCTTCAGCTGAGATATCATCTCCGTGCCTTCACCTTCGGAAACGGGAGCGATGGTGCTCACTGCAGCTCCGAGGGGAGGTTTCTGACTGTTTGTCACTCGCTAGAAGCTCAGCTCCCACTTGAGCTTTTGAGATTCATTCTGGTTCAAGGAGGGCCCAGCAAAGGTGCTGCTTGTGACTGCGAAGTCATGAATGCTGTCAATGCTTTCTGACTTGAAACAGTGCTGGTCTTCACGGAAAGGAGTGTGTATTGGGCAGAGAGAAGCAAGTGGAAGGGAGAAAGCAAAGGAGTCTGGCAGCATGAGAAGTAGCCAGCATCCTCCTCACTCGAGTGTCCGGCTTGGAAAAGCCAACAACGTGAATGAATTCCCTTTGCTGAGGGTTGGAAGGGACTCAAAAGAAGCTGGTAGGTCTCCACCAAAGTGTTGCTGAGTGCAGCTGTGTTGGCATAGGCAGCCTCTGCTTTTCTCTCCCTCGGTCCCACTAGGTGAAGGTTGGCTGAGGAGATGCCTGGACTTACCCCAGAGCCTATCAGTGCTCATGTGCTGTCATCTAGCTGGCTCGCGCCAGCTCTGCTTGCTCCACCATGCACGCAGCCCGGCTCCCTTGCTCCTAGCCCCTCCGTGCTGTGCTGTGTGTGCTTTTTTTCCTTGCGCAGGCAAGTTGGTTTTCCCTGCAACCAAGTTCCTCGTGAGGTCCCCTGCCTCAGGAATTCAGCAATCAGGAGATGGCGTTTGCAGGATTCAGAAATAACTTCCGACCTTCTGTGTGAACTCCCTGGATCGGAAAAACAGAGTAGCCTTTCTCATTGGCTCCACGGCTTTCTATGGCCAAGCATCACCTTTAGGCACTTCACTGCATGAGACTTACCTGTGTTAAAAAAAAAAAAAAAAAAAAAAAAAAAAAAAAAAAAGAGAGAGAGAGATTAACTGGCACTTTGGGTTTTTGGTTTCTCTAAAGCCTTGAACCGCCTCTGGTTAACTTCCAGCCATAACAGAGAAAGGGAAGCCTGACTGAGGACTGCGTGCTCGCCCACAGTGGTGATTCCCAGGGGGAAGGCATGTTTTGTTCCACATGCAAAGCCCGCCCCATGAGGTTACTTGGGGATATGTCATTGCCTCCCAGTTGGGCCAAAGAATTATGTGGGTTTGATTTCCCTGCAGAGCAGAGCAGTGCAGCCCTTCTCCCCATGCCAATAAGTTCTTTCTCCCTGGGAAAGAAAATTTTTCCAGAATAAAAACTTTGACTTTGAAAATAAGCCTCCGAATTGAGGTTCTGTTGCTTTCTCTCTTCTCTCTGTTACTGGTATTTATGGAGAGAGAGTTTTGCAATGCAGAGATGGTGGGAAGAGGAAGGGGAAGAACGTTCCTAAAGCATTCAGTCTTTCCTCTTAAATTTGTGTTCCCCATGTCCCAGGCTTAGACATAATGTAGCTATGAAAAGGCTCCCCCTTGGCCTTGTCTTGCAGCATGGCTTATTTTTGCCCTCAAGCAACACAAGCAGATGAGAAGTTGAAGCTAACCATCGTTGTTCTGAAAATGCTTGAGCAGGGTCAGGAGTCCCTACTGTGGCGAGTACATGTCTTGTATGGATGCCTTTCTATTAATCCGTGCTGAGTACCAGCTGCCTCTCATCCCAGTCAAAAGATGGTGCAACATACTTGGAAGTTGTGATGATACAGGGATGGTCAATGTGCTTTTTGATCCTTCTGTGCAGTTCAGCAGTGAGAAGCAAGGAGGAAAAAACAAAGCTATGAGCTCGCTGGAGACCAAGAGCAAGCAGACAGGCACCCTAGCCTGAGAAATATCGACCAGGAGCAAGCTGTAAGCGAAATGTCGTCATCTTCAGTCCGTGAGGCGAGAGAGTCTTGATACATGTGGAGGGCTGATGTTCCCTGCTGGAAGGTGCTACATCCCAACCTGTTTTATGGTCCTTTCGCCCACTGCCAACTGGCCCTTCTCTGTCAGCCTCCTCTCTAGCAGAGAAGAGGCTAACAGTGCGATAGGACTGCTCTTTCAAGAAGTTGATCAGCTTGGTTTTCAGGTTTTTGGCATTGTTTTTTAAAGCTTTAGTAAAGGGTGACTGTGTCTGGTTTGGAGATCTCCTTTGGCCTTGATCTGTTGGTTATCCAGGCCCATGCTTCACCAGCTGGCCTTGCAGGGATCCTGTCATTATGTTCTGATGGGGCAAAATGTACGTTCCTCAGTTCTTGTAGAGGTGGGAGATGGCATTTTTTTTTCCTGTTGTTTGTGTGTATGCATCTTCTGAGTTTCCTTCAATTTTGATAGTAGGAGTGCTGACTGATAGATTCAGAACTTTGTGTCTCCTGTGGAAATGGGTGAGCACCCCTGCTGTTTAATTTAGTGGGATCCTGACCAACCTTGGCAAGTGTTAACGTATGCTTTCTGATGGAGATCAGAAGAATCAGAGGAGAAAGAAGCGTTGCATAACTCTCACAAATGCTGTATGATATCTTGAAAGGAAAATACAGGGCTTCATTGGCAGCTACTGACTGCAAATCAATTTTGAGAATTTTGTTTTCTCTTTTGAGAATTCAGCCAAGTAGCCTGCCTCCACCTTGTGTTCCTGGGAAGATTATTTTCAATTCTAAGCATTTTTTGGTTTGGCAAAGCCAGGGTGACGATATAAATACCTGTGGTCCCAGGAAGGACCACAAGACTTGTGAGGGCATAGATGACAATTGGGTACATGCTTCATTCTGCCTAACTGAGGCAGCTAAAGGGAGCACCTAAAGCGAAGTGTCATAAATTAGGCACATATGGACTCTCCCTGCAGGTCTTCTGGGCACCTCTAGTAGTGAGTACGTATTTAACTCTGAGAGGACTGCTTCATTGCACACATGCTATTTACCCCTAGGTTGGACAGACCTCACCTTGATTTTGACTCGAGGAAGATCAGCCAGGAGAGGCGGAAGGGGAAATTCAGGAGGAATATCCAAAAAAAAGGTCCAAGTGCACTCAGCAGTGTTGTCCCATATATCTGACATTTGGAGTTCCTGGAAAGCTGTCTCTGCTCATGCTTATAGCTGAGGGTTGATGTTTGCAGAAACCATGTGAAATCCTGTCCCTGATGACTTTAACGAGCACAGGATATTGCTTAGAATATTTCCTGCCTACTGTCAAAAGTGCCAAACCATTTGATTGCCCTTAAAAACCTGGAGGCCTCGCGGCAGTTTCTGACTTTATCAGTCTCACAGTATCCTACTTAACTAGTATCCCAAAGATGACTTTAGATGTTAATGACTCTGATTTCAGTACATGGCTGTCTAACAGCGTTTTTCCCCACTGGATGTTTTCCCACTTGCCTCTTTTCTAGAAATACAGGTGTATGCCTCACCTGCCCTTTATGGCATGCTCTAGTTCACAGCCCCCAGGGAACCGCAGTGGGGCTGCTGCTTTCGGAAAGGCTGGGTGTGCTTCGGGTTGACAAAGCTGGGACAAATGCCCAAGTCGTCTTTAGGACCAGTAGCGGCTGGTTGTGCCATCCTGTCTCCCAGCTCAGACGTCTGCATCGGGCACCCAAGGCGCAAGTTGCTCGGGTGAACAGTGTCGTTTGTAAATCCCAGGCCAGTTCCCAGGCCATTTCTCTATACTGTAGCCACCGAGTTTTAGTCTTTTCTTTCCTGGTGAGAAGAAACTCATAACAGCTCCATTCGGTGCTCCAGAGCTTGCCGTGTCCCTGTTGATACAGTCAGCGAAACGGTTAAGATGAGCCGTAGCGCTTAGGAGAGTAATAAAGGAGAGAGCTGAGTGGTGAGCATCTCGGAGGATAAGTGTAAGAAATCCTCTGATGTTTGGGGAAATCAGGAGCTGCGAAAAGATTCCAAGAGATCTCCTCAGTAAAATTCTTTTATTTATTTGTTTTCTTCCTTTTTTTTTTTTTTCTATTTAGCTGGATGGTATAATATTTTATGAGCTGTATTAACTAAATCTTGGCTGCAAATTGCCTCCGATTTGGAAAACTGCTACAAAATGTAGCAACGAGCCAAAGCAGGATGTTACTGCGTAGTGTTTAGAGCTGTCGGCAATCTAAAATTTTCGCACCTTGCCAGAGCTCAGGTGTTGGGTGGCTCTAAACAGGCCATAAGGCAGGCTGGAGCATCAGGGCACAAGACAGCTAGAAATGTGTGCAAGCATGAGAGCTGTACAGATAGTTGGGAATTAGGGGACCGCAAATCATGCATTAGCTTGCATTTGCACTGTACTCTGAAGATGATGAATGTTGTGTAAATCTTCACTTGAACTTCAGTATTTATTAAATCCAATAGATTTTTTTTTTTTGATTGCATCATCAAAACGTTGCAACTGGACAAACCATATTGGTTGTGGTTTTCTGGGTTTGCTCATTTAAATAGTTACAGCAAAAAAAAAAAATCTGAGTGTGTTCCTCTGGGCCAGGATTCTGGGGAATGCTGCCCAATGTTTGGTGCTAAAGTACTGGTTCCCGAACAAAGAAATCGGAAGCGTTGAGCCCCCGGCAGCTTCCACTGATGTTGCAAGCCGGTTTGCGAGACTGATCGCTTCCAAACATCAGGTCGCTTTATCTGGGCAATGGAGCATGGTTGCCTTTAGGAACTGACTTTGGAAATCTCTCCCTCTGTTTTGGTTGCGCTTGCCTTCCAGGCGCTGCAAGGGCCTAGGGCTGTGTTCGCAGCAGTGCGGGTACTGCTCACCTGTGGAGTGTGTGTGTGTGGGGGGACCTCCTGAATTCTCCGCGGGTGTCGTTGGAGCCGCACGTGGCCAACCTTTAGGTTGGGAGCCCACTTTCTTTTCTCCCTTTGAGATGACTTCAGAGGTAGAGTCAGGAAAGGATGCGTCCTGCTGGCTGCATATTGGGTAAGCTTGTCTCCAAAGGGTGCCAAAAAATACATATTCCTTCCCCCGCATATCTTCAGTGCTTGCATGCAAGCCATTTTATTATTTCAGCAGATATGAACTTACTTGTCTGATCAAGGTTTGACATGTAAGGACCTATGTGGCCCTAGCAAGTGATAAAAATAGGTAAGGAGGGCTTTTTTGCTTTTTTCCCCCAGTAAGCCTTGTTGGGTAAGACAGTTGCCCTCAGTATAGCTGCTATGTGCTCTTCATCCTCCTACTGTGCTGCACAGAAGCTCAGCCTTTAACATTTTTAACCTTGTTTAATTCAACGTGTATATTAATATAGTGAATGAGTCATCTGGCATATTTAAGTGCAAACCTTAGGAGAAGATAGCTCTAAAATTGCCTTTTCTACTGAAAGCTGATAAGCTCATTATATATGCAAAAAAGGATGTGTATGTCAAGGAAAGCCAATATATGACCAGGTAGCAAAGACCAGTCTGAAATACGAAATCTGTGTAACGGTGGAGTTAAACACCTTACTGAATCATAGCTGTGCCATTTTATTGGACATTGTTTCATAAACTCTGAAAGCTTTAGCTATCATATAAATCTGTCCCTTAATAGGCAGCAGTTACATTTCTTTATAATTTATTTCTCCGATGCTGCTCAGCAAAAACGCACCTTCCTTGCAACTCCATTTATATACTACATTTGTTTATTACTGCAGCCCCATTTTTTGCTCTTCTCTTTGCTGGTACCGTATGAATAACAAATATAATCTTAAGGGAAGAGAGGAGGCATTATGAAGATAGGAGTTGCAAAGGAGTCCTTGTGTTGCTGGCCCTGAGCAAGAACTTGAGATGAGCTTTTGCAAATAGCTTCTCACATTGATAATCTAGGCCCACCTAGTGCTGTGGGTTTCTATAGCTCCTAGGACAGTGGGACCACTTGTGGAGGTTCAAAATGAAAATGATGAATACTGGAGAGCAGCCAGGACTTGCTGGCTGCCCAGTTTAGACCAGTCGCTCTCATATTTGTGCCTGGAAGCTATGCTTACTTGATTCACCTCTTCTGGACGTGGGAATAGTTGTGAATTTCTGTGAAACCTGTTTTAGGAGATCACAACCGGCAACTCTCTAATAAATTAAAATTCAAGGATGTTGTGTGTTACTCATGAGGCAGGATGCTTGTCACGTTTGTGTATTCCTTTGGGGGGATTCATACTTCACTGTGATTTCATATATATTTTAAGTTTATCTTCCTTTGTGTGTTTACAGTTGTAGTTTAAAAAAAAAAAAAAAAAACCTCAAGCAGATAGATAGCAAAGCTTCCTTCAAAGTGGGTTTTTTACTGATAAATCTAATACCGGATGAAAACATACTGCCTCTCAATATTCAGCTAAATGGCTACCACTGTTTTTTCATGCTGTTTAAACGATTATGTTCTCCCTTTGTCATTCGTTTGATGTTTCTCCAGCCCGTATTCTTGCTCTGGTAAAACGTTTTGAACACTGTTTCTCTGTTTATATGTCTCCATATCACCAAAGAAGCACCAGCAGGAATGGGTGTAGACCGGGGTTTCTCTGTGATGTTCAGCAGCTGGTGCTTTTTGGCCAAATGACCTCTCTGATAGCTCATGCAGAAAGAAATTTAAACCTTTTTTCTTCTTTTTTTTTTTTTTTTTTTTGTTCTAATTACTAGATGTCTGTTGTCTTTTTTTTTTTTTTTTAGGTCAAACCATTAGTAAAATCTCCTCCTTTCCCCATGATGAGTCTCTGTCACCAGTTTTACTTTGTTGGGCTCTGTATTCGGAAAAGCTTGAAGAGCGCTTAGAAGCATAAAAGTTGACGGCTCCTCTCTTGCATCTAAAAACAAGCCAACCAGGAATAAAACTGGGGTGTCCATTGAGACTTGTGCAAATTTCCTTATATTCAGTTGCCTGACTCGAGGAAAAACCCATCAGCCAAAATCAACATGTCTAGAAGACAGTCGAGCACGAAATACTGGCTTTGAATGAATAGTTTTCGAGATGCTTTAAGCATCTGGAATGGGGGCTTATGGGCGCAGAAATATAATCTTGAGAAGTTGAATGTGTGCTGATGCATTGCAGTAGCTCTGTTCGCCCCCCCCCCCCCCAAATGGTGTCTCTGCCAGGTGCTAGAATGAATTTTTCTTGCACCCATCCCATCCAGCAAGTCTGTATAATGTAAATAAATAAGACAGTTAGCTCCTTTAAAGAGTGGATGCTTACCTGGAATACTTTCCTGCATCTTAATTTGCTTTGGCTTGTGTCAGACTACTGATGACATTGCAAGATGAAATGAATATTTGATTACACAGTTTATAACAAATGCAGGTCTAATTGCTTAAGCCTGTCATGTTTATATATCTGATGTGATCAGCCTTCTCTTGGAAAAATACAGTTGGGCTGCAATCTAGCAGGGCACTTGCCTACACCCTTAATTTTAAGCCACCGGTAGTTTTGCAGAAGCTGATGAGATGGCTTGTTTGTTTGAGCGGGGACTGTCTTGTTTGCCTTGTTGCAGCAGAAATGCCAGGTTTTAAGCCCTTTATTAAGGATGGCATGGCAGCATATGCCAGTGAATTAAGGTATTTTAGAGCATATGTCAAGCTTTCCTGAATTTGCTGTGGCTGGTGAATGCACCCATAAACTGACGGAAAGAGGAGTGCTACCTGTGGCATCCATCTTGCCTGAGCTTCAAAAAAAGGGGAGAAAGCAGAGCATTTTTGCTCTTTGGTCAGGTGTGTCAAATGCAAGCTGCGACTTTGCAACAGAAGTCTTCTGTCATGGATATTTAAGCAAGTTATTATAGCACTTATTCCTGTCCTTTCCGTGAAAAATTGTGAGTATTTGCGAGATGACTTGTTTGTGCTGGCTAACTGCAAATAAAACTTGATCGTTTACTATTTAAAAAAAAAAATCTAGAGTGAAACCAAGCAAGGAAATCTAAAAGGCAAAAGCTTTAAGCTGTTGAAAAGCAGTGACCACCTCAAAACACACAGGAAAAGTGTGTGTTAGCACAAGCCACTTCTCTCTGCCACTGCTGGGTACCAGTGGCAGTGCCTGTTAAAATCCGGAGCAATCTTCTTTGAGCTGCAAGATATAGTTGATTTGCTGCTTTTTATGTCACAGTGGACAGGTTGAGCTATTTGTTCTTAATTATGAAAGTTGCAGTGGTCTTTGAGTTCAGTCGTTGAGTTCGGTGCCTGCCTGGTAGGTCATGGTAGACCTCTCCCTACATTGGAGTGTTGCATCACCCATGCGAGGTAGGGCAAGACACGTGAAGGCCAGGTGCGAATGTCTCCATCTTCATTACGTTTGCAGGACAGTGGTTTCTGCTCGAGCAGGAGAGCTGCTGAGACTTTTGATGTGCTTTTGGGTGTTTAACCTGACAAGCGTTATTCCACCTGTTAAAGGTGAGAGTGTCTGATGTGAGATGCCTGGTGAGAAATGGTTGCCACTCACCTACCCATGTGCTTGCTCCCTTTTGGCTCGAGACGTGCCTGACACCAGTCACGGAGCTACCAGGAGCCAAGGCAGCTGTTCAGATAGCTTTGCTATAAATCACCCTGTTTATGGATTTAAGGTGTGACATCTCACGAGCCGTGAGCCCTGCATGTTGCAGAAATGCGTAATGAAAACCGTGGCGAGCGGGACCCCAATTTCTTTGGTAGGGTGTGGAGTAGTGTCTTGCAAGGCTGGAAGCTAAAGTGCTGTCAGCTGGTCAAAGCCAGGTGGAGCATCTTTCTTTTTAATCTGTCCCACTTTCTGGTGCAAAGCAGAGAATATTTTTAATGCAAAATCCACTTTAAAGCATAACAACAACAACAACAACAACAACAAAACCGTACAGCTGTTTGAAAGCTGTTGGGAAATATGTATTAGAAGTAGTCCCAGCTGAAATGGATTAGCAGGCAGAGTTCAAGTGAGGAGGTCAAATGTGTAAACTGAAAGCAATTTATCTTGTGGCACTGCAGTTTATCACATGGCTGCAGAAATAAAGAAAAACCACCCGCATGCACACGTTCACACTTAATAATTTAAGGATAACTGGGAAAGGCCTTAAAAGACATTAAAGGGCTTCTTAAGACATCATACTATCTGGAGTAATAAACCAAAGATGCTTGAAGTCAGTTTCAAAATAGCTGTATACAGAGATGTCTTTATATGTGCCTCCCGCCCCCCATCTCAGAATAAAGTTTTTGAACACTAGTGTTGCATATTGGCTGGGGAGACACTTTGAACATTTTCTTCAGGTGGATTTCTTAATATGCTACATTCTGTGTCCGGATTAGTTGCATTTGCAGGGCTTCTAACAGCTTGTGGAATGCTTTCTTCCTTTGAAAACCTAAAGAAAGTTTAGGGGAGGTAGGACAAGGCTATGCATTTTCCTTCGAACCTCTCCTTCTGGAAGAGTGGTGCTTGTGGCTTTAAGGGAAGCAGGAGAGCATTTTTTCCCCTTCATCATTACCTGGAGAGCTTCACTGGGTTTGGGGGATGGCATTGGTCCTCGTTGCCTTGAGACAGGGCAGTCTGTTAGTAACCTTTATTCTCACGTTGACTATTAACATTGTTCAAGATGGTGCATGTATGTGAGTTAATTGCCCCTGGATGTGGGGACGTTTGCCTTTGCCCTTCGAAAGATGTTTACTGATGTCACCGAATGGAGAAGGTGACAGGCTGCCTCCTGAAGGAGGAGCTGTGCCTGCTGAACCACTTTGACGTTAAAGGTCAAGATAATTTTACATTTCAGTCACATTTGTTGCTAAGTTTAATGTTAAACGTGTTCTTTTGAAAAGCGCTTTAGGTGGCATAAGTTTTGGTGCAGAACGTTAGTGTCACATTAATAACAATTATTTAGAAGTGTGGCAAGCTCACCTTGAGCAGCCTTGCAGAGGCGCAAGCTTGGAACGAGATTTGAAGCAGAAGAAGATACCTAGGTGCAATTAAAAACTTGTCACAGCGGAGAAGCACCCACTTTCTGCCTTGTTTTGATTGTAGCCGCTGTAACACAGTGGATCAGCCTGACCTTTTCCTCCTGGAAGCTTGAGTGCGGACAACCCTAGCACTGTGTCTGTTGATGATGTGTGATCGCGTGGTGGTCATGCTTCGCACCCTTCAGACTCCAAAGATGGTCTAGGAGGAAAAATCTCCAAACTTGTTTTCAATAGTAATTTTCTTTCCAGGATTTTTTTTTTTTTTAACAGCCGCTGATACTTCAAGGGCTTGTTTACTTCAGTTGTAATTATTTCAAGACATGGTTCCTGCAGAAAAGTATTGAGCTGGCATGTTTGTGACTTTTCTTTATCCTCCTGTGCCCGTTGCTTGGGAGATAACAAGTGGAGCATGTAGCCCTCCTTCCAGGGTGTCCTCCCAGGCTGTGTATTTATAAACGTTGCCTTTGCTTTTGCTGGCTTCTTTTTTGTAATATTAAGGAACTGGGTATGTGCAAGAGGTACCTGGACAATGGCCTTGGGGCACGAGAGGTTGGTTTCTTTGGTCCAAGCAACTGTTAGGTGATGCTGTTTGTACATCCCAGTGCATGAACACCGGTGACCCCCAGGCTGCTTCTGGCCTGGGAAGCCTTTGTAATTAATCAGGCCACAGATGGGCTTTTTAATTGTGACCATGTAGCAGTGAAGATGGATTTCGGTGGCCCCCATCTGGTTCCCCCCACCTGCATTGCCAAGTGCTGTTCACCTTGCTTCTGATTAATAAAATATTGGGGATGGTGCTACAGAGAGGCCATTGAGGAGGCTGAGATCAGTAGTATCTGCTGTTTTGCGTGTTTTCATCCTGGAATTTCTCTCAAAGAGGCCTTTTAGTAGCAGGCCTTTGGGTGTTTAGTCGTGGTTGCTCGCACAGCTGGGATTTTCAGAGGACCTAGTGGGGGTTAAACAGAGAAATCCCATTCTACCTCAGCATTACAGGGCTTGATGCCTTTGAAATCCCCCAGCATCAGTGACCACGCTGAGACTACGGTGCAGTTCACACGCTCTCCGTGGCCCAGTGTCTGCTCTCCCTGAGGCTCAATGAGATCCCCGTTGGACCCCACCTTTTGCCGGTGTGTTTACATGGTTCAGGAACAGAAGTGGGGTAGGTGCCTTGCAGCCACTATTTTTTTGTTACAAATATCAGCATAGGGTTGCCGGCTGGCCTGCAGGTCAGCTTGAGGTCTGGGCATGTCCCATCGTCCAACAAACAAGGAAGTCAGTGATTTAGATTTGAAAAAAAACCACCGTTTGGGGAAAGGACAAATATTTATAAAACAAAATCAAATGTAACTGCACGTTGAATATGTGCACAGAGAAAAAGGCTGCATTAACCCTCCTTTTTAAGGATGTTTTTAAAGCATCCAAAAAACGGCCAAGCTTAGTGACTTAGCATGGAAGAAGCAGAGCCGGGATGTCCTAAATCTGTGTGTGGTGGGCTTTTTGCTTTGTGTGCCTTGCTTTGGTAAGTGTTGGAAGGGTTCTAGAGTTGTGTTGTGCTATGCATTTTACGGCACATTTAAATGCCTATAATATAAATAGCTTTACCATCAGAAGGCATAAATGTCAGCCTATTGACACATTATAAAGACACAAATGGAACGTAGCCTGGCAGACTGGTGCTGGTTTTGAGATTTAATAGTACATCTGTATCATTTATCCCAGTGGGAAATAACACAGGATGTTGCCTTGTAATTTTTTACTACTGTATAATAAAATGTAACCATAATAAATGGTGTCTAAGCAAATAACGCAGCAGATTCTGGATTTCGTCCAGTTTGTCTTCACCACTTATCTTGGTTTACTTCTCCCTCCCCAACTTTAAGCAACGTACTATTTTGACTGCATACAAATTGAACGTGGATCTTTTTAATGTGTTGTGTATGTCTCTAAAAAGTGGAGAAAGAGACCCCCATTGTGCCAGATGCATCCTACATCTTAACTTGCTGGAGTTAGCAGTGTGCTAGGTTCCTTCTTCTTAAACTCATTCACATGCTAAATTGGACTGTCTTTGAAGGGGTCTTTTCTGCATTCCTGCATTTCAAGAATATCTCAGCACTTCGATTGCTTTCCCAAATGTCTTTACGGTGATATAGTGTTACCTGTGAGTAGCCTTTTTGTGAAAACGTGAGCAATGATATTCCACTCATGTTTTCCCTAACTCATACAAATTGAGAGTTGGTGTTTGGTGACTTTATGTTGGTTAAATTTAACTCATCAGATGTTGCCTTTCCAATGCTATTGTGGCATCTTGCACGTGGGATTGGGCGTGTTGAATCTAGGACTTCAGCATACTTTCTAGACTCAGGCTCAGGTTTTGCACCGACAAGCCAGCTGTGACAAGCTGCCGTTTGCTATCTATCTGCTCGGTTTCCAGAAGGTCTTGATTTTCTTTCTAGGGCCGGGAGGGCGATGCATGTGCCCCAGAGCTTTCCCAGCCCCACCAGCCGTACTCGCTCTACTTACTTGCTCACCTAAAGGTGGCTCGCTTTTCTGCCCCACATAGACACCATCCCTGCCAAGACAAGCCCTATCCCCCAAAATTCGCTTTGCGTAGGGCCGACCTGTGCCACCAGCATCCCATGGATGGGTCATAGCTTGCTTGCTCCTTCTCTCCACAGCTGGGAGAGGTGCAGCCCACTTTTTGGCATGCTCAGGAAATGCTGGGCCCTACCTTACTGCAGGGGCTGGGCTGTCTCTTTGCCTACTGCTGCAGGCCGGGATTATTTTTTTTAAACTGTGACCCAACCTTGAGGATCAGAGACTGAAAAGTACTCAGCATCCATTAAACACTTGTGCCAGGGCCCGATATTCAGACGGGTTCGCCGAGAGCTTTCTAACATCTGGCCCTTAATGTTCCCAGCGAAGAAAAATATGAAAACATTATTCTGTGTGTATGAGTGTATTGCACATTTGTAAAAAGACAATTAACATAGGAATGAGGGAGGCTTTTGATTCATCAAGTAGATTCAACAGACTGTGTCATTTCCTTGATTTTCATTTTAATTAGGATTAATCAGTTTTATCTCCTAAGGCCTTTGCTGGGAATTTACATGAAACAGAAGTGCGGTCAGTGTTGTGCCAGTGTAATAGCCCATCCTTGAAGAAATGCTGCTGTAGCACGCGTCCCTGGGGTTAGTGCCGGGAGGACCACAGGTGCCCTGCTTCCCCTCTCACGTGAAATGACTTGCTAGTGCAGTGCACCCGCTGGGTCTTCCCATACTATGGCCTGGGCTTCAAGTTACCGGTTGCGTGCTCCTCAACCCAGCTCGGACCAGTATATTGCTTACGAAACTGGGAGGCTGGCTTGAAATGATGGCTACTTCAAAAACTATTATGAAGCAAAATCCTCCCTTCTGTTTAGGTGCTTGATGCTATATGTATCTATGAAGGGACAAATTTCATCTTGGAAATTAGCATAATTTGCAATCATGATGTGTCTTTTTTATATAGTGATTGTTTCTCTGTGCCTATTACAGATGTGTTGCTATGAAAGGGCAAACTCCCATATATTATATGCAGGTGAAAAATTCAGCCTGCAATTTGATTCTTGAGCAGAAAGGATGTGATTGTTCTAAAACACATATAATGTAAATATTTTCCTATTAAGTATAGGAGCGCACAATTTCATCCAAGTGGGCCCTGCAACAGTAAGTGTTAAGGGTAGGCTTTAAGCTTCTTGGACACTCAAAGAACAGATTTGAAAGCCATTAGGCATCGGAACAAGAAGAAGACAGAGACAGAAGGCAGACACTGCTGAAGGGAAAATCCTACTGCAAGCCCTCAAAGTAT
The DNA here is from genome assembly GCF_036370855.1 of Dromaius novaehollandiae. NCBI lineage: Eukaryota > Metazoa > Chordata > Aves > Casuariiformes > Dromaiidae > Dromaius > Dromaius novaehollandiae. The sequence goes on from NC_088101.1 coordinate 2,388,442, forward strand.
TTTCAAGCTTACAGAAATGACCTGCTCTGTGCCTGTTACACAGAAGTGTTAAAATGAGAGCGGGTGACCTCTCTCCCCCAAATCATTCATCTGTTATGTCTGTGATGTATTTAGACTGAATCCTTTCCCAGATGCTGGAGATCTGTCTGTTCCTGGGGAAATTAATGGGATTTTACCATTTGCTTTGTGGAGGAGAGGACTGGACTTTCTCTTGCTGTCTTTGGCAGGAAGGAGCAAAGAACTTTCCTGTCTGCTCACTTTAAATATTACGTCTTTTTTAAGCCTTTTTGCCGGATAGTCTCATTTGTGTTCCTGCAATATAGCATGCTAGAAAATTGCGGAGGTTAATGTACAGCACTGTGATACACAACCGTAATGGTAGACTCTAATGTTTTTTAAATGGTAAACCAAAGGAATTCATAATACGAGCTGCAGTGAATTGCCTCTAATTCTTGCCAAAGATTAGTTTAGCATTGCTTTTAATATTTTATGCGCTAAAATTGTTTGCAGAGACTAAAAGCTTTGCTCACTTTGCACACTCTTAATTTGTTCTTTCTCTGTGAGGTGCACAACAGCAGCACTCTCTTGCAGATTAATTGTGTAGCAGGAAGTTTTATTAAATTTCAGCTATACTGTTTTTGAAGGATTTTTCTAGTAATCAGTGAAAACTGTTCGAGATATATGGTGTCATAACAGCGCTAGGTAGTTAGTCTAACCTTTTGTAATATCACCCATTGCATATTAACATTTTCAAGTATCTAAAACACATGTGAATGACATAAGAGGTTTTGACTTTAAATGTTGCCGTAGAGATTTAACCATACATAATCCCATTAAAATATAAGAGTACGAGATAAAATGATCCATTTGCAATTATAATTATGCATATCTGGATTGACCATTCCTTAAAACTTGAAAACATGAGGTGGGGAAGGGCACTTGGGCAATCACTCTTCGCTGAAAGCATTGATGGAAGAATAAAGAATGGAGCGGGATTGATTTGTCCGTAATATGCACAAGATGTATGGCAAGCCTTTCTCTGGAAATTGAAAGGAAGAGTGCAGCTTGGTGCAGAAGTGCGTCCTGGGAGAGGGGTGGAAGCTGACCCATGAGCTGGGCAACGTGGACTCTGTTGCACAATCATGTCCTGTTACTCCTTCCTGCTTGCTTTGATAGAACTGCATCAAGATGATCCAAGGTTGTAGGTGAGCATCCCAGGGGAGAGCTCCTTATTCTGTGATACTCAAAGGCTGTATTCTGCAAAACTTTGAGATGTGCCTATCACTTGGGAAATACAGAGGTGGCCTCTATCAGGTGATGCCCATGCTTGTGTAGCAGGTGACAACTTTGGTTTGTCACAGACCAGCCCATTGGCAGCCTCTGTCCCGTGAGGGATATTCATCTGGTCACATCGCAGGGTGGTGTGGACAGCTCCGTGATTCAGTGTGTGGATGCATTAGATACATATCTGTAGTTCAGTGAAAAAAGGTGCTTTGGGATCCTGAAGATGCAGAGCAGACAGCACGGGGGCAATCAGTACAGGTCACGGTTTTGCAGCTGGTCTCCGCTTTAGTCCGAGAGGTTCTTGCAGGAGAAAAAAGGGCCTGGGAAGGCAGGACGTATTCTTTTGTATGGGCTTGGCAGGTAATCAAAGCTCAGGGCTCTTCAGACTCTGCCTCCACACGTGGGCACTGCGTGTTTTGCTGAAATCTCACTTAATATGTTCTGCTCGTGAAGTCTGTTTAAGGTAGCTCTTTCACTGTGGTTAGCTTGGAGAGCCACTGCCAAAATGTATATTCTCACACAGAAGAGCAGAGAATGCTATGAATCACTTCTGCTCTTGACACTTGATAAAGTGTATTAGTTGATAAACTTAGTATTGGAGAGTCAGCACCTGTGCGTGAATGCCAGAGGAGATGGGGTTTATTCGAGCTCTGCTGGTGGCTGGCTGTTTGACCTTGAGCAATTATTTTTTGTTTCTGAGCCTTTCTCTCTCTTATTCCTTGATTGTCTTGTCTTCTGGAGGTATGAGCTGTTCAGGAGAGAGATTTCTTTTCATTGTGTTGTGTGAACAACGGAGTCTGAGCTTAGCTGAGGCCTCCAGGGGCTTCTGAGACAGAAATTATAATTGTTAGCTTTAATCACTTTCATCAAAAGAGCTTCGTAATGGAGGACGGTAATGCGTGGGATTGGGGAAGATCTGTAGGGTGCATGTTAATTAAGTCACTGTAGGTGGAAGTAGCTTATTTGGTTTTCCAGGGCTGATGCAGGGACAGGGATGCTCAGAGATGACATTGTGCTGCTCCGCGGTGGTTTTCTTCTCCAGCAGCACAATGTTGGGTGCTTGCTCCCATATCTGAACCGAGCCAGAAAGGGGCTACTTGGTACCATCTTACCCATCGAGCTTTCTTCATGTGCGCCTGGTGGGGCACTTAACCCCTTTGCATGGCTTTTGAAAGTTGAGGAGCAATAATGAAGGCCACCCATTGTCCTGTTTTGAGGTGTTGCCAGACTCCAGCAAGGCGAGGCCGAGCCATTACGCTGTGATGGATGCTCCTCCCAGACGTTGCTGTCACCGAGCAGACAGTGTTTATCATCGCTTTCCCTAACAGCAGCTTCTGTTTTGGCATGGCGGTGAGGAAGCATGCTGGATTGCAGATTAATTGCCCTCTTTTTGGCATCTCATGATGCAGAGCAGTACGCCCTTGTCCTAGTCTATTAGATGCATCGCTCACAGTAGCAGAGGATTTAGAAATATTTGGCCTTATGAACACCCGCAGTCACGTTAGTAAGAGTGGGCTGTGTTGAAGTATCTGCATTATCCATTTAGCATTAATCTCTGCAGGTAGAGCTGCAGGGTGATGTGGGATGGAGTAAGAGAGATAAGACGATTTCCCCACTTCATCAGAGTCTTAAGTTAAACCACTTGCCAAATAGCACTTGCAGGTCGAAAATGCCACTCGGAGCCCGTAGTCTGGGCTGAATACAGCCGGCTAAGAAATGACGGATGCCTTCTGAGAAGAAATACTGCCATTTTAGAGGGTGGGGAGTAGGTTAGTAGAGTGGTATGGAAAGCAGTAAAAGGAGAAAAAAAAACAAATAAAGAGCTTCCTCTGCATGTGGGGAAAGCACTTGTCACACTGAGTTTCAACGGAAATCAGACAAAACCCTTCTTAAATGTGTTCGTACTACATTTTAGGGCATCAGCTAGCTGCAGATCCCTGCACTGCATCTGCTGCTAGTGAGTGATGCCTTTCTAACAAGTATTTTGCAAAATCTCTGCTGTGCAGGAGTCCATGTATTGCTCCCTTATGTGGTTAAAACATGAGCAGGCATTCTCCAAGCTCGCTTTCAAATCTGCATAGAAATGGCTTATGGCAGAGGCCAGCTCAAGGTTATGCATTTGGCATTTGGGGAGGGAAAAGGAGAAAGATTTCTCAGTCAGTACTCTCACATTATGATAAAATAGGGGTGCACTGGGAGGAAAGCATGTGCTGCATTCTAAAGTGGCACAGTAGAGCCATAAACCACTGTACATTGTGCTATCTCTCTATCCCTTTATATCCCTAGCAGAAGTGAAATCCAGGGTGTCATAAATGACGCAAAGATCTTGTTTTAATTTCATTTAAATAGTTGTTGTAAGTAATGGGGTAACAAACATTAACGTCCTCAGACGAGGCAAACCAGTTTTGGCTGTATAGCGCTGACTTCAAATCAGAGTTATTCTCCAAATACTGCCTTGAGTGAGGTGTAGTTTTTGCTATAAGATATAAGCAGACTAGACCAAGCAAATGGCATTCTTCCTAGAAATAAGGTATATGGATGCTGCTCATGAGATATTGCCTGGTCTGTTCGGCAGTCGTAAAACTGTTTTTCCTACTCGAGCTGTATATATTCAATAAAAATCCGTAGCTGAAAAACAGCTAACCTCTAGGGATTTTTTTCATTTGTACAGTGAGAAATAATAGCTGCTCTTACCCTGAGTTTGCCTGTAAATTTTTTAGGTGGTCCAAAATATCTTTATTGTTTATGGAGGCAGTTTTGCTGACGGACAGACCTGGACCAGGTCTCTTTTTCTTCCAGAGCATCCATGGTACTCCAAAAATAGCATGCGTGTTGGACTCTTAAGTCTGGTTTTAGGTTTTAATTTACTCATATGACTTCCAAGGTTACTGAACACAAGTGATTGGTTCTTTAGCAAATAAATAAGATTAATTATGTGCTGGGGACCAATGCCTTAGCCATAGGAGTCTCCTCCTTTTCATTCTCCCATGGGAGTATCTGCTGAAGAACAAGGAAGATTGGGGTGAAAATTGTCTTATGACCATCAAAGATTAAATGAGGATTGTTCTGGATCAGCTGTGCTCAACCTGGAGTCCTAGGGCCACTTTTTTGGTGTGCAGAGCTTTTAGGCTGTGGAGTGACCTGGGCGCAATGTAGGGACTGGAACCTCAGTGCTCCAGATCATCCAAGGTTTAGGGACCCGCTGCCATGCATGGCTCCTGGGGAATGACCAGACCCTGTTAGCACTGGATCCTATCTTACACAGGCTTTTCGTGTCTTAGTTTCTGTTTCTTATTTTAATACTCTTCTTCCAAATTGGGTGATTGCCTGTGTTTTCTCCTATTCTTACAGGCTTTTAAAAATCAAATATATTTGTCCAAAAAGACAATATATATTCATTGCTGTATCCTCTATTGCATGTATGGCAAAATGTTCATGGATGCGCAAGAAGTCCTTGGTGGCAAGTATAAATGTTTTTTAATTATTTTTTTCTTTTTGTTTCCAGAAATGCTGAATTCAGTAGTTCGCAAAAAATAGCGTATGGATTTTTAGCACCCGAAGAACAAGAAAAGGTAATTACTAGATCATATAGTCTTGCCTCATTTGTTAGCTGCGCTAAAATGTTAAAGCGCTCAACCTGCTCATACTGTGTGAATCTGCAACGCTGTCTCAGCTTGTGGGTTTTGCGTATTTTCAGTTACATAGGCACAGTCGTTTCTTTAGCGTATTTCCTTACGGAAAAGGGCTCAGGAAAGTTTCTGTATGAGCATTTTACATGTTATTGTGAGGCACTGTTTTGCTGCTTTGGTTTGAAAAATGCATGTGAGTGACATCTTGTGTTCACTGCATCTGCAGTGCTGTACTGCTGACGATTAGCATATGGGTTTTAGAGGCAGTGTGTAAACAAAGACAGCAAGCACACATCCTAGGAGTGGACTGATGCCCCCTCCTTTCTCAGTATTGCAACCTTTTGGCCTCTTCCCTCTCTGCAGGTGGAAGGTACCACCTCAGTTCTCAGATGTTGCAATGCCCTAAAATGGCTTTAATTTGCAAGGTACGCTGATCCTCATGAATTTTTTGTAGTGTACTCTGCATGCATCAGTTTAATGTAAAATTGCAATAGGCAAGAACAAAATACTTGGGAGGGAAAGAAGCTCAAGGACCAAAATAAGCATTTGAGCAAAACATGTTAAGTTTTTACAGAACCACACTCTCCTGTAGTTTTGGTTCATGGTGTTTGGGGTTGCCTTGTGAAAGAGGATGAATGGCATTGCTCTTGTTGGATGCTTCCTTTAGAGTTTTAAATGACACTGATTCTTAAAGACTTGTGTCACCATTGCCAGCTCCCTTTTCTATCCCAGGACTGTGTACTAGTAAAGCAGGATAACTGTAATGGGAGCTCAAACGTTACTTTCTCAGAGTGTGAGTTGTTTTATCCAGGTCAAAAAGAGACTGAAAAACCCTATTTCTTTCAAATCAAGCATTTTAAAAGAGGAATAATGGAAAGGTATTTTATACTTTTCCTCCCCTCTAGATATCTTGCAGATTGCGATAACATGCTATGGGTTGGCAAAAAGAAAGACTGTGCTGCAATATTGAATTTCACTGGTATTTTGATTAGTTGATGCTCTTTTATAAGTGAAATTAGTCCGTAAGTTAGCTGAACAATTTGAAATGATTTCAGTGAATTCAATCGTGTGTATTTATTTGCGCTTTTGGAAAGCCTACAGTTGTTGTAAACAGATTTAAAAAAAAACTGTCTTTTTCTCAAGTAAGAAACTAAAAATACCCCCGGATTTATCATGGCTAAGTGCTTTCCAAGGACTTGGAAAGAAACTCCCTGTGCTTTATTGCGACGTGGCTCAAGCAGCGGAATTTTTCCCAATGGGTTTCTTAAAAGCTATAGACGTTGTTTTAAAGTTGAAGCGTGAGCATTATTGTAAGTAGATAAGGCTACGTACGCCGCAAAGAAATGGCCACTCGTATTGGTACATTTGATCGATGTGTAATTTTCAGCGGCTTCTCATGTTCTCTGAGTTGAGGTGGTTGTATGCAATTTTTTCTGTCTGGGAAAGGGAGTCAGTTAGCTGTGCCGAGTGCAAGACGAGGGCAACTCAGAGCTCCCTAATTCCTCGAGACCTGGATTTAGCAGCGTACCTGCATTTGGCATAGTGTAGCATTGCTACCCCCTAGAAAAGGCTTTATCCCCTCTTCTGGGAGAGGGGACCCAGACTTGATTTTTTTTTTTTTTTTTTAATTTTTTTACCCATGAAACAGGAATTGGGGGCTTTCTGCAGGTGGAGCGGATTTCCCCCTTTGCAAGAGCCTGCTCTAATCTTGCTTCTGCTGTTAGCATCAGCAAGCAGGCCACGAAATTTTAGCCTGCGCTTTTATTCTCTGCGTGACCAGGCCAAAGTAAGAGATAGCAGAGCTCGAGGGCATGAATAGTGCGCTTTCCTTTTTGTAGTTGGTACCTTTTTTCCTTTCCTTTTTTTCTTTTTTTTTTTTTTCCTTTTTGACCAGTTGGCCATGACATTAAGATTTCTAATTAATTTAGAAACCACAGGCAGTTGAGGAGAGCGAACAATGTAATAACTGGGCCATGGGGCAGAGTAAAAGCACATCAATTATTCAAGCAGCCGACGCTGCTTATTCCCTTCCCAGAGCCGTGCGTGCTGTCAGCGTGTGTCAGCTATGCTGCTAATGCCCTTCAGAGTTTACGTGGATAACCGGTGGCCTTTGCAAATCTGCATGCGGATAACTTCAGTGTTGGGAGCGATAGCTGCCAGTGCAATGGCGAGAACATGCGGGGCCTGAAGCAGCATTTTGGGTCAAAACCGGGATCTTGGCAGACTTTCTGCTGGAAGCCTCTGCAGCAAAGTTGCTCCTCGAAGAGGTGACAGACAGTCGGATCAACGGAAAGAAAGAAATGGCGCTATTTTAAAATGCGGGTCATATCTGAGAGTATTCGTGATGCCTTGAGGTAGAGGCTTTACCTGGCCAACAGAGCAACGAGCAAAAATTGGGGACCCTGTTGCATTTTCTGCCATGAATTGCAAGTGGTTTTGCTATCTGGCCGGCATGGTTATCCCCCCTGATGGAGGCAGCTGCCTTACTTTCTGAAGGTGAGCTGATTCGGGAAGGTGCCGCTCTGAAACAAGCCTTGCTAATTATGTGTCGTGCTGGCGAAATGACCAGCTTGGGTTTGCAGGTTTGGAAAATGTGGGCTGTAATTAACAGCTGAAAGCTTTATCCTCTGATCTGCGTAGCCTTGTACGACGCGCTTCTCCCCATGGAAATTTTAAAATCTGTCTCACTAGGAAGCCCGAGAAGAAACAGGTGAAATGGATTTGCTTTAGTAGCTGCGGTTGTAGCTTAAACTCTTGCAATGATATTAGGCGTCTTCCTCCATTAGCATTTCATGTTGATCCTGATGATGTACCAGTTGAGGCTAGGACAGGATCAGCATTCATTAAATGGAAGAAACTAAACTCTGTAGACAAATGCTTTGGCTAAATGGTGCCTTCAGTGCACTGAGAACAAGAAGGCAATTAGCTGAAATGTTTGTTTACAAAATTTAATTCCTGGGGAGTATCTTCTTGGATTGCCGCTTACGTATCTTTGGCTGGTTTTGTTGCCGAGGCTTGCAATTTGACAGATTTTATAAAGCTTGGTTGTAACGCATATATAATAGATGACTTAAACATCCCATTATAAATCTGAATAAAACGACCATCGTCTGTGCCGACATGTAGTCCTGCTAGCTGCCCCTTCAGTCTTCCCAGAAGTAAATAAGAGCCCTCTGGCTCCTCAGAGTGCTCCATCAAAGGTACAATGTGCTTTTTTTCTAATTTCCCTTGAAATGCAACATCTATTGGATTTAATCTTCAGTGGATGATTCTGAGCTGGCCGTTTTTCTCAACGGCCAAAAACCACAGGCAGGATAGATGCGAGGTTTCCACACTCAGACGGAAATGACTCCGTTGGGAAGGAAAGTGTGATTTGCTCCGGCTAGGAGCTGGCAGCCCCACTGGATTAGAAGGCTCTGGGATTTGGAGTAGTATTTCCAAAGCCATTTGAGGCATTCAAGAATGCAAGTCCTCCAGGAAGCTAAAGCAACTCTAAGGCCTTTCTGCACTTGCATAAATCTCACCTTAGGGACTCTTTTTGCAGAAGTGGCCAGTTTTTCTTGGGTGCCTCCGTTACCACATGCCCTGTTTAAGCGCCTTACGGGGGCTTGGTTTTATGGATTGATGCCGTGGGTCCTGGCTCTTCTCTGAAAGGCCTCTCCTCCAAGTTACTGCAGATTAGGCAGGACGAGGCAGAGGCTCCAGAGCTACCAGCTGTCTGCACAGGTTCGGACCTCACCCCTGGCACCGATCAGCACTTTGAATGCCTCCGAGTTCAAACGTTGCCGTTCTGCCGGGCAGTGTTGTCCTGTCCCAGGTGGCAGGTGGGACCCAGACAGCCGCTATTGCACGTGCATCCTGCATCCCCACCTCTCCTTGCAGCTGGTCCGTTCGATTTCGACACTGACAGACAGATGTAGCAGAATAATTGCCCCCCCCCCCCCCATATTATCTTGCATGGAGCTGTGGAGAAGCCAGGGTTTATTTGTGCTTTCCTCCAGCATACGTTTTGCAGGTATCGAGTGCAATTAATAGAATAATTATTAGATGTTCTGTGAGTAGGCTGAAGCAAAGCTGGAGATTGTGCGGTGCTGAGTATTGGTGGGAGCCGGTTGTTTGGGGACCTTTGCTTCATACTCTCTAGACGGGTCCTACACCTGCTGGTGGAGCCACCATGCCTCTGTCCTCCATGCAAAGCCTTGACTGGGGAAAATAACAAGTCGGGTCCATGTAGGTTGGGATTCATTTTACCTGTATGAATAGCCTGGTTGCCCCAAGTGCTTTCCCAGTCAGTTGAGAAACTTGGACATCCTCAGAAGGTAGTTTAGCCCATCTAAGGTCTGGAAATGTTGCCTCTCCTCTGATGATAGAGGGAGCCTGCAGCGAGCACATTCCCATCAGCTATACACCTGGATGCATATATTAGGGTTGAAGTTTGGGGGGTTTTTTGCTTGTTTGTTTGCTTTTTTTGTTAAATTCAGGCCAGTGACACAGTTGAAAGGTTATATTTAGGTGAAGTGTGTGTGGGGGGGAAGGTACTGCAGGGAAATGCAGATGTGGCTTATTGGAGCCAGATGAGAGAACTGATCTTGACAAGAGTAAAATGGTTCTTGCTGCTTTTAATATTGGTTATTCGCGAAGGGCAGAGTGAATGGGGGCTCAACGTGTTGTATTTTCTGCCTTTGGGTGATGAAGTGCCTAGAGCGGGTTTTGATTTGTCACCATGTCGTGTTTGTGGAGTGTGAAGGATCAGGCATTCGTGAGCGTGTGTTGATAACAACAAAATAGCACATATTAATTTTAAAGCACGCAATAAAACATTACTTTGCGTGCTAGGATACAGCGTGGCAGTATTTATTAGCTCATTTACTTCTTACTGTGTGCAGTAGCTCTGCTTTCTTTGCAGTTATTTCTCGTGGCTTCCTCGCAAATGAATAGAGTGTCTGGACTTATTCATCAGGTGACATTGGGCCAGGAAGCATTTCCTGGACACATTTGCCTTGTGTGTCTGGTGGCAAACATTAAACAGTTACCAGAATAATACAATTTCCTCCCCGTTTGCTGAATACAGGATATTAACAGAACAGTCGGTATAATCTGTTTGGCAATGGCTTATAGGCATGTTAAATGATGGGGAACAGACTAATGAAGACCATCCTATTGATGGATAAGGGTTATAATTTACCAGCCCCGCAGTAATTGAAATAAAACAAAGCTGCTTTTGCCTAATCCACAGCAGGTGTCGTGCAGGTTTTTTTTTGGCAGTACAGGGCTGCAAAATGCAGTGGTGAGCCCAGGGCTATATTTCCTGGTTGCCTTCTGCCTGGGCTGGTGTGGTGGATATCCAAGCTGTGACTGGACCCTCCGTTTCCATGGACCCTTGGTTAGGTGCGTGCTCCTTGCCAGAGGTTGCTCAGGGTCCCTTGGGATTCAATGCTAAGACAATGTTTAAAGTGCTGCGTAACAACCAATACTTTCCTTAATTTGCAAGGAGTGTTCCTGAAATTATGTAGATACGGATGCCGCAGAGTCTATTCTCAAGACGGTACATGGGCCTATCTCCTACAAAAGCTAATTGCACTATTAGGAGAAGATCCCACAAAATTAATAAGGTACATTTATTTGTGCTGCAAGAGGGTTTTTGCTGAGGTGACGGAAATGCTGAACAGTGCCAGATTTTATTTGAAGGGTATTTCTCTTTCCTTTCCCTTCCCCTCTCCTCTCCCTGTGTTGAGACTCTTCTGGAGATAGAAAACAGGTGGCAATCGTAGTGCTTAAGGTGGAACAGTCAGTAGGACACAGCACAGCCAACAAGGCTATATATGTCCTCCGAGCAACAAGAGAAGGAGTTTTGGGGAAGGTGACAGCTCCCCTGAGCCTGTTGTCCCTGTTGGGTGGCCCACTGTGCCAATAATATGCATCTCCTCCCTGCTTCTGCCCAGGGGGTGAGGCTCTTAGCAGCTGGGCCTCAAGGCTTCATAGCAGCATGATTTGAAGCTCTCAAAACTTTTGAACTTGCTATCTTCTCTCTCTCCTGTGCAAAATAAATTGGAGAGTTTAAATGCAGTCTGTCTGGCCCAGAGGCGTTTCCCTGTGGTTTAGTGCTTGGCTTTGTTGATGGACTGTGCTTGCTAGCACACAAACTGATTAATTTTAACTTGATGATGTCTTTTGCAGGGGTTGTTTGCATAGGGATGGAGGCTGAATTAAGGGGTTTTACGGGCTGGGAACTTGAGTTCTTTGAGACTTCTTCAGATCTTGCAGCTTGCTGCAAAGAAGTGAAGCTTGACAAATCTGTGAAGAAGCAACCTCTCAAGCAGCTGTATGGGGAGAGCAGGAGGATAGGTTAAATTACAGACAACTTTTAAACATTTCTGAATGTCCAGCTTTGGACCTTTTAGAAAATGTAAGATGAACTGCTTCTGCTTCTTAATTCCCCAAAATAAGAACAGAATGGAAAAATATTGATCCAATTATATTAAAATGTGAAGGTATTTTAGGTACGGTAGCATTAGATATGTATTTTTTTCACTCTAAATACACCCCCAAGGAATCATTCTATTTTTAAGATGAACTTAGTATTATGATAATGTGAAAGAGGTCTATAATTTATAATTCCAATTGGAGGTGAAGAAATTTAACATGTCAGCTTCTCTATTCATTACTCCAGCAGTCAAGACTTAACAGGCTGTTCCTTCACCTTCCCTGTCAATCACTTAGATGGACCAATTATGGATTCTGTTAAAAAAAAAAATATATATATATATCTCAAAAGGGAAAATGCAGTAGAAAAAAGCCTAATATATGAATTTAAAAAACAGATCTGTAAAGGGCATGTTTCTTGCTACATTTTATAAGCTTCATGACCGTGACCATCCAACTGTTACTCTGGTGCTTCTGGAAGCACCTTATGGACTAACTTCAGAAGTGATTCTCCCCTGTTTGTGTGTTGTAAAAGAGCTGGTGACAGATGACAGTCATTTATTGTACCATTTAGAAACACACGTTGCCTGGTGGTTTAAAAAAAGGGAGGAGGTGAAAGATAAGGTCCTGTACAGGTATTTAGGCCTTGACGATGCAGAGCCATTCGCAGATGCTGAAATGTGAGTGTTCTGGCTGGTTTGACACTGCCGCTAATGTTAAGCATTATTTTTTGGAGTTTTGAGCCATTAGGTATCCAGTATAGTCCTCTAGCACTGAATTTTTAGGGGACTATTTCCTTTTCATGGATATGAGATATGATTGTATTGACCTCTGTTCCACCAGTATTAAGTATTTAAGATGGTCCAAAAATCCACAGAACTGGAACTGGAAAATCAGATTTCTTACTGAGATGCATAAATATAGTCCTGAGTCTAGTAATCTCATTTTAAAGCAGCAGCGTTCCTTGGGGGTAAGTTTATTACGACAAAATATATATGGCCAAACTTAAATACAGTTAACCTAATATGATCAGACTGATTTGGAGCAGAGGTAGGTCAACACTAAGTGCTTTTGAAAATCTCATCCAGGCTCTCTAGAGATTAAGGCTACGAATGCAGAGCATCGTCTGCCTCAGTCATGCTGAAGAGGCAGAAGGGCCTTTCCTCAACGGAGAGAGATTTCGGTAGGAAATCGGGACTGCAGAACGTACCGGAGGGGCAAGAACAATCCGCAGCCAGATGGGGAGATATAGCTGGCTTTGCTTGCAGCACAAGTCGCTGGGGGCTGAAAGTTGACAGGTTCGGTCCATCCTTGAGTTGGTGCTGCCTGCAGTACATATATATGGACACATCCCCGCTTTTGGGGTAGGCAACAAGGGCCCTGCCGTGGGCTGAGGCTATCATCACCTCCTGTGTTTTGGGCAATGCTGCTGCACTGAGGGAGCATAGACCAGAGACTTCAGGATGACAGCCTTACTTTTCTCTTTGGTTTGGCCTTCTCTAAAAAGAAGGGTAGTCACAAAGCCGGGATCTTGGGGAGTTCGTAACGCTCACTGGAGACTCATATCATGGGAACTCATTTCCAGTTTAACTACTTTTTTTCATTTTGTTACCTAGAAGTGCAGTATTATTTGATGTATTCAAGTGAGTGGAGTGTTGCTGTCAAACTTTGGAAAAGGCTTGAGGGCTTTTCTGTTGTGTTTCTATGAAAAGTGCATGTGCCTGATTTAGTTAAGCAGTTGAAAAGGTCTAGTGGAGGCCATGGAAAGAGCCTCGACATCCTTTGCCTGCTTACCTTCCTACTGAAGTAGTTGTAGCTGATTCTTTGAGAGTCCTGCAAGGTCTGAGTTGGGCTCCTAGATCACGTGCATCTCATTTGAGGTTTGCCCGGATCCAAAGTGACGTCATGTAATGATGTGGATGGTGGGAGACTGAGTGATGGGGTCGTGCTTGCCCCTGTGGGTTGGGGATGTCCTGAAGAAACAAAGCAACACAGACATACTCAAAATGGAAAGGGGTCATTGATACAGGGTAGTGCAGGCCCAAGGGCCCACGTGTGATTTTCACAGAATTGCAATTAAACCACATATCTCAGAGCCCATTAATGTGACAATTTGTTAGTGCTTCATCCTGCACTGAGAAATTCAGGTGCCCAAGAGGGAAGGGGACATTCGTCTGTATAATTTGTCTGTGAAATGGGCTCAGGATTTCAGAAGCCAGCTGTGCTGTTGCCTTCCTGGAATCGCTTTTGAGAAGGAGAGGAGATGAATTACTGTAAATCCTAGGTGAAGAGCAGCCAGGTTTCTGCTTTACCGCACAGAAAGGAAGACACGGGGGTCCCATGGTTTTTTGGGGGGGTGACCAGAGCCATGGCAAAAACTGAGCTGGGGTATCTTGGAAGTTACTGAATTGGAGAGAAGGCTCCCTGTGGCACATCTGTCCCATGAGATACCCAGCCTTGCTTCACCAGGGCTCAAGTAATGTGTTCTGCCCATGCCAATATCTGCCGTACCAATATCGTACCTGTTACGATATCAGCAATTGCTGTTAGGTGCAGCCGAAGGCCCTTCTTCCCAGCATCCCAGGAGGAGACTGTTGGATGATCTTTGACATGTGCAGAAAAAACCTGAGGAGACTCTGCTTGGATGCGTGGCTGCGCTGGACACTAGTCCAGTTGTGTGTGCTGAGGATGTGCAGTGGCATTTATGCTGCCAGCACCTTAAAAAGCCACCAAAATGGAGAGCAGATAAGTCTGCTCTCTGACGCTGGCAGTGGGTCCGAGCCAGCTCTCGTTTACACTGGCGGTATCGGGGTGCTCTGTGTGCCTGGCAGTGGGGCTGGATGCGTGGGCTCCAGCCAATTAGCCTAACGTGCCAAAATAAAAAGCAGTGGGAATGCGTGGCGGGCTGCTGAAGAACCTGCCTTTGGCATATGTTGGGCAGATGAAGGTGGTGCTTGGGTAAGCCGTGGCTTCCTGGTGCGAGATGCATGCAAGCTGCTTGTGCATCCTCCTCCTAGTCCTCCAGTGGCAGCTGTGTTATTGCAAGCCCCCTGAGGAAGGCAGCCTTGCCAGGCTCTATCATATTTAAAGAGTCACTTTGTCTCTCTGTATAACTGTTGTAGTTTATTCCCGTGACAGCCCGCTTTGCTGGTGGAACTTGGTTTCGAACCACGTGTTTGCAATTTTAAGAGCGATTCCTGATACTAGGAAAAAAAAAAAGGAAGAAAAAGAAAAAGAAAAAATCCAGCCCAAGCAGTAAGTTTAGCCCATGCACTGCAATAGCACCATGGCTTTTGTGAAAGTGCACGGCTGCTTTACATATAAAAGTGTATGAGTTAAACCTCCTTGGTTGGCTTCTGCAATCAATGGTTTTGAACGTGAACATGCACATCCCAGTAAGCGGATCTGCACCTATTGAGTCTTATGACTTTTGTGGATCCATAATGTTATGTGGTTTTTGCAAAGGATTGGAAAGACTTTTCTTTGCATGTGTAGTGAGCTAGGCCTGGCACTTATATGTAAGAAAAAACCTGTGCCTGCCCAAGGAGCCTACAGTTTGTGGATAGAAAAGCAGCAGCACATTCAGTAAATGGATGGGGTGGGCCAAAACAACGATCGGATGCGTATGGCAAGTATAACATGCAAAAGTCACAGTACATCAGCTAGCTAATCGCTGTTGAATGATTTGTAGGCATCGCTGCAGGGGTGAGTTTTGAGGAGATTTGAAGGAGAACAGTGTCAAGGCTCTGCAGATTTGTGCATGGAGCTTTTCACCTGCAGAAAGAGTGGTCCTGGAAAAAGTGATTCCTGCATTGCTATTCTTTTTTCTTACTTAGTTACCTGCAGAACCTCTCTATCACAGTATGATTGTGGGCTCAGATGCCACACTGGAAATGCCAGTTTTTAAGCCAGCTGAGGATCTGGCCTGATATTCAGCACTTGCTTAGTACTTTCATCTTCAAAGCTCTGTGCAAACATTAATTAATTCTACTGGGGAGCACACGAGTGAGTGCTGCTGGAATAGTTATGCAGGCTGCCAGGTGGGGAGAGATGGTGAGCACTGGGTTTTCCCATTTGCGAGGTGCAGGTGTACAAACCTGTATCCCTAGCTCTGCAGAGTGCTCCACTGCAAGCGGTTTCGTGGCAGAAAAAAAATCTCCTGTAAACACCTGCTTCTCCACTGGGTGGGTGCTCATTGCTCCCAAATGAACAGGGTGCAGGACCTGGCCGCAAGCCAAGGCGGTGGCTCCCCGCCATTGCTGTCCTGCATCGGGATGGCAGGCAATCTGGGATTTCCATGCAAAATAATCACAAAGCCATTACATAATTTGAGCATTGCATCAGTCAGCTTCAGGTTGAAATAGGCATTTTGCTCGTGAGCTTTCAGTTCTTTCTGAATACTTTGAGGGCTGGGGAAAGGCTGATATGGGATCCCATCAAAGGGAGAAGGGCTTCCCTAGGTGTGGTCTTGCAGGTAAGCCCAAGAAGCAGTAACTGTGTTAATTTAACTGCTTTGCAGAAAGCTGAGGACCTTGTAGTCCTCTTGCATAGAAACTGTGGACTTTGAACCAAAGTCAGACTTGGGTTGACCAAATGGGAACCAGCTTTGGGCTTGACTTTGCTGCCTATACTCATATGAGGAGGTCCAGGGAAGCTTTAAACATCTGGCACAACTACTTTTATAGCAGTTAATGCGACAGCCCTTTTTAAAAGCTGCAAAAAGGCATTTGGAAAAATATATTTATTTTAGCTTTGGAGAAACAGGTAGATAAAATGTTTCTGACTCTAGGTTTGCATTCATTGAGATATACAGTTACCTACTGATAGTTTTCTGTCCCCCCACCCCACCCCGGCCGATGAGTTAAGGAGAAGAAGAAGAGAGCATGAGTGAGGCAGTTATTTTTCCAGCATGTATGTTCAAAGCATTTAAGATAGCAAAATTATATCTAGAGTGGTGCTTCTCTTCTGCCACACGGTTTTAATTTCCCACTCTTCCTTAGACTTCAGTAGATTAACGCACTGAAAAATATTTCTTTTTAATCTCACGATATTACCGTGGCTAGGTTTGCATGAAAGGTGAAGCAGGGATCTCTTGAGGCTGCCAAGCTGTAATCAGATATGTTTATATGAAATTTTAGTGTTCCATCCTATCTTGCCATCTCGGGAGTGAAAAAATAAACTTAATGAACCTAGATCAGACAGATTTGTGATGAGGGCCTAAAGACGGGAGAGGATTTGCAAGTAGCTGCAATTTTGCTGTGTGATTTTAATTTTATGGGCCTCCGTTGTTCAACGTTTTCTTCAGAGTAACTAAGAGTTGCATTAAATATTAAACAAACGGTGTGATGATTCATAAAGAGGGTCATGAGCTCCATATGTGAGTTAGAAATTTAATCTCCAGCTGGTTTCACTATAATCCATGTCATACGTCCAGGATCAGAGAACTCCAGTGTCTTCAAATAATTAGCGATCAAAACAGGAAAAAATTCCATTGAAACAATTTTCTCTTAGAAAAGGCTGTTTCTTCAGAACAGAACGGCTTGTTAAATCTCATCAATTTTAATGGCGTTTTCTTTGAGAGAAAACACAAACAATTCTGAAAATGTCAGAATGTCGTGGTTTTGATATTTGTTGAATTGATTTTTTTAATATAAAATGGTTTTGGTTTGGGGTTGTGACTCTTAGTCTGTTTTAATAGAAAAAGAGGAAAGTGAGACTTTTCCTCGTCATTTAATGCAACTGTTTTAATTAACCTGAAATGACTTTTTTTCTATCATGCTGTTTCACAAAAAAAAGAAAACTTAATTAGCTTTTTTAAAATATCTATGCATTTTTTAATACCAGTCAGGTTTTTAAAAAAGTTTTAAGTCTCAGACACTTTTCTCTGGGTTAGAAAATTGTTTGTTTCTAGCAGCAGTCATCAGAACAAGCCACCTTCCCCCTAGAGCCCTGGAAAATACCTATCAGCTGTTTGTTCATCCCAGAGACCGAGGCGCTGAGGTTTCCCCAGGCCTTGCAGAGATTTCTCCCTTCTCTGCAGGGCAATCACTAGGTTATACCAGGGAGACCAGGCAAATTAAAAACTTGCCCTTATTCCAGCTCCTCCTGAAGCATGACATGAAAGAGGCTGGTGCTTATCCATGGGGTTTGCTGAGAACTTCATGGACAGGCTCGTGGACCGCCTGGCTTTGGGGAGATGTCACTGCTTTCAAGGGAAGGTTGCAAGAGGGGGCTTTCTCTTTCCTGAAAGAAGAAGAAGAATTAGGTTAAAGATGACTAGAGGAGATGCCCAGCAATGATATTCTGACTTGCTGTCTCCACCTGCCAGTCAACCGTGGCGTGAGAAGTCAGGCCATCAATACAAATGGAGTTGTGTGACAGGAGTCATGTTTCCACGAAAGCTGCTACCTGCCATACCAAAGTGCAGGTGAGAGGAGGCTAAGTGGTGCCATCTCGTCTTCCCCCAGCCCTCTCCTCCCTTACTTGTGTCTGCAGAGACCAAGGTGCTACCTTGCTCCCTGCTTGGGCATCCCACTCCCGGCCTCGCCTCCTGCGTTTCTCCAAAAATCGCAGCGCTTCAGCTCTTGCAGAAGGTGGAAAGCTGCAGCAGGACCTTGCTTGGTGTCTCACGCAGGAAGGGTTGGGGTGCAGCCTGGTCACATTCATGGCCAGTGCCAACAGCCCTGCTCCCTGCCCATCTTCAGGTTGCTTGCTTTTCTTGCTGAGGATTTTTGCTGTGGCTCTCGGACATGAGACTGTTGTCACCCTTTCTCCGTGTTTTTCTGGGGGAGGCTTTGCATCTGCTCACTGTGCAAAAGCCATGGGCTCGCTGGCTATGCAAATGGCTCTCCCAGTGCTGTTGGGCTCCGGGGGTTTCTGCAGATTAACTTATTTGATAGTAAAATGTTATTGTGGTGAAAGATGGAAATTCTCCTTCTGGCCTATGAAAAACCACTTCATTTCAATAAGTAAGGAGTTTGCGTGAGATAGTTTTGAATAATAACAGCCCTGGAGTTTACATTTTTGGCTCAGTTTCATCTTGACTTGGAGCTATAAAAGGTTTTAGTCACTTTGGGCATTTGGAGGCTAAGTATTGAATCTGCTCCCAAGAAATATTGTTGAGGCAGTGGAAGTGCAGGTCCTCATGTGGTAAAGTATGTTCCTGTTCATATATGGCTGTAATTAAGGACTGTTGCTATTGCACTTAGTGGGTCAAGTCATGAAGCAGGTCCCATAGCATGCGTAAAGTCAAGAAGTGTGTATACAAATGCCTGCAGAATGTCTTAATGTTACGCATCTGAAAATGTAACTGTGCTGTCTCGTGTGGGTGAGGGCTGTCTCTCTTGGTGTGTTGCTTGGGTTTGCTCGGGAAGAAAGAGGGAATGATGTTTGCTGTCCCTGTGCCAGGATGGTGATGGTGTGATGAGCTCGTAGGAGAGCTGGTGGGGTGGGATCTATGGAGGTCACTGATCCAGCTGCCTGCTCAAAGCAGGGTGGTTGTTTGTGCGAGGACAGCTCAGCAGTGGCTTTGTCTTAAACCACTTAAACTGATGCTACTGAGGAGAGTTGAGCTCCACTGTCCATGCTACTGCCCTGCTCAAGCCACCTCCAACCAAAGCAAGCAAGTAGAGCCACCTCAGCTGCTCTTCACAGGATGTGCTCTGGATTCCTGCCCACCTTTGCAGCCCTCCACTAGACCCTCTCCAGTGTCTCTACATCCTTCATGAACCAGGGAACCCAAAACTGGACAACACATTCTAGGTGGAAAGCTTCTTGCTGATACATTGGTCAGTGTTTAGCCCAAAGACACAAAGGAAGGGGTTGAAGGGCGTTTAAATGGAGAAAAGTATACCTGGCTCCCACGCAGTGAAGGATGTTCTGTACCTCCCCCATAGGGAATGCTGAAAGTAAGAGAAATGCATAGGCTTGGATAAGTAGCGGGGGGGAGGAGAAACAAACAAGGTCTAATTTTTTAAAAAAATTATTTAATCTACTTAACTGGTATTAAAAACATGCAATTAGTGAAGTATGCAAATGATTACGCAAGCAGAAGTTCGGTATCTAATTGTAAATTAGATAGACAGCTGCAGGATATCGGTAGACATATGGCAGGAATGTAAATAGTTTGCTCGCACTTCACTGACATCCTGGAAAGCTGTATGTAAACTTTCTGAAGTGAAAAGCGAAAAGATGATTTACTGCAAAAGAGAGTTTTTCAGGAGAGATGATTACTAATAAATAATCTGTGTTCCTCCAGGAGGCAAAAATTTTATTTTTGCACCATTTTAAAATGCAGCCTCTAATCACACGACATTTTCATTTGACCGGTGAGTACCAAGCAATCTCGAGAAGGCAATGATTACGTTATCGCTGGAGCAGTTGTAGACCAGCGCTAGCTCTTCTGTGGGACCCATGTGCTGATTTCAGCATAACCTTGTGGCAGATGCTTTGTGTCTACAAGGATTTAGGGAAAATGACAAAGAGGAGGATAAACATTTGAGTAATTCAAGAGTGAGTGTCAGATTCCAGAATGTAAATTCACATGTCATTGGCCAAAACTCTTCATTCTTCACTCTGGGAAATCTCCCCTCACGAATGCAAAACCTGCCTGCATACCAGCTGTAGAGGTTGCCGCTACATACAGTGACATTTAGAATAACATTGCTGAGGAATGTAATACTCTTAGGCACTAATTTTGGATTATTTTGCAAGCCAGCAAAGCTGTCTAAATATTTAATGGTCTTTTGTTAATAGTTGGCCATAGTATGTTTTGCTTTGTAGAGGGTGATACTACTGAGGCCATACAAATTCCCAGCCTAATACCTAATGGTGGTTCTCATATTATCAAGGTAAAGCCAGAGTACAAGATGTGTGCTTGATTTGTGGATGGGTGTCTGGTTACTTAATTCTGCAATAATTCCTGTAAAGTTTGCAGCGGGCCAAATTCTGGCCTTGCTGAGATCCAACGGTAGCTATTCCCATTTACCTCATTGGGATCAGAGGGATGACCGCTTTCAGTCTCATAAATTATTTGTAATTTTAGTTGAAGGACCAGATTTATTTAATGTATTATTATTTTTTTAATAGGGATTTCTTCCTGTAGTGATCAGCTGTCTTACCAAGATAATTTCTGAAGGATACAAAGCTTTCTATAGAGTGCAAGCACTGAAAGAGAGGAAAATCAAAGAAATTCAGACATCAATGATGCTTTAAAAGTACTTTTCACAAGGGAGTTTTCCTTAACTACCCTTCAAAGATGACACGATGGAAAATTTGGTTATTAATCAATGATGCTATCTCTCTGTTGGGTTCAAGAACATTTTTTTTTAAATGAAGATTAACATCTGGTTCAGTCTAGGAAGAATTTTTAGAATGGTAAAACTTTAAGTAACCATAAATTACTTAAAGTGTGTGGAGGATTAATATGGAAAGAAAAACACTTCAAGCATTGTTCTTTAATAGGTGAGCTTATCCTTTGTAGTCATAGAATTATGTCATTGGTGTACCCTTACCCAGTAATTGCAAACATACAGCACAAATCATTCCCTGGCATCAGCTGACACACAAATATACCATAGGGTATTTTATTACAGGAGAACTGGAGAATTGCAAAACCAATTTTCTATAGAAAAATTACTTTACTATGATCCGAGTGCCATGATTTGGTTCATTTGAAATGCTGTAAGTCAAGCTGCTTGCTGATGTTACTAGTGGGTCTCGGTGATTCTGCATTGATTTGTGAAGACCTAATTTATATTAGAAATTATGCCTGGTGCTTATAAATAAGAAATTGGAAGCATGCGTATATTTAACCAGATAATTTTCCACTATAGCGGTGTGAAGGACTGGCTCTTGCCAACGGTCATTGTCTGTTTTCCTTCAAGCCGGCATGAAGTTTTTTGCCTAATAAAAATTTCTGGTTCTTCCCTCTTTGGAGAAATTGCATTGATATTTCTATTTCTGGTGTGGCACTGTGGGACATAAGGTCTGGTGTGGCCCGAAGAGCCCAGCCCATCCCTCGGCTGATGGGGAGGATCATTTGCATCTCCACAACCCCAGCAGATGTTGGTCTAACTTACACTGAAAACATTCCAGTCCGATAGCCTCCCAGGTCAATCTGCTGCAGCACATTGCTAATTCTTGTGGGAGCTAGGCCAGGAGAAAACTCTGTTATCTGTGTTGTGGGTCAGATTTCTCATTTTATCCTTTTTTACTGAAGCGCTCCTTTAGTCAGCACCAGCCTCTCTTCCCTGTCCCCTACAGCTGTCATGCTTTTTTTCGGAAAGGGACAACCCTAGGACTTGAAAGAGGGGGAGATACAATGCAAGAGCCTCCAATTATTAATAGCCCCTTGAAGTAGGCGCTTGGTTTTCTCCTCCAAACGTTAAGTCCGAAGCTCCAAAAATGATTCATAAAAAGGAAGGGAGATCTCTCTTCTTCCTTTATTTTTATTCCTATGTATTTTTTTCCTTCTAAAACAAAGCAGCCAACCAAACTCTGCTGTTCCCTGTTGCATTTTGGCAACATGTCAAAGCGCACCCGGCTGTCACTCATTTGTGACCCCCTGCATGGACGTGTCCAGCTCTCAAGGGGAGCAGTCTCCAGAGATGGTCTTGTGGCCTGGACTCATTCCTGGGCAGCTGGAGAGTGCCCCGAGGTGTTGGTGGGAAGCCCTCCTTGTTTTCTAGCTACTCCTCTTCCTCCCTGTGCTGAGCCAAGGACCTTGCACTCTGCCAAGTGTTGCAGTGGGAAGCCTCTGCTGCTTTATCCTGCCCTTGGAGCTACTGATTGGTTCTTTGGCCAAAAGAAAATCTCATCACGCCCATGTTTGAAATGGTTTACTGTGAAAGAGGTACCTGGTAGTGTTGGGTCATTTTTTGAAGACTGCTGAAGCCCTAGTGAGTGTTAGTGCAGGAAGCCCATTCTCCTCTTGCTAAATGAGTCAGGATAGTAACTGCATTTTTTTTTTTCCCTTCTGGGAAGACTGATGAATAATCTTGCAACTGCTGAAGAACTGTTTGAACATATCTACATCTTCTTAGAAGGAAGGAGTTAGCCGCTCCTTTGAGAAAATTGTATGTTTTTAGACATCATAACTAAGTTACTGAAATGAAGAAGAGAAACATGCGCTAGACTGTTACTTCTTCATTATTTTTGCCAGTGAGCACAAAGGATCACTAAGATGTCTAAGCAAGTGCCCGGCATGACTCAGAGCAGCTAAATCAAGCTGCTGCTGGTGGTGTACCCTGTGAAAGTTGTGATAAACTGCAGACACAGGTCAGCTGAAAAGGAAAGTTGCTGTTACTTCAAAGCCAAAGAGACCCTGCATCCCTTGTTTTTCCACAAATATAAGGGCTCCTTTGTCAGTCCTCCCTCTCTCCAAAGTCTGCCGTGTCCCTTAGAACAATGGCACCTTTTGTCGTGTATGACAATAGGGCACTTTGCTTCACTGCCTTGTTAGGCTGTTGTGTCTTGTAATGAAAGCAGGAGGACGTTAGTCCCGTGTACATCTCCCATGCAGGTTGCCTGAAATAGCGCTTTATTAGCCAGGGGCTAATAACCTCCCATTTGCAGACACTGCACGCTGGCTCCAGGTAGACGAGTATGACTGTATGCAATCCAGTGTTGTCCAGACAGTCTGAATTTCTTTGCTGGTACGTACAAAAAAGGTCTGTACCAATTATTGTGCCAAGAAACGTTGTGTAAACAGGAACCCCTCCCCCCTAAAAAATAAAAAATAAAACTGTATTTCTATGGACCGTGATGATTTTAGTTGTAATATTGATCACCACTCGACATTACTGGCTTTTCTGTTTTCTTAAGCAGAACGGTGGAACTGGTGAGCACTAGGAAGTTCCCAGGCGGACCGATAAAATAAACTTCAATCCTTTGAAGGCATTTAAGAGACCTTGGCAGCAATGAGACTTACACTGCACACAATAGGCTTGTGTGGACTTAAATATGTAAAATCCCTGTAGGAACAGTAGCCACCAGCCTGTGGGAGGTTGCTGTGGGAAGGCTGGCTGCAGGCTGACCTGGAAAAAGGAGCCAGATGCTTTCACTCTTAAGAAGCTATAGGTCAGTACCATATTCTGTGCTGTGTAGCTTAGTCGACTAGAGTGAGCATTGAATCAGGCCCTATAAGAACGCTTAGGAACAAATTCCTAAAATATTAAAACCTACATTTCCCCTTCTCCAACTGGAAGTGTGGATGAGAGGATTTACACAGTGTGGGCATCCACTCCCCTCTCATCTCCATGTCCTTCTCACCTGAAGAGTCAACGTGGATGGATCTACTTGGTGGTTCCTGTCCTGCTCTCTGGAGCAATGTCGCCAGGTGCCTGCCTGTGGCGTGTGAGACGCCCTCGCCAGCATCTGTGATTTTTCTCAGGAGAGGGACCCTTGAGGGCATGGGATTGGGCACTTTTTAATAGAACTGATGAAGGCGTCATAAAATCTAAGAACAAAAGCATTATCTCTTTGATTTATTTATTTCTTTATCGTAACACATGGCTTCCTTTGCCGCTTCCTTTGCCTTTGCTCTTAATATCCTCCATGGACTTTCCCGTAGCGAGATGTTCCCATCTTCCCAGTGTCTGTTTTCCACCAAGCTGGATATTTGGGTAGCTATCTTCTCTCACTTTCCTAACTCCCTTCCCCTCCTTTTTTTTTTTCTCCTTTTTTTTCCCCCTCCTTCCCTCTTCCCTCACCTATCCGTGCAAGAGTGACTCCTCTTTTCCGAGCTGGTCTCTCTGGGAGGTGTCTCTGTTTCTCCGCTGCCGGTCTCCCCTGGCTGTGGTGGGAATGGGAGGTGTGGGGGGCTGTGACGCAGCCTGCTGCCACGCTCAGAGGTGGAAGAGAAGAAGTAGGGGCAGGTGGCAGAGTCGCAAAAGGCTGCAGTTGATACGCTGTGCTCTCCCTACTCTGATGGGAGTGACTGATAGGAAGCACTCTGCAAAAACAAAGTGTGCCACCGGCTTCTCCACTTGAGCAAAACCTTTGGTGGTTATGACTTGCCTGCTTTAAAGCCCTTTTTATGCATTTTTCTGTGCTTCGGCAAAAATTGGTTGTTATGTTATCCTTTGGGCGTTCTCTCTCTTTTTGCTTCAGCCCCTTTTTTCCTGTGCCATATGGCATGGTACAAAAATAAAAGCTGGACCTTTACAGAAAAGGCAACACAGAAGAGTTTGGACCGTTTTCCTCCAAGGCCATTCTGACATAGCCCACGCTATGCTGAGCTACCATAGGGCTTCCCAAGGGCTGCGTGGCTTTTTCCTCATCAGCTGAATCACTTCTGCCTTGAAGATTAAGGGTAAAAGTTCTTTCAGAAGAGTTTAGCACCCAGAAGCTCCTGTTGTCCTAAATAGGAGCTGCTATACAGAGCACACTTTGAAAAATTGGCCCCGACTGGAGAAGCTGAGAACTTTTGAAAAGCTATCCCTGAATTATTCTGACTATTTTAAAAGTCAGGGTTTAATTTCTTGGCTAACTGGCTGGGGGGGCGGAATTGGAAAATACCTGCTTTTTTAATATATAACTCTTTCCATTCCAAGCTCTGGCTGGCTGGTCGTCTTGATTAACTCATTTTCTGGATTGGTATAACTGAAGTTTGCATATAGATTACATGCATACTAACATCCGTTTTTCTTTTCCACTGTTTTGGATCAGCGGAGACTTCACTCTCTGGACTTGCCATGTTTCGCTCTCCCTCCTGTATCCAGGAAAGCTTGAAAAACTTTTCCGTACTTATTCCCTGTTTTAAAATGAAGCTGTTAGATGCCGAAGTTCAGCAGCACAGTATTCTGTAATGCAATGTGCAGTTTGCACTCAGATCGCTTGTGCTTGCATATAATTTATACATGAATCATGAATTATGTTTAGATTCTCAGGAAGCTAAAATAAATGGGTTAGAGCTACATGCAATTATGTAATGAATTCTTCACTGTAAAATTTACAGCAGAGAGGTTTCACAGCACAATGGTGATAAAAGATTTTGAGAAGATTTGTTGCAGTATCTTCTTATATAAAGAAAGCCTCTGTCCATTTTAGTCCTAGAACAGCCATTTTGATTCAAACCGCAAAATATTTAAAGGTGCACAGAATTGTTTTTTGTGATAGCTTAAATAGAAGTACGTAGACTGAAGCGGGGGAGAAATACTTCATTGAGTTTCTCTGTGCAAAAGCTCTTTCCCAACATGTCATCAACAATGGGGGACATCTTTTTTTATCCTTCAAATGGTATCCTGCTGTTTTTTGGAGAGTTTCTCCTGGTGGTTTTTAGCTCCGTCTGCTGCTTGAAGGGTGCAGTTTTGGCCTCCTCTCGAGCTGATGGGAGGTTTGCCATCATCTTCAACAGGCCGAGGATCTCCCTGAATAGGAGAAGATGCACGCAGTTAATGGGGAGAAAGCCGGAGGACTGAGCAAAATAGGCTTTTTTTTCCAGGCTGTGTTACTACTGTGAATGCAAAGCAAGTTATCACTGTGTATAGACAGTAATTTAGGTGGCCATAACTCATACTTTGCATCAAGAGCTTCATCACGTGAGGTAAGCAAAACTTTTTTTTTTTTTTTTTGGCGAATTAAAGCTGAGCGAATAATTAGCATCTTGTTTGTTTGTTTGTCACCTTGAAGGAGGAAAGGTCGGATGGAGTCTGCCTGAGAGCTAGTTTGCCTTTCCCCCTTGAGGCATTTAATTAGATTTGCCCTGTACTGTCAAAGGAGATGGTGCTTCGAACGCGGCAGTCAAAGCTGGTTGGAGCAGCCTGTCCGTTTAGGACTTTTTCCCTCCTTTTTCCTCTCTGGCTTCCTGGCCTAGTTCGTAATTTTTCTGTAAAAGTGACAAGTGTAAAACTTAACTCTTCTTGCAGAGAATAGGTAGGGTTTTTTTTCTTTCTTTACCCAGGCAGACTATAAATCAACGCAATGCAAAAATGAAAATGTAGCTGTATAACACAGTAATAGGCACTTTAGAAGATGCCCGGACTGAGAGTCTTGCAGCTCGTCTGCCTTTTTTCTTTTTTTCCTTCCCCCCCTCCCCAGGAGTACCTGCATAAATTGTGTCCATAGAACTCTCGAAAACCTGCCGAATTATTCCTTGGGTTTTGCAGCCCCTTTTTTTAGCCTATGTGCCTCCCATTTGCTTTTTTCAGCTTCCAAAGGAAACTCAGTAAGTGGGGCTGGATAGGCGAGGCTGTGATTTGGGTGCAGTAATTCCCATGCTGAATCTTGCAGAGATGCCTTGCTCCTCAGCTTCCCCATTGGGTGTCTAATCCCTTTTTGCCTGGGGGCTGTTGTTTCATTCCCCCCAAAAATGGGCCTCACAGGGAAGAGGCACGCAGGGGAGGCTTGAGGGAGGTGTTTTATAAAGGCGTAATCAGCAGATCTTGCTCGGTGATGAGGCTGTTTTTACAGGTATTTCTTTTCGATTTGAGTACTTAAGGCACATCTGGGAGGAGGCAAGAGGCATGCAGAACTGATTGAGGCTTTCCAAAAAGAAAAAAAGAAACGGCCTTTAGAAATGCAGAAGGAATTGGTATCAGAAATTAAGGCACATACCTTAGCAAATGCCCACGGGCTGGAGTCTGTAAAATGAAGCGAAGAAGACAGATTTATTATCGCACCTGGAAGGAGAAAAAGCGTTCTTAGAAAGCAAGAAAGGCAATAATAGGCATGTTGCAGTGAAAATAATTCCACTTCTTCTTTTTTTTCCCCAGTGATAGAAATGCATCACATTATTTCTGCACACCACATTTGTATTCCCGCTGCTTAACTGTGCCATTAAAATAGTAATTCAAAAGTCAATATTATATTCAAATGTCAGAAGATTGAGATTTCAGTTATTTCGTAGCAAAAGGGCTCCAGCTGGGAACGTACTGGCCTATAGTCAAATATGTGTGAATACTCTGCAGTGGATAATTTAGGCCAGGGTTTCGTGGCAGATTTTTGCTGTTGTATCTACATATGTCTACATCTAAAGCATAAATGTTCATTATACCAAGCTTTCGTCCGGCTTGGATGCCGAAGTAGTTTCCACTGTGTCTTATTCCAAGTGAAAGAAGGAAGGAGTCCTACTTACTTGAGCAGGAGTAAGATGTTTCAGTAAATGCTTTCTACTTTATTAAAATGAGGCCTGTTTATTTTAGGAGAAGTTTTGTTTCTTCTAAAGCAAAATGGAATTTCAAGGAATGGTATTTCTTTTCTCAGTTTAAATATCCAAAAAAGGGAGCAAAGAGGATGAGAAGCAAGTCTCAGGCAATCCTTGGGCATTGCCACCTGGAGATTGCGGTATGTTAATTATTTTGGTTAAGCTGGCCTGACCTCTCCCCTGTGAGGTTGGCCCGGGGCTGTCTTCATTTTTGCTTACAGCTGGGCAGGGGATGGGGAAGCGCGTGGTTTATTTTGGTGGTTAGTTCTAGGCAGCTTCAAACGTGCAAATTACTAGAGCACCCTGAGGGCTGGGTTCAGGCAAGGTGCAGCGTCGGAGCTGCAACTGTAATGCAGTCATGATGCATTAAAAAACAAAAAAAAACCCCACCGCAAGCGGCATCGAGTGGTTTTTGGCTGCCACTCCCCGCCTGCTTAAATGCCACTGGGTGCCTCGAGTTACAAATTGCTTTAATAACTTTCACAAGTGATTGGTAATCACCCTGCAGTTAATGAAATGGGGAGAACGCCTCTCGCTGAACGCATTGTCTTCATTTCCTCCTGCATAATTTCCAAGGTGTAGAGCTCATTTGCTGCAATGCCCGTAGGAGAAAGGTCACCTGCTGAATTTTATTCATATTCACACTCAAGTTTTCCCTTTACTGTTCAAAAGTACACATCTGAGTCGGGCCTCAGGTGTCCTTCTGTCCAGTTCTGCCTTGTGCATGTGCACCGGTGTTTTCCAGCCAGTTTCCTTCAGCAAAATCTTTGCAGGTTAATCGACGTAAGGCGACAGGCACGTTTGCCGCAGGTGGTGCTGCGAAGGAGGGAGACTCTTGCGTGTCCATCCGGTCAGGGGCAGAGTCGCGCCATGGCCTCCCTTCGTGGTGCATTGCCTCAGCGCTTACAAAACCTTGCAAAATGCTGAGACTTGGAGCCCTGTGACGCAGGACAGAGCTGTTTGGACAGGGGGGGTTTTTGCCCTCCCAAAGTATGAGTTGCAAGAACCTGTCTCAGGAAAAGCCCCCTAAAATTGTCTCGCTGTTTAAGGATAGAATTAGTGGCCAGTGGTTAACGATGCAGGAATTAAATACATGGCACTGAACCAAGTGCGGTGCTTTACCTCTCGCTGTTGATAGGTTTCATAGGCATTAATGTCCCTTAACAAACCTCCGACGGTAATTTCCAATGGGGTGGGGGGAGTGCGGAGGTTAGCAAAAGGAGCACAGCAGTGTTTTATAGTTAAGATCGCCTATATATTAGGCAGCTCTGGCAGAGCGTGTAATTAATTTTTTAAGTGTTCAGACCAGAGAATAAATAACTGGTAATCCACGCGGCACGCTATAAATGTTTCAAGCCAATGTCTTTGGCCATTTAGGGCCAGATTTCCTCAATGTATGTGTACAGGAACCAACGCGGACAGCTACTTTTAATATAAATCCCAGCGCTGCCTGTTTGCACTGTCCTGAAATGCGGCAGAGAATAATTCAGATGTTCATAGCTGCCGCTTTGCTTGCAGCATTTGCCTTTTTTTCCCCCGCCAGTCTCCGCTGAGCCACCTGTCTTTCTTTTGCCCGGGAAATCCTGTAAACTCGCAAGGCGGTGCGGGGTTTTAATCTTCCGCTGGCGTTCGTTACCATCTAGCCAAGAGGCAGAGGAGCAGTGAAGTTGCCGGCGTGGAGAAACACGGTCTGATATTAAAACACTATAGTTTGCATCGCACAGCTGATGGGAAGGAGCGATTTTAATGGTTTTGCTGCGAATTGCGCTTTCAAAGCCTCTTAAAATACGGCAGCTGGTGCTGCCGGGATATGTATGGGAAATAGCCATTTTAATTAGGAAGATACACTTGGAAATGAAAAGTCATTTTTTAAAGGTAATTTCCGTCGCGAGTGTTTTACTGACCGCTTGAATTTATTTACCCCACAGACCTAGCAATAAAATAGGTATTTATGGGTTAGTTTTTAATTAGAAATAATGGCTGGTGGAGTCAAAGTGATGGATCACCTTGTCCCGTATGGGCTGCAGTCATCCTAGTGAAAGACAGTTGCATTGGCAATTTAAAGAGAGATCTGATGGAAAGTTTTGTCTCTAAACCACAACGCCCCTAACGTGACCACGTCCTGGCTTCAAGGAGGAGAGCTGGGGCTTCAGCGCTCTGCTGAGCTTGCTATGTGGATGTCTAAGGCAATCTCTGCTTGCAGAACCAAGTTCATTTTTGGCCTTTCCGGACATCGCCGACATTCATAAATAGTAACCATTAAAAAAAAGTAATGCAGTGATGTTGACGTTACTTCTGAATGCAGGTGGCCCTGGGAGGGAGTCGCCCAGCGGTGGCAGGGGTTTTCGCTCCAATTCGTGCTTCAAAGAGCAGTGCCAAGTGCATTTGAACATGCAAGGAAGAAGAGCCAGTGCACAGTATTTTCTGGAAAGTAATGAAACGTCATGGCAAATGCGTGAAATGAATGCATTTATGTGCGCTCCTTTTAGAAATCAGTGTAGCGGCAAGACTCTGCTTTTTGTTAAAGGGTCTTGCTAGAATTACTTTTGCATCCTCAGTGTGCTAAAGCATGCGGATTTAGTAGAAATGTGTTGAGTGTGTATATCTGAGTATGGATATACTATTACAATTATAGCTATTAGTGTGATTTAGGTGCCTTTCCAGGCAGTATTTGAGTCTTAAATGTTAAACCACTCTTGCAAGGGGAATGCCCTGGCCATATAGAAGTATAGACCCTCGCAAGGAGAGGGGTGCACGAAAAGGGACGGGCCAGCTTTGCCCACCTTTAATTAAGGCAGCCAAGGCCAGCAGGTCCGGAAGAGGCGCTGTCTTGACTTCGGCAGACGTGGCAGGGATGGTATCTGTGTCTGGAGATTTTAATGCTCGTGTGAGCCCCTTGATTGCTCCTGATGGCTCTCTGCTGCCTGTTTTATTTTCCCCTCTGAAAGTATACTAATTATCATTACACAATTGAGAGATTTCTTGCTTTTCAGTAGCTATATGAACCCATTGGGGATGAAAAAGCCCTGACATTTGGATTCCTAGCTTTTGTCTCCATAATCAGAAATAAAGGTAGAAGGGGCACCGTGAAGCAATTTTGTTCAGTCCTCTAATTGTGGCATGTTTGATTAGTCTGAATACCCCTGCATTTTATTAAATTAATGCCTCTGAGTTTGCAGTACATTCGCAGGATGACTGAAGTGCTGAACGGCTTTGAAACACAGCTGATTGCCTTGAAGAGCAACTGAAAGGCAGTTTTGTCATCCTGTAGATCTTCTCCTGGTGATCCACCAGTGCTGGCCAGTTGGGCCTCTGTGGCTTGGTTGCAGAGCCGTGGGCACCGAACGGCAAGGGAGCCCGTCCCAGGCTCCCCTCTTTCTTTTCATGCTATAAATCGCTGCTCTTTCACCATGGGATGAAGCTTTTATTGGCTGTTTCTTTAGGGACCCAAGAAGTATAGGGCTGGAGGAGGGATAGGGGTGCTGCAGATGCTGTTTTGGGCCAAAACGTCTGTCTGTGCTAATCTGGATGTGCCGCTGATGGATGAGGATCCATAAGGTGGTGGTTCCTGCTCTTTCCCATCCTCTTTTTTTCCTTTAGCTCAGTCAGCCCCTTCAGGCTCTTGTGCTAGGGGTGCCACCCTCCCCAGTGTCCCTGTGCAGCACACAGATTTTGCACAGGCCTCTCTCTTCTGCGAACAGCCAAACGCCCCCCATCTTCTGCGTGTAGGCGAGAACGGCATGATGGCTGATGAACTGGAAGAGGTTTACCATGTATTCCTCATTTTGCAACGCTGCCTACCTAGGATGCATGGTGCTACAGCGTGTCTGTGATACTCCGTTCACGTTCTTACAACACGCTGAGATGTTACAGCAAGAAAAAGGAGAAGTTTGCCAGTGAAGTCATTAACAAGGTTTCCATGGATTGAAGGAGAAGCCAAGATTTCCCGTGATGCGTTTTGGAGAGGATATGAGTGTGTGTAAGGCAGCCCGTTAATGGCTCAGGGCCGGGGAAGTGGGAGGCACCGTCCCTCACTTCCAAATTTGCAAGGTTTCCTCTCCCCTCCTCCTCATCCCTCGGAGCAAAGGGAGCCACAGGGTGTTGATAGTGGGTGCTTGGAGCCAACCTGGTGGACCCCGCGCTGTGTGTTTTGGATCCCACTGAGCTCCCTGAAAGTGGATAAGAAAGATTTTCCCCACCAGCAGAAGCATTACCTTGGGATAGCACCGAGCCAGCCTTCATTTAAAACCTAGGTCTGTACTCCTCAATAATCCACGGCCTTTTCTCCTTAAATAGGAAGCAAGCCCAATTTATAGAGGATGTGAGGTGCCTACAGGAGCCCCGTGCGTTGTTGTTTCGAGCGGGGCTCGGATCAGGCTTCAGTTGCTCGTAACTGCTCATGGCCGTGCGGAAGACAGAGGGGCCTTGTGTTTTCTTTTCAAAGGTTTGTAGGAAAGGTTGGCAGTGAGACTTCATATATTCATGAGCCCGAGATCCTATGTGATAGTTTACAGCCAGCGTGCATGAAATAAGTATGGGTTTCATTAAAAAGGAGACATGTATTTTATCTCCATTGAGGAATGGGAAAATAAGGGCAATAAAGCTAATATTGTAATAGAGTCTCCTTTTTTAATAGAAAGCCATGCGCTGCACTTCTGAAAAGCTTGGAGTTCGGGGGCTGAGTTGATCAGAGCTCCAAGTGCTTTTTTTTTTTTTTTTTTTTTTTTTTTGCTGCTTTATAACCCTTGTTAACTTTTCAACTTGTCAAGTACATGGTGGTTTATGAAATTTTAAAGCTAACAGTGTGCTGTGTGGGGATCACAGTGATATACTAGACTTTTGAGTGCATCCCGAGATGAATAAATCATGAAGTTGCAGAAAGTTGCAATTAAAGAAGCCAGAGCTGGATGCTGGAAATATTATACCTGGGTTTACATGGCTTTAAAAGAGAATCAGGGCTGGAAGTGGTCCGCTCTTGAACTGGAGATAAGTAAAGGAGGAAAAAAAATCTGTGGGATGTAGGTTTCTTCTTAGGCATCAGACTGATATTTACTGATCTTAAGGGGAATTATTGTTGATAGAGTAGATTCCCTCTAGCTCAAACAGGTAGACACATTTCTGTCAGATATGGAGAGTACCTAGTTTGGTTTCTTCCTGCAATGGCTTTCTTAAAATGGAGATAATCCTTCATCTGATACTTGCTCAGTTGGTGACCTTCCTGTATTTTGCCGGTCTGTGTAAGATGCTGTGGGTTATATTCATTTGTGCCTGAAACCCCTGTGACATTAGCAGTTACCTTGCAACCATGGGTCAGGCAAGGGTTGCATTAACATTTCATCTCACTCCCCGACTATCCACCTTTCAGATGCTTCCGATTTTCCACTGACTTGAGACATGTGGCTGAGATGTCTCATGTCTGCATCACTTCTGATTTTTAGTTTTCTCCCTGAAAAAAGTAGGAAAAAAATTCCAGGCGCTGGCCCTTGCAGTTGATGCCCACTCTGCGTTTCCAGAAGGTCTTGATGGGACTCTTGTCTTTTCTGTCAGCAGAGACGTGTGCTGATTTAAAGCTTCAACTTTCTGTACTTGTGTAATCTCACCGACTTCAGCAGGATTAGCCAGGTGTTTAAAATAAGGCCATGTTGTAAAAGGTCGCAGTATTATGGGCCCAGATAGATCCGTTGTATGACTACTCGTTGAGATTTTGTTTTAATTTCTCCTTTTTATGGGTCTGAAAAGTCAAAAAAAAATAACGCAGAGCACATGCAATATTAAGGCAGAGACTTAACTGCAACGATGTCGGGAAGTTCATAGTTAGGCTTGCTGGAGGAACCCTGTTAGGTTTTTTCTTCCTTATACATGTGCACTATTAAAAAAAAAGTATTAAGTATTCATATATATGGACTGACAGCCCTCCATCTAAGGTCATTTTTTACTGGAAGGAAATATATTTGATCAGTCTGGCTGGGTCAGGTGGACACACCATTTCTCGGTTTCGTGTGGTTCTGTTTTTCCTACTTGGCTGTTTCTTGATATCGCCCTTATCGCTGCAGTTTCCAAATAGCTTCCAGCTGCACACATCTGTATGCATGCTTTCATCTGCGCCCCTGGGGAGATGAGGATGTGGAGTCGAGCGTTTCATTGGGAAGGTTTATATAACCATGCGCATGGGTACGTGGGTAATGTATATGTGTGTTGCTATACGAGCAAAGGGCAGTCTATGGAAAATTACCCTTACGCCTGGAGCTGAGGGTCTGCGCTGTCCTCTAATGCCTTGCAAAGTGTCGAAAGCACCTGGCAGAGGAGACGCACTGCAGCCCGCCGCAAACTGCCATTGCAGTTCCCTGCTCCAGAACCTGCGTTAAGCGTAAAGGCAGGCCAGGGTGCGTATAGGGCTCCCAAACCATCCACCCTCCAGCGCTTTTGACTCTTCTTCCTTGTTTTGCTCTGGCTCTGAGTGCTGTATGGTGGCAGTATGAATGTCCTTCACCCTTGGTTGCCAAAGGGGTCTGTTTTGTAGCAATTTGTAGGGGAAATGATGACCCTGAGAAAAGGCAACTGAAGCTAGAATGATAAAATTACATATATGTCTTTCATCTTGGTTTGTGAAAACTGAGCTAGAATTTTTTTTTTGCATAGAAAATTTTTAAAACAATATCAGTAATAACCTGCTGACAGAATTTCTTTATCTGCATGAAGCCATCCATATTTGGGGGGGAAAGAGTTGTGCAGCTGGAAGGCAATGTAGAATTTGTACATATGGAAGTTCAGCTTTAAAAAAAAAAGGAAAGCTGTTGAAACTTGCCTTTAAGACTGGAGGATGCTGGTGATATCAGGCATACATGTCTTAAGTAAACCTCAGCTGTGAAGAAAGACGACAGGAGAAAGAACAGTTTGCTTTTACCGGTTCCCATCAAAACCACCTGGCGTGCAGCAAACACGTGATTCTTGTTAGGGACATAGGAACATCGGTGTGTCACCTTTCACATCTGCTCTTCTGCGATGTTTTCTGGTAGGTCAGCTCACTGTACTTCAGCTAATAGTGTGCTTGAGCCGGTTTCCCTGAGATGTTCCTTGCAGGGGAATAATTTGAGCGTGCCTGTGTTCCTTCCTCATCTCCCTCTCCAGGCTCTGTGATAATTGTATCCCAGCTCATATTCATTTGGCGTGCTAATTGTCGGAGTTAAGAAGTAAGAGACTTGGCGAGGATGTAAACGAATTAAAGTGATTGCCCTTTTGTCTGTAGAAACAATGAAAAGTAATAATTATCGCTGTTATTTTTTTTGTTGTTAAAACTTCCCTCTCCTGCTCCCTCCTTTTAAGACCTGTTTTTTCTTTACCAAAAAGCAGTCTGATTTGATGTACATGGGCCATACTTCAGAATCCATCACTCAAAACAGCAACCTTCCCAGCCTCCTATATATTAACAAGCAGATGTGTCATCCCGCAGACTAGGCGATAACAGATCTTTTTAAGAACTGCCTTTCCTCCGTGGACTTCAGGTATTCAGAGCCAGTGTTTAAGGTACTGCTTTCATATTATATAGAGATATCAGGAGATACTCAGCTTAATGTAGGGTTGTATATTTGCATTTGCAGAACATTTTGTCTTCCTTTATTCTCTTTGCAGTTGCAAGGCTTGGAATAACAAAGAGCTAGTCTAGATATACAGCGTGCATGGAGACAATAATGTTAATGTAAATCCCGGTTCCCCTAACGCGTCTGCTCGCTCGCGGAGGATGCAGGCATGGTGAAAGTAGTGGCTGGGTTTCGGGGGCCTCGCTCCAGCGAGCAACCCTGCACTTTTGCTTTGCGCTTTTCAGCCGTCCCGCCAAGCCCTTGCTGCCCGTGCTGGCCCGAACCCTGTGGGTTTGGATGAAAAGCAAAACCTACCTGTTTGCTATTACTTGGGGTTTCCCCTGCCCATCTGTGTGGCTCTTCTGTGCATGCCAGCATAAGAGAAAGCATCCTCATTTATTTTTTTAAATATCCAGGGGAAGAAGTTGCCATTGGTGGCAGAGCAGAAGTACATCTCCAGCTGGAGATAAGCCATGAAAAAAGTTTCAGCTGAAAGCGCAGTGTTTACCCTGGATGCACGAAACAGAGGTAACTGCAAAAGGGGAAGCATGGAAGTGGGGTGTGGTCAAAGCGGCCAGGTGCAGAAAGGAGCTTTGGGGCAGCATCTTGCAAGAAAACGAATGCATCCAGATGATTTGCTTGGAGGCTGCAGAAGAGGATGCTGCAGTAACCAAAATGGGACTTACTGAGCCCTTGGAGAGCCAAGCACTCTGCATTTGTACTCTGCATTTCAGTGCTGCATGATGGCACGAAAGAGGAGGTTAACTGGAAGATGTCAGGTGTAGCATGCCGTAGCTCTTGTTTGATTTTACTTCACTGTTTTCACATTCGAATGAAACGCTTTTAATTTTTCACCTGTGTCTATTAATCAGTTGCCCATCCACTCCCGAGTTGCGTTCACCAGCTGGATTTTACCTGCCTTTCCTGAGGCAGCGGGCTGATTGGCAGCTCTTCCGCTCTCCAGCTGCCGGCACGCACAAATCATGAAAAATCAATTTATCTTCCTAGCCTCCTTTCAGAGGTGATTGAAAGCAGCCAGCAGGTTTGGAGGTGCGGGCTGGCAGACAAATAGGCCAAAAAAAGGGCCGTGGCATTGCTCTCATGTCCTTAGCAAATGTGCAAAAGAAGTTACCCTGTAAAATCTAGGGGGCTGGAAAAGGATTTTTTTTTTTGTTTAGTTTTAAACAAACTTAATTATTGCTAGGCGGTGGGGATTTTTGGTTTGATTTAAATTTGATGAAGCTTCTGCTGAACCTTAACGCTAAGGAAATTACATTTCTTACCCAGCTATGATA
The DNA here is from genome assembly GCF_036370855.1 of Dromaius novaehollandiae. Classification (NCBI taxonomy): domain Eukaryota; kingdom Metazoa; phylum Chordata; class Aves; order Casuariiformes; family Dromaiidae; genus Dromaius; species Dromaius novaehollandiae. Next base: position 2,424,794 of record NC_088101.1, read on the forward strand.
TTCATTATTTGATGGCTTTTAAGGCGAAAGGAAAGCAGAGGAAGCTTTCTCCCAGTTGTTAAGTGTTGATGAGAAAAGGGAGAAACATGAAGTATCTGTCTTGGCCCAGAGCTCTGCCGGTAGAAAGACTTTTTAAGAATTCCTAGTTGATTCTACAAATAAAATTAGTATGTAAATGTTTTTGGTCCTGCGCTGCTCCGAGAAACTTCATTAGGAGGAAGGCAACAACAGGAATTAATTTTACTTATGTGTCATCAAGAGTACAGATGGCAAAGGGAAATAAGGAGAGAGGTGCTCCACCTTTGCTGGCTGTATTCGCGCGATGCCATTCACTTCCTTTCTGATACCTTTTTATGGGGGAACGTCTGTGAACATATGGTATGATATTATACTTTGATTAGCTACCATGAATCCCGCATGATGTGGAGGTGTACAGGTAATGCTGCGTTATGGGGAAGCATTAGAGGCCTCCATCTATACCAGTAATGACCAGTTAACGACCACTGAGATAAGCTAATGAGAAGTCAGGGCTACTTTGAGCTTTAACTCATTATTTCCTGACCACCTACAGACAAAGAGGCCATTATTTCTATATTTTTATTTAATGAGTATTTCAGATGAGCACCAGGACTCACTTCCCACCCTGGGGGATTGCCTGAATGTTTTGCTTCCAGGCTATGAGATACCTTTCCAAAAACACATAGCAGTAACTGTAAGTTCTTGGTCGTGGGGGAAGAAAGTTTGTTTAGCTGCTGCTCCGCCGGACAGGCAGCTGGAGACGAGGTAGGAGGATGGCCCAGACAACTTGATGCTGGCTTTGGTCTTTAATACAAGGGCAGCTGCTGGGTGTTGTGGAAAGAGCACATACATAGCAGCTTAAATATATATATTTCACTTTATTTTGTTGCTGCTTACTTCAACGGGGTCAGGTGCTGGTCTTCAACTGACCACATCTTCTTGGGCAGCTTGGGAGTCTGATCAGAGCCTCTTCAGCCATGGAGGAATGTCCAAATTGCTTCTGCTTTCCCTCTGCAGTGATTTTTCTCATGTCCTGCCTTCTCTGGAGACGGCTCACCTTCCGGAGCCCCGTTGCCGGCAGATTTTCTTTAACCCTTCTTGACTGCTGGCTGGCAGCAGTATAACGTGGTGACTTTGGGGAGTCCCACGCCAGTGCTCACCTGTCATATCTACCTGCGTAACATGGTCAGTCCTTAGGACTTCGATGGCACCTGGCACTTTCCAGGTGTCCTGCTAGACCAATTAAATTTCTGATACGCTTCATCTTACGCCTAGTTTGCGGTGCAAAATCAGGCGCAGGTCGTGCCACCTTCACTCCTGCAGGATAGAGTTCACTATGGAAAAGTCTCACAGGTTCTGCTGGGCCAACTCAGCAAGGAAAACACAAACAAAGATGGAAGGAGATGGGAGAAGAGATGTACTTTCATGTCCATTGGATATCACGTTTTCAAACCAATAGTGAAAGGGGAAATTCTCATTTGTTTTAATAATAGCGGACCCAAATTCTCCTTCTCTGGAGATTGAAATCAGCTCTGCTGATATTAGCATAATCGCACCTGTAGGAATTCATGCACATGGGAGCACTATAATCTAGTCCAGAGTCTTAGATTACATTAGATTGAGCTGGCTTGAGATTTCACTAAGAATAATACTACCCGATGCTCACCTTTGGCCAGCTTGGAGACGTAATGATACGGTGAGATGCACGTCAGCACCTTAAACTTTGAGAATTTGGGCTCCTACTCACTTCTGAAATCTGGATTCTTCTGTTGATGCGATGGGGGACAAATGTGGCTGTCCTTGTGAGAGTGATCCCAGCTCTCATGGATCACCTGCTGCCCCCCTGCCCACTGGCTGAAGGTGGGATTTTCCATGGCTGAAGAAGAGGACTTGCCTAGAGGAGGCCTGGAAGAAAAAAAGGAGGAAAATCTCAAAAGAGTAAAGACAAGTGGATAGAGCAGAAGACTGGTCAGGCGATGGCATTGGCAACAAGTGGAGAAATGCAGATAAATCCAACCTAATTGTTGGTTGACATGTGGCCTTGTGCAATAATTAAAAGCACCCAACGCAGCGGGCAAGGGTGGGACCTTCAGCATCCACAGCACAAGCTGGGGGAAACCCATGGTAGCTGAGACAGCTCTTACAGCTGCTGGGACTTTCCTGCCCTGCACGCCCAGGATCCATAACTAGTGTTAACTTGGATACGTCTGCACCTGCTGCTCTCCTACCTCTGCCGGGGCAGTCAGCGCAGGCGGCTGGTGCTCCTGGGAGCCGTGAGCATGCGCGGGCACAATGTGCCCTTTGTTTCCCAAAATCCCACCCCATTTTTATTACTTCCTCCCACACAGTCGAACTGCCTTGCACAATGCAACAGTGTGATTGCTCCGGGTTTTATAATATGGGCTTCCTCTGCCTGTGTTTTTATAGTTTTTTATTAATGAGCTCTTCTGTGTGGTTGCTAAGCAGAGCGGTAGGAAACGATAGGTCAATGCCTTTTTGTATTGCCCCGGCATCAAACAGGAATGCTTTGTAATAACAGAAAGGGACAGACAGGGGAGCCCTTGTAAATACATTTGGAAGAGGCAGTGGAGGTGATCTAGAAGCAGGTTTATATTTGATGGAAAGCACAGTTAGCTGGTTTCCTACCTGTCCTGTGCTGCCACTCCTGGAGCAGGATCCTGGGACCCTTCCCGGGTGTCTGCGTGCCACTTCAACCTGCCAAGGGAAAGGCAAGAAAAAAGGACAAAGGCCAAGGAGGTATTTTGCTTAGGTAGCAGAGCGCTTTTCCAGCATGTGCTTGGATGGTCTTTGGAGCTTTTGCTTTCAACGTTCCTCCTTTTGCCGTAGATACGCTCAGTAGAGGAAGGCTTGAGCATCAAGCTATGCAACCCAAAACTCGGCTGCACCCGGTTTAGCTCATAACACGCGTGGTCGCCGGTGATGTTTGCAAGGTTGCTCACCCAGAGGTGGCCATGAGAAGCTGGAGATGGAAGTGTCATCTTGGTGGCTCTTTGCAATGGCTTGTACTGTTTTGCTTACTCGGGGAAAAGCAGAGGCAAGGCACAAATAGGCTGCAGATAGCTCCGTGTCGCCAAAGCCTGGCCTTCCTTGTCATGCAGTGCAAGTGGCTGCTGGCACAAGGACAAATTCCTCTGTAAGTTATGCGTGATTTACATGAGAAGCTCATTAATTCTCTAACGCCAGATTTAGATGGTTTCATTTGTAAAGGGTGTCGTTTCCAACACTGCTCAGGCGAATTTCCCTCTATCTGCTGACTCAGAGGGTGTGCTAAAAGATGATAAAACAATGAAGAGCACGTGTGTTTATAAATATGTGTGTGCGCACGTATATGTAGTGGTGTTAATTAGAAGGTGTGTGCTTTGTTTAAGGATTGTGCCTTTTTTGCACGAATTGGATGCCCGTTTAACAAAATGGACCGTCTCGGCGTGCACCCAGACTTGCAGGACTTGCATTGCGCTTACACAAGCTGAGGTATAGCCTGCTTTTCATTTCTTTGTATTCAACCTTGAACCTGACGTTTGCTTCCGCAACGCTGTTTTTCAGAACAGGCGTCATGTGGTAGTGCCATGCGTGTGGAGGGGAGGATGCTGGCTGGAGCAGCCGGCTCTTCTTCAACGCCTTGGGCAAGCTTTTGGGTTGCCTTCAGCAGCAGCAAGACTCGGTCTTCAATGAGTGCTGTGCTTCTGCAGGAACATCTAGCCCTGGAGAGCTCTGGGATAAAAAGCAAGCATAAACATACTAAGCAGGATTTGTTCTTTTTGTTTTTCCTTTCTTTTTTTTTCTTTCTCTTTTTTTAATAGATGTTCCCTGTTCTTCCCAACTCTGCTGCAATTCCTAAGTCTGACTAAAAGAATAGTCAGGGAAAAATAACCCCTCAGTGGCATTACTTTTTTACTGGAGCCTCCATCTCTAGCTCCAAGATAGATAGAGCTGATAGACATACCAGAAGTAGCTGTTATTGCAGCTCATACATTGAGCTTAATATAGTCCGTGCTTTCATTTAACGTTGCTATTGCATTAAGCAGCGTGACCACTCTCCATTAGCTGGAAGAATTATATACTCATTTTCAGCTTTTACTTATTGTTTTAATCCAGCATCTGGATCTACGTGTTCTCTGATACAAGGCTGACGCTGAAATTCAGATGATACTGTAAATGCTTTATCATACACTCATGTGCAGTTCAGGTTTAAGTTGCAGCTTATAATTATCTTAAATGGGCAGTTGCTCCTCAGAAAAATCTTAACGTTGATGCAAACAATAAATGCGGGACAAGCTGCCAGACTCACCTTTGAAGTCTCTGGCCTAAGGAAACTGTTCCTTGACATCTCATTACTTTCCTTCTGTTATTAGAAACAAATGTGGGCTTCCTACATGTAGATTAAATATGGCATGAATTAAGAAAGCTGAGGGAGATGGCAGCAAAGAAGGAGAAATTATGCCCTGCTCTGCTGCGATTTTGTTTATCAGGACATAAGTCTGAATTTATTATTTTTTATGACTTGTAAGTTAGCAGAAGGAAAAAAAAAAGGAATCTCTCCCCCCCTACCCCCCGCGGCTATCAATCTACCCTGATTCAAACTGTGCAGTCGCATGCACATTTAAACAATTTTGCTGCAGGGAAAAGAAAATGTGCCAGCCTCAAGTAGCCTGACCATCCGCCGTTGTTGTTCTCCTGCACCTAGCAGAGCTTTCCATGCTCTCGGTGACATTCTGCACTGCCCGGAAGCAGTGGTTTGAGCTCACGGGGCACAGGGAGATGGAGGAGAGGACTTGGATGGAGCGGGATGAGGGAAGTCCCGTAGCTCTCCTCTTGGGAACAGCACCCATCAGACCTTCCCTGACCTCCTCTTCTTTGCCCTCGGGCTAAAGTCTTATGTCATGATCTCTCCATGCCGCTTGCATGGAGCGGAGAAACACGTGGCTGAAAGTAAGGATCTTGGCAACGTTTTTTGTAGCAGAGCGTCTTGACTAGATGTTACTGCTATAATTTCCAGGAGGAAAATTGGGGGGGGACCTTTTTTATTTATCAGAAAGATGGAGGAAAAACAGTCTGAACACCAAACCCTATATGGAGGCAGAAAGCAAAAAGCCCTAGTTTTGGTAGACTTACAGGTTTGCTCCTTTAGTCTCTCAGAGCAATCCCATTTGGAGAAGTGCAGTGGGTTGCAGTAGAGTGAAATTCCCTTTTATTTTTCATGAGGAAAGCTTTAGGAGTGGTTTTCAGCTGGTGCACGGTGCCTGCTATGTAAGAGGCCAGGCCAAGTATTTGCCATGAATAAGATGCTCTGCCAGCAGCCTACTGTGTGTGTGTACGTGTGTGTGTGCACATGTGTGTGTATATATGAATGTGTGCATATGTGTATATATACACACATACAGATACATATATATAAAAATATGCACACATACAGATACATATATATATATCAGTATAAATGAGTGAAATATCTGCTCACCGGTTAGTATGCAGATGACTGTTCTGCTGACCATATTAATGAGTCTCCTGTACTGCTAGGAGATGAAACCCTAAAATCAGCATATCTGTGAACTGCTTCTGAGGGAGATGAGCCAAGACCCATCCAATCCATGCAGATGTTGACATCTGAGGAGGCTTGGGTTTGGTGTCTGCAGTGCTGCCTGTTAGCGAGCGTGTATATAGGTCACTTCTCTACCAGCAAAGGCACTAACGAAAATCAGCAGTTAATAGTATGCAAAAGGAAATGTCACCGGCAATATGACCAGCCATTAATTTCTTAAGTCCGAGAAATGAGCTGGACGGACTGGCTTTTTTTTTTTTTCCTTGACTGTTTTACCGAACAGATTTTAGTTAAGTGAGGCAAATGTTTATAACTGATTTTAGAGCCGCTTGATTTTCGCACATGAAGCAAATCAGAGTTTTGGTTTAGGCCCTGAAATGCAAATAGTCAAAGTTATCATACTCTGGGATATCATCCTGAATCGACACCTTCACAGTGAAGTAAAATCTGAAATTATAGCTGCACAGATAAAATGTATGGTTTGTGAGCTTGGTTCTTTTCTGGTACGGTGGTTTTCTGCCAGAATAATGGTAATGGTGTTGGTCACTTAATGAGGGGCACTGTTGTGATAATAGCGTGGAGCATCATGCTTTTTCCTTTCAAGTACCATTTTCAGCACAGTCTCTGGTTGCTGCTAAAGCCTTGCTATTAAATCCAACAAACGGGAGACCACTGTCATTACGGTTTGATGCTTGATGACCTGGCCCATCGTATTTTGTGGTTTTTACCTTGGTTTACCCAGGAAACCAGAAGAAGCCTGCTGCAGTTGGGCTCTGCAGCTGGTGGTGTCTCCTCAGACCTCAGGGGACCTGCTTTGAAGGGGCAGGTTGGGCCCTTGGGAAGTCGCTTCCAACCTATGTTGTCCCATGACTTACGGGAGGGTTGCTATGCAGTAAGGCAGATATCTTGTTTTCTGGCTTTTCCTCTTTGTCGCCCATACATCAGCAGCGGTGGCAGAGCTTGCTGCTCCCTGGTTGAGTGGTTGAAAATTCACCAGTTGGATGTCAACGGTTCAATGGTCTTTGCCGTTGGTGCTCAGGAACCCGAGTTACTCTTTCATCCAAGCAGTAGCTAAGCCAAGGTCCGCTTAGTTTCCAGGGTCAGACAAGATCTGGTTAATGATTATAAGTGGGAGCGTTAATGAGGGGAGTTATTAATCCAGGAAGCGAATAATAAATAGCTTTAAGCACCAACCCCCCACCCCCACTCTCCAGTGCTTTTAATTATTTTAAGGATCCCTAAATCGGAGCTATTTACATCAAAACAGGAAGGAGCGAAAGCATGGCACTGCGTTATGAGCCAGACATGCGTTGCCACCACTCAGGTGCGGGGTGCCCTGACACCCGCTTGGCTTCCCTTGTGTGGGGACCTGGGGGCTGGACGCATGCAAGCTGGATTTGCTGATAACTTGTTGCTCCTGTCCCGCTCTGGGTACTCGCTGCTTTGACTTGCCCTGAACCTCTGAGGTTGTGCATGAAAGGGAGCCAAGTATATGCAATAAAGAGCAGAAAATCAGCCAAAGTGCTGAAATTTTAAGTGCAGGATTGAGGATTATTCATGTGCCGCAGAAACGCACATAGGTGCTGTGCTTCCGCTGTGGCCTGGAGGTGGCTTCTTGGAAAAGAGGGGACAAGCCACACGGAGGAGAGCTGCATTGGAGCCTCTTGTCTTGTGAGTCACGGCTTGGGCTAAGTCACTGCCATGGTGAACAGGGTTAGCACCTTACCCCTAACGCAGTGACCACTTTTGCTTGCACAGTACCAAGAGAAATCTAAAAAGAACCAACTTGTTTTGAATTTATATGATTTCTGAACTAAAGGTTCAGAATAAAAAGGTTAGAACTGCTTGTGGGGCTAGTCAAGACAGAATACGTGAGCCCAGCGTTAGTTGTGATAAGCTGTTTGCAAACTAATTTGGCACTAGATCTAGGAAGCATGGACTTCTCTTTTTTTGTTTTTTTTTGTTTGTTTTTTAGCTGGATTCTGTTAATTTAGGCAGCTCTGCTTGTGCACCTTGCAATCAGGCTGATGAACCGGTCAGACGTGATGAAATTCCAGCGCTTCTTCCCTCAGTTACTTTGCCCTCTGGCTCTCCGGCTTTCTTCTCTAAAAATGGGTAGAGGCGCTCTGGAAAATGTTGCCGAGTGAGCAGAAAATGCAAATCAGCTGCATCCTGCCACTGGAGCAAATATCTTTCTGTAGGGGGAAATGGAAAACCCAGAATATGCTGCTGAAGCTTGCATTACGGTTTTTGAATTTCCTTCCAGGAGGCGCAGTAAGGTGATTCTGAAGAATTATGTTGCACTTGGATTTCTTTTGAGGCTGAAACAGGATTAAAAAGGTCATAAATGTTACCTGTTAGCTGCTTTCTCTTTTTATGTTTGGAAGATGGTCTGACACTGTAGAGAACCAGAGAACCAAAGACAAGAACCAAACAAAACCAAATCAGAGTTTTATCTGTCTGTTGAGCTCAAGACCTGTAAAGGAAAGGGCTTGTTCCTCTTTGAACAGAGTCGTGCTCATTGGATTCCTCATCTGCAGCTATCTCGGTGCTATCACAGCCTTAATAGGGATCGTTAGGTTGTTTTTTCATATTTCTATTATTTTGTCACGAGTGTGGTTCCTGGGCTGAATTCAGTGGAACTGCAAAGCGTTGACAAGGTGACAGTGAACTAATGTTCAGGGCATCTTGTGGTTAAGAGGCTGGTGAGAGCAGTGGATCGTCCTATTTACTGGCCCTTAGCCCTTCGTTATCTTAATGAACCTAATAACAGACTTCTTTGGTTTTTCTTTTATCTTTGCTACTTGTTGCTCTGAGGAGTTGTATTAAGTACAAGGAAATGTCAGCAATCAGGAAATGCTACTTTGCAGTCATGAACTGTGGAGCTCAGTTGTGAATTTGCTGCCTATCTTTTCGTGTTTTTCTTGGCTTCCTCTCCAGCTCAGCCCCACGTGTTTGCTATTTACAGTCAGCTTTTGGCTGTCTGGATGAACAACACGTTACTTCAGTTTTTCAGGTAGAGATCAGGATATGCCTGCAGTGAGTAAAACAGTCTGATTTATGACCTTCCTGGGATATTGGGTTTTTTTTTCCGCTGTCTTTCTGTGGTGATGAAAGATGAATAGAAATACTTTTGCAATCCAAGAGCTATGTCATGAGGAGCAAGCGGGCCTGCGTTGGCCACACACAAGGACAGAAGACAAGTGGACCTCAGTGGGAAGGACTTTTGATTACTTTAATGTAGATGATGCTCACTCAGCTTCAGAGGAGAGCTCCCCTGATGGATGTTTTTAATGAGTTAGGGAGGCAATTTGAAGACTCTCCCCTATCTACCTACAAGCCCTCAGGGTAGGGAGCTAAATCACTACAACCCATTAGAAGGAGAAGGAAACTTATTAGCTTATCTAGCTGCGCATTTTCTCTGCTTGAGCCACCAAAATCAATTTGGTCTCTGTATTTGTACCCTTAGCATATGTAAGAGGGGTGTGCGTGGAGGAATGAGTATGTATGTGCATATGCACGGGGATATAATTGTATGTGTGCATTTGTTTCACAGGCCGATAAATGCCTGAGAGGGCATGGGGCTTGGGGAAGATACCTAGGAGTGTGCTACTTTATAAAAATAAGCAGGATATTAGAAAACCTTTGACAGCACAACTTAATGGCATCGAGGAAACTACTGGATTCAGGGTGCTATTTTGAAGTCTTTCTCATCAGAATGGAAGTGGCATAATCAATACGTAGCTCTTTGGCTGTTAACTCTTCAGATCTAGCTGAAATCACATTAAATGGAATAGATTCTGTTCCTGGCTTGGGCCGAGAGGGCTGTATTTAAATGAATTCTCTGGAAGTCAACTGTTTGGGAGCTGCCAGCTCTTCATGAAGCGCTGGGTCCTGTAGCCGCAACCATACAAATCATATTGTTTCTTTGCCGCTGCTGGTGTGGGGCCTGCTTTATAACGAGCTAAACATGAGAGGCGCTGGTGGCGTGTGCCCTGTAGGCTGTTCCTAATTCTGTCATGGATTTCGTTGCCTGTCTGGCCTCAGGCAAGCCTCGCAATGCCTTTCCTATGCTAGGGAATTTGGGGAAGTAAAAACCTCCCTGCCGTCAACTTGCAAATTTCTGCTAAAGAAGAAAAAATTGCGGGGCTGCTGGATTTGGGAGCCTCATTGTCCGGGCTGAAATTGCAGGTGTAGGGAGCATCTGTGACCAGGAGTGGGAGCAGTCTAAGGACTTCAGAAGTCCTCAGAAGTCACCATTTCCTATGGCGAAGGTAAATTAAAAAAAAAAAAGGGAGGGGGCGAAACCCACCAGCCCTTGCGTTGTGGGGACGCTGATGTGAGCGAGGCCTCCTAGGTAGCATCTGTTCATACTTCCCACATAGTGTGTAAATATATCTACCTTAAGCATTGCATCTTCCCAGAAGTCATGCTTTCCTCTCTTCTCCAAATCTGGAATTCTCTTCCTCTTTTAGAGCCCACTTGTAGCTTGGCAGACTACCAGATTAAGGTTGGTTGGGTTGGTTTTTTTGATAGTGCTCCAATTCGAAATTTTTGCAGGAAAGCCATAAATGTTTCTAGCATTACCAGTGATCTCATTTCCCGCCTCGTTTTTCCCGTTCCCCGGGAATGTTTCTCCTAAGTTACCAAGTCCCTTTCTCTTCTGAACGGGGAGAATTTCAGCAATAAATACAGCTGCACTCCAAACCATAAATAACGTCTGGACAACTCGCGCCGAGCTTTTCCCAAAGGAAAGGCACAGTTTTTGTCATGGCAGTGTATCCCGAGGCTGTCCGGCGCCATGTGGGAAGCTGACGGTGTTGCTTCAGAGCATGCCTCTGAGTCCCTCTGAGTTGTTTTATTTTTCCCAAGGACTCCTGAAAAATTGGTTTGGAGGACAGCAGAGTAAATCACGTTGATTAGAAGAAGGGAAGGGGAAAAAGGAAGGGGGAGGATGAAAAACCGGCAAAGACCAAGCAATGCTGAGAAATTCCATCGCTAAAGGCTGAAACTGCAGCCTTATCTCAGGACACAGTGGGAAAAAACCCGCCAGAACATATGTCAGTGACAGATTGCCAACCTTAGCATTTAATTCCTGGCATTTTGGGGGTTTAGAGGATTTGCTGACAAAAAGATGGGGGAAGGGTTGGCCAGGATGTAATTTCCTGAATGTTCTTCACGAAGGGAAAAATCTCCACCAATCTTCCTAACAATTCCATAAACAATTGTTTTTTCATTAGATAAAATACCTCTTGAGTTATGACACTTTCTTTCCTTTAAAAGCAATGTCCAAAGCATCGTAGCAGCAAGCATGATTGCATCCCTTCCTTATTTGCGCTTCATTATGATGCAGCCTATTTTTTTCTTCACGTGACACCTCTGAGGTCTGTGGACTCATGGGCTATAAAAACGTGCTGGTTTGCAAAGATGTGAACAACCAGTCTGCAGAGTCGGTGAAGATGCAATAAGCCATGTTTTGAAAATTTGAAAAGCATAATAGCAGTGATACTAAAAACCGAGCCCTGCATTGCACCTTGGTGCTTATTGAGACACTGACTAGCTGCAATGTATAAAAATGCTGTGTTTTGCCTCACTGGACTATTTTCTTTATGTCATCGCCCATTGAAATATCTCCGATGTGGAAGCTGATAGCTTGCTGTCAGCGTGGTTGCTTGACAGGAACTATTTTAAGTGATGCACACTGAACTCTTGGGCATTTCATCGAGATAGTTCTGAACATTTTGCGCTCAATGGTGAATTACACTCAATATTAAATTTTTTTCCAGGGTGATTTAGACAATTTGAATAGAAATTAGTATTTCCTGGTCCTCCGCCCACCAGAAGAAATGGGGGGTGGGAATAACCAGGCTCCTTTCCTTCAGAGACTTGACCCATTCCTCTCCCACCTGGGGTAATAGCTTGGGAAAAGGACAGTGCTGAGCCAATACAAGGTTTAAAACATTTGCACAGTGGGTTTGTCAATGTGTAGAAGGTCTTTTAATATTTACCTGGGTGCTTGGTCTAGCAAGCTACGGATCAAACTGCACTTTTTCCAAACTTAAGAGCGTGTTATTTATTTATTTATTTTTCTGCTGCTAAGTTTTGCAGACTCTGTGCTGCTTATGGTGGGCTCCTCCCAGCATGTGCAAGTCAGAGACTTCAAGACATGTCTAGCTCTGAGTTTTGCTGGTGCACCCCATAAACCCCGCAGATGACACCTCCGGTGGAAACTAAAATACCCCAGGACCCCTTTTGTTTCAGGTTTTACTGGGCCGACAAACCGCTCCTGCAAAATGATACGTTTTATGATCTCCATGAGTGAGATGTTGGTTTCAGGGCTCATGAAATTTAGAAGTGAGGTGGGCCAGGCGGGAGCTCTCGCAGAGCCTGCGTGGCTGTCTCCATGGGTCCAGAGGTTTGAAAATCTCCCAGCACAGAGTAGGTGTCAATTATAATTGCCACGGATTTGCCATGAAAGGGTCTGCAGAGTTGGCAAAATCCTCTGGTAAACCGGAAGATCGTATAACCTCACGCGGCATGCCATTTCTTTCAGTATTCTGTTCGGGTTTCAGTGTCCTGAAATGCCTCCTATTAAAGCTCACGGAGACTACAAAGTCCATGGTGAAATCAAGCAGTGCTTTTAATCCTGCTCACTGCTTTGGCCTCTCTGAGTTTATGTCCGCGTGAGACTTGCATCTTTGCTGCTCCCTTTCGGTTGGCTTCCCGTGGCTGAGCCTTAATTATTCCTGTCCGATCTGTCTCCTGCTCTTTGGGTGGCTCAAGCCTGATCTTTGGCAAAATGCAGGTACATACTTCAAACGAATTCGGCAGAGGTGCATGTCTGCTTATTTTCCAGAAGAAATATTTGAATGTTATGTATATAAATAGAGAAAGCAGTGACAATGGGTCCAGCCGCACAGCATGGATGTAAGCAGAGGAGTTTGCGGTTGTAGGAGTAGGTTACCTTTAATGCTTTCCCAAACCATGGTTATACTGCAGTCCATGCACAATAAAAAGCAGTCCCAAAATGCTTTGCTGACCACCACTGCTTTCTCCATTTGCGCTGCGATAAGGCAGAGTTGGGGAGTGCGGGAGGGCTCTGGTCTGTAGGCACCTATAGTTATAGGCAGGTGTCTCCTGGGACTTTGGGGCAGAGAGATTGAAGAATTTGAAAACTCTGTTTTGATAATAGCGGTGTTTGATCAATGCTGTTTTCTTTCTGAAAAACATCTGCCTGAATGGAGTCCTTTGCCGGAGGCTTTCATTAGGATTAGCTGACAAATACGTGATTTTGACCATTAAGGACTAAGTCCAGAAGCCCGCGGTGGGATTCGTTCCCTAAAAGAGACCCGCTGACTTTTCTGGCTTGTGTGCATGCACGGGCACATGCATATGTGCATACCGTCCAAATTGCAAATTGTTGTAAATTGCTACCAGCTTTTGGGCTTAAATGGGAAGAAAAAAATACCCAGAACAGAAAAAAACCCTAGCTTTCAAGTGTCTCTGGCTCTCTTAAGAAAACCTGCCTGCTTGCAGGGTTCATTTGGCATTAATGAAGCATTGACAAATATTTTTGCAGCTGGGTTGGTACTAATGAAAACCTTTAGTTTTGGAAGGACCTGTGTATAGAGCTGAATATTGCTTAATTTCAGGTCCCTGAATTGCTTGCGTGTGGGAGAGTGCACAGAGGGCTATTGCTGTATGATTGCCCTATCCTAATGCTCTGGGCTAGGCATCCGCTGTAGGTGATGTTTGAAGATATAATAGCATGTCTAGACCTCTGGTCTAGCCTAGCATGGCCGTTTGAATGAAGAGATAATAGTTGGTTGAAAGAAGCTTTTTGTTTCCCTTCACGCTATTGTGGCTGAAGTGTGTGGCTTCCTCAGTTAAAAGACAGGAGGAGAAAGTGTTTAGAAGTTCAGTGGAGCAAATATCTTTCATTTTCTGGCCAAACCATCAAGGGTAAGCCCCAACTGTCCTACTGTATCCGTGCAGGGCTTCACGGTGGCAGGACTAGGGGAGTTCATGATGCTCCCTGGCAAGGGCTGGTGCTCTGAAGCCTTGGGCACGCCACCTTGTGTGATGGGGCTGGAAGGCAAACACCAAGGCCTGGGGTGTAATAATTCTTCCTGTCCAAGTGATAATTCTGCCTCAACGTGAGTGCCAGAATTGTCCCCTAAAAATTAATTTCTCTGTGAAAGCAGTGAGCTAGCTTCTTTGTCAGCAGAAGTCGTTGGTGGATCTCTGGAGCAATACCAGCTCGTGGTAGGTGGTCATAGGGTGACGTGAGAAATGGTTGGTTTCTAGAAAGAAGTGGGCAAAACAGGGCTGTTGGGTTTAGGCTCCCTCTCTTGTCACGGTTTGTCATATGCTGTAATAGGGAGCATTGTGGCCTCAGGTTGGCCCCCATGCCCTGAAACCGCTGTGTGCTCTGCTTGGCCGATCTGCCTTAAAGATATTTTCTCTTAAAGCTACTGCCTGGCTGTTTGTCTTTTAGTTTTTTTCCCCTTAAACTCTCCTCTAAGAGGATTGCTCCAAGTGTTTCATGGAATAAACTTTTTTTTCTGTATACACTTACTTCCAGGGAATGATGCAAATGTATGCAAGGAGGATGCTATTGTGCAAAAGCTGTGATGTATTAATAGGAAGTATTAGAACGTGGAGAGCTTGATTTATAGCACTGAATAGTTAATGTGAGTAAGTCATAAATTACAACATCAGGCTCGCCATGTGTTTGAAATCCCTGTTTCTTTGTGCGGATCGGTGGATAGGAGGATGAACAACAGGCCTATTTTTCTGCACGCGCCTTGTGGACTTTTATGCGTGGATTTTACATCATTAAGTCGATTCCCTGAGGCAAAAGGAAACATTTTTTGTTGGAAGTGCTGAAAACATGAGGAAGAGGGGAGTTTCAATAGCAGCCCAGGTACCCGTGTCTGCAAACTGCTGCGCTGGAGCTCTAGCTCAGAGTCATTACTCACTGTCTGCAGCAGTACAGATGCAGGGCAAGGCGGTAGCGGGAACGGCCAGCAGGATAAATTGCGTGCGAACAAACTGCAGCACCTAGCACTCCTTCTGTTGAGGAACTTTAACTTTTATTTTTTAGAATTTATTCAGTGGTATCTGCAGCCTTTGGGCTTTCTGGGGCTCTAGGGGATGCAGGTGCCACAGGCAGCCCAGCCGTGGGCCCTGGCGGGTTTTCCGGAGAATGCGCCATGGAAATGTCATTTCAGGAACAGGCAGATAAGGCCACCAGGAACTCTTGGGAATATTTTACGGGAAGCAGGAAATCATTTGCTTCTGGTTCTGCTTTCCTGAATTGAAACGAAGACCCAGTAAATAAGGGCAGTGTTGATAATCTATAAATTATTGCCATCGGAAGCAGGAAGAAAGTTTTACAGCCAGGCTCATTGATGATAAACTCCATTAGTGATCGGGAGGCCTTTGAACGGAGATGGCTTGCTGTGGCTAATCATAGCAAGGATGAATCAGTGGGAGTCAGGAGCTGTCAGGAAGGAGCCGTCCATCCTTGAATGGCACAGCACAGTTATTACGGACACTACGGATAGTCACGCTAATGGGTGCACAAACTGTTGCTTTGGCGCTTGATTTTTTGGGGTTGCATCACAGAGTTGGTGAGACAGCAGCAAACATCTTCTATCGAAGCGTTAGCTTCTTTTTATTTATTTATTTTTTCCTTCCTCCTCCTCTTTTTAGCTCTTTGACAATAATTTAGTGCCTTGCTTAGCTTGTTAGTCCGTTGTCTCCCTCTCCAGAAAGCCCATGTTCTTAAGTGCTTCTGTGATGCCAAGTTAATTGCCCGAAAAGAAGTGCTTGACGACGGATGGAGTATTGTCTCCGCAGCGTTGGGCACCGCTGCCAGGACGTGCAAGGGGGAAGGGAGGGAGCATCTGAAAATGAGAACAGAGAGAGAGAGCAAAGCAGGGCTCTGCCATGAGCGGCCTTGGCTCTTTCCTTGGGCATTAGCAAACTTGCTTCCAGGTGGTCACCTGCCTCTTGCTCTGGGAGGAGGCGCAGGGTTCAATTCTGGCTCGTGCAGTGGGCTCGTTAGCTAAATTTTACGTGTGAAACTAATGATAGTGATGTCGGTGCTTGAAGGAGCTTGCCTGACTCTCCCATCCCACTGGCAGAGCTTGCAGTTAGAAATACAATTCCCACCCTTAACAAATTTGATATAAACATGAATATATGTAGCCTATGTTAGTCACTTGGGAGAGCATACGTATCATTTTGAAACCTTTTTTACCCCTCTGCCCTCATGTTGCTATCAAAACCATTACAGTCCTTTACTTGATTAGGCAGCACTGAAAGTAAATAATTAAAGTTGAAAAGCACTCTGAAAATATTAAATATTGCTTTAATAAGTGCTATCTGCCTTTGCGTCTTTTCATCAGACATGCAACCCTTGATTTATGCATCAGCCTTTCGTTACCATTCGTCTGTGGATGTTACCTCACTTATCCCATGTATTTTTAAAGGAGCTGTCACTGCTGTGTCTGCGCCGCTCTTCCATATCTCATTCGCCAAACAGGTTGGGGCTGGCAGTTGCCTGAGCGCAGCGTAATGAGCCAGCGAGAGCCCAGCATGCCTCGGCGCTCAAGCTAGTGCCTATATTCAACAGCAGCCGAGGTGATAAATGCACACGTATAACTTTGCTGGCGCTCACACAGTCATGTCAATTCAGTAACATCCCTGCAGGACAATAAGATGTGTTTTACATTTATAATGAATGAGATAATTTGATTATTGCTGCTAGCAGCAAAGAGCCGTGGAGACGGTCCGGTTCTCGTTCCCCCCAAGAAGCAGAAATGATGGAAGAAACCTTGCAGCATACCTCAGCACACGTTTGATCCATCAATCACCCCGACAAAGCGTGTGCTCCTAAACCATTAAAGCATGACATCTTCTCCGCAGACTTTGGAGTTTACTGACTTTAAAGCAGCAAGTCAATTAGGAAGCCAAACTTGGGGGGTGTGGGGGAAACCTATTAAAATACTAACCTGACATGCTTAGGTTTGTTTGATAGGCTAACAGATTGCTAATATTTAATTTTAAAAACCTGGATGCTGTCCAAAGCAAACTTATGAATGGCATAAGTCATATTAAAGCAAACTTTCATTAAGCAACAGCTTTCTCATAATTAGTTTCAGCAGAAGGATACGGTTTCAGAGGAACGATGGCATTTCTATATTTCAGTAACAGAGCTTTCTGTTAAAGGTTATTTCCAAAGGGTTCTTCATCATGTGGTGCGATGAAATAAATGGGGGACTGATAGATGGGGAAGAAAATCTAGACCAGGATCTAGCTCCTTTCTGTTCCTGGCAGCCCCTCGGACCTGAGTGTTGCAATGAAATGACACCTTGGTGTGCAAAGAAATATGGAGTAGCATAGTTCTGGGATGAATTTGGCCTGTTTGAACGACATGCTGGGACTGGAGGATGGGTGTGTTGGAAACATCTGCCAGAAGGTTGGATGTTTGTGCCCCGTCCAGTTGTCACCGGGGTGTGGGCTATAGTGAGCAGCTGCTGGTATATATGCTTGGAGCCGATTGCACCAAAACTCAGGATACTTCGTTATTAGAGAATTTGAGCCAGTACAGTATTTATCCCTCTGCTTTTCCTTGTATAAACTACGCTAAGTTAATTGCTGATGATACGAGGGGAGGAAGATGCACAGAAACGTCTGAAGGGAGTTAGGTGCCCAAATTCTTTAGCTTAAACTGTCCTTGGTTCCTTAAATAGAAGCAAAAACTGAAAGACCCCCCCAAAAAAAAAACAAAACAAAACCTTAGTCCCAAATTATCAGATAGAAATGATGATGTATAACTGGTGATTTATTTTATTTTATTTTTTTAAGCTTGTGTGCTTTCCCATGATCTGACCTAGCAAGGTGTCCGTGATGATGAGGAGCACAGGAGGCTTTATTGTTCTTTGGTCTGTGTTTACTTTCGGTGCCCCTGCCTCAGGACCCCCAATGTGCATATGTGACAAGTGTTGCTGTTTGCTGGGCGGGAGGAACGTGTTGTGGGAGATAAAGGGTGGCGTTAGCAAGACGAGTTTGAGGTGGACCTCGGCAGAAGTCCCGTGGCTGTTTCCAGGAGGCCCCAGAGTTCATGTTCTTGACAGCTTCCCCTCCAAGGTCTTCACACTGACTCTTAATTGGTAAGCTCATTAGCAGATTTGCGAAGAGGAGGCAGAGCCAAATGTGTATTCTGTCAGCACTCACTGCAAGGAGTCGGCTGATCGAATCACTTTTTTTTCCACAGTGTCTCCCCGTGTACTTCTGATGGCTCGGGTTTGTTTATAGGCCTGCTGTAAACCCCAATAAATATAACAACCATTAATAACTGATTGACTAACGGGATTTATGTAATCACAGGATTACAGATGCTAATTCCTCTCTGCGGTCATGCGTCTGCATTTTATCGATTGGTGAACTGGCTGTAAAAACTGATTTAAACGAATGACACGACAGCACAAAGGTGGGTGTAAAGCCACTCGGATGCCAGAAAAGAGCTTGGGTTGAGGAACACTTGGGTTGGTTTCTGAAACATTTAGAAGAGGAGGGAGGTGTGAAACAGTTGTGTGTCCTGTGGACACCTTCTCTGGGAGTTACAGCCCACCCGTTTAGTCTTCCTCAGAGGGAGCGGACTTATTCGGGTCTGGCAAAGCTGAGAGAGAGCTTCTGGGAGAGATGTGTGCTGCTGTAAATAATATTTTTTCTTCAAATGTTGATGGTCATCATCCCACTGTTCTTTGCAAGGCAGTTGAGGGCCAATGCCCTAAGCATGTGCGGGTGGTGGCAGTGAATGGGGCTGACCTCCTCCACCTGGCCCAAAGTCATCCTGCTAATGTGGGAGTCTGGGTGGGAAGGAGACTTGGCAGAGCCTTTGTACTTAAAGCACAAGTGTGCTAGGGGATAACTCCCCTTCAGTCCCTGGGATGCTTCAACGTGAAAGGTGAGTGCTTGTTTTCCTTCAGGAGGATGGTGGAGGTGGATGTGAATCTAGATGGTGAAGTCTAGTGGGAAAGCATGTACGGTAACTGTGGGGGGAGTTTGGGCCTGCAAGCAAAATAAATAAATAAAATAATTAAAAAAACCCCCTCTTTTTCTGAAAGCTCATGTTTTATATTGCCCTGCTATGCGTTCCTCTAAGAGTAGAGTGGCACATGCATGTGATTTGTGTGGGTTGGGCTGGTTCTCACGGCTCCTGGGGAAGGGGGAGGTATGGAGCGAATCTGGCAGATGCCTAGACCAGAGCTAATGGTCTCAGCTCTGGCTGAGAGCAGTGGCGTTGCTGAGCGCTTTCAGAAAACAGCCACAGTCCATAGCATCTAAATGTTTTTGAACCTTAAATTGTGAAGTTGTTTGTCTTTCTGGCTCTTCCCCACTAGTTAGGGGAAGTTTGCTGCTGCTTCTGTAGGAGCTGTTTCTGAACAAGACTCGAGCTGTAGCCATATGGGGCAGAGTTTGTCTCATTTGATTTGGTTTAGTGTTTATTTTATTTTTTTAAATGTAACTAAGAAATGAAATAGCACAGTTTTTACTGTGCAGCTCGTGAGCCAAAACCCCTTTAGGTCTCCTCAAAAAAACACTAACGAGGGTTCCCTGAAGCACTCCCTGAGTCCTTCCCGGCTGACCAGGTCTGTGATCGTTTTCATCTGATAAGTGACTTTGTTTTCAAAGATGTTAGCCAGATAAATTCTGCTGTAGGAGGGGTGGGGGGAAGCCTTGGTCTGCTACACAAAGGATATTTCTGCATCAGCAATTTAGAATTAATGCACACTGCAGAAGCATGGTGCCTAGTGATTTTTCCACCTCAACGTAAATGAAGTTGGAAAAGGAAAAAGCAGACAAGGTAACATTGGACGTCAGTGGCCAACAGTGAGTGTTGGCAACGTGAAATGTGCTCTTGATTGCCAAAGCAGAGCAGGCAGGTGGTGCCACGTGCAGCAAGCTTTTGAAAGCCCAACGCGCCAGCTACATCTGCAAGGTATCAAACCCCCAATATCCCCATCAACTCTGTCAGGCAAAACCCTCGGTGAAAACGGCTGCTGGAAGAAAAACAATGTGCAGAGATGAGATGCTTTTCATCTCAGTTTCAGAACAGAGTATTGTATTTTTCCCCAGATTAGTTTTGTGGAAAAGCAGCTGTGGAGTTGCTGTGGCGACAAACCCTGAGCAGAATGTGCAAGGGCGCTTGCTGGGCCGATGTCCTTGCGCCCTAGCATTGTGGCACGCAGAGATTTCCCAAAAGATGGGGATGCAGTCTTCTGAAGAGTGAGATTTTCTGGGCAAGCCATCCCCATTTCTCCTCTCCTGCTCTTTCAGGCTGCATTGTTGCTTCTCTGTCGGAGCCTGTTTGGGTTTAGGCGCTGTCAAGGGAGAGTTGCTGCTCCCCAAAGGCAATCTCATTTTGTTTCCTTAGCTCTGCGTTCTCCTGGGGCTTAGCTGATATAAAAAGTAACATCCCAACTTTGTGTGCCTCTTAATTATGCTTTGTGTGTGTGTGGTGGTGTGTTTGTTGTCTTTTTTTTTAATTTACTAGTAGCTTGGAACTGAATGTTAAGATTTAAATGTCCTATCTGGGCTGTCTTTCAGGGCATGGCATGAATGAGCAGCAGACGTGGGATTAATGCCTCACCCTAATCTCCTTTTATTTGCAAATATCCCGTTCCTTGCAGATGGCTCTGAACAGCAATAAGCACACACGGCCCGCCTCAGGGGAAAATTAGGTTGTTTGTGACCGCCATTGTCTGCCTTTTAATCCCCGCGGGCGATTTCTCCTTTTGTCGCTGGAGGTAGGGTTCGGTGGCGGGGCGAGGTGGTCCTGACAGGGGCCCTGTTTCGGGCTCTGAAGCGCTGCGGTAGAAAGAGGAAGATGAAGGCTCAACCTCTTTTTAAAGGCAGGAGATGCTGTTTTTCTTTTCATCATCCTTTCACTGGCGGCAAAATGGAGGAGGGAGTCAGGACAACCAGCTCATGTGACAAGTAATTAGATGTGAGCACGGGATGCCTTTCCACGGTCATCAGCCAGCTCCGGAGTTGGTTTTGAACCAGGTCATCGGTTCTGCTTCTTGACTGCGGTCCGCACACTTAGCTGAGGCAGTGCTGATTTGTGACTTTAACCTCAACTCATCAGAGCTGTGGTATGAGGAAAAGGGATTTGATGTGATAAACTGGGGCCGGGGCTGGGCACTAACTGCTCTTGCAAAAGGAGGGAGGGGAAAGCTGCTTATCGGAAGATAATTAATCATGGAAATCAAATGATCAGATTAATCCCTGCTGCCTGGCTGCATCTCAAAAACCACCACCAGCAAAATGGAGAAAACTGCCAATAGGGAATAGGTGGTGCAGGGGAAGAGACGAGCTGTAGGTAAGCAATGTGAGCACAGGTTCTGGGTGGTACTGTTAAAATCTGTCACTACTGGCCATGTGGTCCTTCAGGTTGTGGCCACGTGCCTGTTAGCGCTAGTAGTTTCCTTAAAAACCAGTGAAGGTTACACTTCTAAGTCACCTTTAAAGCTGGTTTTAGTGAGGAAAATTGTCTGTATAGAAGCTTAAGTCCTCCTGAAAGTCTGTGAAGCCCAAACATGCAAACTGTATCTCTGATTTTCAGCGGAGAGCTAGTTTTGATCAAGTATCTTGGAGCAGCAAAGCCAACAAAGCCGTGGCAGGAGAGGTGTCTTGTTGCCTTCCTGGCACTTGAGCTAGGTTGATTAAACATACTGCAGGTGTGTTGACATGTGTTAGTCACACCTCTGACAGAAATATGCATGTGCCTTGAGGCTTCTGGGTTTGTGGAAGCATGCGGCTTTTCCTATTTAAAGTCTAGAAACTGAAACAAGATGTATGTGGTTTTTTTTTACCCCTTCTACAAGCAGATAAAGTCTATGGGCCCCATCCTAAATCCACTGCCATCTGCAGATGCTCTGGCAGGTATGGGAAGGTGGCAGGGTTGATCCTGTGTTTGGAGTGGGAGAAGGGTGCTGTTGAGCCTGACTAAGGAGTTGAGGTGGACTACTTCTAAAGCATGGCTTGCCAGTTTAGCCTTTATTCCATTTTTCCATTTACTCCGTTGTCATCAGGTAGTTTTGTTCTATAGTTGTCTTATCAAACTCTGCTAAGGATTTTTGGCTCTAGTCTGGAGGAAAGAAGCTCTGACATGTGCCTGTGTATGGGAGCATGTCTGTCTAGTTTGATGGTTTGAGCTACCCAGGTACCCAGTGCATGTCTTGTTTGGGCCCATTTACTTTTAGGGGAGGAGGGCTATTGTGTTAAATACCAAGTTAAATGAAATTTGCTGCATTCAAATGTCCATTGAGAGATGTCCAAGGTGCATGCCATGCTGTTTTGCTCAGTCCTGCTGATGCTTTCTGATCCTCTAGTCCTTGCATGGCAGACAGCTGTAAGTGGCTCTGCCCTAGCACAGCAAATCGGGCAGCTGACTTGAGAGTCTGCCTGGGAGAAGTGTGATTTCTGCCCCCCCCCCCCAGTGTTAAAAAGGCTGTACTTGCCTCAACTTCGCTTGACCTACTCTTTTGGTATTTTGTTCCCATCCCTTGACTGACGCATCCCTGGCACTTCGTGCCACTGCATTCGGGATGTTAAAGCAGGCTTGCCAGATGAAGATCCTCCTGGAGATTTGATTTTGCTTTGGATATAGGGAGCTTTGTAGATTCATGCAGAGGAGATTAAATCTTTGAGAGGTTAAAAAAAAAAAAAAGAGAGAGATGCAGTGTAGCTTAAGAGGTCTTAGTGCCTGGAAGGGATCACTGCAGATGAACCCTTTTGTGCTCTTGTGCAACACCAGATCCCTCTGTACCTGGGCTTTCCTGGTGCTCTCGCTGACGTGGTTTGTGCTCATGCTGACCGATTCATCTGCAAAGTGCCTTGGCAGTACTGTGTTGGTGTCAACTGCCCATGTCTACTCTGTAACACTGATGCTGATAAAAGCATAGTTTGGCACAGCAGCTCGAGACACTGCTGCCTGCCCAAGGAATGATGCCTTCTTCCAAGTGCACGGAGGAGGATTAAACGGTTTCCCGGCAATCTGCTGCCATC
This sequence comes from Dromaius novaehollandiae, assembly GCF_036370855.1. Classification (NCBI taxonomy): domain Eukaryota; kingdom Metazoa; phylum Chordata; class Aves; order Casuariiformes; family Dromaiidae; genus Dromaius; species Dromaius novaehollandiae. The sequence continues at coordinate 2,447,457 of NC_088101.1, forward strand.
TGTGCAGGCAGTTTTCTAAAACGCGCTGGTGAACGCCTGTGGGGAGAGCCGTGAGTCTGGTTGTTTGCAAACCGGCACATTAGTCGTTGGTCCTGCCTGCGAGGTTAGAAAGCTGCTCCAGCAGCTGAAGGGGAGAGAGAGTGATGCAAGTGGGGTGGAAATGTGGGTGAAAAAAGTGACTTTTTGGAGACTGGAGGGAAGTGAGGGTGGCTCCAGAGAAGTGGGAGCTGTTGAATCGTCTTTCAGCACAGCTCCCTTCCAGAGCATCAGTGTTGTTAAGCAGAGATGGGCCACCTTGGTGTTATTAAATGATCTCTGGAGAGATGTGTGGCTGTTACTTCTACAAACGTGCTTTGAGCCAGATTCTGCAGTCTTTACTTATGCTCAGCAACTTGCTTTTCTGAGTCCTGGGGGTTTTGGTGATAAACCGTGCTCAGTGTGAACATTGGTGGAATAATCTGTTCTTATTACCCTGAGTGCTATATTAAAACTCTGTAATTAAGAAAGGCGGGAGATCTTCAAAGCATTCTTCTCTTCATAGCGCTATCTCGCTCAACAAATGTATCTTTCTGAAAGCAGCGTTTGAGCCAAGGTGTGTATCTCTGCAGAAGGAAAAAAAACCTAGAGACTATGACACAAGCTCGGCTCTTTCTTGAGGCCTGTGAGATAGCAGTATAAAACATGACATTTAACATCAGCCTTTTCTACAGGCTTCTGGATAACTGTGAAGGATGCCTTTGTTCAGACCAGGCACTTTTGCAGCTCTCCTGCAAAAACACAGAAAGGGAGGATCAAGAGCAAGAAACCCTCCCTCCGGTTTGGAAAACAGTGTGCCAAGAGGTCCCTTTAGCATTTGTCTTGCCTCAAAATTGGTAAGGTTTTGTTATCTCCTTAGTGAGCTTAAAAGGATCCAGACCTTGCTCCTTTTCTTTCCTCTTTGCTAGAAGTTAGTAGGTTTGTTACCACACTTTAAATGAGCGGGGACTTGCACTGTCTAAGGGGGCCATGGCAGTTGTAGCTAGGTGAGGGTTGAGAGCCTTCTCTCCTGCGAGGTGGGTGAGGAGCATGAGCACATGCCACGCCACGGGCGAGACGTGGAGGTGAAAGCAGAACTTGGGTCCCCAGATCTCAGCCTTGTCCCATGGTCTGTGTCCCTTCTTATTGCAAGATGACATATGGTAAGAAGAACTCTCACTTCCACTGGGGTACGACAAGCGGCACAATTCAGCCAAAAGCTTAACTTGGTGGAGGGGAATTTGCAGTTGGGATGTGCTAGCCGCGTTTTGATTGTGGTTGTGCCCTCTCCTCCCTGGGAGCCACTGCCGCTCGAAACAGTGTGAGTCAATGGCGGGTTCAGACTGTGCAAAAACGTCCGTTCGCATCTGGCTCGGAGTCAAAGTCGTAAATATTTCCCTGGCACCATGAGAGAAAGCGAGGGGTTGTCCCGCTTCGCAGCCCTTAGTAGGGTGGTGCTGACACTTGGGTGAACTCGTCACGGGGCTCAGGCTGAATTTCAGATTTGTAGTGAAACCTTGAATGCAGGTCAGCGTAGCACTGCCTTGGAGATGGTAACAAAAAGCCTTGTTCGGTGCTATTTATAATGTTTTAATTTGTATTCTGGCCTGCTGAGCTCTCCGGGAGGCTGAAATAATGGTGACCATAACTCAGCCCCCAAGAATGAACCAGCTCCACCGGGGTCACTCTCATTCAGAGCTCACGAGTCCAAATTAAATGATCCTGCTGACCTGTCTTTCCCTCTCTCAGAGGGACCTTATAACATGGCACAAATACAGCCAGGGCTTTTAACAACCCAGCTGGTGCAAGTGGCAAGAAATCAGTGTAGCTGTGCTTCCCTCTGGAAGGCTCCCACGAGTTGAGGCTCCAACTGTGCCACCTTCTTCCTTCCTCCATAGCCACTTTGGGTGAAATTGATAGGAGCTTTTGGCAGCATGTTGTTTGCCAGGGGCGTAAAAATTGAGCGGAAATGCTGGAAGGCACTGAATGGGGGCAGAACGGGGGGACTGAAAGCAAGGTATCTGTGGAATAAGTGGAGCTGGAAGCTAATGGGTTGCTTCAAAGCCCATGGGTTCCTCTGTCCCCCCTCCCGAGTCTCTGAACTTCCCTAGGTTTCCATTGCCAGGGGCTTGCCTCTTCAGGCATGGTCCTGGGCATCCCCCACCCTGCCACTGGTCTTAATTCTTTAGTGCTGTAACTGAGGTGCTTTGTCCATTCATTACTCTTATCCTATAGGTATTTGCAGCAAAGTGCCAACTTGTGGGTTGTGTGGGAGTTAGGGCAGCAGTGTATGCCTGCTTTGAGTCTGTATCTTGTCACCCAAGCGACCTTTAAATGTGACGCTATTTTGATTTTTTTGAAAAATAAAGAATAAGCTGCAGCACAGTTATTTATAACTATTTACTTTTATAGATTGTGAGTCTATAATATTTTTATAAAGCATTTTTATTAGTAGTAATATACAGAGGCTGCAGCTGACTGAGGGCCAGAAACATAATAGCTGTTTTCTCCTCATCCAAGTAACTAAAACTAGCATCAGCTGGGGGAGGGAATGGAGTTACGGAGCAGGGAAGGGATGGATTTAGGTTTTTGCACCATTCTTTTTGAGTATAATCCTTGATCTGGAAATTTAAGGTGTGCTTGCTCACAAAGGTTACTCCCACAGCTAGGTATCTGAGTCATGGGGGAACTACAGCAAGATACCCCATGCCAGCACTTCATGATCATAGTCTATGGGCACACATCCACTGTTGTCCTGCGGTGAATATGAAGTACTTGGGGACAGTTTGCCCCCCTGTGAGAGCCAGCTCATGCATACCACAGAGTGAGTGTTTGCCCAGTTTTACTGCGGAACACCTGACATGATAACTTGTTTCTATGCCAGAGCCTCATATCTGGGGCGATACAGTCCTAACACTGGTTTTATAGGCAAGTTGCTGTCACTGGCAGAGTTGTCCCTTTGCTTGCAGGCCGTTTCTAGGGTTATTTTGGCTGATTCCAACAGTCTTTATTTAATTACGATAGAAGCCACTGGGTCTGCAGGAAATAGGGCTTTTTATTGTTAAAATTTATTGTTCTAATTAAAAAACTATGATGACCAAGATAAAGTTAATGTTTCGTGTTTGCAGCTAGGAATCAATTCTCTATTTATTCATATCCATCAGTATTTTTCTATTGTGGTAGAGTGCACTGCAGATGAGGCCATGACACAGTGCATGAAAGAATGTGTACTCCAGCTAAATCCTTGCCTGTCTTAAGGCCGGTTTGTGCTACTTTGGTGTGTTGGCTGTTTTGGCCTTAAGCACAGTTTAATGAGCTGCTGCTTAAAAGCAGAGGGTGGCTCTGGCTTTGGGGAAGCTGAGAGCCTCCCATTGTCATGCACTCTCTGGAGAGGATTGTGGCTGGGAAGAAGGGGTTGTAGTGAAAATTATGGTTCAGAATTGCCTCTTCTGATAATTTCACTGGGAAGCTTCCTGGGTTTGGTATTTGTCTTGAAGTCTCAGCTCCTTCGGTCCTGCTGTGGCGTGAGAATTACAGCTTCAGGTTTGGTCTGAACCAAAGCGGACCAGGCAGCTTTCTGGTAGGAGGAAACATCTCCCCTCTGCAAAACACCTGAAAAGCTTAGGAGTGGTGTGCAAGCTATTGCCTGCTCATTTGCTGTAGAGAAAAGCTTGGTGGAGAAAGAATTGAAAGAGTGAAGGTAATATAGGCTGCCTTTGTGCCCCATCATTTTTTGGGGCCAATCTCAAGCATGAATGCACCGGCTCCTGGAACCCAATCTTTCCGTTGGATATTGCAGGGGCTTTTGGTTCCTGTTCTGTGTTCATGCTTCTCTGTGCATTTATTTATATGTAAATATATGCATATATCTATAGAGAGAGAGAGATACACAAACAACTAAGTGGAGGCTTTGCAACAGGTAATGCCTTTCAAAAATATTAACTACTCATGAAATTTGGTCTTGCATTTGTTACTCAGTTGCTATTACTTAGGCACAATATGCTCTGGATTCTGTTAAACCCATGCAAAAGGTAACATGAGCTTAAAAAGCACACATGTGCGTACGCGCACTGTTTACTGTTGGTCAGTCAACCTCGGAGAGAGGAGTTTCATCATCATCTGCCGGCTGAAAGTTTAAAACCCCCAAATCCCTCCCCTGTGGAGATAAAACCCTTGTGAACGGTTAATTACCAAAGTCTTTGTTTTGCTCTGAAGTTCTCCTTTCCTTCAGAGAAGCAGTTATTTAAAACCTGTCTGGTGTTAAGCAGCCGGGGCCATCCCGATGCTTGTTTGTGGGCTGAGCAGGCTGGTGGTGGGGAGGAGAGGGAAGGGTGTACGTGTGCACACTGGTGCTCACTGTGTCACCGAAAATACCTGGCACTTGTTGAGGTGAGCCTGTATGGGATGTGGCATGTCATTTACTATTTCCAAGCATCTCGGTGCTAACCAAGAGTATCTGACTGCTTACCAGTGATTGGGGTTGGCCTTCTGGTGGGAATAAGCTTGGCCTTTTGCATGCATGGGGCGGGGGGGGGGGGGGGGGGGGGGAGGGGAGAAGAAAAGGAAAATGTTCATAGGCTTGACCTGCATTGCAGTGATGCTTAACAATTTGATTTGAGCTAATGCTCTGATGTATATTTTCAGAGCTGCTGTGACACTGTGAATGAGGGACAGTGACCTGAATTTTGGTGGAGAAACAGGCAGGCAGTTTGATCAGGTGCCAGAGCAAATGGATGGCAGAGACTGGCGGTTGATGTTATATTTTGAGAACTGCACAGCTCTTTCCCCTAGCCTGCTAGTATGGTTCCCAGCCACTTTTCCCCTCCAGTTGTAAAGGAAAAAAATGGTTGTGTTCCTCCTCAAAAGAGTTTGTCGTGGAAAGTGCCAAGATGCATTGGTGCTTAAGAAAGAACAGATGCTTCACTCCTCCTGGATTGATGAAGGCTATTTTCTGTGGAGACGTCCTTTTTATTGCACAGTCTTCTACAGCTATGCTTGGATGGGGTAAAAATTTCTAACCCTTTAAAAGTAATTGGGATGAAGACACTGGGTAGGTGTGTTCAGCTGAAGAACAGCATCTTTGCATGAAGCAATCAGACTTCAGGAAGATGCTGCTAGGTCCTTCCCCTATTGCCAGATTACTCCATTGCCTGTTTTCTGAGATTTCTGTTGAGTAGCGTTGCAAGTTCCCTTCCAAAACATGCCTTCCTAGGAAAAATGATTAATTCAGTAACTGCTCCTTTGTCCCTGACTGGAATACCTATAATTTCACCATTACAATCCATTAAATGCTTCAAATGAAGGTGGGGTCTTGGCAGCCTCCACTTTGCTTCACATCAGCTGGAGCTGGATGAAGCTGACCTCAGTTTGCATCTCTGCTCTCCAAACAGCGCAACAAGTTTTGGGCTTTGTGCCCATCTGTGGGCTGAATTGTCACTTGAACCTCCTTTTTCAGCTTGTGAGACTGCAGACTTGTGTGACCAATGGCTACTTCTTGATAGGGAGTGTTACTTGCTGGATGCAAATCCTCAAAGCAGATGCACTGTTGAAAGGAGACTTTCAAAATGAGCAAGCCTTCCAATTTTATTTTTTTACATCTAAGAACCACATGGGCATTTAATGCTCTCCTTAGTTTGCAGGAAATGAACTCCAGATTGAATCAAAGGATGTCAAATGGGAGCTCTGTCTCTGCGAAAACACTGCTGGAAAGTGAATTGCTTTTGTGGTGGGTTTTGTCATCTTATTATAGCGTGTACATCTGAGTAACCCTTTTAAGCAGGGAGAATACTTTTGTTTTGTTTGTTCAAGTATAGCAACCTTCCCCCTTTGACGTTCTCTGCATTCACATACAGCTTTCTTAGTGGCGTCGCTGTGCATCACTGTGACATCCAGCCTAGTGCAGTGTTACATGTAGGTGTGTGAGACTGCAGAGAGCCTTTCTGGCTACAGAGAGGGTTTCCATTTGCCTCCTCTTCTGTTGCTGTCATCTTTTAGTTATTTTCTGCCTCTGTAGTTTTTGCTTAATATTTGGTATTTCAGGCCAAGAACCATGCCTTTTAATCGGGCTGCAAAGCGCTCAGCACTTTTTGAGAACTCTGTAATAGTGATTTGCTGTCAACCTCTCAAAGCTGCAAAGAAATTTTAAAATAAATCCTTACCAGAACAAAGGGTGATCACCTTTTCACGAATAAACTCGCAGGCAGTTAACATAGTAACTATAATGTCTCCAGACATCTGCCCTCTCCCTTTTGCCAGCTTTCCATATGGCACTTAGTTTGTAGTCTGAGAGCAAAAAGGAAAGCCCCCATGCAATGTGTTGCTGTGTTTCATGGGACCATTTTCTGCCTAACTGTTACACTGGTCAAACCCTGAAATTGGCCTCAATTTATACAGGATAAGGGAATGCCTTTTCATAACCTGAGCCCTGCAGGGCTTCAGAGTGCAGAAGATACCTGCTGTTGCAGCAGAGCCTGATGCTCGGCAAAAGGTAAAACAGTCAGAAAAGGATATAGGTAGTTGATAGGGTGGGAGAGGAGGAGAAAAACATTAAAGAAAAAGCTTTTTATTATTATTATCCATTAACATAGCAGACAAGGAGTTTGTGACTCACTCTTGCTTGGATAGCTTTTACCAGCTGTCATAAGTTCCTCAGGGGGGCAATGGCAAAATCTGTTTGTGTCCACATTATCCCCTTGCTGTCGCAACAAATATGAAAGTTCTTCTGCAACTTTTGTTTTTCTCTGTCTCGTTTTCTTAGATCCTGAGCAGCACAGAGATGGCCAGATGCCTCTCATCTCCTCTTACGCTGGTTAACAGCAGCGTACTGTCGTCTTTATAAAAAGATGCCTGATAGATGGATCCAGGATAGCCTGGCCGCAAGGATTTTGTGTGCTCTCGAGGTTTAGAGACTGGGATATAAACATCTGCCCTTTTGGGAATGGGCTTCATCACCATCTTGCAGGAACGAGCTGGGGTAGGGAGAACTCCTTCAAGCAGTTTTGATTTATTCCTTTTTAATGTTATTGCATGACCCTTGATCTCATCTTAAATTGGCAAGGTGAGCAGCAGTTCCCAGGCTCCTGGATCACTTTTGTAACTGAGCTCCTTCCTCCATGTGGTTTTTAATGTGACGTCTGCTCCACATGATTTGCTTCCAGCATCTGTAGGATGTACGAAGACAAGGTATCAGCAGTTTGCTGCTGTGTTGTCAAACCTGAATTATTGGTTTCCTTTGCACCACTGGGATAAAAAGATGGGACTTGCGTCTAGTTTCCTAGAAGTAGTGAAACTTAGTATGTTTTCTCCCTTTTGAGATTGTAAAACTGCTTGTTAAATTGGTGCCAACTAGTAAGTAAAGAGGTGGTAGAGATGTAGTAGGCAGCTCTGCATTTGTGGCCCTAAGCAACATGTTGGGTTTATACTGACTTTTACAATATGGAAAAGAGAGTATTGACCTGCTGATAAGGAAATTAAAGCACCGGAGTGGGGAAAAGAGCATGGGAGTAGGAAAAGGGGTGAGAAAAGTGAAATAAATGACTTCTGTCAGTGCTGTAACTTCTGGCTGAGGTTTCTGTATACCCAGGTACCTGGAGTTGTTTTGTGTGTTGTTGAACAGGTGAGGGGCGGTATAGGTTGAAATCTTGCCGTATTTGGTGTTGGGGCAGGGGGAGTATTTGAATCATGAGACTCTGAGCACAGCTCGTTAGCGCAGAGAGGGAATCAAATAAATTGGGGGAGCCTTTAACAGGAATGATTAAAACTTATCAGAGTGGCACTGTAATTGGTACCTCTGCTGAGAGAGGAGCGAAGGACCACAAGCCAGTTTGTATTAAGTGCTCATTTCTGAGAGGCTGACAAGGATTTATGGCTCCTTTTCTGTAAGTCCCATTTGGTCGCTGTGGTGCTACGTCTTTTATGGGTGCCCATAAGAAACTGTTACTGTTAATGGCCAGACCGTTTCTGTAAAGGATATGTTTAAAATTTGATTATTTTGGAAGAGAGGGGAAGGGAAATATTATAGATCTTGAGCTACTTTGCAATGCTTTTGTAGGTTTTGGTTTGCTTTTTAGGCCCTACTTATTTTTCTTATTTGGTGGAAAAAAGGCAGCCGAATTCGTACTGAGCTCTCTGGTGTGTGAGAGCCCTTGGGAGCTCTCCGAGCGCTTCAAGGTACTCCATCTCGGAGAACATGTCTTCTGCAAACCATTACTTTTGGCCCCCCTTGTGCACATGCACCTTCCTAGCCTGAAGGCCATCTTACCAATTTAGCAGCCTCCTGTTGTGTTTAATACTTCCTCGGTTGAGATCTGAAACAGATGGGAGGGCCTGATCCACCTCTCCCAGCTGGCTGGGGCATGTTGGGATCCTTGGCCAGGTCGGGCCCTGGGTCGGGGTCAGCCAGCATGTCGCTGGGCTGCGGCCAAAGCCTTAAGAGCAGCTCAGGAGGCAAGATGACGTGTTCAGGACCCTTGCAGCCCCCTCACTGCTTTCTTTAGAAAACAAAAAAAACAAACAAAAAAAACCCAAACCCAAATTCTTCAGCTTTTCCAAGAAATGGATCTGGGCGCTGCTGGTGCAGCATGAAGGTGTATGAGCAAAGCGATGGCCTGAGGCAGCACTCAGCGGAGAGCCCGGTTGCAGCAGGAAAGCAGGAGCAAGTTGCCCTTTGTGTTCCAGGTTTTTCAACAAATAACCTCGAGCCTTATGCAGCTTGCAGCTTGCCTGTATTTTTTTCAGAAGTTTTCAGAGACTTTGTCTGTTGGTACTTTTTGCAAGTGTGGGACTATTTTTTTGTTTGTTTGTTTGTTTGTTTGTTTGTTTGAACTTATAATCGCCCTCACCATCTCTTGGCCTTCGTAACCGGCTGGTGTTTATTGTTTTAGCAATGTGTTTATCCCCAAAGTTTGTTTTCTAACCGTGGGCTTGTTTTCACCCGTAAACTGGGGGAAGCAGTGAGAAGGAGGGGGCAGGGAAAGAAGGTGGTAGATAGCAAATGGCTTCTACCTGGCTGGACAGAAAGGCCTAGAAACGTGCAAACTCATAACCTGGTCTCCTGGGGTTGATTCGTGTTTCCCTCTAGATGAACACTAAAATAAGCCTGCGTAATTATTTGACCTATTTGTGTCCTTACGTAGTGAGGTACGTGATTTTGGTCATCTAATTTTTCCTTGTTTGGGTCGGTAATGACGTAGGGTTGTTGGGAAATATGTTTGGGCCTACCGTTTTTGGCCCTTAATGGTGAGGGCGCGTTTTGGGACAATAATTGTCCATAATTCAGTAAGGCTAACCTCAGTTACTGCTGTTTGCAGAATTCACTGGTGCCTTGATTTAAATATTAAGGCATCCTTGCATGTTATTTTTTGTGTTGCGCTCCCATGTTATCAGTGAGCAAGCTGTCTGCCAGCCAGTCACAGCATGTCACAAGCCAAGCCAGGTAGCCTGAAGTCACCTAAGGCTGTCACGGTTAAGCTCTCAACATGGTACACATGTAGCAGAACCATTTTAAAAACTGGTTTTGTTCTTGGCATGTGGTATTTTGACACAGGTATAAAGCACAACGTAGCCACCGAGGGTTTTTTTACAACTATCGAACTGCAATTTCAGGGTTTTAAGGAGGATTAATTAGCTGTTTTAGTCCCTGTTTTTTTGGTTTTGCAAGGTGCTAGAAATATTTTGGGAGGTGAAGAAAAGAGCATAGAAATGTAGTTTTACAGAATCAATAGGCTTACATTGCACTTCTTCTGGTTAGTGGCTTACCATTATTGCCCCTGAATGGTATCGATTTAGTTTTTCAGTATCACTGCAACGTAGTTTTGCTTTATACCACCGAGACAGAAGTTGCATGTCTCCGACTCGCAATGATTTCCATAGAGACTCCCCTCGGACTTGCCAGCCTCCTGGATGGGATTATTGGATTTGTGAAGACGAGTTCTCCCTGCGCTGGTTATCCTTGCAATCATTGTCGTTCTGCCTCTGATAATGAGACTGGGGTGGTTCTGGCATCCCCGTTCGCCCTTTTCCTCAGCGTGGGAAAACTGGTTTGCACGTTATTTAGTTAAGATGATGGTGGGACATGTTTTAAGGGTTGATGCTTGCCGCATTTCAAAGAAAACCACCGATTTAAATGACAGCAGAGATGTGCAGAAGCTGAAGAGCTTCCAGGAAGCTTCGTCCTGGTACAGTCTTGAAGCATAAACTTTGGTTATTCCCTGAAACCATGACAGAGGCTTCGTTACACAGGCTGAACGATGTTCTGACTGAAACTGGATAAAATCATGCTGCCCACTGGAAGATTACTATTTGGAAATGAATCAAGGGTGCTGGCTGCTTTTGCAAGCAAAGGTGGTGTGATACAGTGGAGAGCAAGGCACAGGGAAGTCAAATGGATCAAAAGTACTATACTAACTAATTCAGGATTCACCCCCTGCCTGTGTTTTTCCTCTTTCTTTGCTTTGTTTTTTACTTGTGTGCTTAAACAGACAACTCAGAAACTTTAATTCCAGTTATTCCTGACATGAGCTTTTTAGATCTACAGTGTTCACTTGGGCAGTGCTGCTGTTCTGGGGAGTACCCCGCCCCCCCCCCCCCCCCCAGCAAATTGACTTTTTTCTTAAAATCGCATATCAGCCAGAATGTTCCAACTCAATGGAAATCTTTCTCTATTTGGAGCACCTCTATTTCTTAAGAAAAAAATGAAATTCCTTAAGATGAAACCTTAAGAGTAATTTCTAACTGGATAATTGGAAAAACTTGCTTCAAAAATATTGAAACTGGTCATTTGGCTGTTTTCAGGAAAATGTAAAAATCATGTGGATTTGCAGTACAGGGATAACAGCAAATCTGTATCTTCTGTTGCTCTGAAAGAGCACAACTCAAATTGCAAAGGAAGAGATTAACTTAATATTTCCGGGAGCAATGAGAATCTCACTTTCTTGCTTTTGGAGTGAGCCATGTTCCTCTGAAAATGAGAGGCTTTTTAAAAAGAAAGAGTTGTAACAGGGAAGGAAATTACCAGAAGTTTTCCAACCCCGCTGTTGTGAGAAGACATTCAGTTGCTGACTGTGGCACTCGGCATGACTCCTTGGCGGTGAAGACAATCTCTGGGCTTAGTGGAGGTCTCTTTGCTGAGCATTGCTGCCTCCCTGCCTAGCTGTGATTGAAGCGGTGAGAAAGTGCTCGGACTTTTCTCCATCCTACACTCGGCTGATCTAAGCCCTGCACATCAGTGGGTTTAATTCCCGATTTAGGAGGAGGAAATGTTGCAGGAGCTCCTTGATAAAGCTCTGATAGCAAACTGTGTCCCACTTGTGCACTCTCCAGTCTCCACCTCAAAGCTATCTTACAGCCTGGAATCTACTGGCATGTAATGCTTTGGCTTTACACACTTCAATTTCCTAAGTGTTTGGTGCTGAATCCCAAATTATACTGGCTCTGTTTGCCCTGTGTGCGTCCTTTGGGTAAATAAGCAGTGTTAAATCCTGCTGTTGGGAAAGTCACCAATGCCAGGACACAACTTGCTTCCCCCCAAAGACAAACTCTGTCTTCCCTCCCTGTTCCCATTAGTCTCCATCCACAGCCCAGATAGAAAAATACTACTTTGGAGAAAAATCAGTTTTCGATATTGCTCTTTACACTGGTGGTCACTTCAGATCAACAGAAGATCTTGGCCTTCATCTTAGCTGGAATAAAATTTTCCTCTTTCAATTTAGACATTGCTTGTTTGGGGTCTTTTTGCTTTGAAAGTTAAGCTTATGTAAATGTAAGGTAAGCAATGGATGAAAGGGTCTTAATGTTAGATTTTTAGCCATCGGTTGGCTCTGTTACTGGCTGATAGATTTCCCATCACAGGCGATCTGTGTTCTTGCTTGCTCAGATCCACACTGGTGCCAAGTGCTGAACAATGACACTGTATATCTTTCTGCACAATTTGCCAATTTTGGTTACTTTTGAAGCCTGGTGTTCCTGGTTTGCCCTTGTGAATCTCCCTCATAGAGAAAACCAAGTGAACAAAGGAGTGATTGCTTTAGCAAAATATTGGAACTGCTTCTTTTTGTTGTTGTTTGGCCCTTTGTTTTATAAAGCAGAGAGTGCTTACTGCCCTTACAGTAAAATAAGTCAGAGATGTAGTAAAAAGTCGTCATTTGTTGTTTATTGTGAATGGCTTTTCAGATAATTGAATGAAATACTCTGCTGCAGTTCCACTTGCCGCTATGACCTTAAATAACACAGGTTTAACTTGCTGCTTGCTGTGTTTAGGGTGATATTTTCAAAGGCCCTCTCTCTAGATCATGCTCTTTCCTACTGAAATTGGTGGGATTTTGCTTCAGAGAAGCTGGCATCAGAAGCAGGCTTTAATAGTTCGTGCATACCACCACAAATAAAGGTGTGAGCACAGACCGTAAAACTACCGAGTTTAGGCTCTATAGCAATGATACTGTTAATAATATGAAACCACATACTTAAGTTCATTGTAGAGTCCCAGGGATGCTGCCATCACATCAGTGTGACTGTACTTGATAGTATTTGATTTTGCCAGATGCCTGTCATTGAGTTACCTATTTGCATTTCCTTGATGATTTTCAATTTAGAGTGTATTTAAAAATGCAGAATACTATTGAAGCTCATTGCCTCAGTTTGGCAAACTACAAATGAGACTATTGTTGTTGAATACAATTGCTCCAGTCCTCCAGTAATCTGTGTAAACAATTCATTTCATTCCCTGAGTTTAAAGGGAAGTCAAGCAGGAGCAGAATTATGTGGGGGAAGGAGAGAAGGCACTGAGAAAGTTTCAGTTAAAAACCTGCTGCAAAAATGGAAAAGAACGTGAAAGATAACATGTCAAGGAAAAAATATTTTGTGCCTTTTTTTTTTCTTCCTTTTCCTTATGATACTGCATCATCTTTGGACACTTTAGATAACCTTCTGTGGCAAGAACAGCCTTTGGTTTCCCCTTGAATCTCTTAGTGACTGATACTCTATAATAGGCCATTAAGAAATGTGTTTAATTTGAGGCTTATCAAGGCAGGCACTTTCTAGACTGGCCAATTTCAAAAGAGGTATATTTTCTCCTTTGGCTGGTTGTGACTGATCCATGGCTATGAAGCATGAAAATAGGGCAAGTATCTCACATTCCTTACCCAGCTGCCCAAGACAATTCACTTCTTAAAAAGCACGTTTGTCCTGATTGTCCTAGCAATTAATTTCTGCAAGAAAGCACTCAAGGAATTAATTAATTTTAGCCTTTCACCCACCCAAACGTTTTATTGTTTAGAAATTTTATAGTACCCTTTAAAAAGGACACCTGCTTACTGGAGTTGGTCACTTTTCTTTTGTGGAAAGAAAGAATGTGGCCTCTAAAGAATACATTTTGCAAAAAAAAGTAGAGGGTTACTGCTTTAGTAGATGAACTGGCTGCCACATGGTGGTTAATAACTCCAAGGTGTGACGCAAAAGCTGAGACTTCAGCTTAGAGTTCCTGGTGCAATTCCAGCTGAGTTTGAAAGTTTTGTTTGGTTAAGATCCCTTGTGTAATTTCAGCTGGAAATATCTAGCCTTTGTTTTACTTCAAAAGGAAAAAAGAGAAGTGTATGCGATCCATATTATATAAATATTTTATCCGCCGAAAGTTTCTGGGATAAAATTTCTCCTTTTGTAGTACCAAGAGAAGAGCTGACTTGCAGCTGTAGTGCAGTGGCCCCTTCTGATTGTAAATCACTGTCATCTGTAATTATATGATGCCCTTCGTCAGGAAGGAGGCTGGGGAAGGTGTAGTCTGTGCGCTCAAGTTGGACAGGGAGATGGCTGCCTTGGGATGACACCTGTGTACCTCTGCGCAGAGCTCGGTTGTCCACTGGGCAGGGGGTCAGCAGGATTTCACACAAGGTTGGCCGAGGTCTGGTCCTGCAACTTCTTGGAGGTAATAAGAGGGATGCCAGCTGGCACCCGGGGAGTGCATCCAGATAGCTTTGCCATCTGGTTTTGCTATCTAATTGACTAGCGTCAAGGTTCAGGCTTGAGGCAGGCCACAGGAAACCGGTGCTCTAGGAGTAATCTGGGATGGGACCGGGTTTTTCGTGAACTTGAAGGGTCAGCCAACCCCTTTGGAGAGGGACAAAGCGAAGGCAACTGCAAATCACTAGGAATTAATAGGTACTTTTGATCAGAGATTGGACGGGGTTCAGTTCTCATTGGGAAGGGCTGTTTCTGCAGGGATAAGGAAGTGCTGGATGTTGACCACTTGTGAACGAAATTGGCAGAAAATCTGTCCGCTTACTGGCTGACTCTTGGTTTTGGAGTTTTTGGACTAGCAATCGCGGCCTCTCTCTGTACCTCTGTCATTTCCAAAATAGTGTCCAGTCCCCCCCATCTTCTGGTCATTGAAGAAACTGGAGGGGAAAGGGAAGCACCTTTACTAACTTGACTTTGGATTAGATGGCATCCTCTATTAGTGGGCTACAAATAACAAACGTATCTGTGCAGAAAATGAATGCAATAATTAAATGGTACTTTTTCTCCAAAAATCAGAGGCTGACTCTTGATTAATATCTAACAAAAACTATTTGCATGGTAAAATGTGGAAAAAAGCTTCCTTGTTGCTATCTCACAGACTTTTGCTGCAGAGATGTGTAAATATTTTTTTTGTTCTGATATTTGGCTTATTACTTATTCCTATCACTCTTGCCTATGTAGTTGAGTGAAGAAAAAAAAAATCCCATGCCCAGCAATTAAGATGCACTATTTATTCATCTCAATGCATATGTGTTTTTTACCTTTTCTGAACTAAAATGCTTCCTCTGTGCTACTCTCCCTTTCCTGCTCACTCTGTGGACTGGCTCTGCTTTGCTTGCCCTGCTCCTCCTATACTGTACCCAATGCTGTTTGTTTTTCTCCTAGTAACCTACTGGGCTGCTCTTTTGCCTTTGGGATTAAGAAGAGTTTTTTTGCATTGCAGGTATGAATATTTAGGGTTCATCTCTTGCATTGAAAACTGAGGAAAACTTTCCTCCTTACTAACAACAGGTTTTTTTGAGAATGCCCACAAAAGAATATATTCTAGATAAGGTTTCTTCAATGCAGCAAGGTCAGGTGTTTTTCAAAGATCTTGCGTCTCTCAAAGCTTTCTTAATTTGCATCATTTGGTTGAATAATATAACCCTCCTAATATTTTCCAAGCCACTTGTGCTTAAGTAATCACTTACACTTATCTTCAGCGTAAACCTCATTGATTTTATTTCTCATTGAAAACATCCGTAGTAGCAAATATGAATCTATTGGCTTACAGTCTATTAGAAATAAAATTATATTAAATGTCTTGCGGGGTGTGAAGAGGTTAAGTCAAGGAGAGTCGTCTGAGAAAATCATCCTGGTGTAAAACATAAATCTGTTTTATACTTAAAGTACATGTCACCCGCCAGCCAAAAATAGCAGTGATCATTAAAACCCAATTTGCTGCTAAACATTAATAGACATTTATTACATCATAACAGATCTGGAAGACAATTAAATTTAACTTTTTTCTTTGATAACTTTCTTCTAAAATGTGTTACCCACCTGGTTTTGCCATTAATCTCATTTGCCTGTGTATTTTTTAAATTTTATTAGATTTGATAACGTGCCTGTGTGCACGTGCATAGTTGTGTGTATGGATGATCTCTTGTTACTCTTTTTTCTTTTTTTTTTTTTTTTACAGCAGCATTTTTTTTAAATGGGAAAAGCAATTCACCTTGGTTATATTGCTTGTTAATTTCCTAATCAGCACAAAAAATGAAGGAAATTATATTTTCTTAGCGCAAAACAAGTAATCTCTCGTCCCATCCATTTGAGAAAAGAATAGTAAGCAAGAGCAGAATAAAAAAGGCACTGGAGACTCATTTAACGTATAAGAAATAGATCACAGCTTTGGCACCGTTTTCACTGCAATTGCTCAGTCAAGTGGTGCTCTTTCCCTTTATTGTTGCCGCTTATAGTTACACATACAGATAGTGCCTGGAGTTGGAGTAACTCAAAGGTGAGGAAATCCAGCATTACGAGAAGTACCCCAAAACCTGATTTTGCTGTGATTTCATAGCTGTGAAACCCTTGGGACCAAAGCAAGCAAATGGCACTAAACCCTTTGTTCCCTCATTGTCTGCAGCCACTGGGCAATTTGGGGCAGCTTAAGTGAAAGAGTGCCTTTATCAGGGCGAGCAAAGGAAGAAAATTAGAGGTGGGATGAAGGAGATGGGCAGAGAGGGAGGAAGTGAAAGACAGCAGAGAAAAGGATATTGAAAATTATTTTAGAAGCCACATCCAGAGGCAGTTGGGAGTATTCCTCCTCTGCCCTCAGTATCACACTTCGCTTAAAGAAGCACTGTTTAATCTCCCGGGGAATTTTCTGTCATTTTCTTTAGCTAATTTTCTCCTCAGAGCTGTCGCTTTCTCAGCTTAAAGCCAGACCCTCGGCAGGATCTGTGCCATCTCGCTTATAGCCTTCCTAAGACACTTGAATAAATGGGGCCAGTGTATACGGGAGAGCTGATGTCTTGAAAAACAAGCACCGATAATGGTAACAAATGGAAGTTAAAATTACGCTGACCCGGGAGATAAGCTTGTCTCTATTTACAATGCACACAGCACCCAAGCTTTATTTGTCAAAGAGGAATTGCTGGAGGCTCACTGCCACGCAAAAAAGCATTATGAGAGTATTGTCAAACCCGGCTACTCAGCATCATGAATCATTCATGGAAAAAAAATTAGGAGATTTGATTAAAAGTCACGTGAATTTTAAATCAAACAAATATGTCGAGTTATGTTTATTTACCACCTGTTTACTGAGCCTCTAAGCGGCATTTGAGTCCTATTTTTCAGCTTTTTCTCTGTGAGGAGAAATTTACATAAAAAGAAAGCTGAGATTTTCATTATTCTGAGGAATTGCCCCATACTGAGAGTCTCGCAATGAAATCGTTACTGTTGGCAACCTTGCTGAAGTGCTTGCCTGGGTAGAGTTTTCTCTTTATAAAAAGAATTACTACAGACTAATACATTTGAGAGATGTAAGTATGACAGATTTCCAAGGAAGCAGGAACTTAACCCCACCACCTCCTCCCAAGAAAGCTTTTTAAGAACATGGTTATAATAACTGCTATATGTGATAATGAAATGGGACTGTTTCAGGTGGTCAGAAGTTCATGAGGCTGTACAGCCTGTGGTAAGAGCTACATAGTTTTCCCAACGTGCGTACTGGAGCAGTGGAGCACTGACTTCTTTCTTGCCAGCTGTGAGCTTTTTTTAGCAGGCAGTGCTTAACTGAGGTGTGTATGAAGTTTTTTGTAACTGGGGTTTTGGGATGCCCACTGATCTAGATGCAGTAATGCAATGCAGTTATTTTCATATTTTGCAACATCCTTGGATGATGCCCTGCACCTTTGAAAATTTTGCAAGTGTTACCATATATTTGCATACATTCAGGGACCATGCGAATGATGTACCTTCCTGTTTTAGATCCGTAATGAAGTATGCTGCAGGAGATAACCGGCAGGCGCTTCAAGAAAGGCAAGAGCATTCGGTGGTTGTGATATTCATGCATGCAATTGGTATAATTTTTATAAGCTTCTGGAGTGAGTTTCCAAGACTTTCCTTTCTCTCCATCTCTTCCCCCACCCCCCCCCCCCCATCCTCCAGAGTGAAGTTAAAGGGTGTGTGATTACCTTTACTTTTAGTTTGGTTATCGTTTTCTTCTCAAATTGCTTTAATCCAGGATTGAATGGGAAAACCAACAAGCAGCAGATAGCTTAAATTCCCCTTTTGGCCTTTGGAAAAGCACAAAAGCCTCCATTTCACCTACATGGGGTGGGTGGGGGGAAAAATGCTAGATTCATCTGGCCCGTGTTTCTGCATGCTCTTATCAAAGGCTTGATTAATCTGAAATGAATTAACTCGGTTAACACTTGGGGGTTATTTTGCAGTGAATCCCTTAGTGCTTCTAAAGAGTTCTTTGTCACTTTGAATTATAGCCTAAACAGGTAGTTGATGAGGCTGAGTTTGAGCTGACAGTGGCTCCTGCCTGTTCCAGCTGCCCCTCTTGAGGGAGCCCAAGTAGTGCTGCAGTGATATTTGAGAGTCTAGGATGATCGGGAAGTTGTGAGCCATGTTGGCATTGTTGCTTGCTCTCAAGGTTTCTAAAACTACGTATGGAGGTGCTATGTAGGATATAAAGGAGGAGTGAAGGGCGGGCTGGAGCTTACATTATCGAACGGTGTGTGTAAAGTTAACGTCAATACAGGAATGTCCCATTACGGACAGAGGTGCTTAATGGAGACTCTCCCATTTTAACCCCTGCTGGGGAATAGAGGCTTGGAAATATCTTAGCTCACTTGTAGTCCTGTGCGTAGCAGGCCAAAGGGCTGAGTAGCTGGTTTCTGAGTTCCCAGGCCCAGCAGGCCCACGAGGGAAGAGCAGCAGGATCTACAGTGCAGAAGGAGGACGTAGGCATGAGGAGGCTGGAGCACAAGTGGATGAGTCTGCCCACCATATCCACATCGCTAACATCACTTCGAGAAGGGTCATCAGCTCTACTGCCCTGACTTCAGCCGTGCAGTGTGTGCCACAACACTTCTCATCACATCTAGTGGACTTTTTTTTTCAGAGATTGCATATTGTCTTTCTCTTGCTGGGATTATTTCCCTTCCCCTATTTCCTTAGTGAAATTCTGAATAAATTGTCTTACACAGCAGATGCTGAGAATGTGGAACTACATCCATGGTTCAAACTCTGGTCGTAATCATCAGCTTCAAAGAATTAACTACTACCCAACTTTTGCTCTTGTAAACGGTGGATTTAATCGATATCTGTTTGAAACCTTGTGCTTACTTTTTACTTAGTAAGCAGCTTCCTCCAGAGGAGGAGGTAAGTGCAGGAATCTTTGCTATTAAGGAATATAAAGCAATCCTGACATCGCCTATTTGTGAGCTTAAACTCGATGCATTTTCAGGGGAGGGGGCAAACTTGGCTTAAGTCAAACTTGGCTTAAGTAAAGAAAAGACGTGGGGCGTTTCTGTCTGGCTCTAGCTAATGAATCCCATTCAGAACGCTCTTGCCCCTGCTGTAGTCCAACCTGACTGTCTAGAGAGTTCCCAACACCTGATGAAGGAGGGCAGATTTGGCTGGGTCAGATTAGGTAGATTGCTGGTGCCTTTGGCCTGTGCTGCTCTAAATCCCACTTTGATCTTTTCACTAACTAAATTACCTAGTTTCCTTCTCTTTTTCACCTTCCCTGTAGACCAGCATTCGACTATCATGCAAAATGCTCTGTGTGCTCTTGACATCTGAAGAACAGATTTTGGTAGATGCTGTGTTTATCGGTATATCCCTAATACTCTTTTAGTAATGGAAATCTTGATGATTACTTCACTGCACTTGTCTAGTCCATAAAGCCCTGGATTTCTTTGGCTTTCTCCTATTCTGACAGTACTGTTTTGATGAGTTGGTTTTTAGGAATAGCAAGCATGCAGGTTGCTTTTGGGCGATGCCTGGCAGGAGATGATAGCACGAGGCTCTTGGTGGCAGCCTTGCGGGCAGAAAGGTCAGTGAGCAGAAGAACCTCTCCATAAGTTAATGCAGGCTGCATCTTCTTAATGGTCAAGTGTAACCCTTAATTTTTTCACTATGGTGTATCCCCCTTCTCGCATCAAAAAACTGTAACAGCACTGAACAGTTCATAGATGCGCGCTCTTGCTTTGGTCTTTGGTGTTAACTGGGGGTAATCCAAAGATGATGTGAACTTTGTTCTGCAGGCCTCTTTCTGTGTCCCTCCTTGAGAGGGATTGTGGGACTGTTCAGAAAAGGGCTGCCTCACTCATTTCCTATTTAGCAGTTCCCCAGTTTGGAAGCACCCCATGATTATTTAGTTATAGGTGATACAAAAGCACCCCAGATTCTGTAGCATTACGATTTGTTTGGTTAATGCAGCGGTTCCCCACCTTGTTAAACAACTTCAGCAGTTCTCCAGACACACTGTGGATTTGTAAAGACTTGTGCGTGAGCTTAAACCTAAGGATTTGAGCAAATCTTTGTAGGAGCAGGCTGAAGGGCAAGGTTGTGCCAGGGGCAGTGCACAGACACAGGCTGGTAGGCTATGTCTTTGGCTTCCCTTACTCCGGAAGGAAGAAATCAGGGTTAGAGCACTGGGCCAGATTTCGAACTGGAGTAAATAGTGCATATAATTGCTTATATCTTCTCCACATCTCGCATAGGAGCTTTGTCACTGGATAATGGGGAAATTTGCTGTTCCTGGTGGGATAAAACATTTGCACTTCTACGTGGTTGCAAGACATCAGTTCCTGAAGTTATTGCCTGAGATCTGCTAAGATCAGGTGAATCCTTTCGCTTTTTGAGCCCCAGCCCATGAGACCATAGGAAAACTAAATTATCGGATGATATCATGCAGGAATACTCCCCCCGCGCCCCACTGTTAATACTGTCAGTTATCCCTGTTCTGGGATAGGTAGCATAATTCATTTGTGATTTCTCCAGTTTATATCCAAGCAGCTTTTATTGCACCATAACGTTATCTCTTTCTGACAGGTTTAATTTATCTGTAACTTGAATCGGCTTAAACAAATAAAAATGAGGGAACAAACCTCCACTCCTGTGCTGTGTGGTTGAGCCTTTGCTTGGGGAAAGCGTACCTGAGCTCGGAGAGCTTCCCTCTGCCTCTTTGTATCCCTTCTTAAATTGGTGGCACGAAAAGCATCTCACTTTCAAACCTCTCTGTGCAGAGGATGCAGCAGAGGAAGCGCGCGTAAGCAACGGCCAGTGGTGTGGTTTGATGTGCATGGATAGCCTTTTGAAATATAAATGGAAAAGTTGATCTCTATTTAGAACGTCTAATTTAAAATATTCATGAGTCTTGTCTCTCTTTGAAAAACAGGCTTTAAATGTTATCGGTGACTGCTGCGATTAGTCCGAACTAGAGCAAGTCGTAATCTCTGGTGTGACCATAGAGAAGGCACTTGACTGGATATTGACCTTGGGCTTTTTGGCCACCCCTTATTACGGAGCTGAGAAAAAGCTTGAAGAAATAAAATGCTGCATTTGAGTGAACAAATCGCAGGGAGTAGACAGGGAGGGGAGAAGAGTTGGGGGAATAAAATCTTGGCAGTGCCGGCAGATATATTTATCAGGAAAAAATGCAGCTTCCTTATAGAGTTTGGGTCCGAACAATGTGGGGTTTGATGTAGTTGATCAGCAAAGATAGGAGGCAAAACAAAGGCTACTTTGTCGTGCCCGACTTTCAGACGTACACCCACATCGCAATGGCATGCAACGCTGGTTTTCATATAGCTTTTTGGCTCAAGCTGGGTTTTGAGTAAGAACAAAAGTTGGCAAAAACAGCTTCTTTGCTCAGAGAAGAATAACTTCTGTTGATCAGAGATTTTGGAGAGTTTTTTTTAATTAGATCAGCGCTGTGAAGGCTACAAAGTCCAGGGAGTTCAAAACAGATATGCAAAGTGCTTTACAATTCCTCATATTTTATCATCATTTCAAAGTCAGCGGGGAGCTGAGTCTCAGGCTGATGCCATGGTTTAACTCTGTATAGTTGTGGGCCTTTTTTCCCTGCCAAGTTTGAGTCACCGTGGCCGTCTAGTCCCTTCTTGTGCGATTAAAACGATGGGAAGCTGGAATCCTTTTTGCAATTAAGCGAGTGAGTGTTTCTATTCAAGCATTGACTCTAATTTCCCTGTGCTTTCCTGTAGGAGTGTGGGATGGACGAGACCATTATTTTTAATCCCACAATGAATAACCGAGGAGCTCAGCTAGAACTGGATGATGAGTCACTGGCGGTCGCTGTCGTAGGTAGCTCAGGGGTAAGAGGGACTTCTAGGCTCTGCTTGGGTTTGAAGTCTGGTCCAGATCCAGTGAAAGGAAGCAGTCATGGTTTGATTTACAGATGCCCAGACATCTTCCAGTGAGTTGCAGACCCCAGCATACATAGATTTTACTGCGATACATGTAGACTTGTTGCTTCTGGTCACTCTTGTGGACTCCCTGGGCCATTGGGTTCAAAACTGCTGGTTCAAGCCCAGTTTTAAGAGAGGAAAGTGGAGTATTAGTGATCACAGACTGGCTCTCTGCACAGGGACAAGTTTAATTTCTCTTGTACGTAGAGAATCTCTGAAGAGCAAGACGGGGAAAGACAGGCTTGCCCTTGCATCTGTTTACAGCAAAAAAAAAAAAAAAAAAACAGCAAGACTTGAATGAAAACCCCCATCTCGATGTGTTGCTGACTGCTTTTTTTTTTCTTCTTTTTCTCTTGTAGGTCTCAGATTCTGGATACTGTCTGTGGGATTTTTTTTTATTATTATTTTTATTTTTTGGTTGGCTTTTTTTCCCCTCCCCTTTTGGATGTGAATCGCAGACCAACAGCTGAAGTGTTGGAAGCAAGTGCAGGCGGAGGCTCGCATCGTTTTTTTTGAACCTGTGTTTGCTGGGATACTTTCAAGCTCTCCTTCACAGTCATGTGGTCATCACAGCTGCTGTTCTTCACCATGCTCTTAACACCGTTAGCCCGTGGTGAGTGAGAGGTGGGAAGGGAAAAGAGTGGGAAACAGAACTACTCTCTAATGTGTTTTTCTTCCCAGGATGTTGATTTCCCTCCCCTCTGTCCCCCCAGCTCTTTGAAAATCCCAGGCTGCAGCATAACTAGTTAGTCCTGAAACAAGAATTTGTAGCTCTGGTTGCAGATGAAGATACCTGCCGTGTGGTTTCGCTGCTATGTTAGGGCAGACTTTCTTCCTCGTGCCCAGACCTAGCCTGCTGGCTGTGCAGCCTTGGGACTGTCTCCACTGGCCTCTGCATGGAAGTACATTTCCCTGTTGTGAATATGGATCAGTGAGGGGCTACGTGTCCCCCTTTAGCCTCAGCTCCTGAGAAGGTGGGATCTCACCATCCAAGAAGCTGTTAAACTGTGCTTTCAAGTATTGCAGGCCTTGTTTTCAAGCTCTGCAATAAGGCAGGCTCCCATATTCCCGGTGACCCTGAGCCTAGAGGAACTGGAAGATGTATTCATTGTTGCCAGGCTTTAGGTTGGCACAGTGGTAACCCAGCCATTAGCTGTAGCTAATGGTATCACAGCAGGGCTGCATCTGCGAGCTGAGCTAGTATCTCCACACAGCACTCCTGTGTTGTAGGAACATGTTAGCTCTAGCCCCAGAGTCTCTGCAAACACGTCGTGTTGCCTATAGCACCCATTATATTTTTTCTTCACTGCGGAAAAATCTGATCTTTTTATTAGCCTGGAAAAGTTCAGTGAAACCCCATGCATTTCATCCTACAGCTAAAGTTTGGAAGCCAGTTTTCTGATATGGGAAACAAATGTAGGCCGTGGACATAAGTTACTGGATGTCTGAAGTGCTGGAGTGTTCTCGGGGGTGGTTGCTAAATGGTCAGAGCAGAGCTCTGGAAAATCTGGCTACTTTCTGGTACCTAAGTGGTAGATGGGTTTCACCAAGAATCTTATCTTAGTTACAGGTCAGTGAAAACGTGTTGACAAATAAGATGATTGCCTGTATGTAGGCTGTGGGCCCCTGTTCTTAAAACACTGGTCAGACTCATTCTGCTCAACATCCACTGTGTATGTGGTAAGACTCTAATGTGAAAATTTACAGCAAAAAAAAAAAAGTTAAAAAATGAAATATGTGTAATTGACTGAATGTATCTATTTATAGAGCACAACCTGTCTGCTTGTATCACTTTTAACACCTTTGGGTACAAAGGTTATCTGTACTATCGTTCTTTAAGCAAAACTCCTTGCTCACTTGGAAATTAGAATGAATAATTAAACTGAGTCTACCAATTGGGGTGGAAAGAAAAGAGCTATTAAGAAAGATGCTCTCAGTTCTTCTCAGGGAAAGTTAAATGGTAGCTGTTTTGTAAATCTTTATAATTAAACAATATATTAACAGTTAAAGCAATTAACAATTTAAAGATGCCTCTGGCAGTTCTGGTTTTAATTCGCAGTGCCACGGTAGCTGAAGAACTCCTGCCTGATGGTTGTCATGGCTAAAAATGTCAGACGTATCCTAGGAGTCATGTTGTGCTACAGATGAGCAAACACCAGACATGCAGAAACTAGAGTGCCTGGAAATATTTTTATACTTTTATTTGCTAGAAAGTAGATGTTTACAGGGTGGCTGCTATGGTAAATCTGACCCTTGAGTGTCATCTCTTTCCTATGAATTGCTGATGGGAATATGGTAGAGGCTACCAGCCACCTTCTGGGCTGTAGAGCAAGAACACCTTTTTTGGCCTGGGCTTGAGGACTTGGGGTCAGGTTTGGCTTTTCCCATCTTGATCTCTAACATTGGCCAAGATGCAGTTACCATCTCAAAGCTTTGGCCTGTTCCTGTTCTGGGAGGAAGCAGGTAGTGAGCGTGTGTCCGGTTGTTGAAGGAAGAGGTATGTTCTTGATCTCAGAGGAAAGGAGAGGGCTGTGTGCAGTGTAGCTGTATCTCATGCCAAGAGTATGCTCAGCATCAGCTCATGCTGGGCAGTAGAAGACACGCATGTTAAAATGATTATATCAGAGGCAGGAATAAATGATCTAATGGCGGTTTCAAAGCTTTGAAAGCAGAAGGTGAATAGCCGGTGCCTTCCAAGTTATCTCTGCCTGCGATCTCCTGCTGAAGGCTACCTGAGGTGGATGGCAAGCTGGTATCAACATAGAGGTTTTTCCTGCTAGCCTGGGGGACTGCGTGTATATTTAAACACAAGCCACAACCTCACCTTGCATAAAAATACAGTCCAGTTAAGCCCTGCTATTTTTGCCTTCTAATAAACCCCTTTGATGTATACAGAAGGTTTTCATATTTTGTTTACTAGGACTTTAACACTTGAGTTCCTGTGTTGTGGACTGGGAGTGCTTCTGTCCCACAGTGATTGCTGGAGTTGATATGAGCTACTTTAACGGACTGGCCTTGCTGCATCTCATTCCACTTCCGAGTTTCGTGACATAGTTTCTTCATCTGCAGTAATAGATGCATAATAGAAAGATCTTTTAGGCCAGTAATCCCATAAATTTATTTGCTTTTGGGGGGGGAGGGGGGGCTTTTTTTTAGCCACCTCATTTCTGGGAGCATACTCTGCACCTTGGGTTATGATGGCTGGTGTGTATTCAAAGGGTGTATGACTTCAGCGATCTGCAAGATGAGAAGTGATCTTCCAGAATACTGCTGTTGTACAATGTCTCCTTGCTGATGTTCTGTACAAATGAAAGGTGAGGGGAAAAAGTCACGAATCCTTGCAGTTTCTCAGTGACTATGTTAATCTGCTGTGTCCTAACTGCACAGACACTGCCTTCTAGTTTTTGTCCCGACCACTCTGAGTCATAGCTTACAAAAAGCTGAAACGGTGAGAAATACTTAGGACAATAGCAGATTTCAGTAGCGTATGCTTCCTTTACTGCTGCTGTCTACTTGAACGGAAAATACCTTGTGGCATGTATAGACAGCAGAACTTGGACCAGTGAGAAGCCCCCAGAAAGCTCTCCCCTCTTTTCAGCTCCAGCAAAGCCTGTAAACCCATCTGTTGGATAAAACTAAATCTGTTATACAAAATTATAGAATTAGTTGAGATGGAAAGCAGCATTGTCAGGGAATTAAAAAAAAAAAAAAAACCCAACAGCGATTAAAAAAAACAAAACAAAACACCCAGGAGGCAAAAACTTCTAGGGCTGTGAAGAGAATCGCATTAGCCCCTGAGAAAAGCAAGGCTGCTACATCTGTGGTAAATGTAATACATGGACAGGACCCCGCCATGTTCTTTGCACTCCCCCTTTCTGCTGCGGTTTGAGGTCTGAAAGCATCACAAGGCCTGGGTTTCTGGGGAAGTGCTCCTTTGCTTGCACCTGAGCAACCTGGTCCTCTTTGCCTGTACTTGCCCTTAAGAGCAGGACCGGACAGATACCACAGTGGTCGCTGTGGTCTGAAACTCCATGTCCTCAAAAGTAACTTATTTGGGGGCATTAACAAGGCCTGTTGCATGCAAAGATCTTTGTCTTATGTGTGCGCAGTTTCATGCTGGGCAACCAAAAGACACCTGAGGTGAGGGGTCCAAGAATTAAGACTTTGTTGTTCCAGTGCTTTAACACTGTAATTGAAATGGAGCAACCACTTATTCATATTCTGATTAAAACAATAATCCAAATCACCCAATTTCTGTTGGATAGTCTGTTGTTACTAATACAACAAGATCAATAGACATGACTATCTGCCAGTTTCCTCTGGTGCTGAGCTCTTGCTGTACCGCTGCATTGGGAGGTGAGTCATCACCATGAGGGGGCCCTGGCTGGGAAAAGCCAGGGTTATTTTTATATTTTTTTAACCCTGTATTTGTTAATGGGTTATAGGCTTTCCTCTCTTGATGGTCCACAGGATTAGTTAATGATTATTACCATGATTACTTCAGTTAGTGCTTCTGCATATATGATATGATTTGGGAGGGAGGGGGAGAACCACACACTTGTACAAAGCTGAGCGAGACTGAAGCATTTTAATTGCAAATTAAGCAACAAAATAACTAGAACAAACTTAAAATTACAGACTAGACAGCAGACACCTGACATTAAGGTAGTTCTGCTGTTACAGCTCGGACAGGCTAGATGAGCATCGTTTGATCCCAGAGTAAGTTACAGATGCAGCAAAAGTGTCTCCAAATATTTTCGGAGATGCTGCTGAACTTAAGCTAAAATAGGTTCAAGTCCAGCCAAAGCCCGACAAGTCCTGAGGACTCGTAGTGTTATAAAGCTTGAGGCCTGTTCCTGGCATTTGACAGCACCAAACCGGCAGGGCTACAGTTGCTGCTGGCGCAACTTTGAATTTCCAAAAAAACCAAGATGCCTCTGAGAATTTATTTATGCAGAGTCGCAGCGTAGCTGCAAAGTGACCTTCCTGCAGTAAGGACAGATGCTGTCTTGTCTCTCCATGAGAGAATTAGTTCAAGATGGAGCTGAACTAATTTATTATTTGCAGAGTAGAAAATGAAATTTCCAGTCTTCTTGAGTCCTTGCAGCTGTGGAGAGCCTCGCCTGCCGCCCCATCTGACCCCCTGCGCTTTTGCCCCAGCTTCCCGAAATTTCTGGGAGACAACCATGACGAGAGAGGACCATGCCTTTGCAAGAAGATGGCACATGAAGGTCAAGCTGATCCCTCCAGGCATTAATGGGTCTGAATGCCAAGCCCGTTTCTGTGGGAACAGGGGAAATATTTATTACGGAGCGGTTCTGTTAGTTGCCTGGTGACAATGCTTCTGTTAAAGCAAGCCGCATTATCTTTCTTGGGGGAATATATGATGCTGGCAAGCTGGTCCTCGGTGATAGATGGCTGCTTAATGCGAGCTGAAGATTTGCCTTACTACTATTTTAATACCCTGGCAGTACTGTCACTACCTAAAATACATACTATGTTTCTTTTATACTTGTACAAGTGCTATGTTAGCTAGTGAATGGTGGATAATTGCCTTTTACTACAAAACTCGTTATATAGTCAAAATGAAATACAAGAGACATGTTTTATTAGTTGTGAAATAGCCAGGTTGACTTCCAGGCTTCTGCCGAACTTCATTGTTTTAAAAGATTAATCATCCTTGAAATATTTATAATATTTGCTAGTCTTGGCAATTTGTATTACCTGCAGCAGTGCCACCTTTTCTGTAGCGGCAGAAATGATCAAGGCAGGCTTTTCCTGGTAAGAGGGGGTGGCT
Source organism: Dromaius novaehollandiae (assembly GCF_036370855.1). Lineage (NCBI taxonomy): Eukaryota > Metazoa > Chordata > Aves > Casuariiformes > Dromaiidae > Dromaius > Dromaius novaehollandiae. Next base: position 2,475,204 of record NC_088101.1, read on the forward strand.
GTTCTGTGTGTATACTATGGTGCTTTCATTAGTAACCCCGTATTAAAATGAGGAGTATTAAGTTCCCCTTGCGATGACTGTCCAATCTATAAGCTGATAGAGGGTGAAATTCAACCTTGCAAAGACTCTATCCACCACTTGATTTGCACTTAAGCCATTAGGCGGTGCAGAGGTCTGTGTGCAGATCCACTTTGCTCACGTCTAAATTTCACACTAAATAAGGAAGGAGATTTTAAGGGGATTTTCTCATAATGTTTTTCTGCAGTTTTCCACAGTGTTTGGCAAGCGTGACTGCTCATAGCATCTTCCTGTGTTATGGAGGGAAACGAGATCTTTTTCCCATTTTTTGCTCGCAGCGTTGGATGCATACGCACCCAAACACGCTTTCTGGGGAAACACGCAAGCCTTCGGCATTAGTGCATCTTTATTATGATGAAGTTGGAGCTATCGAAGTTGAATTAGAGCAGGAGGCTGGGGTCCAAATCAACATCTGCAAGCTCTCCTTTCCTCTACCCTTCTGCAAATGTGTCTATGCAGCATCTCAAAGCATGTGGGTTTCTTTCGGGCTATAGCAGTATAAAATATACTTGTTCTTGCAGCAACAGAAAGTGGGAAGTTGCGTTACCCTGTGGGCGTGCAGCCTGCGATCCTTGTCTGGTTCGTAACTATTTCATGACGAGACGGGCTTCTGCTCTTGGGTAATCAGCTCCGAGTTTCATTGTGTTAATTAAGCCGTAAGATGTGACAGCATGTGAATTACAGCGTAGTAATTCATGCCCAGCACACTGAGGCACGAAGATGAAGGCCAAATGGCCTCTGCGCAGCTGAGTGTGAATTACTGTGCCATAATTTAATTCCCATTATATTTTACTGTGATTATAAAAATGTTTGTGTGATAACTTTTCTTAAAGAAATTCACTATTTCGAAATATAACATTGAGAAGTACAGCACAGACCTTGCATCAAAGAGGAGTAAGTAACTTTGGGAGTCTTGTTGTATCCTGAGCTCTGTAGGCTTTTAAATATATTTATGCTGTTATTAACCTTAGGTAATGAATGGGTGTTGCGGTGCAGAAATCTGCTATCTAAAAACTGACCTAACGCTGACTATTCATCTCATATCAGTTGTCCAACAGTTGCTAAATAGGATGGCTAGGTTTGTTTGTTCCTGACCCAGTCTCGATTTGATCTAGAAACCTTAGCCCCCAACCAGTCTCTTGAGCCAGCTTATCTTTTCCCAGCTCAGGCTATGCAAATGTGTGTGACAGAAACTCTTATTACTGCTGGCACATCTGTTTTCGGTCCTGGCAAGCGCCGAGTGAATCCAGAATATGGGTTGTCTGTGGGAGGGAGGGTGGAAGAGCCCTGGCACCGGAGAGACGAGGTTGGTGCACCCGCTCAGCTGCGTGCTGGAAAAAATAAGCCAACCTGGGAACTGCCTAAGGTGGTGCTGGGGAGGAAAAGCAGAAGGGCCATAAATGTCTTAAAGAAAAAAAAAAATTGTTCTCCAGAACTTGAAATGCTTCTCTGGAGGACAGAGATGTCTTCGCTGTAAGAAAGTAGTGCCCTTCGTCTAAACTGTGGTCTGGGAGTCAAGAGACCCTGTTTGGAAAAGGGGGGATTTGCTTGTCTTAGTTAACTGTCCTTGCTGTGTGGGATGCTCAGAGCCATGGAAATGGTTCTTTTTAACATTTTTTTATTTTAATTTTTATTTTTTAATAGCAAGCAAACCCCATCCACTTCATTTTACTGCAATTCCTTTGCCTTTCTAACAGCCTCAAGCTGTTTGCTTTTTCTCTTCCGCACGTGCCATCGAGTTGGCTAAAGGGTTCCCAGGATAAAAAACCCTCTTCCCAATGAGATGCTCTCATGAAATGATGAAGGAGCTTCCACGTAGCTGGTATGTTCATTTAGATGATGGATATCTGGAACAGTGCCCAGCTTTCTTTTCCTCCTGGGATTCAGGGGGACATTGAGCCTGTTCCTCCACCAACCCTGGATCCTGATGCTTCTCTTCTGCTGTTAAGCACTTTTAGGTAGCCTGGCCCCAGGGACTAGCTGGCAGTGACCCCTGTGCAGGATTCCCAATGGCAGGGTGAGAGCCCAGGCAGAGCCTGTGACAAAGCAGTCGAGTAAAAAACTGAGAAGAGATGTCATAAAATCCTCTCGATTTCCCCTGGAAGACTGAAGGGGAGGTGGGCCATGCAGTGTGCTAGTCTTTGTCATAGGGGAGTGCAGAGTAGCTGTTAAAAATGTGCTTTTCTAAGGGAATTATTCTGCAAAACAGTCTTGCTCTTGCCCTGAGCAGCTTCAAGCTGATCGAGATACTAACGGGGCTAGGGCTGTTTCAGTGTTAGCGGATATTTGGCTTCTAGGAACATTACAGTGGCCCAAACAAAAGTCATTATAATCTCAATTGCAAGCAGTGTCTATGATGTAATTACTACAGTTAGGGTTAGATGTAAATATATTAAAAAAAAAAGAAGAAGAAATTTTCTGCCTGATTTTTACAAATAAACACATCAGAATAATCTTTGTATACATCCTCTTGGAGTTGTTAATTCCAAGCAACTCCGACTGACATTTTGTGCAATTCCTCTGGTAGGCAGTCATCTGATGAAGTGCCTGTAATGTCATTTTGCGAAATGCCTGAGTGGAGCAGTCATTTTGAGATTTTTTTTTTTTTTTAATTAGTCATTGTGCAAAATGACTGCTTTCATGCCAGAACTTCAAATACATATATATACATGGCATGAGATTATCAGTTAAAATTTGTCTGTGCACGTACTCGCACAGTATGTTATATGTATGCTTCTAATAATAATTAAAAATCTCCTTTGGATATGGAAAAATGTAGCAAGCTAAAGCTGACAGACATTCCTTTGAATGCTACCTGGAGGTACTGTGTAGTACCAGGAATATCTTTATACCTTGTCTCTGCATGGGAGAAGACAGCTTGTCCCTGTCCTTCTGGAGGTGCAGGATGCTCCATGGGGCTGGTGGGGGACAAGCTGAAGCTGAATAAGGCTGGCACAGGGGAAAGGGAGGAGCAGAAATGGGCCTCTCTCTTCCTTTTCCTCATCCTGGTGAAATGCAGAGATGGTTGCCTGCCAGTTCCTCACTTAATTCCACCTACATCATACCTATGCAGTAAATGGAGCTGATTGCTATTATTTGGCTGATTGCTAATTCTAGCTGGTACTTCGTTAATACTAAACTTCCCGAGGAAGTTTTTATACAGTGCAAATGCCTGGAAGCTGCTGGGGGATGGAGCGAATCTGCTGTTTGGGGCTGCGTACAAGGGTTTGACAGACAAGGCTGTTCCAAAAGGCTGCATCTGCTCCCTGATGCTTGCAAAAGCGCAGGACCCGAAGATGTTTTCGCAGCTAACGTGGCTGCGTGGTGCTGGGGCAGAGCTGCTGTTTTTGCCAGGATTTGAAAGGGTAGACACTTGATTTCCCCCCCACCAATCGTTCCCAATGCAGCTGTAATACATCCTTTAGGGATGTGCATGCTCCCACAGATGGGATGTCACTCCTGTTTCTTTTCCTAATAACTAGCAAAGTTTAAACTACTAGAGTTGGAGGACAAAAAAAACCAACAACAAAAAACTTCTCAGGGTTGCCTGGCACTAGTTCCTTTATCCATTTAAGCTGGGTGTATTGAAGTCGTCTAAGCTAAAATGAGAAGAGTGAGAGCACAGAAACTCATTACATGGCCACCTTCATTCTCGCACCACCTCCTTCATTGCTGCTAACCTGCTCCCACAAGATTTGGGTAAATCTGCTGTTTTCCTCTTAGGAAGAACACTCTTGGCCCAGAGTGAAGAGCAAGCAGAAGCTCTTTATTGTAAATGAAACTGCTGATTCCCTAGAAGAAGCCTTCCACATCCATCATCACCTCTGCTGTCATGCTAAATGCATCCTAGAGCCAGCTGATGCTTATTACCCAGTGGCACATTTGCTATTGTTGGGCTGGCTCTCATAGCCATCGTGTTTTCCTGAACTGGTTATGTTCTCTGGTGATGTGGTTTTGCTAGAATTTGGAGGAGGCGTCCTACTGTTTGAGTGACTCATCAGGGAGAGAAGCTCTGGGAACAGCAGAAATCAAAACCATGTTGGCATGTTCTGAAGCTTTTCCTCGCTTGGAAGTCCCGTTGTTTCCAGGAAATTGGTGATGGGAACCCCTTTCCCCCTGAGTGCCTGCAGAGATGGTCTCTGTTGCCTCAGGAATCTGCGCCGAGCTGTGGGGGTTTTCAGCTTCTAGCCTGGGTTTGTATTTGCACACATTCTCCCTAATCCTTAGCTCGTGCAGTGACTTGACCACATTGTGGGCTGCTCCCCTTGCCCCGAGGACTACAGCTTTGCGCTCCATCCTTACTCTCATGGGAGACTGTTCCCCTTCCATCCCTTTTAGGAACAGTTAGCAATCATCCATGCTGCTGATCTAAATGAGGATTATTTTTGTCTGCAGCCCTTGTTGTTGAAAATCCATCTCCAATTTTTAATTTGTAGGGTTTTACTTCTATTCTTCTAATACTGGAGGCTGCACAGAGGGTTGATTTAGTATTAAGAGAGCAAATGACGAAGCAACTTTGATGCATCAATCTTGTGTAATATTTTTCTCTTGTGGGGAGGAATATACATGCTGGTTTACAAGCGAGGCCGTTAGACTGGCTGGACTAACGGAGTGGCATTGGAGTGATGCTGGGAGCTTAGCTGCATCGAGGTTCAAGGCGTGCGTGAATGAACCCCCATGGTGGTCTTTCTGCAGGTAGGGGAAACACATGCGATGCTCTACAAAGCCAGTGGCCAATAGTAGTCACATAGGATGCCTGCTGTGCATATCTCAAAATTTGTCATTTCTGTTGCCCTCAGTGCACCTGCTCAGACATTAGTGCTGGTAGGCTTTCATGTGACAAGGACTCTCACTTACTCCTCTAGCTGAGACTCAGCTCTGTTTTGCCGGACAGATTCATGGCCAAGTCATATTTATCACTAAACCACTATTTTGCCAGCACTGCTGCTCACTTCTCTGCATACACAATTTGTAGCATGTTTTAAGGAAGAATGTTTGCTTTTAATAGTTGAAGCCTATCTTGCAGCAAAATCCAGATCACTGAGAATATATATACACACATACGCATGTGTATATATATAATTTATATATTTATAAATCTATAGAGACCTGATCTGTCTGTAACTAGAATAATGCAAGGAACTTTAACGTGCCTTCCTTTCATTGACGTGACTTGAAACACTGCCTGTCATTGCAATTTGTAATCTTATAGGCAAGCGCAATTAAAAATCTTACTATTACATGTTACTCTGGGGGAATGCTCCGGACTAAAATCTAATAATGTTTGGTTGTTTTACTTAATTTGATTGGAAGAAAAAAAAAATAAATTGGCCTGTTGATTCAAAGCCAAATACATAATGAATTTGTGTCATCGGCAGACACCTTTGTTTTCCAAGCCCTGCTGACAAAAGTGCTTGGAAGTTGTACGTTAGTGTATCAGACAGCCATTAAAAAATAAAATAAAATCAAAAAGTAGTTGCTTAACTTTCTGCTCCAGTCTGACAAAACAGGTCTGGACATGAAGTTTTGTGAGCTGATGAGCTCTTATTTGAGAGAGGATGTTTTGGCATGTCCTTACCGCTTCAGACTCTCTGGACATAGAGCAGTCACCGTGAGGCCCTCCAGGCAAGTCTGTGTGTCCTGATGGCTACAATTTCAGATAGTGTGCCTGAATTTATGGTAGCCTTAGATTAAAGGGGTGGAAGGCAGTAAGATGGAGGAGAGGAGGGGGGGAAATAGATGAACCTGTATGATCTGTTTAGTGTCCTTGGAGAACTGAATTAAAAATGGGGATGGGAAGCGTGTTTAGCAGAAGCCCGAATGATTTAGACCATCTTCCTGTATCTCGTGATTTGTAGCACCGGTGTTAAAAACCTCCTAGGAGGCTGGAGGAGGTGTGACGAGTCTATTTTGACGCCTGGCTTCATGTTGTGTGTCCTGTTGCCTGTCCGCCCCACTAACCCTGGGTGTCCCCCACGAGCATATATAATGTCTGAGCGCTGCCTGCCTGTGTCTCCCCAGAGCGTTGAATTGCGGTCTTTCTCCTCTAACCAGTCAGCAGTTCTTGCAAAGCCTAGTAACTTAATTATTTAGGGTCCACACTGATTAGCGTCATGTCTTGAAGCTACACAGACTTTCAGCCCTGGAACTTGTGGTGACAACCTGCACGACTACCGTCTTTTTCTTTTGGATAGTAGATATATGACAGATGAGAAGTACTCAGGCTTTCAGGGAAATGCTGACATGTTGGTTATCCCTTGTTGGCTGGTTGGCAGAATGCAACCAACTACAAGTTTGGAGGAGGGCTGGTGTACCCAGTATCACTCTGGAGTACTATTGTGATGAGAAGCTTAAAGAGGGACAAGGTTATAGCACAAAACAAATTGATATAAGGAGATGGGCTCAGTCTAGCTAGCAATCATGAAAATGCAATGCATTAGAAAGGGCTGACTTTGAAGTCAGTGGGCGCTAGGAGGTGCGAACCTCTGTAAAAGTTAGATTTGCAACCAGATACTCAGATTCCCATACTGAGCATCTCACCGAGGTGGAAACTGTAGAGCTGTCAAAATGTTCTGTACCTTTTATAAATATATACATTGGTAGTTGTACAGTAATAATGCTTAAAACACTACGGCATTATGTATGAACCAAAATACACATATAAAGCATAGTAGCCAGATATATCACCTGGGAAGGTTAGTGACACTAGTTAGAGCTGTGGAGAAGTGTTAGCCCAAGCGTGTTCTTGGGGAAGCGTGGGGGGAATGTTAATTTAAAAAGCCAGATGACTATATGCATTTCTGGCAATATATTTTGACGTTGAGAGAGGTTTGGGATGCCTCAGGTGAGTCCCAGATCCAATGGCTTCCTGTGTGTGGTGTTCTCCATGGCCTGGGCTTGTTGGCCGAAACGTGCTTCCCATGGTGACCCACCTTCCCTCTTCAGAGCAAGAGAGGAGGTGCCTAACAGGGATAGCTGAAACACTGAAAGCATTGATTTGACAGAAATCTTAGTGGTTAAATTTCTATGCCACCCATAGATGGGTTCTGCAAACCAAACATTTCCCTAAAAGCTCAAGCACCTTGTCTCCGCATCAGGAGTAAACCATTCAGATCTGACCGTTTAAGTTAAGCTGTGCCAACTGGGGCCCATGTGTGCAGATGCAAAGAGCTCCTCGGTGCCTGAGCAGGGAGGATAGTTAATCTAGGTTCTGCTTTTATTAGATTATGAAGTTCAAAGCGAAGTTGAGGAGAGAATCATGCAAAGAAAGTGAATAAACTGTGAAAGCTAATGCACTTAATGACGGTAAAATGATTTTCTTTTATGGTAGAGGGAGTGAAGCTTTTTTCGTTATTTAAAAAACAAAAAACCCCAAAACTTTCATTATAATCAACTTCTCTTTTCCTTTCCACACCTTCATTCCCTCCCCACCTCCTAAAACAAGACTGGAGACACCCCCCCCCCCCCATAACAGGGGATAGGTAGATAGTCTTTGCTGAAAACAATGCCATTCCTGGGAGACTGCACCAGGGCAACTTTGTTTGCAAGGTCCTCGAGGGGATGCTGCCCTTCAGACCCTGCTCTGGGAAGCAGCACTTTTGCTTGGGGTTCTCAGATGTGCTGAATTGTAATGCTTTGAATTTGTTCGTTTACTCGCCCTAATGCTGCATAATGCAAGACCGTCGCGCCAATGTGGGGCAGGGTCGAGTAGGTTTCAACAGGACACGTACTCACCAGGACAGATCTTGCTAGCATGTGTGACCGCTTATATATTAAAATAGACGGTTGGTGAAATAAAGTCTGAAGAGGCTTCTCTAGCCTTTGGGGGAGATACTAGTTAAACAAGCATTCTTATTCTGAAAAGACTCGTTTCTTTTTAAACAACTTGTTTCATGGACAGGGAAAATACGAAGCCTGGTTTCTTATTCCTGATTCTTTCCCTCCCTAGGGGATCTAGTAGGGGTTAGGGTCTCAGCTACCAGGCAACTCGCTCTTGAAGCTTTGAAGAACCTAATTATTTGTGCCCTCTGTCTTCCCCCTTCCCTCCTCCCCACCCCCCCGATTGTGTTCCAAATAGGCAACAGGCTAAAAATGATCAGGGAGAGACTGTCAGGCAGGCATGGTCTGCAAGGTCATGTCAACTTCATATCCTTAAGGAATGAACCTAAATAAGCCAAAAAAAAAAAAAAAAAAAAAAAAAAGGCTGGCATGCCATTAGCTCGTCACTGCCTGCTGCTTTCTTGTGTGGATGGAGCGAGGTTTGGGGGTACTTAGGGGCTCGTGGTCCTCTGTGGCTGTGAGCAGGAAAAGCAAGCGTTAAGGGAAACATGGGCTGTTGGTGTAACCAGGAGGTTTACGTGGTTTCTGTGCTGCTAGATCGAGAGTCGTGTGCTTTGCATGAAAATCAGAGCGTGCATTTTATAGTATCAATGCATGTAGTCTGTCACCGGTGCTCATGGCGCAGCAGAATGAGGGCGGCATGGAAGTATTTTCATAGAGGGGAGAGTCTCTATAAGGCAAATGCTACGGCACTGTCAAAATTACGTGACACTGCTCTTGAAACCCTATAGGGTGCAATTAGAGAGAGGGCTTCATTTTCACAAAGTTTCTGGACTTGACACCAGTTTCCTTAATTTGACACCTCTTTGTTCAAACAGAATATCAAAATGGCACTTAAATTACACTCTGAGTGAAGAGCTTAATAATAACCGTGCAGTGGAATGTGTTTAAATTAAAGCACAGTGTTGTTTCAGTCTGGGGTTTCAGATCTAACTTTCAAATGCTTTTCATTTCTGTATTGCAAATTTGACAGATGCTTTTTATGGGTAGTAGCTTGTAAAGACTATTTTCCTTTACCTGACCTAAAGGATGCAAAGTTTATTTGCATTTGGGCAGGAGTTTGCAGCACAGTGAATTAGCAGTAAACTGATACTTTAGTTCTTGTGTTCTGTAAAAATTAATTCCTCCTAGGCTCACACTGCCTCTTTTTTTTTTAATACCATAATATGTTTATACAAAGTATTTTTTCAGGCAGAGAAATCTCATTTTCTATTCAGATCATATGGAAATTTGCACAGACTAATTGGCAACACTCAATAAAATCTCATAAAATAGAATAATATTCTTTGGGAGAGCTTTGAATGCCTTTTAGATCATAATTTGAGTCCCATAAGTTGCACATATGTAGAATGTATCAATGTTGATTTGCTGTACAGACACTGTTTGCCGTGTACCTTATGGATATACTTGGTACTATTAGTATTTATATCCTGTGCTATTTTTATTTTATGTCACTTTAATCCTGCTGCTAATGCAAGTTTAACTCTGTAAAAATGATAATGAAAAATTAAGAAATGCAAAAATGCAGGTGTCAGTGGGCTGGTGAATCTGGCTAAACTGCACCCACTACTGACATGATATAACTTCATCACGCTTGGACTGTAAACTCTTGGGAGCTAAGCACGACTTGCTGGATAGTTGCAGAGTATCGAGTGCAATATCATTGCAGCTTAGGTAGTGTCTTGCTACATTTCATTTTTCGTTTCATTTGATCTTCTTGTGCCAGTGTCTATTCCTACCTGTCATTTGTTGCTATTTCCATCTGCTTTGTGCTGGTGTGATCAACTATTTTGTCTCTGAAAAGATTTCTTCATTGGATTTTTTTTTTTTTTTGGGGTGGATGCTGTGGTTTCCACTTGTGTGCACCAGTAGAGATGGGAGAGGCATATGGTATCGGGGATACGCTGCTCATGGGAACTGAGATAAACAGAACTAAGTCCAACCTTGTTATAGCACCTTAGGTCTTGCTTAAAGCCTGAGCTCTTCCCTCCTCTCCATGGAGGACAATCTTTGGGTATGTCCAGGAACAGGGTTTCTTTTAGGTGAACTATGCCCTCGAATGGGTCCTATTAAAGTTTTATGTTGCTGGCAATCGGGGTTAGAAACCATCAGAAATGATGTATGCACTTAGATTCCCTGCGAAGATGCAAATGGTTTCTGAAACTCTTGACGTTAAAGGCACCTTATAAAAATGCTGGAAACTTTCTCAGAGGGAGTAATTTATTTGACTCATGATCCTTTTTTTTTAAAAAAAAAAATCCTATTTTGAGGTTTGACATTTTTCCTACTGCAGCATGATTTTTCCCGTCAGAGCCAGCTGTTGGCTGAGTTTTGGTGGAGACATGTTCAGTATGTGCTTGTTAAGAAAACTCTGCATCATCGTGAGGACTCTTGAAAGCCTCTTCTGCTTCATTTGCCCTCAGTTGTTAGAGAAAAACAGACCCGTATGAAAAAATGTGATTTTTCTGTTTGGCCAGGCCAGAAATTGGAGCAGTAAAAGAAGAAAAATGGTTCTTTCTTCTAAATTGTACTGAGGAAAAAATCAGTTTTCTAATGAAGGTAAAATGTCTAACCTCTTGACCAAAAATAGCTTGAATTAAACTATATCTTTTCATGAGTCCAGAAGAAATGTTTCATTTTTTCCTTTTTAGTTTTTTTCTAATAATGTTTCATTCTAACATTTTGCTAGGTTATTTTATAATAAACTGATATAAGGTTTTTGATGCCAGAGCTGCCTTTTGGTGACTAGACTATTTAAATGAAAAATCTTACCACGTGTTTGGCAAAAAAAATGGTCTCCTGCATCACACGAGTTGTCATCACCAAGTTATATATTGTGATATTTTGTGGCATGCCTTGTGATATTTAGTGGTTTTCTTAAAGGAGCCACTATGTAGAATGAAATGATTACCTGAGGATTTCAATTACTGTTTAAAAAGAAAGAAAGAAAGAAAGAAAAATTATATGGCTTGTCAAGGTGGTGAGGGGAACGTTTTGAAGACTTCTGATGACTTAGTTCTTGTCTCTACATGGCAAAAGAAAAGCATTTGGCTTAAATGACTGAAAGCAGTGATGTGTGTGTGTTTATACAACATCACCAAATGGTTGAGGTTGGAAGGGACCTCTGGAGATCATCTAGGCCAAGCCCCTTCTCAAGCAAGGTCACCTAGAGCAGGTTGCCATGTATAGATGGCTTTTGACTGTCTCCAGGGATGGAGACTTCTTTTGTGGTAAGCTTGTATTGATTTTCCCACTTGTTTCATTGCAGGAACAGCTGAGAGAAGTGATGAACTTTGAACAAGATAAATGAATGAATAGAATAAATAAAATAAATGAAATGCTCTGTCTAAGAGCACGAGGCAAATGCTTTTGCATTCAGGCCCGTGTTGTGCAGTGCTGCCATGGGCAATGCTGGATGAATGCATTGCACTGATTTGATGTTGCGGGGCAGTTTTATTGAGCGACACCATCTTCTGCTAGTGTCTGCAAGGTGCTGCTATCAGTGTATGGTGTGTTTTGGGCAGCCAGAGCAAAGACGCGCTGCAGTGCCTTGGCTTTGTGGCCTTCCCATTTTTTATGAGATGATTTGCTCTTCTCTTGGTAAAGCTCTATTGTAAGACCAAATCGGCCATAGTGACTTAGTCGGGCAAATGGATGTTGAGCAGCAGAAGGCCTCAAATCTTTTGGTGACCGGCAGCGCCGGAGTAACGAGCTCTGGGGTCCCAAGGTACAAAAGGCACAAATACCTCCTCCCGTTATACCACTTAACAGCCTCGACCACTCGGACTGGTGTGTGACATCTGTTGGCCACTGACATGAAAGCTGCGGCCTTTAAAACTAGAGAAGTTCAAATCTAAATAATATTCTGTTGATTCTTTTGTATGCATGGTCCTGGGTTCCTTACAAATTCTGCTGTACCACCTGGCTGTAAGACATCTTTTTTGGGTGTATATCCAAACGCAGGACTGCATTGCTGTTACTGGCTTTCTTGGTCTTGAGATATATCAATATCCTCTAATACAGGCTCCCAAACAGTGGGAAACTGCAGCGCAGGCAAAAGACTGGAGGAGAAGCACAAGCTCTTGATGCTAACTTGGTTGTAGGAAAAAGGTGTACAAGCACCTTCGCATATATGTCAGCGCTGAGGAGAGATGCCAGAAAGGTAAAGAAAGGCAGCACGTGCATTTGTCAACATAGATGCCTCTAGAAGTCTATTACTAATTAGAAAAATGTTCCACTACAAATTATGAAAATTAGCAGGAGACTGATTTCAGTTGCTCTCATTTGCTCTCATTAACGCTTTGGCATAATGCACACTTAAGTCAAATAAAGAATGGAACCTTTTTTGTGTCTTTTTAGAGCGACTCGAAAAGCAGCTTGATTTATACTCTACTTTTTAGCCTAATTAGAACTGATGATTAAAACATGCAAGTCCCTTAAGATGACTCTGCTAAAGTGAATTTTTTTTTTAATAAGCTGAATAATGTTTAATGTTCAGGGTAAAACCATCTGAAAATGGAATTACGGCATCTCATTATGTTTTGTATTTAAACTCTAGTAATTAACATCAACACTGCCACCGCTTGTGAATATTACTTTATTTGCGGAAGATGATGCACAGCTGCAGAGGTCGCATGCGAATGCACATTCAGAAAGTCCCAGCCTTATGGCCTTGAGCCTCCAATATTGAATAACAGCATGACAGGTGGATTGAGGCCTTGTTATGTTCTTGGTGATGTTTCTCTTGTGCCTCTGCTTTTGCGGATATCAATGCATTTGCTATGTGAAAATGCAGTCCTGCTTTCTTGTGCATTTAGGTCTTTGCTTTTCCAGCGTAGGTGCGGAGGGGTTTACCTTGCAGAAGCAGGGCTTAGTCCCTCTTCTGCATGCTCCTAAGGGCTCCTTTTTGCAGCTGAACTCCTAAAACAGCAAAGGTTGGGCAGGAGGAGTGGAAGCTTAGAGAAGAAGGCACTGGGCCCACATTATCCTCCTCCTCAACAGCATTGCTTCTAGCTCTTCTCAGGGTTGCACCGGGGGCTCTCCGTGTGCCTGGCCTCCATGGAGAGAGGCGCTGCAAAACGTGCTTTAAAACTACACCAGCTCTCCTGCTTTTTATGCACTGCTGTTGTATTACTTGAGATCACGGGCTCTGTTTGGCTGTTGCGCTTACCGGGCGCGATTCGGCCTGCTTTCATTTTGGTTAGTGATTGAGATAAGCCACATGATGGGGTTTGGGGGTTCGAGAGACCAGGCAGAGCGTTGCCCTATGAGGAGGCGCTATAAAGCATCCTGTGCCAGAAGCAGAGTCATCTCGTTGCCGCATGGCCGATGCGGGAGCTCTGGGCAGCCAGAGTCTCGCAAGATCGAGCTCAGAGGGGTTACGGCCCTTCCTCCAAATTTTCAAGGCATTGCTCTGGGTCACATTATATATGGTGATGGGGGAAGCGGGTATAGTTTGTGCTTGGGGAAGCAGAGACGAACATTAACTCCATTAGTGTTTTATAAAAGCTGTTGCAAACCTGCTCGCTCTTAAGAAAGGCGGAAAGAGAGCAAACGCCAAAATGTGCGCAGCGGAGTGTCCAGCACCCGCAGCATCCCCGGTGATGCGGCAGGGCCTGCGTTTAACCCAGGGAACGGGAACGGCGCTTTACCAGTGTCAGATTACATTGTGAACTCGCAGTGGGAATGAAACCTTAACCTTTCTCGCTGCTTTACGTGGGGGCATCGGAAGGATTTTTAACTAAAGAGACCTTCTGCACATGGTTGTGTCATATAAATGGAATATAAATACTGCGAGTGCACGGCTGGTATAATCTTAAGTCTGCTTACCTCCAGTCTCTGCCCACTTGACTGGGAACTGTGTTCAGCCAGACCCTCCGCTGTACATCTCGTCAGTGCTTTGCTCCCAGAAGTTTGCTCGCTCACCCTTCCTTCGGCAGGAGTGGTCAGGTCACAGCAAATGTGCTGCAGTGACCTGTGGGCCTTGGTCCAGGTTTCTTATATTACCATTTTCTCTAGTTCTGGGGTGGATGACTCGGTTGGCATGGTCCGCGGCCTGTGCTAAGACAGATGCTGGGAGAAAGCTGTTGCTGTAGGCCGAACCCAAGCCAGGAACGGAGCTACCAGTTTGCATGTGTTCAAAGTACCGCTGTGATTGTAACCTTGGCGTTGGGACTGATGTTTTGTTTCAGTGGAGTTTGCCTTGTGTCTTGCATGCGTTGTATTTTCACGCTAGTCTGCTTTCATATACCCTGGGTTGCAGAAAATGTGGCGCTGTGCTTGCACGCAGCCAATGCTGTGAAGGTCTTGAGATCCTACCACTGACCACACAGCACTTGGAGAGACTTGTATGGAAATACAAGCTCGTTGTGTCACGAGGAGCAATCCTTGACCCCCCAAGCTTGCCTGATCTGCGGTGCCTCATGTCGTCCAGGCCCTGCAGCTGCTGATGGGCACCTGCTCTGGGGACACGGTGACAGTCGATGCCGCGTCTAGTGGTGTTGAACCTAAATCCCCATGGGGGACCAGGAAAGATGATCTGGAGAGCAACTGCTCTCCTGAGTCATCTCTCCTGCAGAGCTACCAAGGCCCCGGCTGGCACCTCTCCAAGCGGCTCCCTCCCGCTGGGCTCCAGCCATTTGGGTCAAGCAGCAAAAACCGTTCCTGCAGCACAGCTCCTGCCATCTTCCCCATCGGCACACCTGGGTTGATATGCACAGATGAATGTGGATTAATGGATTAACGGACTCTTGAAATATTTCGGGGGGTTGTTTAAATACCCAGCACTGTTCTGTGGTGTCACTGTAGAGGAGTAGTGAGGAGAAGGTACAACAGAAGGACTGAAAATACTAATGGGAAAATATCTTTATAGAGATGTAACAGGCACGTTTTTGCGCTTCGCTTCCTTGAAAAATAGAAGGTTTTAGCCCTCTGTGCTTAATAAGATGCAATAAAATGTAGATGTGGATATCAAAGGAAACAGAATCTTTAATTTTGCTTATTTGAGTTATTGTCCTTGAAACAAATTATGTGCGCATGCTGTTTTATATCTGAAAGGAAATCATAATCCCTCATACATTTCGCTAAAGTGTAATAATACCCTTTTGTTTCAGCTACTCGCTCTTCATTGCCGGGGGGGTGGGAGGGGGAAGGAAGATATTAATTCTGCTGAGACTTCTGCAGGCACTTCCAGTTTGGCACTCCTCTGTACAGCAAGCACTGCATTAGCTCAGGGCTCTTGCCGGCGTGGCGTGGCACTTTGGGACATCGAGGCACCCTTTGAAAAGGTGCAAATAGCAGTTTGTCCATGCAGTAAGGACAAGGGTTGGCAAGGCTGGGTTATTGGGAAATGGCTTCTGATGATGGGCCACGATCGCAATGCTGCTGGCGCTTCTCCGCCTTCCAGGAGCCAGAGAGGTGGTTGGTTGTTGGGAATGCACCGGCCGTGCAAGAGGGACAAGTTAAATTCTGAAAGTGCTGGAAGCTGCCTCCTGTTCTCCGAATAATCTTGCCGTGTGTTTCTGAATATAATTAGGGCAGTATTCATAGCTGAAGAAGCAAGTATCTGATGAGAGACGGCTGTCTTTTCCTGTTTTGAAGAAGGCTAATGATTTAATTTTCCTTTCACTGTTCCTATACATGGCAGTTAAATAATTCAGTTGTTTTGCTTCCTTGTTGGAGGAAGTGTCTGCTGTAGGAAAATGAGATCTGTTTTTACATTGCAGTCTCATAATGCAAGGAATGAGAAGGAAATTTCACTGAGTTAATGAAAAATGGCTCTATTACAATAGCTACTAAAGGTGAATCTTAAAATTTATTTTTTAATGAAGTCATGGAATGCATTGGCAATATTAACTGTGTGCTTAGGTCTCTCTCTCTCCCTCTTTTTTTTTTTTAATTAAAAATAAATCTTCAGGTTCCATTTATGTTAATGCACTTAGTAAATAATTTGGTAAAGAAAAAGCTGCAGGAACAGAGCTTAGAGTTAACCAGAAGGGCAAAACTGCGGCCTTAAGTTGTATGGTTTTGCTGGCATACGTTTCTTGTTTTTCTAAACGTGAGAAGCTCGCGGTCCTTTAAACAGGTCACTGATCTCAAGGTCACTGCAAACACTTTGTGCCAGGGATGCTCTGAGACGGTTGATATTTTGGGTGAGAAGCACAAGGATGCTGTCTGTGTCTCCTACGCTTGCCTCTTGTCATCAGTCTTTCCGTGGGTTTCTAATTTGTAAGGATCCTATTTTCTCCTGCTTTCTATCTCCTTCCCTCTACCTCCCTGCTCTGCCATCAAGGGTCTCTGCCCCATCCCCAGGGTCACCGCTGGCCTCTCGTGCCTGAGCTGTTGCTCTGTGTCTGGTAGCGGGTCAGGAATTAAGATCTCTGGGGCATCGTGTGGTGGCGGTGCTCTTCTTTTGCCGAAGCTTCACCTCTTCTTATAGTTTTGGTGAAACAGGCGGGCTTTTGAGGCAATATGAACGGTCATGAAACGATGCACAGAACATGGATCCTTGTATCCCTGCTTAACATGATCTGATCCGATTGGCACTGTATCACCGGCAGGATGATATAATTCCACATTAATGTCAAAAGCATTGAGATGAATGACAGCAACATTAATTGAGTAGGCATTCAGGCTCGACTCGAAATGCTAACGTTCTTATAGGTGTGCTTGGGGCAAAGAGGGGGGAACGTGTCGCAAAGTTGCTGGCCTCTGATCCAAGCTGCTAGGTGTGTCGATGCGAGCACAGGCATTGCTCTAGCTGTACGGAGAGGGCATTTGGGGATGCTGCGCACATCGCCTGGAAGGAGATGGATGCCCTGCATAAATATATCGGGGTTTTTTTTTTCTTTATTTTTTGGCTGCAGTCCCTGAGCACAAGGGGAGGTGTACGCAGGCAATATGAGCTGCCTGCTGATCAGGCACACAGCTCCTGCTCGGCCTAAGGGGGTTGCCGGGAGCTTTAAGGGAGCTACAGCTGGATCTAGAAAAGTAGTTAAGCACTTCAGCTCTCATTGAAATCGGTGGGAAGTTAGGAGGTAAATGAGACCTGCGAGCATTAGTACTTTTGTGGGTATCTGTGTTCGGTGTTCAACAGAGTGAAAATGTAAAATAAATAGAAATAAAAAAAATAAATCCTAGCTCTAAGCTCTGCATGGGTTTTCCTGTAACGTCGCTGTTACGCGATTCAGATTGTTCTTCAAGCTCAGTAGTCTCAGCAGATGACGGAGACGATGGGCTCTGCCTCCAGAGAAAATGAAGGAGAAAGAAAAAGGCTTTGCATCACCTGCCTGGCTCTTAAAGACTGCAATATTGGTTGCTCAGGGGGCTGTTGTTCAAAAGCGCTCTTTCTTTTTAGAGTTGGAGATCACCTACTTTGACTGAGTTACTGTGCTATAATGTCACCTTCCTGCCTTGACTCCTACCTGTGCCACAGCAATCGGCAATGTTGTTAGATTTAAAAAAATCCTGCTGGCAAAGCAGAGCTCAGAAAGTTGGTTATTCTTCCTCTGCTGTGTTGGAGAAAGCACGGTTTATTACATCTTTTACATGGATAATTGATTACACTTGTGCTGCTCCAGTAAATCAAATTGCACAGAAACAACCGTGGTTTAATTTGCCTGAAGAACTTCTATTACTTATGATGATATGCAAAAAAAAAAAAAAAGAAAAAAAAAAGAAAAAAAAAGAAAAGTATGTTGGGCTGATTTTCATGTTTCAGGCCCAGTTTTTCTGTGAGGTGGTGTTCTATGTGTTCATTTTTGAAAGTACCCAGAAAACTCTGCCGTCTTGGCATGTATATACCGCGTGCGTGTAATATGGGCATTAGAGAGACAATAAAATGAGAACCCCACCATGCCATTTCTTACCAAGCTGCTTGTCAGAATTGAATCATACTTTCAGGCTTTTGTGGCAGCCAGGGAGTGAAATTGGGCGAGAACTGAACTTGCAGCCAGCTCTGGAGACGCGCAGGGTTTTTTTTTTTTTTTTTTTGAGATTAATGACATTAAGGGAACATTTATGGCCTACCTAATTTTCCACAAGCGGAAGCCAGGATATACTTGTTTTAACTAATGTTTCTGCTTCAGATGATTTGACGTGCCAAGTAGGTCTTGAGTAAACTTTGCAATCTGTTTGCTTTTGGTTTAAAGTCTTTTTTAGTTGACAGGTTACTATTAATAAATACAAGAGGGTTTGGTGGTTCTGCCTCAGTTGCAGATGCCAGAAGGCATAGTGACTTTGCTCCAAGCTCGCAGCAAACCAGCATGGGCATTTCAGACATGAGGCAAAGCTGGAAGTCATCAGTGATCTCGCTTCCCTGCTGAGACTGAAGCTTTGTGTCGTCTCCCAACAGTAGAGAGGAGAATCGATAGGACAGAGAAGTCGGGTAGCCGCCATCAAATACGCGAGTATCGTGGATTCAGAGTAGTCTTGGAGCTGGAGGGGATGCCACTGAGCCAGAAGGGAGGTTACCAGCAGGAACCCTCAGCCATGCAGTGATTAAAAACAGCTTTAATGTGGTGCTCATCACGTAAATGGCACTTACTGTATCTTCAAAATTACAGTAAAAGTGATAACAGCTATGGAGGGAAGCATGGGGGGGAGTTTATCAGCAGTAACGGTAATAAGCCGCGACTCAGGTTTTCAAGTTGTAATTAGCTGCTCAACAGCTGTGACTTTCTGGAGTTGCCCAGTGCTGTCAATCTCAGCAGCTCACTCCCACACCACGGCTCACGGACCTCGTCCACCCTAAGGGGCATGCGGAGGAGCTTGTCTGCGAATGCCTGTTGGCAGCCCTGCTTATGCTGCGCAGCAATTTCTGATGTTAAAAAAAAAAAAAAAAAGCAGTAAAATGGTACTATGGCTATTGTAAATCCAGCTCTTCAGGCAGATTTTACTGGGTGTGGTGACCACTACACTTCTGATGACTTGTGGGGAGAGTTTAGGATGGAGCTCCCCAAATTGTCAAGCTTTTTAATAGTGTTTCTACAGTGTGCCCTATCTTGCAACTGTGTTGTATTTTTTTCGGTGAGCTCCCTATGCAGAGAAGAACTCTTAAATTATTTCACAGGAAAGAGAAAGGCAGCAGGTAAGGGAATAAATTCTGCAGGAACCTCCTGGGAGCACTGTCTTTTTCCCACATGGTCCTGTGGAGAAAGCCCAGGTAGATGCTTGCATTTCAGATTTTCCCAGTTGAGTTGGAGTTTGACGGGAGCTGGAGGAGAAGAGTTCAGATGTCTCATATGTCAAAAATGGGGTGAAAGTGGTAGTGGTAGCCCAAAGGAAGAAGAGGCTTGGTGGTTGTGCTGCTGTAACTTCCCCATCTGGGTTCAGATCTGTGTTGTGTTGCAGTTGTTGTCCCAGACAGGTTACTTTCATCAGAAAGGAAGAAAAAAATCAGATCTCTTTTCCTGTACAGCTGGTTTCTAAAAGCAACAGTGCAAACTCCCTGTCTGCTGGAAACAGCTAGAGGAAAAAAAGATATTTTGATCATGCCCAAATGGCCAAAACTTTGAGGGGAAAAGAAAGGAACATTTTTCCATCCTGACTGGAATGTTAGTCACTTAAATTTAATCAGTGTATAACTTGGTAGTGGGGAAAAGAGCATGGGAACTTGTCAGTGTGCACGCTGGATTGAAGGTATTTGAAAGCATTGCGTTCTAATTTTTACTATTCTTTTTTAACTTGAGAAAAAAAATTAATACAAGTTTGGAAATGAAAAGGCATTTCAAATTTAATCTTTTCATTTAGAAGATGTTCAAGTGGGACACTTTGACAATTTCAAACTTTTCTTTTTATATGCATTTTTTTCCCAGAAAGATTTGTCAGAACTTCCCCTATTCCCATGAACAGATTTAGTTGTGACAGATAATCATTTTCTGATGAAAGAACAAGTTTTGTCAGAAAATTCTCAGCCAGCTCTTCTGGGGGCTATACCTACTGAACAACATCAACCTGACAAGCATGCTTGCTTAATCCACGTGTGTGTCAACTAAAGCATAAAAACAGGTGGATGTTATACTTGAATAAAATTTTAGGCCTTGTGGTTTCTCCTAACTTGTCAGTATTACCCAGTAACGCTGTAGCTTAAAGATGAGCCACTGATGGCTTACAGAATTTTCCAAAAAGGAGAGAGGAGAAAAAAAAAAAAAAAAAGATGAAATCAGGTTTCCTGAAGTAGCAAGAAATCATTTTTTTGCTAGGATGTTGTGTTGTTGTCTGCCATGGAACATACTTATGCTGTGTTGAGCTGCTTGCGAATGATTATCATATGAAGAAAGCATGTATACATGTGGCAGACCTCGTAGGATGTATGCTCACACTTCTCTCTCCATCTCTTTAACCTCTCACCCCCTTCTCCCCCCCCCCAAAAAAAACCAACGAAACAAAACCCCTGCTGTCCTCAAAATGAAATACCGGTGGCACAGCCTGAACTTTTCCTGCTTGTTTTTTGGAGTCAACTCTTGACTTAGAGTGAAAAGGAACTGTTTCTTGTCTGGAAATAGTATGTAAATAGCTGGCTTTATATCACACAAATTGACTTTTTTTTCCTCCTTCAGAAATAGGTACAGTGACAGTAAAAAAGAATTTACTAGGAAACATTTTGAGTAACGTGAAAAGACTTTACAAAGGAGGGGAGATGGGGATGGCAGAGATACAGACGTGCAGTAGTGCGTAGGTCTCCAGTAGGCTGATGGGGCTGAGCTTTGACTTTGGCCGCCACTTCCCATCTGCAGGTGGGAACGTAGGGGAAAAATGATTTCTTCAAGGCTTTGCTCATGGGTCATCTTCTAGCTGTGGTCTCCAGAGCCAGCCACCCTCTAATTTTTCCCCAAAATTGCCATCGCTGCAGATTGAGCTTGTGGCTCATGCTTGCCCTGCCATAGGAGGTGTCTGGTGGTCACTAGCCCTGGGGCTTGCCCATCTGAGAGGCCTCGTGCAGGAGGTGGCACTACAGATGTAGGTGCTTGAAGGAGGTGGTGCTTCTTTTGCCTTTGCTGTTGCTGCTTGCCCTGCTAACTTTCAGAGAACTTCCTCGTTATTTTTAGGAGCCGTATATTTTCCAAAGTCCTATAATACAATGATGCAGAAACTTCAAGCAGTCAGAAAGCTGCAATTCCCATGGTCATTGTGGTATGAGGGAGAAGGAGTAGTTCAGTGACCAGTAATTACAATGCAAGCAGAGATGCTAATTTTTTTAGCTGCATGCTGCTGTATGTCACGTGTGGTCGGCAGCTTCTGCTAAGCACAGTTGTTATTCTGAGGTTTCTTTGGCTTTATTTCCTTAGCGCATCAAAGCCTTTTTATTCCTGTAATTTGTTGTTTCAGCAACTTTCTTCCCGTGATGATTCTTGATTGGTTATGTTATTTGAGGACCTCGATAGCCGTTTTCTGAAATGGCCTGGTGATTGTGTCTGTTCAGGCTGTCACTCTATTTTCAGTCTAGCTCTTTATTTTCAATATAGTTTGTTTACAAATTTTATGTATATATATTATATATATATATATGTATATATGTATATGTATGCATATATATTATGAAATACAAATACTTAAAAAGCTTATAAATATGTGGCATCCTATAAGCTTTTCTCCTCTTTCAGTAGATGAATCTTGAACTGTAATGCACTTGTACAGTAATACTTTGTTAGTTTTATGCAACCTATACTTTTCATTAAAAAAAGCAGTAGATAACTGTCTTTGGTTTGTATGAGGGAGTGAGGGCAAACCTTTCCCGAATTATTGCATGGATCACATGTACAGCTTGCTTGAAGAAACTGTAAAAACTGAGCGATGTGTATTAATAGAACCATGCTAGGTATCATGGGAAAGTGTTTTATTATATTCCAGAAATATTGTATCAGGTTTTTTTATGGTGACTGAAAATGGCAAGAAGAAAATGATATCATGAAATTAATTTGACCGTTAAAATGCAACTTTGCTGTGAGCTTACAAGAGGACCAGTAGCGCACAATTAATTCTTCTTCCACACTGACAGAGCTATTTGACAGCTGCACCATCTGGCTGGGTGTGGGATACACTGGATTTGATCAATATTTGCTTTATAATTAACCCCTAGGAAGCTGATGCAGATCCAGGAGGAAGGTATTTAGGGGTTGGTTCTCACCAGGTTGGGAACAGGAGGTGAACTAGTTAAGATTTTTTTTAGGTGACCGGGAAGCAGAGCAAGGTCAAACTCTTATGTAGGTTGGCTCTTCCACTACGGTGGGATCTCCTGCGTCTTGGATGCATGTTTCGGGCTTTGCTGGTCCTCCACTCTCCCACCTGTGTGGGGCAAGGAGGTAGTAGCTTAGCAAAGTACAGAACATACTGGATTTTTTGGTGTTGAGCATGGACTGAGCTCAAACTACAGCTTTTTGTGTGCTAACAGGGTTTCCTTTTTCTGCCTGGTTATTAATTCTTTTCAAACTGATAGGAAGTTGCAGAATCTTTTTCCTTACTCAAAAGTTACTGGGCCGATGGGATGCACAAATGAACAGGTGAATATGCAGCTCGTATTGCATAAGCTTTGTTCCCATATAAAACTGGACTATATGCTAAGTCAGGCAGAGTGTATGGATATGCTGGAAGAGAGGTCTTCGGCCTGCTGTCATTTCTCCTGCTTGTAGTACAACCAGCAAGCCAGGCCATGCTCCTGTGATCACACTTGACTTGGCCTCTTGGTATCTGAGAACTGTTTGCTTTGTTTCAATCCGTAGGTTTTCAGGTGATAGAGACAGATAACGTGTGTTGGGCTCCTGTTGAATGTTTCCCTTGGTGAGTTTTTTTTTTTAGCTTTAGTGGGAGGATTAGCATGTGAGACGTGTTTTCCCCTGCTGCCATTGCTACCTCCCTCCAACGCTATCATTGAACTCAATAGGAGTTTTAACATAAAGTTCAGGGAAAGCAGCGCTAGGCCAGTGGAGGCTTTGACAATACTTTCCTTAGGAAATAACTTTTTACACCGATGTAATGATACCTTCTTCAACAGAGCAGGGGGTAGAAGAGGGGAAGACGTGTCCTACTTAGGGTTTTCTCTGTGTCATAGCTGGTAGAACATGACTTATGTTCATCGGCTCTATTTGCCCCCCCCCCATCTTTCTTACAATCACACTAGTTTTTGTTTCCAAATCATTACAGTGTCTTCTAGTATCCTCCTACTTTATGCTTTCTTCTCTTACAAGGGGCACAAACATCCCAGAGGAAAGCAGTGCTGGGTCAGGCTGATGACCTTCTGACCGAGAGTCCTGTCTCCATCAGCTGTTAATAGCAGGTGCTTGGAGAGGGTGGAAAAAAAGCAGTATGAGAATAAGAGCATGTCTGTGTTATTTTTCCTGGTGTGCATTCCTCATTTCTGATGATCCGTTTAAAGACTTTCAGTCCAGAGATGACATCTGGACTGTTCCATAGCAGTCACTGATGGATCTGTGCTATGTGAGTGTGTCTAGTTCTTTTTGAACACGTCTTTGGCTTCTGCATTATGCTGTGGCAGTGAGTTCCCAAGGTCATCACGCATCGTGTGCAAAAAATACATCATCGTGCTTGTTTGAACCTTGCCACTGCAGTTATTTTTTTGGGCTTCCTCCTGTTTGTTGTGTTGTGAGAAGTGCTGAAAAATTACGCCCTACTTACCTTCTTCATACTGTTACTGATTTTATGCATTTCAAACTTATCCCTATCTTTTTGCAAGTTGGAGAAGCTGGCTCAGTGTTTCCATAGCATATTTATGAAGAGGATATTTAGTGTCTCCTTGGGTGGCAGCCATCCCCTGTCTCCAAGGGGTGTGCTGTGGTAACCAGCCCCCAGGTGAGGACTGAGTGGCAGTGCTTTTGTGATGGGCCAGTTGTGGCTGAGGAGCAAGTGCCGCTTGCTCTTCTCTCACCTCTGCCTGCAGCTTTTTCAGTGAAGTGCCTTAGGTGGGCTCTGCAGAGGTGGACTGCCTCACCTCCTCCTACCTGTCGAGTCAATAGCTGACCCAGGCAGAAGTATGTGAAACGCACTCAAACGCTGCGGGAACTGAGCCTGCATAAGTGCATAAAATAGCCTTGGCCAAGCACTGCGTTTGTCTTCAGGATCTAGTTAAGGTGCCTTGTGTTGCTCTATTGACACGTATGCTGGGAATAAGTGAAGATAACAGGGTCGATAGCCAGAGAAATAGAAAACACTGAACAAGCCCCGGGTGCTGGCATTTATTTTAAGTGGCTAAAATAAGGCGTAACCTGGAAAACTGGAACAGGCTGTGTGGTTGCAAGTACCTATTTCCTGATCTCTTTTAGAGTGTGTTTCTCTCCATCCTGCTAGTATGTTGGTGGTAGATGACTGTGGGATCATTTAGCACTTCTGACTACTACTGAGAACAGAGCTGCTGTTGTAATTTGCTGCTGAATTTTTTTCTGAGTTGTTGTTTTTATTATTTATTATTTGTTCTCTTTACTTGCTTTGCCCTCTTCCCTCTTTCTCGCTTACTGTTTTCTTTTGGTTTGAGGGCCATATGGACAGCTCTGAGGAAGTGTTGAAAGCCAGTACTGATCGCTTAAGGCATTCTCAAGTACTCTAAGAGATAGGAAAGGTCATGAGGCCTTTTCCTTAACTGCTGCAGTCACTTTGTTTCATGAATTTTGTATGTTTCTAATCCTGCAGCCAAAGCAAGTTTAAAAAAATAAATACAGGAACACCCAGAGACCAACTGTCCAGCACATACCTTTGTGAAAGATATAATCATGCACATAAAAAACAGATACATGACAGCCCAAGCAAGTGCATTGTGGCACCCTGACCAACACTGGCTTGTAGCAAAGGCAGGTCTTGCATGAAAGCCATGTCGGTGGGATGTCCTGAGCAGTGGGCTCTTTGCTTGCATGGGGTGACGCTAACTGCAAAGGTGCTCTTTTCGTGCATTTCAGTTGATGCCAGTTTATTTCTCAGTGATCTCTCTGTAAGGATTTACAGCTGAACTAAAAACCTGAAAAAGTGTAACAAAAAGCCATGAGAGTCACTGTTCCTTGTGACTTCCTGAAGATGAATGGCAATCTTTCTCATGGCCACCCAGATGATGTACATCCTACAGCAGCCCTGGGGCATCTGCCTGACTCCTTTTGCATGAGCATACATGTATGTGCCAAATCCGGCTTCCTTCTGCTGCACTTCTTGCTGTGGTGCAGTTTGATGGGGTCCCAGGGTGCAAAGAGCCCGTGAAGCACTGTGGGGAACGTGCCTGCAGAGCAGGAGCCTTTGAGGAATCTGTTCTGTTCATCAGCGGGTGTCTAGGTGAGGATTTGGGGAGAAACAAATTTATTAATGCAAAGGATATTTTGCTGCTATGTTTTTTTCCTCTTCCACACCCTTCTTGGTGTTTTGTGTTTCTCGTATCCGTTTTTCTCTTCGTTTCTGAAGAAATCTCCATAGCAACCTCCCCAGAACAGGGAGGAAGGAGGCCAGGCTGGGAGAAGCAAGAGAGGCAGCCTGTGAGCATGGCCAGGGCATGGGCTGTCATTGCAGCTTTACCTTTGCTAATTCAGTTGCTGAAGTAACTGCGCAGTTTTGGGGTATTATCCAAAATGCGAAGTGTAAAATATGGTGGTGCCAATGAGACCCACAGCAGGCAAGAATCATAAAACCGCTAGTCAGGAGGGACCTTTGTAGTCCAACTTCCCGCTCAGAGCAGGAGTATTGCCAACCCTACATCAGTACAAGCGTGTGATTAACCACTGGCACCATCAAACAAATTAAAGAGCTCTGTGCAAGGTCTCAAACACACAAGAGCACTTTGATCTTGAAGAAAAGTCACTTGCATGGCAATGGGGAAAAGACTTGAGTCTGTGCACAGACCAACCTGGAGGATCAAGATAGGGAGGCAACCATAAAATCTGCTTTGCATCTCATGAGAGGACAGTGACCCTGAGATATGAGTGGAGAATACTGCCCAAGGCTGCCTGCGGTTTGTGAGTGTCCTTACCCCAAGTGTGGAGCAAGACTGTTTCTTTTACCCAAAACCAAGATGCAGGAGAAGGCGGAGTTAACTCCTTAACTCTGGCACATAATTTTTGGAGACACGGAAGGTTCCCTAGCAATGAATCCACGTGATGTAAGTGGACGCTGGGAGGAGGCAAAGCCAAAAGATCCAGCGCAGGGCTGAGAACCTAATTCAGAAGCATGTGCAAGGTAGAAGAACCGCGGAGCAGAAGGCACCAACCTCGTCCCCTTGTACATGCGGTGCTAGAGGAGGTTGCCAAACATTCGCCTGCCATATTTGTAGCTATACCATGAGTCAACAGCCTATTCGACTTGCTCGGGGTTGCCAAGCCAGCTGCTACATAACCTCAGCCACGCTGATAAGCGGAAAATACAACCCTAGGGAAGGATGACCAAGCCGTGGTGAGATACAATGCGATCGTTCTGCGGCCAGCGGGCAAATGCAAGCATGTTGTGACAGCAAGCCCGTGGAAGAGGAGAGGTCATCGCTTGGAGGCTCGCGCGGCTGCCATACAGGAATACACCTCGTGGCTGGGCACGGATGTGATCCCGGGACAGCAGCGCAGGATCCCCCGAAGCCGGGAGGCAAAGCAGATACTCTGGGCTCTGTTCAGTGCTTGAATGTAAGGATGCAATTAAAGGAGACATGCCCACAAGGCAAGGTAAGGATAAAAATAAGCCTCCTTCTCTGGGCCTTGTCTCCTGCCCCCTCCATTTGTGCGGTGCCTCTGCGACCTGAGAGACACAAGGTGCCTGCTAATGCCAGTGGAGCCACCAAAGGGGAGAAATCACTGCACCCTTCTTCTGGAGATCAGACTGGAGCTTTTCAGTTGGGCCAAATAGGAAATGTTTCCTCTAGGTCCTGTTTGTTTATTTTATTTAGCTATTTAAATTGCATTTGGAGGAATATAAAAATATACTTGCAAGATATTTGTTCTGTTTGGAAGATATTTCAATGGAGTAATGTTGGCTGTGTGTTTAAAACTGAGGGAGGGAGGGTTTTTTTTGAATATTTCCAGTTTTGGTGTGCCTTAAATTGTTTTGTTCAGTGTGAATCTGGGCGAATAATGCATTTGACTAAAGCAGCCACCGCAACACTCGTGCCTATGGCTTTGATGTTGACTGAAGCTGTGGCACTTCTTTCTATAATCCTGCTAATAAAGATTCAGCGTAATTTTAGAAATATGGCATTTTGTCATGTCATTGCTGGGCACGAGGTGCATGGAAACAAACTCTGTTTATCAGATTTGCTGTGCTCTTTGCACGCGCACCAAATCAGGCTGGTGCTTTGGAAAACACCTGCAAAAATGGGAATTACCATCTCACTTAGTGGGGCTTGACCCAAGAGAGCCTCAACGGAGGTTAGAAATGGGAGGAAAGGTAAAGTCAGCGTGACAGCACGCGTTAGGGCCAGGTTTTCCAGAGCTGATCTCCCACTTTTGAGCTGGCTTATTTGCTTAATTTTAGGCAGTTCGGCAAATTAAACTTTTTCGCTTCACCTCACTTCACTTCCGTGTGCAGAGAGGCCGAAGCAATTGATATGACTTTTGCTTTTTGCGGCTGTTATTTTCTCAGGCGTGTTTTTGATTACGGTCGTCTCGTCTCTGTTGCAGCTGTTTGCCCTTCTGCAAAAAGGGGGCAAAGCGCTCCTCCTCTCTGGTTTTCACTTGTTCATCCTCTCATGCATCGATTAAAAAAGCAAAGAGAAAACTGGGAGAAGCACAGGTCCTACTCGAAGCCCTTCCTCTGCAAGGGCCGGTTTCTCATCTGTCTCTTAATGCACATTACAAGCAGAAAAATGATATATTGTTTCGGATTTGCTCTGGAAGTGACTGAGATTGTGGGAGAGCAGTCTTCTTGAGCAGCTGAAGGGACGGCACTTGTGATATTGCATCCCGACCGTTTTGGCGCTCAGCTTCTGGCACACCACCTGGCTTGCCCAAGGCGTGATGCTATCCCAGCAAGACGCGTGGATGCTGTTGCGTCTCCGTAACGTAAATCTGCAAGTTGACAATACAGGATTGTTTCTCCAGAGTAACCCTAACCCTCCTCCCCCCCTTTTTTTTTCTTTTTTTGCTCGTTCTGTCTGTAGCGGCAAATAAATATTTTGGATTTGACTTGTGTAACGACGTTATGATGTGCCCATCTTACCAGAGGTGGCTTCCAGAGCTGCAGCGAGCAGTGGTTGCCACGTTCTTTGCCGACGGCTGGTGTTGGTGGTGGGGGAGCTGATTGGCATGCTGTGTCTTCTGCCTGCCCGGTGGTGTTAGCATCTGTATCCCAGCGAGCCGTTTGCCTCCCTCTCTCATGGGCACGTGTGGGAGTCCAGCACCACTCCTAGTTTGGCCATAAAGAAGAGGGAAGGTTGAGCAGGCAGGCCTGATGGATAGCTTAACGTTAATAAAACGATGACTTAGAAATGCCGTTGTGAGGCAAGTGAGTCCACTCTAAGACTTGGACCATCATTAAAATATCTAGCACTGCAGAGGGGCCATGCTGGTGGCAAATGGGTTATTGACTTTCAGCTTCTATTTTGACTAAAACTACATGAGGGATCTAAGGGCTCCAGCAAATCCCTGTGCCTAAGGTGGTAATGTATTCTGTAAATCAATAACATATTAGTAATAAAAATGGCCAAACCGGGCATCCATTAAGGATTCATAATAGAAATTTGCTTAGGTTATATACTGTGTGTATTGATTGCTGCTATTTAAAGATGAAGTATGTCTTTCGAGCAGAGTGCTTATATATATATAGCTGCCTACATTTTAAATCCATTTATTTTTAATATGAAGATGAACTTAAATAATATGAGGAAATATGTATGAATAGAAGTCAGTATTTCAAATTGCAAAACACTGTGGGAATATAAGTAAACTGAAAAGCCGCAAGTAGATGTCTGCTGTTGCTGAAACCTAAATATTGGAACCGAGCAAAGTAATACATTTACGTGGCAATCACTGTTTGCAGCTCTGGGCTTGCAGGTAGCTCGAGCTAATCTTGGCTTCATGCCTTAACATTGAACTCTGTAGTTTTATAATAGTTTATTAGGCAGCAGTCCTGGAAGGCTGAATTAAAAGAAAAAGCAGACGAAGCTACTGAAAATGTCTGGGCAGTACCTAGGCTTTCGTCTGTCCTCCGAAAATTAATGTGGCTGCCTGCCTCAGGGTGCAGCGCATCTCCGGCGGCGAGGAGGGACCCTCCATAATGAAGAATGTTTGCGAAAACAATCCACATGCCACAGCTCTGGTCCGTATGTCTTGCTGCAACAAATAAAAACTGTTTTAGATTACACAGATTACGGTTCATTATGAAAACAAAGCAAGCCTCTGACTGAATTCCCATCTGTTGGTTTGCATTAGGCAATTCCCTTCCTCCTCCTCGCTGCCTTTTCTTCCCAGGAATTCAAAGAAGCTGTCCTGGAACATTTTTGTCCATTCAAGGCTGCTAGAAAAAGGCAAGACGCAAACCTTCCTTGCATGGATGAGCGCAGCAGGTATCTGCATAAAAGATGACTGAGGGTTTTTTTGTTTTGGGGTTTTTTTTGGTACTCTAAGATAAATGCAGCAAGTTCTGTGCTGCCAAATGTCCCACTTTCTTCCAGTTTGTGTTTTTTTTTTCCTTCCAAATCTTCATATATCTTTAAAATACAAAGAGATGCCTATGATCAGCTAGCCCGACTGTTTGCACAATAGAGATCTCGCCCAGTAATTTGTGTATCAGGCTCCCGCATCTTCTGTTTGAGCTGTAACATCTTTCAGAAAAATACCCAGTTGTGATTTAGGGACTTTAAGTGATAAGGGATACATCATATACCTAAGTTAACTGTTCCATGGTAAATTACTCGCACTGTTAAAAATATGTGCCTTATTTCTAGTGCGACTCTATCTGACTTCAACTTCCAGCTATCACATCTTACTTTGCCTTTTCCTGCTAGATTAAAGAGCTCACTATTATCAGAAATACCTTCCCTGTGTAGATACCTGTAACTACCATGTTCTTTTGGACTAGTTAACCAGACTAAGCTGCTCTGGTGTCTCACTATAAACATGTTTTTCCAGACTGCCATTGATTCTTCAGCTCTTTTGCAAACCCTCTCAAAGTTTCTGATGCTCTTTTTCAAGTGTAGACACCACCATGTACACGTTCCGGTAATGGGCTCATTAATACCATCTGCAGGGCCATTTCGTCTTCCCACTTCTGCTTGTTATTCACCTCCTAATATGCAGAAAGTCCATGTTTGCCCTCTGTGCTGCATTCAGATGCTTAGCAGTCAGGCAAACAGGCTTGTTTTAGAGTGACGGCTTGCTGGGCTGTGGTCTCACATCCTTTAACAAGTACTTTTTGTATTCCTGCGTGGACTGGTGTTTGGCTGTGTTAAAGCATAGTCTGCTGAAACGGTAAAGTAGATCAATTTGTAAAACCAACCAGGTCCTTAACATTTCATTGGGTTTTGCATTGGCTATAAATTTGGCACACTGTGAGTTTGTTTTTTTCAGATGGTCGGTAAGCAGGTTGAATGGGGCTGGGCTGATGAGATGCTTGCTGAATCTCCAGGGACGGCTCAGCTGGGATGCCTGTTCCCCGTTTACATTGCTTTATGAGAAGCACCAGCTAATTCGTTTTTACTATGTGCAATGGGGGTTATGTGCTGTTTTTATAGCCTTGATTTCTTTAAGGGTTGCCAGTAGCAATGTGCCGATGTCCCAGATCTTGTTAAAAACCAGTAAGGAGTTTGTAAGCTGGGTTTTTTCATACTCTTTGATGCAAGATATCTAATCCTGAAGAATGAAAAATATTTAGCTTGAATATTTGCTGTTGTATCTTTTCTAATATCCGATAAAACAAAAAGCATCTCTTTATCACTGTGAACTCTGAATACATTTTCTTGCTTCTTTCCAAATACAGATTGGAACAAGTTGCTGAATATTTATGCTTGATAACTGGCTGCCTGTGTCCCATGTGTCTTGCTGTTACAAAAATGTTGTTTCTTCCTTAAAATTTTTACAATTTTTTTTTAATCTCATGGTCTGCAGTATTTTCATTTATACTTCGAGCTTTCGTTACTGCATGTTTGCATTTCCAAACCCTAATTTGTGCTTGTTAAAGGCTTTGCTGCCTTTTCTCTCCTCTCTTGGATGAGGATGGAATTCTTAACAAAAGAAGCTTTTTTTCATGGTTGTAGAATTGGGGATTTTTGTCATCTGGAGACAGAACTCTCATTTTGCCATCCACGTTTTTCAGTGTAAATATATATTGTCATTCAATGTTGCATGACATTGTTTCCATCTACAAGGAGCAGCCCTGGGTAAGGTACCCAAGTATATATGTTATCTGTCAGGACCGTGATCTTTTTTATTTTTATTTTTTAATCTTTCCAAGTTAAATTGGTACATAATTTGCAGCCAGGGTGTGAGACCTCCAGCATATACTTCCCTGATTGTAATGCAGTGAAAAATTCCAGTGCATTGAAAAATAGTTGATTTTTAGAGAGAACCTGCTTGTGACTGACCTTTGGTATTTCGCCCGGGTACGTCGCCTGCAAAACAGCTTTGTAACTCTGCCTCGGCAGAGTGTTGGCAGGATGAATCCTGCGGGAGAGCTTGTAAGGCGTGTTATTACATAATAGTAGGGGGCATAGAAGAACGGTAAATACACAAGTCTGATTTTCATTTTTTGAAAGGTTTTTCCTTGTACTCGGTGCGGTGCCCTCGGAGGGCAGCGATATCCGAATGCTTTCCGTGAATGTGAACCGCAAACACAGCATGATGGAGGTATACAACATTTTTATTCTTAGAGAAGACAGAAAATGCTAGATGTAAAGTATAAATAACTCTAGAAGAACAACGCTGGAAATAGGTGCAGAAGGAAATGGATATTATAGGTACAGGAAAAGAGTGCTTGAAATGGATCCTTTGTTAGATAAAATCTGTTTCTATTTAGAAAGCACACTTAAATGTACTGTAACGTAATTACATTAGAAATTTAACTAATAATCTCCCAGAATCAATTCTCCAGCAACCTTTCCATGGTAATCTGTCTGTTCAGGGAAGAAGGTTGCAGATGTATTTGGCAGGCCTCGTGGGTCAGTGCTGGTTGGGTCTTGGTGCCGGAGGCTGTCTCCTGATCTCTTGGGGTGTCCCTCTGGCCCTGGCCTGGGGTCATACGGACTCCTACGGCTGCGGACTCAAGGATATGCCGGTATCCCAACCTCACCCATGCTGAAACGGTCCTTGTGCACCTACCTAAAGTTGTCTTCTGGCCTGCGACGTCAAACTCTGGACTCTGTGAGCCTAAGTTAGGCGCTATGCAAGGTTACCTACATCTGCCTGGGCTGGCAGGGGCTGCTCAGTTGAGGGTCTTGGGTCCAACTTTTCTTTCTGCTGAAACCATCCATGTCAGACACTGCAGCATGGCTGGGTGCAGTCGCCCAGATGCGTTTGCGTTAACTTTGGCCTCCTGATGCCACTGCTCCATGTTATATCCCCTCGGCTTCCTCTGGCATCCCAGCAGCTCTGTCCTGGCTGGAGTTTTCAAAAAGTGCTGCTCTTTCTGACCCTGTATTTGCAGGATGGAGTAGTTTGTCGGATAGGTTGCTGAAGACGTTTATTTGCCTTTAGCTTAGAAATCTCTGTCTGGTTTTGTTGGGCAATTAGGTTCTTTATTGTTGGTGGAGAATTCAAAGAAAGATTTAATTCTTTCGGTCTGCCTAGAGAGAGAGCTCTTGAAGGAGGAGAAGCTGAACCAAGATTTGTGAATGTGTTTTAAAAAAGAAAAAAAAGTCTTTCATTCATCATAGCAGATTGCTTTTTTTTTCTTCCCCTTTTTCCTTAAGCAAATTAGATTTTTTCCAACCGTATTTTCATTGAACTGGTGAGCGTCATGCCCTCAAGTGTCAGCTCTGCATCTGTTGGCCATGCTGCATGGCTGTCATCTGTGCTACCGTAGCTCGTGTCTCCAGCATGCACGTATTCCCTCTCCCATTAACTGGAGTTTGAGTGTCCTTTGCAGCACAGACCGTTGTCTTGTTCTGCCGTGCAGCCTCCTGCGTGCGGGCATCTTGGTCTGAGATGGGAGCCCCACGCTATCCCACGGGGCAAGTAATAAATCCTGAAATCCAGAGCTGTAGGGACTTTTCCTAAAACAGGCCGCTTGCCTTTTGAGCGGCATCCAGGTTGCTTTTTAGCGAGCACATCTGTGACTTTATTGGCATTATTCAGATTTTTCTCTGGCTCACTTTGCAATGGGCTGTAGTGTGTGTGTGTGTGTGTGTGTGTGTGTGTGTGTGTGTGTGTGTGTGTGTGTGTGTGTGTATCTGTATATATACAGTATTTCTAGCTCAGCGCCCACGCAGGCTGTTTGATGGGGAGAAATGTTCAGACACAGCAGTTGCTGTGGGCAGGTGGCTACAATAGGAAACCTAATGACTCGGGATTTTAGTTTTGTTTCCTAGCAAGTGAGCCGTTTTGTGGAGTTGGTTAAATCTTGGTTTTAACGTTTTGCTGTTTTCCGCTAAGGAGAAGGGGTATCTGCAGGCAAAAACATTGTTTCCCTGCAAAGCTGCTTTTGCTTCCAGTACGTTTCCACTCAGAGCAAGCATGTGATGCCTTGGCTCTTTCCCCAAATTTAGGTCTGCTGCTGTTCTTTATTTTTAATATTGGTGGAGGTCTGCAAAGTTGACCAATGTTCAGATGAACATGCAATAGCTTTGTGCGCTTCTGCAAAACTCTTTTTAGATGCGAGTATATTTAGGGGGAAATCCCAGCTCCTTTGAGGTCAGAGGGGAGTTGATCTCACCACCTTCAGCAATGGCCAGGGTTTCGAGGGCCACAAAGAACAGCTTGCCATAGCCTACTTGTGACTCTTTTTAGTATATCAGCAATAAGCATCCTGGATCTCGTGCCTGTTTATTCCTGAGGCTGAGCTAATAGATGTCCTGCCGTGGAAATCCTTGTCCAGAAGCTGCGACCTGGGTTGTCTGTGTAGATTAGACACAGAATTTGCTGATAAGTACCCAGTTTCTAAAAATCAGTAACCTTTAAAGTGCCCCAAGAAGGGGACCCCAAATTACATTTTGCAATTAGTAAACTACGCTTTTGCTTTTGCCCGTTGCATGTGTCATGCATTTATAGAAGGGGGTGTGTGTGTGTGTGTGTGTATGTGTGTGCATGTGTGTATAGAAATAAAAATGCAACTCTGCAAAATAAAAGTGCAATTCTGGGGAGGAGGCAGGATCTTAAGCAGTTCTTTATAAGACTTTCGCTGAGTTATGGCTAGTGGAAAGAACAAATTCTCTGTTGTTATTTGTGGCAGAGGCTCAAAGAAGCTGTGATGTCAAAAACGCCAAGAAAAATCACCATTATTTATTTAATGATCTACAGTTTAGCCATATTACTTCCCGAAGATGGTCTTCAAGGTCTGGGTAATTTCTTGTGAAATTAACTCTAAAGGAAATGTTCTTGGCTTTCTGTGAAGTAAAGTAAGTGGTTTAGATAATCAGGCTGAGGGGCCCTGCATTTTTATATGGATATTTGAATGAAGCCTCTAATACTTGAGGAAAAAATTTCTTTTTCTTTCCTTTCTTTCTTTCTGAACAGTT
This sequence comes from Dromaius novaehollandiae, assembly GCF_036370855.1. Taxonomy (NCBI): domain Eukaryota; kingdom Metazoa; phylum Chordata; class Aves; order Casuariiformes; family Dromaiidae; genus Dromaius; species Dromaius novaehollandiae. The sequence goes on from NC_088101.1 coordinate 2,509,690, forward strand.
CTTCAGATTTCATGCAATTCTCCTTTCCAGGCAATACAAACTTAAAAATAGATTTACAGCTGTAGTAAACAAGTGCATAAACAGCACAAAGTAATCCTCACTCTGCTGTTCATCATTTCTTTAATAATGTAGATATTTCTACAAGAGCTTTAATGTCCCCCTTCAGAGGCTATTCAGGGAACCGTAAATCCAAATTAAAGTTTACCTTAGAGGAGGTATTGCTTAGTAGGACTACGTTATTTGGAGTCACTCTATTCTCCAGCAAAACCTCAAATACATCCAACCCATCTGATCTGCATCTGCATCAAAAAAATTTTTGAACCTGCTGAGTTTACTGGATTGGTTCCTGATTTGTTTTAATTTTATTTATTCCCCCCCCCCCCGCAGCAGAATGGAAATCAGATGTAGGCATCGCTGCATGCGACCATCCTCTGCAACACCAAATCTGCTTTTTGCAGGTCTCGGTCTCTTCCTGCTGATGCCAGTTCTGCATCCTGGGGCTCAGGGAAACGGCTTCCTGCTTGACAGTGGTGCAGAGGGTGGGTAACACCACGTCCTGAGCTCTTGGGCGTTTTCCATCTAGGGACGCTAAGCCCAGATGGGGTTATGTCAATTTATCGAAGCTCATTCTGGTGAGAGAAAAGCCCTGCTGGTAACAGTGAAGTTATTCCAGCTTAGTATCATTTTAACAAGGACAGGGATTTACACTAGTATTTTAAATGGAAGCAATAATAAAGCATAATAGCACATGAACTACGGTTCAATATGAAATCTGAAAATGATAAGCAGATTCTTTTTCCTTTAAGTTCTTAGGCAAAACCCTTGATACTCGTTTATCTCAATGCCTCTCTGAGCGTACCTGCCACGGTGGTTTATAAAAGTTTTTATCTGGGATTAAAAATTAACCTTACTAATGGCTCCAATAAAAAGCTACAGCAGAGTAATTTAAAATGGGGCGAATTTTGTTATTACCCAATTTCCCCTCACTTCACCACATTAATTTGTGCCGCATTAAATTTGAGACTTCAAGGTTGTGCAGCAATGTCAAAGTGAAAGCTTCCTTGTGTTTTGGAGGCAGTTAGGGGGTTTATTGCAGCACCAGTAACTTTGCGTTGGGCAGGCAATAAAGGCACCAGAGTGAGGTATGTTTTGCCTCACTGAAGACCCCAGTGTGATTTGTGCTGTATGGATTTGTAGGAAGAACCAGTCCATGTTGCCCAGAATTTAATGTTCCAAGTAAAGGAAGTATTAACGTCTGTGTGTTAGGGACCAGGACCTGATACCCCACTATTTCACGTAATGTCACTGGTAGGCTGGAGGGTGAATTTAAGAGGGCAAGTTGGTTATAAGTCTTATGTGCTGCAGTGCAGGACTTTAACCGCAGAAGATTTCCCTAGTAGTAAAGGGCTTTTTTACACTGGAAAGTTAATTCATATAAGGAAGTCTCTGAATTTAAAGAGCAGTCGCTGTATCTGAGTAACTTCTCGTGCCTGCCTTTCATTAAAAATGAGATGATCCACTGCAATGGAAGGTATTTGGAAATAGCCTTTTCTTGTGATGGGGCCTAAATATTAACAAACTTGCATTGGGAACTTGCCCTGGGAGGTAGTGTTTATTTGTGTGTTGTTCTCAACATGTTGCTTCTGCTTTAATTAAGTTCATTTAAGTGACCTTTAGCTCAGGCCGGGACTGTGCTTCTGACTTCTGATCTGAAGGTAGGTTGTCATCTATTTTTGAACAGCCTCTCTTCCTTCTAAATTATTTTTGCATCCTTCCTGTGACCTTACCAAACCTTTTGTGAGCTAACTCAACTCAGCAACCCAGCAGAAACTTACCTTTTTTTTTTTTCCTCTTGTTCCTGATGGCTTAGTTTCTTGGTGGACTACTGAGCTGAACTACCTCATCGAGGGGTCCAGTAAGCACCAACGTGGGCACAGGGCCAGCAGCTGAAGTACATGGCCTGGAGATGGGATGTGGAGGGCTGCAGGAGTGGTGGGGGAGCAGGACTTCCCCGCTTGAACAGCAGGGACCTGGCAGGTGGGACATGGTAGGGAGGGTGAGCCTTGCTGGTGCCTTTCCTTTCAGTGTGCTCAGGTGCAAGTATTAGCTGCGAAAGGAGTATTCGTATCTCTGAGTGGGGGGATTTGCTGAAGATGGCACATCAAAAAAAATGTCTTCTGAGATTCTCGGAGCATCTCCCGTCGCTCACTAATGACACAGCGGCCCAAGAGTCCCAGAGCTCTGATTGAGGTGAAGATGGGACTAAGGTGCTCGTCATTGCTGGAGAAGCAGGAAGAGAACAGAGTCCTAATGTTGTCCCCTTCCTAATTGGTTTTCAGTCTCCAAACCCTTCAGCAGGAATGTTGCCTTCTCCTGGAGATCTGGGTCACTTCTCAGTGTCCTACCTCTGTGGACTGTCTTGCTTCTTGCCAGTTCCCTGGTTTATCATCCAGCTCCCACTGTGGGACACCTCCATTCGTAGTTGCCATCTGGTTTCCACGCTCTTTCCTTCTATCATGTTATCTCCTCCTTTTCTCTTCATGCTGAGCATTAAGTCACCCATTTCCCTGGTGAATGCCCATCCTTAGGTGTCTCCTCACACCTGGCCGATTGCTGAGGTGGCATCTGCTTGCAAATCCATCCCCTTCCCAGTTCTTTCCTCTCTCTGGTGATCTTCCACCATCCCTCTTTGCCCAGTACGTATTGATACCTCTTCTCCACCTCTCTGCAGGAAGAGCTAAGCTAGCATGAGAAAGGCTTCCCTTTAGCCTGAGTGGGATTTGAGGGAGTAAGGGGAGAGAAGCCCAGTATGGATGTTGCAAACATTTGCTGCAACAGTTTGGCACCAGTCAGCGTCCGTAGGAAGCACCAGTGACCCTTCTGCTGACTGAAAGCAGAAGAAAGGCTTTTCCACCCTATCCCATGAGAAAAGGTGCAGAGCTCTTTGCTACTTAATGGGTTGTCAGTGTATGTGGAGACACGGGATGGGGAAAGATATAGTTTGGATTAAGGGAAAGACAGGCACAGAAGAAGCACTGAGTCATGTTTACACGCTGCAAATGAAGGCAGTAATGAGGCTTTATCTTAATAGGAGAAGTGAGAGACCCTGATTTGGAAAAGTGCTTAAGCGTGTGCTCCCTTTGTGGAGTGGCAGTCTCCATAATAAAGCCTATTGACTCGAATGGGATTTCAGCCTGTATCCATACCCATGCCTTCAGAATAAGAGGGTGTTTTGGGTTTCGTCTTTGCTTTTGTTAACAGAGTTAAGATCAACTGTGGGAATATTAAGCACTGTGAAATTATGAACACGGAAGCATCCCTCCACGCTGGTAGGAAACCTCATCCCCCAGCAAGCTGTGTTTGCGTTTGGGAACAGTAAGTCAGGTATTTAGCTGGGCAGAGCAAATCCTGCACGGCGCTTGTGAGAATAATTATCTCTGCATTTCCAGCTTTTTTATTTCACTGCACTTAAATTTCACTCTGAAAATTGTAAGCCAGAACATCCTTTCACTGGGAAATTTGCATATAAAACCTAATTACAGACATCATCCCACCCTTTCTTTTAAAAATACATCTACTACCATTGTGCTTCCAAACGTAACAGAGCTCAACAAGTCTCTAGCAGCCATGAAGACGCGTAATTTAAAGGCTATTTCAGCATTTGATTAAGCACACAGTGATAACTACAAGCCCATGCCCTGCAGGCATGACAAGAGGCAATTATGTTCTGAGGTCAAAAGCAAGGGGGGAGAAAAAAAAGCACAAGATTTTGATGCCTTACTTAATTTTCCAGCTCCTGAAATTAGCAGAGACAAAGAAGTCCTAAATTGCCCAGATAAAATCCGGGCACTCTCTGTTACGTTTTCACCCTCTGCACTCGCTTTGCCCTGCGTAAGCTTGGGTCTGCGGGTTTTCACCGAGCGGCTGCGCTTGCAAGGCTCGAGCTGGCACGTGTTTAAATGCTCCAGAGCGTGTTTTCCAAAATCTTTAAGATCTGCCGTCTGTGTTTAGATTGATGCCCGTGCACAGGATCCTGGAAAAAAGCACCTGGTTTTCATGGTGGTAAGCAGCCATCAGCTCCTCTTGACTTAGAGCCAAGGATTAGGTCACTTATTCAGGAGATTAAATAAGAAGCTCAGTGTGGGGTAGCGACTGCAAAGACAGGGAGCTGCTCAAAGGAGAAGTGTATTAATGAATTAATACAATCGCGCTGTGTAGTGCACAGTTAGACTTTGATGTATCTTATTTCAGACCAAAAAAAAACCCAACCAAACAAAAAGATCTTTGCTCCTTACAGGAAAACCAGCAAAAACACTTAAGTAAGGTTATCATATAGGGACCCAACATCAACGAATGGGCTTACAAGGAGATGAACAACCAACCTCTACTCTCTCTTCAGAGTATTTACTGCAGAAATCAGGATAGAAGAGACCCATGCAGAGCAACTCATTCGATGGACAGCTGGATGGAGAAAACACACTGTTGCTTTCTGCTACCATGTTGTATTAAAATATTCAGTTATTCTGAATATCCAATCCAAACAAAATTCCTCCAACGTGCCGCACTTATTTTATGCCTTAGATTCAGGGATCCGTTGAATGGGTGGTCCCACAATGAGGCGTCTATGCACAGAAGTTGTCTGTCTTTCTGATGGCAAATCCTCGGGTGATTACGTGAGAAATAAAAAGTTGAATTTCTGTACTGTACAAAACTATGTCTAGAAATGTTTGCATCTGGCCGGGTATTCAGTAAGGCCTGCATTTTTTGTGTTACCCTTTAAAGGGAAGGAAAGCGTGAGTCGGTTTTCTGAGATGCTTTGCTGGGGATTGACATTCATGCAGTTTTAGTAGATCAGTGCCATAAAATCTCTTGTACATATGGAAGACATAAGAAACATACCCTTGCATTTGGTACAGAAGCATGGTTAAGAGCTTTTGCTAAACCTCTGTATTTTCATATTTAACTGTAAAAACCAGGAGCTTCAAGTACTGCATCATTGTTGACGGAGTTACTGTGAGATTAGGACACTATCTCAGCCCTCAGAAACCTCTATTTTAATAAAACCGTATTGCCGATAGCAGCTCCTAATGTCTTATTTACAACAGCTTTGGGAAGTGGGGATTAGCTGCGGATGTACAGGATCGCTGCTTGACAAATGCACCAGGGTTTGTATGAGTGAATGCCCCATACATTAATTTCTGTGATTTTTAAATGGGGTTCTCCTTATTTTTATGCTTTTTATTGCCAATTTTCTTCAATAATATAAATTTGTTACTGCAAAAAACAGGTCAGGCAACAGGTCAGGCATAGGAGTTGACAGCAAGTGTACTTTGGGAAGGATACGGGTTGGAGGTTTGACTTTTGCTTTGTTTTCTAGTAGGAATTGCAGAAGTAAATTAATACTAGCAATGTATCTTTCCCATTAATGGTAGTCTATGGGTATGTCAGCAACCCCAAAAGTGGAGCAAATGGTGGCAGAGAAGCCTCTCTGCCTTTCCAAACTTTCTTGTTTCTTTTGCATAAAACACAATGTTTCACAGAGCAGGGGGCTGCCACACACTTCAGCGGGAGCCAGAAAGATCCTTTTAAGGGGACTTGAAACCTGTTCATGGAGGATGAAAATCCCTGGGCTTTGCAAACCCCGATGGGCTTATTTCCTAGAACAAATGTTGTCCTGCACTTTCTTTCACTCATGTTGTAGTCAATTAGCGCTGTAAGGCCACGAGTAAGAGGTGGATGGTGTATTGCACAGGTCTGTGCTGGTTCTCCTGGCTTCCAGAGGACTTGGACGTTGGGCTGAAATGTTACCGAATTGTACAAATCCATAGTGCAACAGGAGATTAGGGCAAAACTGTTAACTCCCGTCTCGGGGCAAGAATGTGTGTGTATGTCAGTTTTGCATGCAGATTTACGTGGTTGAAACCATAAAGCGATGCTAATTGGAGAAGCTATTGCTGAAGAGTATGTACAGCAATAAATAAAGGCAACCATGGGGTATCCAGAGAAAGGTCATATTTCTGTTTTGTTATTATTTTTGTTATTATTTTAAGGTCTTATTTCTATAAGGAAACTTGGAGCGTGAGTACCATGTGAAAGTTTACGTGGGGCAAAGTAACAGTGCTTTGGAAGGTGGGTTTTGGGGGAGGTTATTTTTTTGGGGGGGAGGGTGGTTTTTGTTGGGGGAAATGAGTCGTTCAAAGGTGCTTGCTGTTGGATGGCCCCTGGATCCATCAAAGCCGAGGTTAAAACTTTTCCCCATTTCTCTGTGGCTGCTGCATGGATAAAAATGTAGGTTTTACATCGAGTTTTGTAGTTGGTGCTGTTGCAGTGCAGAATCAGACCAGCATGGTACATCAGCCTTAGAGCCAGAAACCTTTGCGGTGCAGCCAAGTTTGCATCCTGGTGGAATAAGGAAGGGAAGAGGTTGGCTTTTGTGCCTGCTTGTGGCCAGCGCACCCCGCTGGGACATGTGTCCCGAGTTTCCCGGCTCCGCTGCAGATTTCCTGAGAGATCCTGACATGGGAAGGGCATCGTGTAGCCGCTGCGCGTAGACGTTGGGGGATTAAATCGTTTCCGTGTGTTAGGCTGCTCAAGATGTTTGGATCACAAAGGCTCTAGAGATAGGAAGCATTACTGCTTGTTGTCATACGCGTTTACTTACTAATACTTTGTTTTCAAGGCATCCTAAAGGATTTTTTTTCTTTTCCAAACTGTAGCCAAGATTTCTTTTAAAATCGTTAATGATTTCTGAAGGCTCTTTAAATTAACTACCCAAATACGGGGCAGTACTGACCATCCAGACGGAGCTGCCACAAAGGTGAGGCTGAAGCGTTAGTTACCCGGCTTCGTATATATATTGGCCTTTCTGTGGAAAATATCACTGCCGTGCCTGAAACTTTGGGACAGTTGCCAGAAGCCGCCAGGCAGCCCCCGGCACGCTGCAGGCTATAGCGAAGGCCCTTAGACGAAGGCGGTCAGAGGACCGAGGCGGCAATGCAGATGTTGTTGCATCTGCACCTGGACAGATGCAGCCCTGCAGAGCAGGGGAGACCCTGGCGCTTGGCTTTGTAGCTGTCAGGAAATTTTCCCCAGTTGATCAGGTGCAACACAGGGCTGTGATTTTATGTATCAGAGCTGACTAGCTCTTCACCTGGCAAGTAGAGGTAATAGCAGCACCATAGTTGCTATTTACCTCTCTCAGTAGGGGATTTCAAAGCCCTTTACAAAAGGGCTCATTAGCATTTTTTGAGATGAGAAAATCAAGTAGGTGAGGGCAGAAGTGATTTCTCTGGGCAGCTAACATGTCAGGAATCAGCCCTAACTTCTGCAGGCTGCATCTCAAAGGTCATGAAGCCATCCCGAATAATACGTGTGGGCTAAAAAACTCCCCTGATGTTAAACCTCACTCAACGTTTAATCCTAGTCTCAGCACTGAAAGTCAACATTTGCCGTGTTTCTGTGCTAATCCTTGCAGCATTCAGCCGAGCCCCGGTGCCCATGGCTGTGGTGCGACGGGAGCTGTCCTGCGAGAGCTACCCCATCGAGCTTCGCTGCCCGGGAACGGATGTCATCATGATCGAAAGTGCTAACTACGGGAGGACTGACGATAAAATCTGTGACTCTGATCCTGCTCAGATGGAGAATATCCGCTGTTATCTGCCAGATGCCTATAAGATTATGACTCAAAGGTAAAGTGCTTAATAGTCTTTGTTTGCTGACTGTTTTGTTTTGTTTTAATCCCGTATGTACACACTGGTTTTTGTGTGTTTGCATGAGAAAACACAGGTACTTTGTATGTGTGTGTACAGAATTACAGCTATAATCGCTAAACTGTCCATTTACCAAAGTGGGTTAGGATCATGCAATATAAATAACATTTGCAGTAAGTACTACTAATAAGCCATCCTGATACCTGCTGGATCTCAATTTTACCTTTGAAATACCAAAATATCCCAGCTCTTAATACATAAACAAAATCTTTCTTAATACATAAACAAAGTCTTTCTCTAATGCACCTTCTTTTTCTTCTTGTGCTGCATTCCTGCAGATGGCCGGTAATCTGCTCTAAACAATTAATGTTTTGTGTTCAAAATGATACTTATTTTTCAAAACGCAAAGAAAAATCTCAATCACTCCTCACCCTACCAGGCTCATTAGTTTTAGGGGGATCTGAATGCCTCATCAAGAACCCTTTCAGGATTATGGTTTTTGCAGAAGACTTTCCGCTATTAGCATTTCTGTATAATAGCTAGCGCTGTTAAGTGCTGTTACTGCATAGGGAAATGGTAACTGAGATGCACTCTGTGTAGACAGGCTCCTGTATTGCAGGGCCAGGGCCTAAAGGTTTGTTCCAACCTATAGGTATCCTGGCTATGGAAAGCCTTTAATTATTGCTGAATTTTTCAGGGTACTTTCTGGCGTAGGAAGCGGCACAGGGAGGATTAGTAAGTCCTAGTTCTTGACGTTTAATCACGTTCAGAGTGTTGCTGTTATTATGGACAAATGTTTTCATGGTTTTATATTCGACATGCAAATGCGTGGGTTTTGAGCTCGGTTCAGAATTGCTCCATGTCAAGAATTTAGGTGTCAAAA